>NC_141700.1:48471744-49091744 GCF_964263255.1 Lissotriton vulgaris
AGTCTGACCTCCTGCTGCTGGGAGTCCTTCCAGCGAGGGAGGCCTGGACACATGGTTTCCTGTCTTGGGAGGTGCCAGCACCACCCCAGACAGGCCATAGTGTATTGGTGCAGGAAGGGCTGAACGAAATGAGACACTGCCTGGGGCACACAAGGTGCTCCATGCATACCCCGGTTCAAACCAATTGCTGGGGCACTCCAGCCCCAGCTCTGGCGCGAAACTGGACAAAGGGAAAGGGGTGTAACCACCCCCTTCCCTGGTCCCACCCATAGGAGGGACCTAGCAGGTAATCCAGCC
This sequence comes from Lissotriton vulgaris, assembly GCF_964263255.1. Lineage (NCBI taxonomy): Eukaryota > Metazoa > Chordata > Amphibia > Caudata > Salamandridae > Lissotriton > Lissotriton vulgaris. The sequence goes on from NC_141700.1 coordinate 48,472,042, forward strand.
CCTTTAATCAGTATAAAGCTAGGAGCAGAGTCTAGAGACTTCAGATTATCCTGAACTGAAACTTGAAACGAACCTATGGACCTTCGACAGTCCACTGCAACTAGAAGAGTGAAGAATCTCCCCTTTGGTCAAGGAGTGACCACCCTGTGCAAACAGGCACCAACAGCGACTTGCTAGTTTGCTTTGTCGACGCTCCTGCCGGAACCCGAGCACAGAGCCAGACAGGAACTGGACTTCCAGACTTCTCTGACCCAACCCACATTTGCAGCAGAGCTGAGACCCGTGGAGGCGACGAGAGACGTGGGACCGGACATCTTGAAAAACCTACTTATTGCTAATTGCGCAGCTTCTGAGGCACCCTCAAAGTTGCGCATTGGGGATTGAGAAGCCCCAGCCCCGAGCCACATTTGACCCGACGCACAGCCCTCCACACTCCACGAGTGCCACGTGGAGCCTGCTGTTGCTTTTGAGCTCAAAGCGCCTTTCCGGTAACTTGCCCGTTGGCTAGTGGCCTCTGTGAAGGCGAACCTTTGAATCTACACCGCTGGTCTGGTTGTTCCAGGCTTACGCCTGCTTCCCTGAAAAGGAGAAGCCCCCCAGACCTTGCTGGTCTGACTCAAAGCTAATATTCAATTCCTGCATGGGTTGTATTTGCCAAGGCTCGTTGGGTCCAATCCGGGTCCCGACACCGCAGACATCTAGATCCATCGTGGGACAGCTCGATTCCAGCGCCTGGTCGTCGTCGATGCCTCCTGGACCTCGTGGCTGCAGAGACAAGCTTCACGACATCACCTGATTGCTTCACATCGCCTGGTTCCTTCCTGGTCACTGGCTAGTGACCCAGACTCTGTCCCCTCTGCTTTCAGGTACTCTTCATCCTCAATCCAACCGGACACTTATCTCCTGGTTGCCTGCAGGATCTTTTTACAGGTCTCCATAGGATTCAGCGACGAAACCCGACAACTTGGCACCTATGCACCCGGCTCCTGTGGGTGAGGTAACGCGGGTACTCCGGTGCTCCTGTGGGTACTGACTATCCAAGTGTCCTAGTTTATCCAGAAGTGTCCTAAATCAACTAGTTACTGACTCTTACAATTCCATTGTATCCCTATGGTAACTCGCGTGTGTGAAGACACTGCACATGCTTCCCATGGGCCTCCTGCTTCCTAACCTTTGGTAGTTCAGTGTAGCCCCAGCGATTCCCTTGGCCCTAGGCCTACTCCCTGTTCGTGATGTGGTTCTTAAACCACTATTTTAGTATATGGTTTGCAACGCCCCTAGGGCTCAACTGTATTTTGTGCAACTTATTGTATGATAATTAAGTATCTTGTTATGTGCTTTGGCCTCTGAGCTCATAAAGAGTTCAGAGGGGTTGTGTTAGTAATAAATACATATATATTTTATATATAACCTGTGTGGTGTCCTTTCATTTGGTATTCAAGGGGTTACATATGGTAAAACAGCTGGCTTCACATGCTCTCTGAAGTTTTAGCCTAAGACTGCTTTGTCCATGCTACCACTAGGATAGCTGGTCTATAAGGTTGACTTTACAACTATCACCATAAGGGTTGTTTGGACTGATACAGGGTGCCCACTAGAATAGTGGACATCACATATCAGGCCAACTTCTCACATGGTGCAAGCTAAAATGGCCTCCAGATGAGAGCCCATGCACTTATTTTCTTTTACCAATGAAGTACTGGGTAAAAGATGGGTTATTAGCTTAGCTGTTCTTTGTCGAGTGCACACACCGCCTTAGTGGTTTCATGGCGCTAGAAGCCTAAACACAATTGAGACAGAGGACTGCAACTAACAGAAGGAAAAGGCAAGATTTTGCTGAAACCATCTCCCTCCTCGTCTGCATGGTTTTATAAATCAAGGGAAACATAAAATCTTCTGATTCGAATTGTAAAAACAGAATTGAAGTCTATCCTACTCCACTCAACTGAGCACATAAATCGCACCTAGTGGGGTTCACTGGTCAAGGAAATGGAAGAATTTGGAAACTGCAGGATGGCTCTGAAGAGTCAGTGAATGCGTACATTCATTTCAGGAATCTATGTTTGAGCCCATGGTAACAGGTTTGAATGCTATCAGGTTCACCCATTCTTTCATCATTCAGAGGTTACAAATTGACCACCTTTGAGTTAGGTAACAAAAATGGCTTGCTATGTGGGCCTCTGTGTGCTATGACGGCCTCGGGAGAAGGTGCACTTTGCAAATATACACAGTATTATGAACAAATTTATTTTGGAGGAAAGAAATGCCTATAAGAAATCAATTGTGAATGTCGCATTTTTCTAATCTTGGGACAAAGCAAAAAATTCAAATGCATACAGAACACCTGTCTAAAGGCAGGCAAACAGGCCAAAGTGACCATCTTTGTGACTAACACAGTTATGCACACTGGCTGCAATATGCATACTATACAGACAAAAGTGTCTGATGAGGCAAAAATATGGCTCAAACTGTGTGTTTTATTCTAAAGTAAAACAAAGGTATTGTACAAGTAAGTATATGTATCTGGTTTTTTAGGTCTCGCACCTGCGACGCATCGCGAAGAGATGTCGCAGCGAGGCCTATTGTCGGCGGTTCTGCTTACAAGGAGCCAAGGGAGACAAGAGATGGGCACGAGCAGCCTGGCGGAATCGGATCACCATCTCCTGTCTCCCTTTTAGCTCCTTGTAAGCAGACACACACGAGTGCACACACAGAGATACACACACGCACGAGCGCACATAGAGACACACACACCCCCGCCACCGCTGCGCGCACACACACAGACGCACGCACACAGACACACATCCCCCCCCCACACTCATCGGGCTCTTTCCGCGTGTTCAGTGTCCCTCTCTCCCTCGGCAGCCAGTGGGTCAGTCTCGGCATGGGGGCTCCCCAGTGCTATCCGCTTGTCTTCACCCGGGACCCCTACTGGGACCCGGGACTTCGGCTGCCGCACTTCGCTTTGGCGCCGGGGCTCCCTCTCCATAACAAATAGCGCGCATGAGCGGGCATCCCCCGCCCTCTCAGTCACAGCCCGGTACTGAGCTCCTTTCGGTTTCGCTGTCTTCTGTGTTCGCTGGCAGCCTGTTCCTCCTGCCCAAGTCGCACACCGGACAAAAAGTGTGTTACCCGGGCTTTCTATACATGCCAATGGATCGGTGCAGATGAGACGGTGTGCACATAGCACGCCATTGATAATTATTCAGCTGCAAGAAGCTCCTTCGAGGAGGAGGACATGGCACTCGGTAATAAGAACACAGGCGGCAGATGTCCCTACAGAAGAAGGCTGTAAGTCTGACTTTTTACGAATCTCACTAAAGCGGCAGAGTTCGCATGGGCTACCCGTTTATTTTCTGTGTTTTTAACCCATGCACGTGTAGCCAACAGCATAGTGGCGGGAGTGCAGGGTACAGTAGCTTTCTGGACCTGTTTCCTGGTCTGGAACTGGAAGTGTCCTTGATGTTACAAAGTTGTTTTCACAAAGCGCTTGTTGCTGAGGCCACTACAGAAGGCAATTAAAAGCGAAATACGCCTCATTTAATGTTTGGCACTTTATTGACTGTTTGTTTACTTTATGCGACTAACCGTTGCGCCACGTGGCACCGGAGTTCTTCAGTGAGCTTAGTTATGAGTTGTGATAAGAATAATAAAGAGATACTTTGTTTGTCTTTGCGTCTGTTTGACGGCCGACAGCGCAATCGTATACAAGCAATACGTTTATGTATTTTCAAGAGGGGGCAACAAACGCGTTCCTTATCGTGTGATTTTTAACATATATAAATGTAGACTGTTTTTGCATATGTGGGAATAAATATGAAATGTGTCTCAAACTATGTTTTATGTCTGTATATGGAATTTGTGTATGTACAGTGTATATGCGCCTGTGTGTTTGTGCACGTGTGTGTGCGGGTTTCTTCATGTGTAAATGTCTGTCTGCACATTGTGTGTGTCTGACTGAGTGCATGTGCGTGTCAGCTCGTCCGTCTGCATTTCTCTGAATATGTGTCTACGTGTTGAGTATCAGTGTGAGAGTGTGTATTGTGTGTGTATGTCCGCCTGTGTGTGAATATATGTGCGTGCATGGGAGGGAGGGAGGAACGGCACACATTGCACGAGGGCTGTTGAGACGCCGTTGTGCCCCGAGAGGAATGCACTATCCCGGGACACAGTCTAGTCATTAAAAGCATATTTAAAGTCCGCTGTGTGGATGCGCACCTCGCCATCGGTGCTGGGGCAGCGGGGCTTGAACATCAACTGCCGCCCGGCACGGAGTCTCCGGAGAGGATTGTTAATACTGGAAAAGGTCTTGTTTATGGCCTGTAAAATAGCTCGGTAAAGTCGCACTTCATGAGCAATACAGGACTGAGCTTAAAACCCAGCAAAGTCAAATCCGCTTTTCATGCTTCCGAGGGCGACAAATCAAATATTATTAAATTAGAGAATGTAAACCGGAAATGTATAATGCTTGGACCCGGCACTGTGGTATGAAGCACTACACAATGTAACCGATTATATTTCTCCCAAAACATAATTAATTGAAAAGCGGCAATTGAATATTGGAAGCTGGGTAAAACATAGCCCACTACAGTGACTATACACCATAAAGGTCTACAAAGGCTTAAAGACGCGGCTCCAAATTTAGACAGTGCTGGCTTAGGATTTTATCTTCTCAAATGAAAAAAAAATATGTGCCATTGACTTCAGTAATGAAATGTGTTTGCTTTATGTACAATGAGAACCTTGAGTATTTTAAGTGCCCTTAATAAATCGTCGATATCGTTACAGTGGTAGAAGTCAGCCCTGTATAATTGACGTTGCCCGCTACGGGAAACTTTTTATCATCAGAGCTAGCCATACGCAGAACAAGGGGTGGGGACTTTTCTGTAACTACACGCACAAATCTACCTCTGTGGAAGCCACGAGACCCGTCTCAAACCAGTTCATCAAGACTTTGCGTTTACTAAGCCGATAATGAAACAAGCATTTCCAATGCAATAGGTATCGCATTTGCGAGAGTTTAAACTATTGGCATTGTAAATAACAATGCCTTTTATTAATATAAATAAAAGGCAATGTCATTTACAATGGCAATAGCTCAAACTCGTGTAAATGCGAGACCTATTGCATTGCAAATGCTTGTTTTATCTGACTTCAACGTTTTAGCTGCCTTGAGCACGTCATCACAACCAACTTTCCTGTTTACGTTTTTCAAAAACTCTCTCGCCTCTGGGCAAGGAGGTGCTAGGGGGTCGTAGAAGATAGCCATCCCCTGAACCTTTGTGAAGGCAGTAGTGACATGCGGAGCAGAAAAAACAGGGCAGCTGTAGATTTCTTTGCATTTTTCTTTTTTGGCAGTGGGGGAGGGGGGTGTAATAATTGGATTATTGGCTGACGGGGGTGCAACTACTCTAGCAGCAACCACAACCCTTGTCACTGTGAAGTCAGAAGCAACCCCATGCTCAACCTTATGGTAGCTTGGCACAGAGCAGTCAGGCTTAACTCAGAGGCAATGTGTAAAGTATTTATGCGCAAATCACACATTAATAAAGTGACACACAACATAAGAGAACTCCCACACAGATTTAGAAAATATAGAGTATTTTTTTTATTTTTATTTAAAACCAAAACGCCAAAATTCCAATTAGCACAACCGGAGATATGTAATTTTAAAGATTTAAGTGAAAAGAACGTAAAAAATCACAATGTGCCAATTGTGGTTATCTGGTTACACCAAACTGGGACAAAGACACACATTCAAGTTGAACACAATTGTGAGCCGGTCAGCTACAGGGACTAAGTTAGGCCCACTGAACAAGAGTACCTTAAAACCTATTTGCAGAGCGTTGCGAGATCCCACGTTGGGGATGCATTGTGAAGCCAAAACAATACGAGGTCTGGTAGGGTGAGGAGCTGCACAATGGCAGCTCTGGGAAGCTGCGAAGCTCTTACGCAAAGTCCTGAGTCGTCATGGAAGATGCGTCACACATTAGCTGGTTCTAAAGAAGTTGCTGGGCGTGCGATGCGAAGTCCTGCATCCATCGTCGTTGAGGGTGCAGTCGTGTTTTTCAGCCATCAAAGATTTACATCATTTTTCTGGTTTACCTTTACCAGAGAAAGTTTATTTCTGCACCACAAAATACATATTACATTATTGTATAACTAACTTTTGTTGAGCATTTCCATGCACAATGGCAATTATTTGCAGACTCTAGCTCTGCAAGTTTACCTTTTTCAGAGCGTTTCTATGCACATTGTTATAAGTCACAACAGCCCGGTTTGCTGCATAGTATATTCCGATGCAGTAGCATTTTTACTGTTAAATAAGGCTGCATAAAGTACCGCAAAAGTCACAAGTTTCCCAGACGAGGGGAAGAGCGTAGTAACTTTGTAGGCCATCTTGATGTTTGCAAAAAGTAATACATTAATATACTTAGCAACACCCCATGTGCTCAGAGCACCGGCCACATCAGAAGCCTTGATTCTCGAGACCTATTGAGCATCTAAAAAAAAAAAGTTTATATTTGTACATTTTCTTTTACAACTTTGGAAACGAACAATGCCCAAGCTATCAAAGGGTCTCTCGAGTCCTTCCACCAGTTAGAACAGATCCACTTATTCATCAAACCATTCTCTCCCTCTGCTGGCCCTGGAAACAATAAACACATTGAATGTTAATGATTGCAGTTCTTAGATTTGCCAACACCTCGGAATGAAGGTATGTGAACTATTCCCATCTAAGCAGCTTTCCTAAAATGTTTTAAATATTCCATATTTCTTTTTGGTTTCCTGGCTTGGAGCAGCTCAGAAACATCAAATGGGTAGGTATGATTTGCATCCCAGCCTAGAAACTGTTTGAAGCCATCTGTTTCTTTGTAAAGGGGCAGCAGCCTTGAACCTGAATGTATTCGACTCCATCCCAGTTTGCTAAATATTACATATCGTTAATTTCTTTCTACAAGAAAAAGTAACTCTAGCCAAGGAACAGAATTCAAATCAAAATATCAAACTGCTAGTTATCACTTAGCTTTTCATTCATCCATTTTTGTAACACTAATGAGAAGCAGAACTCCCAGAATTAATGGCCACATAATCCCCAGTCACATGGAGCATCTGAATAGCACTGCGTGAACTTTAGTTACTGAAATAAATAAAGAAGTGTACAACCATTCAGAGGAGGGTGAGGGAGAGTGAGAAGGAGGCTTCTGGAGTGGTTCTGGGTGGTTCATATCAGATAGCATCCTGAGACTTACAGATTCTTGAAAAGGAGCTTAACATGCTATTCTGGTCTTTCACTGACTGGGCGATAAGGTGGTCTGTTGTCTCCCCATTCTTGATTGGCAGAGGAAATAGCGGCAACACCCGGTAGCCAGGGTGCAACCCATATTTGATTAGTACATGTCAGAGGTTAGCTGGCCAATGTTAGGAGGGGACAAAAACACAAAGGGCAAAAAAAAAAAACCTTCATCATATCCTGATTGAGCAAGTCAGTAAACTCTGGATATAGGAAAGATACAAGAGCCAGGCAAAGGACTCCATACTAGAATCGAGGAGAAAGTTCAATTGTAATGAGCAAAAATCAGAGAGAAAAATGGTAAAAAAGTGGGGATGCATTTTTCACTTGGAAAGGGTTCCTGATACAAGATGCTTACAGTAAGTGCCTTTACAGGAAAAGACTCGGCATCATCTCGGATTGGGAAACTGTTAACATTCAATTGGGAAAATTACCATCTTAGAACGGACACACTTTAAGACTTGGCAACACCCCTTTTCTAAGAACTTTGGCGTTCATATGGCAAACCTAAAGCAGCCCAAATTCGGCATTTTTTGACCAGCACTGCATTTCATGGTCTTGCTGATGCCCAGTACTTAAGGTGGCTCATACATCGTCTCTACGGGGTCCCAGCTTAGACATACTAGATATCAGGGTGTGCGTGTGCTCACCCACAAGCGAAGCATGGCATCTTAGAACACCACCCCTCTCCCTCCTCTTCAACCTGTGAGGTCTTGCCTCCCTTCTCAGCACAGATTTAACAATGTATGTCGATCCAATCCATTTAGTTTTTCCAAGTCCCCAAATTACAAAAATTAACTATTGGTTGAAGACGAATAGCAGACCTGTGCCTGAGGCAAAACTTTTATTTACTTAGAAAATTATTTGATTGTAAACGCAAAATTGAAGAAAAAAAATCCCATCCGATAAATATGGTAATAGAATACATTTAGAAACTATTGTGATTTTCAAAAATGAATAATACAGTCAGGAATTTAAAACAAAAATAATACAATGTCAGTTCAATAACATTTCTGTAAATTAATCCATTAGATTTTTGGCCGAATTGGCAATAAGTATAAGAAGACAATATAAACACAAAAAATTGATAGAAGCTTAGAAACTCACTCCCTTTTTTCCAACATCCAATATAGTAATATTTTATACTCGGAAAAAAAGAAACAAATAATATTTTGAAACGTTTTAATCAAATAAACTATTATTGGAACCGCACTGCCTGCTTGGCTCCCAAGTTACAAACCACATAAAAAATAGGCACCGGAATAACTATGCATCTTAATGCTACAGTGGCTTGTAAAACTCACTGTACTCCCACCCTGCCTCACAACTAGGGATGTGGAAATTCATATGGAAGAAGGCAGCACGGACCACTGACCCCCACACAACCCTCACACCACTCCTTCACACATCAGTAACTATACACATAGGAAGTAAAAAATGTCATAGTCAAGCAGAACACACACATATTCCAACGAAAACCCTAAAAAAAAAAACACTTCCATAAAGGTTCCCACTGGTACACGCCAATTTTGGCTCTGTGTTTCCAAGCAAAGCTCGGTATGTATGTATGTATGTATAAACCATTTTATAGCGCGCTCCGTTACTAGAGAGTATCCTGGCGCGGGTACAGGAGAGGCAGACAGTAAGACACACGAGGGAAACTTAACTTACACTCTTAAACAGATGTGTTTTCAGATGTTTTTTAAAATCAACCACTGAAGACATAGAACGTAGCTGGAGAGGAAGAGCATTCCAGGCCCGGGCCCCGATCACTGAGATCGATTGGCCGCCAAGTCTTGCTCGTTTGAAGGGGGGAAGATACAAATTGTACAGGGTGGAGGATCTGAGGGTATGTACAGGGACGTAGCTGGTAAATCTCTTCCTCAGATACTAGGGGCCTTGATCATGGGAGGCACGAAACGCAAGCACCAGTGATTTAAACAGAATGCGTTGAGCAACCGGAAGCCAGTGGAGCGTGCGCATCTCAGAGCGAACGCTCTTCCATCTCGGGATGTTAAATAAGAGTCGGACTGCCGCATTCTGGATAATTTGAAGGCGTTTCACCAGATAGGCCGGGATGCCACTAAACAATGCATTCGCATAATCCAGCCTAGCCAGTATAAGTGCTCTAGCAACCGTCTCCTTAGCATCCCTAGGGAGCAGAGGGAAGAATTTGCGGAGCATTTTCAGGGTAGCAAAACAGGTGCCTGTAAGTTTTTTTATATGGACCTCGAATCTGAGATCCTCTGTGAACCAGATGCCGAGGTTTTTAGCAGGTCTCCCCATCTCTTTCGGGCAGGAAATGTTTGGAGGCCACAGTGTATTTTTGAACGAGGTGGGGAAGGAACCATAAAAAAGTACTTCGGATTTTTCCTCGTTGCATTTCAACTGGGCCTGCGTTAGCCAGCGAAACACACCGGACAAGCACAGATGAACTGCCGATGTGTCCAGATTATCATCCGGCCAGGTAAACAGCAGTTGGGTATCATCTGCATACCCTATTATCTTAGCCCCAAACTGTTCAGCCAAAAAAACCAGGGGGGTTATATAGACATTGAACAGCAGGGGGCTAAGAGTAGACCCCTGCGGAACCCCTGTAAGCAGTGGTTTAGGCTCAGAGGCGTGAGGAGGCATCCAGACCTGCTGAGTCCTGTCGGACAGAAAAGAGGATAGCCAGTCTAGGACAACCCCCCCAATGCCAATGGCCGACAGCCGGCGGAGAAGGAGCTCATAGGGGATGGTATCGAACGCGGCAGAGAGGTCCAATAAAATTAGGACCGCTCTGCCACCTCCGTCCAGACATTCCCGAATTGACTCAGTCATCTCCACCAGCGCCGTCTCAGTGCTATAAGCCGCCCTGAAGCCTGATTGAGCGGGATGGAGGGCATTAGAGGTGTCGACAAAGCTCTCCAGTTGTTGCAGAACTACCTTCTCACAAATTTTCGTAAGTGCCGGAAGAAGGGAGATAGGACGGTAGTTCCCGGGAACCGATGCATCCAATCCAGGTTTCTTCAGAAGCGGCAGCAGCTTGGCCTGTTTCCAAACTGGCGGCACCACCCCAGTGGCCAAGGAAAGGTTGACTATCTGCGTGATCTCAGCGCAGACTGTTTCCGCCACCTCCGACAGCACCCGGGCCGGGCACGGATCGGCTGGGGAGCTAGACTTCAGGGACAGAAGAAGAGGGAGAACGGTACACTCCGCAATTTGCGCAAAGTTCATAAACTGCTGTCCTGGATTTGGACATAGTGAAGGGCCCAAATCAGCAGCTAGGTGATCGGCTGGAAGAGCCGCTAGAAGGCCCTGCTGGATCCTCGTTATTTTTGTAATGAAAAAGGAGGACAGCTCCTCGCACCATTGCGCAGAGGACAGGAGTGGAATAGCGTCGGCCACAGGTGACATAAAACTTTTAACAATAGCAAAGATCTCTCTGCTATTGTTGTCTGCCTTGGCGATGCGCCCTGCATAAAAATTCCCCTTAGCTACCTTGATGGCTGTATAATAGTCTTTCTGGGCGAGCCGTAGAGCGGATTTAGCCTCAGAGCTATATCCACATCTCCACGCTCGTTCTAATTTTTTACACCCCAGTTTCAGCTCTCTCAGTTCGGGAGAGAACCAGGGTTGGGAGGGAGAGCGCCTAGCTCTACACACCGTACTTTGCATAGTAGAGGCGGTAGTCGCCTCTCGAGCCCACTCATTAAACTCACAGACTGCCACGTCCAAACGTGTGTTAAGTTTTGGACGGGTACTGGACAAAGCCTGTCTAAACTCGAGTACATTAATCTTTTGGGGGTGACTGATGTGAGGTGAGAGGCTGGGTTCGGGCATTTCCCACATGAATCTGACCAAATCATGATCAGACCATTTACCAGAGCGAAGAACCTTGGCGAAATCATAAAAAAATCGACCCCCACAAAACAACCAACTATTTTCAAAGGTACCATCCCTTGCAGAAACTGCAGTAACTGCAATAACATTATGGAGGGCAACACCATCACACACCCAATCCGGGGTAATAAAATCAGACTACTGGTTAATGGAACTTGCGACACGAAAAATGTTATCTATATGTTAAAATGCCCATGTGGTAAAGCATATGTGGGACAAACTGAACGCAAGCTCAAAACAAGATTGACTGAGCATAAAAGTAATATAAGAACAAAAGCAGCCAAATCAGCGGTTGCCAATCACTTCATTGAACAAAACCACCAGATTAATCAGATCAGAGCATGCATACTGGAAATTGTGGAAAAAGATGAGGAGAGAGATAATAGAAAGACTTTGCTAAAACGTGAAAACTACTGGATATTTCATCTACAGACTCTGCGCCCCCAGGGGATTAATGAAAGAACTGAATTTGGCTGCTATTTATAAGCTTGTAATGATTATACTAATATGCATTATGTATTTCTGTCTCCATGGTAGATTAACCACAAATATCGTTTAGCTGTGAAATGTTTGTATCGTTTTGAAAAATCACTACAAATTTTGTACTGGCCCTTTAACAAATGCAGGCGCGCCTTTAAAACTCTTGAGTACAACCCACACGCGTCACACGCCAACTTAGTACCGCGCTGATAGCTTCGGTTGCAGCGCTAAGAGAAACTACGTTCCCGTATACCCGGTAAGAAGGAACTGCTGGCAGTTCACTCATATTGTTTTAATCCCAGCATTGAGAGCATTCATTAAGAGTGCTCGCGCACGCATGTAAACATAGCGCTTCGGGAACTGTTATCTAAACAACCATGCCGCATTATGCTTAACGATTTGAGCTCATTTAAAAGACACGTGAACTTTTTTGAATGGCATTACCCTGAATGTGTATCGTTACATACGGTAGCTACTCAATGCGTTCTGTTAAGCATGAAACTAACCTACTAGGTTCCTCGAATTGAATTACCGGTTCACATACATTGTGTATTTAAGGCTTTGACTATGGATTGCAATACTGAATGTGCATTTAGACACGGGTTGTTTTAAATGGTTGCACCAAAAATGCATGAACTTTAAGTTAACGACGCTAGTTATAAAATGTAAATGATTTACATACTGCTGTTAAAGTATAAATAGTGACAGATACCACTCCTTGTTTCAGAGATTTCCCAGATGAAGGCCAGTGGGCCGAAATGCATTGGAACTAATGGATGGTTGGGAACACATGAACTGTAGCAAAAAATAAATGAATACTGATTATGAACTACTGAATACCTCTATCGAAGTATGAATAAAATACTGCAATGAAAAGGAACTTTAAGCTTGGAACACTTTATTGATTAAAATTCGCTGGTTGATCTAGCACACGAATAATCAGTGCCCTTTGTGACACTAGTGCCGCCCGGTGCTAGTGCGTCTCTTAGTTCATAGCAATACTCCAAAGCAGGGAGTATACAAAGGAGCACGATTCACGCCTTAATCTATAACCTAATATAAAGCTGTGCACAACTATAATCTAAACCTAAGACATAAAACTTTTAACAATAGCAAAGATCTCTCTGCTATTGTTGTCTGCCTTGGCGATGCGCCCTGCATAAAAATTCCCCTTAGCTACCTTGATGGCTGTATAATAGTCTTTCTGGGCGAGCCGTAGAGCGGATTTAGCCTCAGAGCTATATCCACATCTCCACGCTCGTTCTAATTTTTTACACCCCAGTTTCAGCTCTCTCAGTTCGGGAGAGAACCAGGGTTGGGAGGGAGAGCGCCTAGCTCTACACACCGTACTTTGCTTAGTAGAGGCGGTAGTCGCCTCTCGAGCCCACTCATTAAACTCACAGACTGCCACGTCCAAACGTGTGTTAAGTTTTGGACGGGTACTGGACAAAGCCTGTCTAAACTCGAGTACATTAATCTTTTGGGGGTGACTGATGTGAGGTGAGAGGCTGGGTTCGGGCATTTCCCACATGAATCTGACCAAATCATGATCAGACCATGTAGTCTTTTCCACAGTGACCGACTGAATGGGAAAATTAGAACAGACCAGGTCAAGCAAATGACCACCCGCATGCGTTGAACCAGTAACCCATTGATTAAGTTGAGCAAGCTCAAGGATTTCACCAAGTCTTCGATCCACCCAAGGTAAAATGAGGAGAAGTTTTTATCGAAAAATGAAGAACCTCTGCCCCAGCATCCGCAATCGGAGGCTCAGAGGTGAAGCTCCACCCCTCCTTAAAAACAACTGCTACCCCCCCCCCCCCCCTCTACCCAGGGGTCGATCAACCCTAACTATCTTAAAACCCCTGGAGACAGCAAGTTCCACACTGGGAGCGGAAGTGTTAGTCATCCACGTCTCCGTGAGGAACAATACCTCCAACTGGCCATCCCCAAGTAATTCAAATATATCAGCGGCGTGCCTCACCGCAGATCTGGCATTAATCAAACCCGCCCTGATGTTAGGAACAGGGACGTTATTGACTAAATGAGATGAAAGGGAGGGTTGGGGGAAGAAGCCGCAGTGGGGGCAAATAGCCAGAGCACAGTCAGGAACTACCCATGGGCAGGGTAAACCCTTAGCAGGGGGAGCCAGACTCCACAAATCGCAGCGCGAGTACCTGCGTTTCTCTATTGGGGGCATCCCAGAAGGTCGCCGAGCAGCATGGCTGGCCCTGGGCCCGTCCGAGGCACGGACGGGCACAGACGAGCCCTCCTTTGGCGCTCCTTCGGTGCGCAGACGGCGCGCCCGCTGCGCGCGACCGCTGCGCGCCCTATGGGGGACCATTATTTAGCACCCAAGCCCCTCCCCGAGCTGGACCGCTACCTCCCGACCAGCCAGGGACCGGGCCTCACTCAAGATGGCGCCGCCCGACCTGGCCCTCCACTACAATCGGCACAGAACAGCCGCGGTGGAACAGGGCACAGGGGAACTGGGAAACAGTGCAGGAATTAAAAGCGGGTGCAATTAAAATACATACAACACAATTCGTCATTCAATTGAGTGTAAATGAGCAAAAAAGATTTTTAAAATAGCGCTACAGCTATAGTGCAGGAAAGCGAGTGAGCAGAAGAGTTAAACTCGCAGTCTGCCCGTCTTTCTCCGGCAGCGTTTCAGAGTGCTGCCACCAAAATGATCAGCCACCCAGATGTTTTAATTGGTGTTAGCAAAGAGCACTCTTCTCATTGCCTTGTAAACGCAAAGGTAGTTCAAGAGATGTATAGATGTAAAGCACTCACAAATAGACTTAATCCGCGTTTGTCACAATGCTGCTGAAATGGTTTCAGAAGACATTGATGAGGCAATGGTCTGGCTAGGTAGGGCAAGGTATTAGACATACAGAAGTACAGAGCAGTAAAAATACATTTGGTCAGGAACGTGTTTTTGCTCTGCACGGATTTGAAGCATTTGACATACTTGAGAAATGCTGGAGAAAGGGGCTATCGCCACACACATTACTGATCTGCAGATGTATTAAAAAAGTAAAAATAGATCGCTTTCACACTGGAATACATCCTTGCTTGCCTAGCCTACATCCTAAAATCAAGACACAAGCAGACGCAGGGCGTTTGCGTTTCTTCAAATGTCACCTTTTTTGCTTCAGAGAAATCAAGCTAAATAAGAAAGGCCATCAACACCACGACATTCCGAACAAAGGGCTCCCTTTACTGCTGGCCCATTCTTCTGTCATCTCTTTCAGCAAGGGAGGTCACCAACATAAACTTATTCTCTAATTATTGAAATTACCGTAAATATATTGGTTATTGATAACTGCAGTACATTTGTTTCTGCATGCTGTGGCTGTGATGGAAGAGATGATAGGGAAGTTAATGAAGTACTGACAACGGTATTCTTGGCTGCTGGACTCAGTTAAAAAGCAATACTATTTTTATTTTTCAAATGGCTGCCTTACATTAACCATTACTCGGAGACCAGTAAGAATGCCCATGTAATGAAAACTTGGCACAGGAAAAGGTGCTTGGCTCATTAATCAATCACAGGGCAGAGCAATAGAACATCAGCTTGGACCAGCCAGTTCGCCTCTTTTTTTTTCCTTTTTTAAATTAGCTTTGGTTATTTGTTTCGCCTTTTCCAAAATCTTCAAAGAAAAATGTGTTGGGATAAAAAGTTGTTAAATTAAATCACAGTAATTTTTTCCAGATCTTTGGTAAGCTTAGTAAAGATAAGTAGAATGGGATGTTGACAGACAATAACTTTTTGGATACCAAAAACATTAGAAAAATGTGGTGCAGCAGTACAACAGGGTTGGAGGAACTCATGGAAAGAAGCAAAGTAGTACAGAAAAAAGTAGAAAACAAAATCAGTGTGAAGAATTCCTTTGGATTCTGGGACAGCCAGTGGTTACCAGGCAGTGTATGTGGCAAGTACTTCCTATACATCAGATACTGTGCATATAGGAAGGTAAAACAAATCCCATTCAATGTTACATACAGTAGTACATATTTTCAGGACAATTTACACACAACCTCTAGCATGAAGAATGGTACTATTGCACTTCAACTTGATAAACCAAGTAAATCTGTTAGTAAGCTTTGCAGCTAGGTCAAGTAAGACTTACACCAGAAAGTGGTAGTAGGCTTCAAACCCTGATATAATTTGTATATGGGTGTGCGCGCAGGGAAGCGCCTTAGCTACTTATTGGCTTGGAGGCCAAACTTGTACTCATGTCTCACACATGAAGGGGAGGATCAAGTTTAGGTTCTCAAATCGGATGACAGACACCACCTCTTTTCCATTTCCGTTCTGGTCCCCCATGAGAATATGTTGTTACACTTCCTTGAGAAGTACAGTCAATGAAAACACAAAAAAGATTTGACGGTCCTACCATCATGTGGGGACACAAAATAACACCAAACTGTTTTATAGTATTTACTGAAAAGGGTGCAAAAATGGAAAGAGCACTGTGGACTATTATCAGTATTATGCATTGGGAAAGCGATTGTGCGTCTTTGGCAATCTTTGGGTCCCAATCTTTTGCTAAAGTCAATGAGTTACAATGACTAATGATGCCAGAAAACACTACAACCGTATCCTATTCTTCGAGATTCCCATTAGGTCTTGACTCATTAAGGAAAACATGGTCGGCTGAGCCCAGATAGCTGCGATTCTGTCACAAATTAGGACACACTGATACTCGACACCTACAAGTGATGAGGCGTACTGGTCCTAATGCCAAAGTTGTAGGATTCGGTAAAAGGGCTTGAGGAAATCTAGCGCTCAGTGACTTGTAGGGATGGGGGCGGGTGGTGTGGAGAAGCAGATAACTGCAATAACAGTTGACGCGGGACCAGTGGCAACTACTACGGGCCTCAAAAGTTGTGTTTAATGTTTCACATTTATTAAACATTCACTCATCTCGCCTTTGCCTACAATTGGGCAGATCAACCAAATGTTACAAATTAGGAATCTAAAATAAGAAATGGGAACATTTGAGTTTGTAAAGCGGGTGAGAAACAAACGTCATTAGATTTTGCAGTTCTTTATTTCTCCCCGAGGACAACTCAAATGAATGATTATCCAAGGGAAGCATAGAAGAATGTAGGAAAACAAAAACAAAGAACAACAAAAGGCACATTAATGACACCTTGGAAAGGTTCAGTGCTTTAAATGAGCCGGTACTGTCCGGTACTGAGTACCAGCACTTTTTTATTTTGAGAGGGAGAGTACCTGCACTTCTCAAGAGAGACGTGACACTTTTAATTGTTGAGTACCGGCACTTCTCATAAACAAAGAGGTACTCTGTTACAGGGTTCTTGCACTTATATTTTTCCATTTTAAGCACTGGAAAGGTTGCAAACTGGAGGCTGTGCTGGCATCAGTTAAGACCAGATTGTAGTAAAAAAAGAAAAACTCAAGTTGATGGTAGTGGTCTTTTGCCCCTAAGAAAATTTGAAAAGAGGTGTTTCTCCCACACACTATGACAATAAATGTAAAACAATGTTCCCAGTCTGATACAGTAAACCCTGTTTACATACTTATTTTAAATCACTTACTAATGAATATTAATTAGGTAGGCCACTTTATGCACCCCCTTGTGATTTGCCTCAAAAACAGGGATGGTGGCCTGCAAAGATCAGTAGACCATCACACCTGTATTTTCATTCCCAACTGGAAACTTTCTTTTAAAGGAACCTGTGTTCCCTAAAGGAACCTTTGGTGCATTAAAACGTTTCAAGCTTAGGAAAACATAAGGGGAGAAGGCAGTGGTACTCTGGACCACTCCCTTAACCCCAGTACCCCAACACAATTTCCCAAAGGGGACGCTGTCCCCTTTGAAAAAGGGTTACCACCTTCTTTGAGTAGTTAATAATTTATCAATGGTTTGCGACCACGGTTGAGGTTACAAACATTTGATGCATCTTATTGTGGTTTACGTCCCTTCCTAATTGCATTTTAGAATGAGTCAGTTAACCAAGTTTGCACTTCAAAAGAGATTTCTGAAACACACACAGGGTTTAGTAGATAGTAAAAGGTTTTATGATCGCAAATCCAATAATTTTGCAAATCGCTGGGTGACCAAAAGACAAATGACTTTGTACATCAGGCCCCAAATGCTTTGAATCATTTACCACTAACCAAGAGCGCTGTGTCTACAATCAGAAACATATGTCTTCGGACTCAAAACATGCTTTTTAGGACTTGGGTCTATTTTCACTGCTGTGGACGCAAAACGAGGCCCTTTTAGTAGCAGTGTATATGGAGGCAACATCACCAGAGGGTAGCTCCTTTACCTCCCCTATGATTTGACTGTTCTGTTTGTTTCTGGCAACAGCAATGGAGTTGGAGGTTCACTGGGCAGGGGGAATGAGGTTCTGAGAATTAAAAATATTGCCGTAGTGTAAATGTAACTACTACAACCATGCCTCCCACTTCTGCCTGTCTATGACGTGCAAAACCTTGTTTTCATGCCCAACTCTTCAAGCAGAAATTTCTCTTTAGCTTGCTGTAACGACCGGATTCTCGAACCAGATGGGATCAGCCCCTGAGAGCCCCTCCAACCCAGTCGGAACGTAATCACCTCCCTCCTTAGAACGTATTTACAATAGGTATATATATATATATGTATGTACATCTCGTACCTAAGGATGGGGAAAATAGCAATACACATGCATAGGTTTTCTACAATATCCCATTCATACCAGCTAGTCTCACGGCCACTTAGGCCCAGACTAATCTACCCTGGGCAGTTCTGATTATGTACCATTACACACTGATCACCATCAGTGCTCACTCGACACGCAATCCGGCGTGCCTTACACACTGAGCTGCAGCCCCAGTGCTCTCTTACTTACAATCCGGCGGACCTAGACACTGGTTTCCCTCCCAGTGCTCGCTTACTTACAATCCGATCCGCAATCCGGCGGATCTACACACCAGTGTCCCCCCTGGTGCTCTCATTAACGCCGCTTACCAACGACGATCACTCTCCTATGAATACCTTTGGAAGGAATCTCTCATTGGCTACTCGGGATGATACTACAATAACAGGAATTAGCACAGCTTGCCAAATTGAATCATGTACCTTCTACTCTCGGCATCAAATGGTCCCTCTCTCCCTCATTATTCAGTCACCTCTTACCTGACCGGGATTTACATCCGTTCATGAAAACGATGTCTGACTAGAAGACCAGGTTACCCTGATTGAACAAGAATACAAGGCACATGTTGGTTCACTAAGAACTGGGGTATTTTATTACAATAATTATAAACACAGGACTATACTATAACATATATCCTGCAAAGAAAAGTGAAAGGTTAGAATGTGCACACTATGGGGAAAAAGGTCGACGTCACCTTAGTAATGTGAAGTCTGGGTTCAGCAGTCATCTAGGTTCCCTTCTCGTCTGTGCCTTGGCTCGTCTCGGAATCACACCTCAGCAGTCACGAGTACACGTCTGCACCGCTATGCTCTGTCGTCTCTACTTTCCTCCAAGTCACTGGAACCTTCCTCTTTATTAGCTGCTGTCTCTCTCTCTGTCTCCAATCGCTCTGCGCTACTTCTCCTTCTCCTTCAATCTTTCTCAGAGAGTATCAGCTTCATGATCTTTCTCGGACTTCAAAATGGCGATTGTCTGCCTGGAGATAATTAATGGCATTGATGCTAACGGCTAGCTGCCGCCTACAGACTGACTGACTCACTGCCTAACACTTTCGCTAATATGGAAGCTTGTCCTTTCATGGAAAGTTACGGCCAGTAACCTGCCGCCCACCAAATTCTTGTACCTCCCCGTACCAAGGACACGTTCCCAGCTGGCCAGCCTGATGTTGTGTCTTCGGAGTGGAGAAAAATACAGTCTTTCGATAAGGGCCAGCATGAGCCGGTTCTCTCCAAGCGAACAACACTTCGAAACTAAAACATTACACTTGGCCTAGAAGCATCTCAAGCTGCCGGGGCAGAAAGCAAGATGGAGTCTCTCCCGTTTGAGGCCTACAAGGCCCGAAATAAGCATAACTCCGTAGAAGGTATACTAACACTCTTGCAAAAGCACGGATTATCACTAATACTAATGAATCTATCCCCTAGCTTAAGTTTATAAGCCCTGATCTAAGGAAAAGGGTACGAAAGTGCACTACTGTGCCTTATGAATAGGCCCTGTTTATAGTTCTAATCCCTGCAGTAAAAGGGTAATAGGCTGGAGTCACCTTCAATCATTCTCCCTCAAAGGAGGGCCGAAAAAGTCGGTCAGAACACTTCACCCTTGACTCCAGTCTATTAATCATTCTCTATATGGAACTAACATCCGTGGAAGAATAATAGGAGACAAAACTAACTGATCTATTCCTCTTGCCAAATCTACAGTATTGGAGTAGAGAAGGAATGCACTGAATAAAGCAGCAAATAGCTACTAAAATACAAATAGAAATCATAATACCCCCTAATATCTGTCGTAAGGAATGTAAGTCAGGTAACTAATTGAAGAGCCAGTCAAACCAACCCTGATCAATATGCTTTCTAACTTCTGCAGTCAAGTCATGGAGTTTGTCAATATGGGCCTGGATTGATTGAGTATGGTCCGACAAATTGAAACAGCAAAGACCTTCAAAGTCAGAACAGTCGTGTCCATGCTTTAACAAAAGATAGTCGATAGCTGCACGGTTCTGCAGAATTGCTCTGCGTTCACCCTGGGCATCTAACAGCATATCAGATAAAATGGTAGAGGTTTGGTTAATCGATTTTACCATCCAACAGGCCATTTTCCCAATAGACTTAGCGTTGTAAACAGCCAACGCTGGGACACCAATAATTGAAATAGCTAAACTAAGGTATTCAGATTTGGAATAGAGATGTAAGGAAGAATCACAGTCCTCATGTAACATCATGGAATCACGAACTACACGGGAATAGGTATTGGGATGTGAGGAAAACATTAATAAACTCAGTCTAGGGATGGCACACGGGCCTCGGGAAATATTTGCAGGAATATAGGGCCAAGAGGTGTTGCCGCATGAGAAGAGCCAACCAGAAGGTAACAGCATTGTACGGTAATGGCTAGGAGCAACTACTATACTTTTACAGGTCATATTATTTTTAACAGAAACACATGATTTTGGGGGTCTCCGTGAGCACAGCAATCGTTCATGAGCCGAAAAAGAAGTGGCGGCTCTTAATTTTAACTTTACACATTCAGTAATTGCATTAGGATCACAAGTCAAGAAAAAGCACAAGTCACCCTGCGTGATATTATACGTAGTAATCTGAGAATGAATTGGGGGAATAGACTCCGAGAGAATAGTACATAAGGGACAGAATTCATTGGCCGCGAAATCGCCCAGAATAACATTGGGTCGGGCATTTGATATATTGAAAATATGCTTTAGAGTCTCCATCGAGGCAGGGACAGCAACCAAACAGGTCGCTAAAATGTCAGTTACTGAATGCATGGGTGTCAGGCAAAAATGCGGAGAATTAGTAACTCGCTTGGCCAGGGTTGTCCAAAAGTTTGATGATGAATCCCACGCAGCGAAGGAACGCGGTACTCGGGTTCTCGAATCAACCAAAGTCTGTGGGTTCCCTCCTCTCCCGACATAACAGACCAAAAGGAGTCCAACGCCGGCAAATCCTGCAGCAGCAGTCCAGAGAATGATCTGAAAGAAAATCAAATACAGGCATTATTCATTCTCGTAAATAACATTTGTCAGCCGGGACAGCTTCCAAGCAATCTTTCCCTGGTCTCATCACCAAAATGGTGTTGTCATGACCGGTTGCAATAATTTCAGCTTGTTCAGGGGGATTTTTAGGCGATTGCACCCATATTCTCGCTCCAGGGTTATCGGTAGAGCCGAAGCCTTTTTGGCCTCGCACAGTTAGTAAAGTTGGGGCAGTGCCTTTCTGAATCTCCCCACTGAAAACAGGCATGATTAACAATTGGGCAACTCGGTCAGTCTTTTGAATCGATAAATCAACCTCACTGCTATTCAGCAGGAGGACCTTAATCTCTCCCTGATAATCACTGTCAATCACTCCTCCAAGTACTTGAACACCTTTTAAGGCAAGGCCCGATCTAGGGGCAATCAGTCCAAAATTTCCAGCTGGTATACAGACGCAAACGCCTGTCTCGACAATGATTCGATCTTTACTCTTAAGTACAGTGTCATTCATGGCATGCAGTCCAAGCCTGCGGAACCTGGGGTTGCTCTGCATGGAGCCAAAGCTCCGGGGGAAATTTCCCAATACATTACAGTATTGCCAATGGTGTTGGGTTTCGCATCAACATTTGGAGGAAACAAACGCATCAAAGGAGATTCAGCATGTAACAAGGGACGATTATTCAGAATTAACAATGCTTGAAATAAGTAATCTCTCCAATTTTTGTATTTGTTGTCAGTTAACTTTCGCAACTGTTCTTTAAGTAAACCATTCATTCTTTCAATAAGGCCTGATGCCTGTGGATAATAAGGAATGTGAAACACCCATTCTATATTGTTTTCCGCACAAAATTCCTGTACCAATCTTCCACGAAAGTGGGATGCATTGTCAGATTGAATTTGAAATGGAATACCATAATATAATATGATTAATTCCAATGTTTTAATGGTATTTACTTGGGTAGCTTGTTTGCAGGGAAAGGCCACCAAAAGGCCACTGTAAGTATCGACAATTGTACAAACATATTGACAATTCTTGCTCATAGGGAGCGGGCCAATATAATCAATCTGCCAAATTTGAGCGGGCAATTTTCCTCGATGTAAATGACCTTTAACAATTTGTGGTACTTTTCGTTGTCTGGAATGTTGACAGATGGGACAATGCAGAATAGCATCTTTAATGTAATTTAAAGGAATATAAATTCCTCGATCAGCGGCCCACCTGCTAGTGGCTCTCTCTCCAAAATGTCCTGCTTTCTGGTGGGCCCATTTCGCCAATCCCGCCAAATCAGAATCTTGCATGTCCACCACTGCCTCAGCAATTTTAGATTTCTCATCTGCAATGTTATGAAAGAATTTGTCAAGGGAGTCTATCGGGGTATGAGCATCCACATGAAAGATTGTCACAGTACTCTGTGGGAGCATTTCCCAAATTTCTTGCCATAATTCTTTTCCCCACAATTCTTTTGAATGCAATTCCCAATTATGAGAATGCCAAGTTGGTAACCATACCGCCAGTCCATTAGCTGTGGACCAGGAATCAGTGAAAATATGACATGTGCCAGGTAATTCTTGTTTCAAAACTTGGTAAACTGCATATAATTAAGCATATTGATTACTCTTTCCTTCACCAGTTGTACTCAGCAATTTTTGTGTGATAGGATTATAGGACACTGCCTTCCAATGCCATTTCTCTCCAATGAACCTCGCTGAACCATCCGTAAACCACACATGTTTTCTGTCCTCCGCGGACAAATCATCAAATGGCTTACCCCACTTGACAGGAGATTCCTGCACTACAGGTACGGAGCAATCACTCCCAGTCTCATTCGATGGCGCCTGCGCCACTTGCTCATGTAATGCTGCCACACCTTTCGGACCCACACGTGCCCTGTCCTGAATGTACCATTTCCACTTAATCACACTCGCTTCTAGAGCATGTCCAATTCGATGAGTTTTCGGCGAACTCAAAACCCACTGCATGATAGGAATTTCAGGTCTCAAAATCACATCATGACCTAAAGTCAATTGCTCGGTATCCACCAGAGCCCAATAACACGCAAGCAACTGTTTCTCAAAGGGTTTATAACGCTCACCAGCCTCAGGTAACTTTTTAGTCCAAAAACCTAACGGCACTTTTTGTCTGCCTTGCTTTTGCCACAGACTCCAATTTGCATACAGACCTTGTACAGACACATTCAAATCCACATCACCCTCGCCCACAGGCCACAGATCCAAGGCATACTGAATCGCTTCTTTTGCCAAGTTAAATGCATTCTGTTGTGGTTCACCCCATTCAAACGCATTCTTTTTGCGAGTGACTCGATATAAAGGAGCCAATATCTGACTCAAATGGGGAATATGTTGACGCCAAAAACCAAACAAGCCAATGAAGCTCTGAGCTTCTTTTCTATTCCTCGGAACTGCAAAATCTAAAACTTTTTGTTTAACCTGCGGGATCACTTCTCTGTGACCTTCATGCCAATTGATACCTAAAAACTTGACATTTTGGGATGGACCTTGTAACTTATCAGGATTAATTTCCCAACCTTTTCCACGTAAGCAGTCAAGGATTTGATCTAATTGAGTCTGGACTTGATCTTGTGTTTCGCCTTGAATTAAAATGTCGTCAATATAATGACACACTTGAATTTGCGGGTGTACAATTACTTCGGACAAATGCTCCGCCACCAGCCGGTGACAGATGGTAGGACTATGTACATAACCTTGAGGAAGACTTCTAAACGTCATTTGACGCCCATTCCATGTAAAACTGAATTGTTCCTGACACTCGGGGGCAATCGGAATTGAAAAGAAAGCATTAGCAATATCAATGGACGCATACCATGTACCTGGATGCTTTTGAATTCTTTCAATTAAAGTAATAATGTCTGGTACTGCAACAGTTAAAGGGGGTGTGTGTTTGTTCAGTTCTCGATAATCAACGGTCATGCGCCAAGAATTATCACTCTTGCGCACGGGCCAAACGGGATTATTCCAAGCAGAAGTAACCGGAGTTATAACTCCTGCGTCAACCAAATCCTGAATTGTGGCACTAATCTCTTCATGGCCACCTGGAATACGATATTATTTCTGAGAAACCACCTTTGTAGCTTGGGGAATTTTTATGGGGGGCATTCGTAAACGGCCAACCCGTACGGGTCTGGACGATATGTAGTGTTTAGTTCCAAATTGATAACAACCGTCATCCAAATGCAAAGTCATTCCTTTTAAAATATCAATTCCAATTATATACTCCAAGAGTGGTACAACTAATACAGAATATTCTGTTCGGGGAATTCTACCTATTCTCATCTCAAGTGTAGTTTGCACTGCGGGAGTCTCCTTTCCACCTAAACCAGTAATTGTGAAAAATTGGCCTTTGAATTTCTTTGATTTACCATGAATTAGAGTGGCCTTCGCTCCTGTATCTACCAATGCTCGGGCCCTTTGGATATTACGATGTTTCCAAAAAATTTCAATATCTACATAGGGTCTATTATCTTTGTGAGCCCACCTGCGTACTGGAGCTTGACCTATTTCCTAGTCATTTTTACTGCGCTCTGTCAACCAGGACAAATCAGGGTAAATGCTGTCATGTTTCTTAGGTATTAAAACATCCTGTTCATATCCATCTCGATTACGAAATGGATTTTTGTCATCTCCATAGTACTGTGAATTACGATCGGAAAGCCTGTGTCGATCCTCCCTTCTCCTCAACTCAGGGGACTGATCCCTTTCATCTCTATATCTGTTGTAGACACGATCATCTCTCCCCCTTTCTTTTTCCCCCTCTCTCCCCCTCACTTTTTCACGACGAGGGGACACATCTCGCTCATAGCGCCGTTCATCACGGCGGTCAGAATCCACACGACCTCTGTCGTCACCACTGTAATCAGAATGTTCACGATCACAATCATTCTTACGCACACAACGGGCACCCTCCTTACGATCCAAACCACGCTTACGAAACATGTCCCATAAGCGATTATTAGGTTCACCATCAATGTCCTCCTTTTTCACACCATCATCCAACAGCGCAAGAAACATATCACGTCTAGAGAATTTATAATCTCCAGCAGTACGACCCTCCGGTCTGGACTGTCTCTCAGGTTTAAACCAGTCACCCAACTCACCAAGCTGACGGACAGATTCAAGCACCATAGACAAAGGATTGCCAGTTTGATTAATTAACAAAGTCATCATAACCTGCTTATAAGCAACAGGGGAAGAACGGATAATGCGATTCCGCAAAGAAGATGTCAATAAGCCATCCAACAACCTGTCATCAGTACTGAGAAAAATCGCAGCTTTCATCACCTCCTCTTTCAAACGCTGCGACGCATCGCGCAGAGTATACCACGGCTTGTCATTGACAGGCCAATCAGACTCAGTAGGATATTTGTGATTACAGCCATCAGTCGCTAGCGGGAGGGGGGGCGTGGCTTGGGCGCCGATGGCGATGGTCGCCTGAGAGCTCGGCTCCGGGACTAAGCCCGGAATTATCCTGAAAATCGGAGGCTGCGGGGCACCCCAGACCCCGCATTCTGCTGAGCGTGCCGACGGAAACCTGCCGGGGCCCCTGGTGGAGCTCGGACGAGGGTTGCTCCGGAGTAAAACCGAAGTTTGCGGAGTTGCGGAGTGCGACCCAACATGGCGCCCGGACTCCTTTGTCCCCCTGTTCGGAACTACTGAGTTGAAGAGGTGCCGCGGGTAGCGACTGGCGCCCTGCTTCGCCATCCCCGGCTGTTCTGGGCATTGGACATTTACTGGATTGGACCTTTTGCAACGGATTTGCACTCGGTTGGACGGCCGGGCGGGTGCCCACGCAGTGGAGGGCACCGGGAGCGGACGCCCTGTGATCCAAGCGGTGGCCCGCCTCGCGACTCCGCGACTAGCTACGTCTTCCCGGCCAGTCCACCTACATGGGAGGCGCGACACTCTGGCGCCACAGATCATCCGAGGGAGTTGGTGGCCCTCACCCCGGGGTTATAGTGGGTGAACGGGTCTGCCCGACTCGACGACGGCTGTCTCCGCCCCCTCATTGGTGCCCTCGGACGCCGTGGCGGTGGCATGAGCCGAAGCGGCGGAGTCTCCACAGGCTCTGGAGAAGGAGGTCGCCCATACCCGAATTGAGGACAAGCACCCGGGAAGGTCGTGGTCGACACCCGCACACGGAGACGCCTACTACGGGACCCTCACGGAGTGCCCCTGGAGGCATGGGGAAACCCAGAGGAGCCAAGGGATCCACCCAGACCGCCTCGGACTCTGAAGCCCAGGACAAAGAGGAGCATGGGGACCCAAAAAGTTCTGGTGGCGCGCCGATGCAGCAACAGTTCGACCGTGTCCTAGAGGCGATAGAGACTACGAGAACAGCCCTCCAACAGGACATTGCTCCGGTGGCGACGAGCCTGGGCCTCCTCAGGGCGGACCATGGCAAACTTTCAGACCGGGTCAAGGAGGTGGAGGGCACGGTGAAAACCTTGGAGCCGGCGCAGCGAACCTTGGCTGCGACGATGAAGGACGCCCTATCCCGAATTGAGACCCTGGAACGGAGGGCGGAGGATGCGGAAGGCCGCAACAGGAGGAACAACATCCGAGTGGTGGGCCTGCCGGAAAAGATCGAGGATGGCGACATGGTGCAATACTTGGAGACCTGGCTCCGAGACACGGTGGTCCCGGAGGGACTGTCCTCCTTCTACACTCTAGAACGGGCCCACAGAGTCCCAGCACGGCCCCCACAGCAGGGACGCACCCCGAGGCCGGTGGTGGCGCGGTTGCTGCATTTTCGAGACAGGGACTTAATCCTCAATGCCGCCAGGCACAATGGCCCGTTCAAAGTAGCGAACAGTCAGGTGAACATTTTCCCAGATTACACCTACGAGACGCAGCGCAAGCGGTTCTCCTTCCTGGCGGTTAAGCGCGAGCTCAGGAGCGAGGGCATTCAGTATTCACTCCTATATCCTGCAAGGCTCCGCGTCATTGTCGATGACAAAACCCAGTTCTTCGACACCCCGGAGGATGTCTGTGTCTGGCTCGACCTATACAGGACAGGGAAAGATGGCTTTGGCTCCTCGTCCCAACAGGCAGATGAGCCGGAACAAAGGCGGCGATCCAAGAGGGTAAGGAATCGCCGCGGCCGCACGGGAGGGCCCTCGACTGCGGAGACATCATCGGAACGGAGGGGAGTGCTGGAAGTATTGTCGGAGTTGTCGGGAGCAAGGGAGGAAGCCATCGAGGAGGAAGAAAACCCGGGTGATGAGGGAGCACCATCGGACTCGGAGGATTCAGTAGCAGATAGTGCCCATACGCCGGTGATCACACCGAAATCGGTGGAGGACCTTTTAGATGGACAAGGGTAACGGGGTATACTGCCTTGTTTTGGGTGGGGGCCCGGCAGGGGGGAGGCGGTTGCCGTCCTTTATTGCTGACAAAGAGGGGGAGAGGGTTGGGGGGCCTCTGCTTTTGCCCCGGAAGGTTTTGGCACTGTTTGGGGCTTGTTATTGTCCTGGTGGCCTGGGCGACGAGGGCCCACTGCCTCCGCCCAGCCCGCACCTGGCCCATAAGGCCTTCCTACGGTGGCGACCGTAGGATTAGTGGGGGTTTTGGGGTTGATGAAGGACGAGGTTTGGATGGGATCTAGATGGTGCAGTTTGGGTCCTGTTCTGGGGTGGGTGGGGGGGGGTTTGGTTGGTTTTTGGGTTGTTTGGTTTTGGTTGGGGAAAATGGCCGCCATCAGCGCTGGGAGGATTGATGCCTTTTCTTTGAGGGGACCCGGATGGGGGGACTGTGCATGAACAATCTGGGACAATGGCTGATGTTGCTAACTTGAAATGTGTTACTTGGAACGTAAGGGGGCTTCACACTATGTCCAGGCGCCACAAGGTCCACGCTTATTTAGTGCGTAGGGGAGTGCAAATGGCGCTGCTACAGGAAACTCATCTGAACAAGGCGGAAGGGGCGGCGCTTCAGCGTAGGTGGCGGGGGCAGGTCTTTTCCACGTCGTACTCTGCTTATGCCAGGGGGGCGCTAATATGGATCAGGGCAGGGGTCCCCTTCCAAGTCACGAGGACGGTATTGGATCCAGAGGGGCGTTTCGTGGCCATCTCGGGCACTCTAGGGGGGAGGGACCTGAACGTTTGCTGTGTATACGCTCCTAATGTAGACCAGACTGCCTTCCTTTCCAGGTTATCGGGCTCGTTGGCCCACTTTTTCGCCGGGCCCCTCCTGCTGGGGGGAGACTTTAACTCCGTAGTGGATGTGGACATGGACCGCTCGCATCCCCCGCTTCCCGATTCCCCGGTCCGTCGCACGGCTAAGGGTCGTCAGGATTGGCAGACCCGCTGGGGTTTGACGGACATTTGGAGGGCGCATCACCCCGCATCTAGGGATTATTCATATTTCTCGAGCCTCCATGAGTTGCATGTCAGACTAGATGGCTTTCTTGGATCGCCCGAACTGGTTTCGGCAGCGATCCGATCGGAGTACTTATCGAGGACCATCTCGGACCATAACCCCCTCCTACTGGACCTTCGCTGGTTTCCGGGGACGCCGGCGGTGCCCACCTGGAAATTGCGACCCGAGATCCTCGAGGACAGTGTCTTCAAGGCGGACTTGGGGGAGAGAATATCGGATTATTTTGCGTCCAACGGCGGCTCCGCGAGTACTAGGGCGTTAGAATGGGACGCTTTTAAGGTAGTGGTGAGGGGCTACTGTATCTCCAAGAAGGTGGGCATGAGGCGCGTCATCCTGGCTGATCTAGACACAGCGGACCGGGAACTCCGCGAGCTTGAGATTCGACGCCCCGGACACCCGGAATTGCAAGCACAAACGGCGGAGGCGAGGGAGAAGGTGGCAGTGGAGGTCGAACGGCTCCGCTGTTTTGATTATAAGGCCTATACGGTCCGGTCTATCGCGGAGGGAGACAGGTCGAGTGCGTTGTTGGCGTGGTTGGCCAACCCTACGCGCCAGTCCCAAACGACGACAAATATGCGTGGGGCAGACGGAACCGAGGTATGCACCCAACCGGAGATTCTTAGTTGCTTCCGGCATTATTATGAATGTTTATACCGCAGTCGCTCCGCACGTGACCCAGACCGGCTTGATAATTACCTTCGCCCACTGGAGCTCCGCACAGTGGAGCAGGAAGTGGCGAAAACTCTGGGTTCCGACATTGAATTAGGGGAGATCCGCGGGGCCATTAAACGGATGGCGAGAAACAAGACCCCGGGCCTAGATGGCCTACCAGTGGAGTTTTATGCAGCTTACGCTGACCTACTAGCCCCTCGATTACTGGTGGTCTACAGGGAGGCGAAGAGGCTGGGGCGACTCCCGAGCTCGATGTGTGAGGCGCTGGTGGTTCCTCTCCTCAAACCGGGCCGAGACTCATCCGACCCGGGGTCCTACCGTCCCCTATCGATGTTGACGGTGGACTACAAAATACTGAGCAGCATCTTGGCCTCGAGGCTGCTGGGACACATGAGTTCTCTGGTGCATGAGGACCAGGCCGGTTTCATCCCACGGCGGAACACGACTATGAATATTCGTAGGTTGTTCCGTTTGCTGGGGGAACCATTTGTGGATGCCCCGGCCCCGGTAGTCTTATCGGTGGACCTGGAGAAGGCTTTTGATAGCCTAGAGTGGGACTACCTCTGCACGGTGTTACGGAGATTCGGCCTCGGGGAGGGATTTGTCCGATGGACCGCGGTTCTTTATGCTTCTGCTTCGGCCAGGGTCCGAGCGGGCCCATTGATTTCATCGCGGTATCCGGTGGAACGAGGCACGCGGCAAGGGTGCTCCTTGTCCCCGCTTCTTTTTGCGCTGGCGGTGGAGCTGCACCTTCGCTCGGGAGCCCACTATACGGGCTTATGGACGTCTGCGGGCCCGCATTATGTCTCGGTTTATGCGGATGACCTGTTGCTCTTCCTAGAGGACCCGGTCGACGCTTTACGGGGAGCGGAATTGGCGCTCACGGAGTTCGGAGAGGTCTCGGGCCTCCGAGCGAATTGGTCTAAGACCTGTCTTTTTCCGGTACGCAGGGGTACCCCCGCCCCTGCGCTAAGTAGGGAGATTAGATGGGAGCCCGACTGCTTTAAGTACCTTGGGGTATTCGTTTACCACGAACAACCCGACCTCCTAGATGGGAACATTGCCCGCTGCATTCGAGCACTCCGAGGTTGCATGGACTTTTGGGCCACGCTGCCGCTCTCAGTGGCGGGACGTATCGCCCTGCTCAAAATGGTGGCGCTTCCCCGGTTATTATATTACTTCCGGACTTTGCCGAACTGGGTCCCACCGGCCACGTTTCGTCGATTACGCTCTATGGTGGTCGGATTCCTCTGGGGAACGGGCCGGCGGCGGGTGGCCCTCAATACCTTGATGAGGCCGAAAGACGAGGGGGGGCTCGCTGTGCCGGACTTCGAAAAGTATTATCTGGCGGCGCAGCTCCAGACCTTCACCCAGGAGATCGCCAGGGAATTCCGGGGCCCGGAAGACGGAAGAGGGACAGGTATGGCCAGGCATGTTCTCTCCTTTATAGCGCTGCGACAACGTTTAGTCCTGCGGGACTTGTCGATGGAGGAGCGGACTGTCCGCCTGTGTTGGAATCGGGCCCACGCCCGAGGCCAACTGAGAACACCATATGCGCCTGAAATACCGTTGGGGATGCTGACGGCCCTCCCCCACGGAGGGGATTGGTCACGTTTTGCGGCCTGGGAGGATTCCGGTTTACAGCTCGTTGGTGATCTGTACGAGGACGGAGCGCTCTTGTCCTTTCAGGATCTCATTGACCGCTTCGGGATCTCCCGAGGTGACTTTCTGCTGCACTCGGCCATTGTACGAGCGATCCAGGCACACTGGAAGAACGGGCAGGAGGAACCCCACTTATCTCAGGTGTGCCAGTACGTAATGATGTCGGCGGGCACGGTGAAGGCGGTCACTTGCCTCTACGGCAGGTTAATTACCGAGGGATTGACTCCTCTCACCACTTTGAGGACCCGCTGGGAGGAGGACATTGGTAGGGAGATCCCGGAGACGACCTGGTCCCAGTTGGTGAGACGAGCCTGGAAGGGCACACGTAACGCCCGTTTCCAACTGGTCCACTATTATGTTCTCCATAGAGCGTACCTGACCCCGGTGAAAATCAGGCATTATTTTGCCACGGCTTCGGCGGAATGCCCCAGATGCCCGGCTCAGGAGGCGGACCTCCTACACATGTTATGGGCCTGTCCAGGATTGACATCCTACCGCCAGGAGGTAGCGACGACCCTGGAGGAGGTAACAGGGAGACTCTTATCATTGGATGCGGCGGTGGGGCTCCTACACTGGTTTCCCCATACCCCCCGGAATAAAATTTCTAGTAAGTTTATCGACCTGGGGCTCCTCCTTGCTAAACGAGAGGTGACTAGGAACTGGAAGGCACGAGCTGGTCCGGCGGGCAGCAGATGGCACAGTGAGCTTTTGAAGTGGGCGGCGGGGGAGAGCGCACTGAGATATCAACTGGCTTGGAGGCAGGGTAATGAGAAGGCGCAGGAGGCCGCGTTGGAGTGGGAAATGTTGGTGCAGGCCCTCAGGGATTATTGTGCCCCCAGCGACTCTGAAAGTGAAGAAGCGACTCACCCCGAGTCCCGGTGAACGTTAGTACTGACAGTCCTATTGCCTTCCCCGTGGGTCCGATAGCAGATCCTATGTTGATAGCTCCCTGGCGCTGGTGGTGGTGGGAGGGGTTCTCTTAGTTAGTAGACATTTATGGGGGGGGGGGTTTATTTTGGGGGTTTTAGGCTTGTTTGGAAAAGCAGATGACGGACAGTGCATTATCCGGACCAGCTCCAGCATCCTACTGACCCCCATTGCATTTCGCCGCCCGACCCCAGGGTTGGGGGCCGGTTGGCTGTGTACGGACTTTACGAAGGGGGGCCAGAGGGCTTTATTCTGTTAATATTGCTTATGATACCATGCTGGTCGTTACTGTACTGATTTACTGATTCCTGCAATAAAAATATATTTAAAAAAAAAAAATCAGTCGCTAGCGGGAGTAGACTAATTTGGCCGGCACCATTAAAATTCCGAAAATGATCCTGTACAGTAGAATCAGAACTCAAAGAGCAAAAACGTAAACAATCACCTGCATCTAACATGATACCTGCAGCACCTAATTCATAAAGACGCACCATCCACGTAAGCAAAGCCTCACCAGGCCGTTGACGAAATCGTTGCAAAATGTCACTAACTTCCTGTTGAGTAAAATCTTCAATACTATCCATATGAATACCATTAGGATTACCAGGAGCCTGTTGTAATTTGCGTCGAAAAACCGGGTGTGCAGAAACCTCCGGACGAGCTCCAGAAGAAGCCCGATCCATAGATTTAGAGGAACAATCAGGAGTAGGTACGTCATCAGAACGGGAAGAGCGACCACGGTCGCAAGAACCATCGTCTTTGTCACAAGAAGCAGATTTACAATCACGTCCAGAGCGAGAAGACTCGCGCTTGTCACTCTCCTCAGCCGAGGAGCCAGAATCATTCGAGTCCCAGATATTACCATCCCACTCGTCGGGGTTCCAATCCAGTCCGGCTTTTGCCACGACCAGACGCACTTTCCGTTTACAAACCCGCCCACAACGGTGTCTATATTTGTATTTAGCAATTCGAACAGCAGCCCTTTCGGCAATAGTTTGATAAGTCTCCAGTTTGTCGGCAAGCAATTTATTTTGACATCGTAAAAGAGTATGCGCATTCTGCACTTCAACAAACTTTTCCTCCATATCCACAAATCGCTTCTGTAATTTTACAAATTTCTCATGAAGCATTCTGTATGCAGTCAGCACAATCCAACCTCTGCGTCCTAAAATAGGAAGCTCATCACCCTTCACTACTGGTGCCTTTTGCAAGCAAGAAACCACATCAGCAGGCTCCGCCTGCTCCAAACAAGAAGTCCAATTCTCACTCAAACCAGTAGAATCGGCCCACTCACGGGCTAAGGCCTCGTAAGGCGTTGATTCCCAGCCGGGAATTTCAACAGGCAATTTGAAAGTAGATTTCGATTTACGCGAAAACATTTTGACACAAAAAATATATACACAATTATCAACAAAGAAAATACGTACGAGCCGAGCACAAACCAACAAGATTAAAACGATACAGCGCACACAGGCTTCGTAAACAGTTTGTGACGCCAGATGTAACGACCGGATTCTCGAACCAGATGGGATCAGCTCCTGAGAGCCCCTCCAACCTAGTCGGAACGTAATCACCTCCCTCCTTAGAACGTATTTACAATAGGTATATATATATATGTATGTACATCTCGTACCTAAGGATGGGGAAAATAGCAATACACATGCATAGGTTTTCTACAATATCCCATTCATACCAGCTAGTCTCACGGCCACTTAGGCCCAGACTAATCTACCCTGGGGCAGTTCTGATTATGTACCATTACACACTGATCACCATCAGTGCTCACTCGACACGCAATCCGGCGTGCCTTACACACTGAGCTGCAGCCCCAGTGCTCTCTTACTTACAATCCAGTCCACAATCCGGCGGATCTAGACACTGGTTTCCCTCCCAGTGCTCGCTTACTTACAATCCGATCCGCAATCCGGCGGATCTACACACCAGTGTCACCCCTGGTGCTCTCATTAACGCCGCTTACCAACGACGATCACTCTCCTATGAATACCTTTGGAAGGAATCTCTCATTGGCTACTCGGGATGATACTACAATAACAGGAATTAGCACAGCTTGCCAAATTGAATCATGTACCTTCTACTCTCAGCATCAAATGGTCCCTCTCTCCCTCATTATTCAGTCACCTCTTACCTGACCGGGATTTACATCCGTTCATGAAAACGATGTCTGACTAGAAGACCAGGTTACCCTGATTGAACAAGAATACAAGGCACATGTTGGTTCACTAAGAACTGGGGTATTTTATTACAATAATTATAAACACAGCACTATACTATAACATATATCCTGCAAAGAAAAGTGAAAGGTTAGAATGTGCACACTATGGGGAAAAAGGTCGACGTCACCTTAGTAATGTGAAGTCTGGGTTCAGCAGTCATTTAGGTTCCCTTCTCGTCTGTGCCTTGGCTCGTCTCGGAATCACACCTCAGCAGTCACGAGTACACGTCTGCACCGCTAAGCTCTGTCGTCTCTACTTTCCTCCAAGTCACTGGAACTTTCCTCTTTATTAACTGCTGTCTCTCTCTCTCTCTGTCTCCAATCGCTCTGCGCTACTTCTCCTTCTCCTTCAATCTTTCTCAGAGAGTATCAGCTTCATGATCTTTCTCGGACTTCAAAATGGCGACTGTCTGCCTGGAGATAATTAATGGCATTGATGCTAACGGCTAGCTGCCGCCTACAGACTGACTGACTCACTGCCTAACACTTTCGCTAATATGGAAGCTTGTCCTTTCATGGAAAGTTACGGCCAGTAACCTGCCGCCCACCAAATTCTTGTACCTCCCCATACCAAGGACACGTTCCCAGCTGGCCAGCCTGATGTTGTGTCTTCGGAGTGGAGAAAAATACAGTCTTTCGATAAGGGCCAGCCTGAGCCGGTTCTCTCCAAGCGAACAACACTTCGAAACTAAAACATTACACTTGGCCTAGAAGCATCTCAAGCTGCCGGGGCAGAAAGCAAGATGGAGTCTCTCCCGTTTGAGGCCTACAAGGCCCGAAATAAGCATAACTCCATAGAAGGTATACTAACACTCTTGCAAAAGGACGGATTATCACTAATACTAATGAATCTATCCCCTAGCTTAAGTTTATAAGCCCTGATCTAAGGAAAAGGGTACGAAAGTGCACTACTGTGCCTTATGAATAGGCCCTGTTTATAGTTCTAATCCCTGCACTAAAAGGGTAATAGGCTGGAGTCACCTTCAATCATTCTCCCTCAAAGGAGGGCCGAAAAAGTCGGTCAGAACACTTGCTCAGCAGGAAAAGTTTACATTTTTGTATCTGTTTGAAGGTCAGGTGCATACTTCCTCACGACCTCAGAATCCTGCACCAGTGTAAGTAACTTTATTGTTTCAATCTTACCACAAGATCTAATTTGGAGTGGTGTATATAAAAAACGTTAACTTTGTGACCCTCAGTCAGCTCATGCTCATTAGGGGTGCTGGAGGATCCGCTTATAGCTTGTTTCTGTAACTCATTGATATATTTTCTCTTTCAATAATAAAAAGTTTAGACTTTGAATCGGCCTGTGGTAAGATGTTCTTTAACAGGGCTATTTAAATATTCTTCTATGTGTTCCAGTGCTCTTTTGTGGTGGTCTTTTGAGCGGTTTTGAGTAGGCACTGATGATACGTCCCCTCACTTATTCGAGGTGTACTAACCTCCTAAGCACCTCTCTGTTTCTTTTACAACTTTCATACCTGTCTACCCACAATAAAGATACTGCCTCATAGCAGACTACCCAGCATTGTGGACGCAGTAACACAGGAAACTAGGTGGAAGGAGGATGGCAAACAAATACTGCTCAGACAAACTTGTGTGGTGGCTTCTCTCTCTGGAAGACATGGCAAGTTGCAGCACCACTGTGTAAGTGATCGCTAGTGTGCCCTCACCAGTAGACATTTCTAGCAATGGACACTTCTCATTATTGTCGTGAGTCAATGTTCCAAGTGAGGGCCTCCTGGTGTTGAGAATAGATTTGGCACCCAAATTGGCTTAACGAACAGAAAGTGAACTTAAGGGGCACATATCTCATAGAAAACTGCTTAGAACCATTGATTGTGGTGAGAAATTATCAATGTTGGGAAGTGCCATGCATCTGGAGGAATGCCTTAGTTCCCACCAGTAAAGGGAGACACATTGATTTTGACTTGGGGTTCTACTACTACTGTAAACAACTTCCTTCCAGAACCATAAGTCGTTGAAGTATAATTCTAATAATTGCGGGATCGGGGGAAACCTGGACACCAACACACAAATGACTTAGGGAAAACTGCTATTGTCCCTATTGATGAAGGGCTGGAGGAGGGTGATGAAGTGCCACAAAGTAAGGGTCTATAAGGTCTTGAAGAGCCTCACTAACAAGTGCTGTCCTTCAGTGGTCTTGGTACATCATCGATTCCCTATTGCAGTAAGAAGTCAAAAAAGCTTCTATGATAGGGAACATTAAGGATGCAAGGGTATGCTCAAACGTGAGTCCCTTGCTCATTTTGCCACTGGAGTCAAGCAAGCCCGGCTGAAGACGGCTGTAATGCCAGAAACCGGTCCTGGGAAGCTTGATTCCGGTCCAGGGAAGACATGGCTTGGCAGTTCGGGCTTGACTATTCCCATGAGGCACAGGGTCAGACTGATTTGCATATGGCCATGTCTGAACTTGGGTGGCGGAGTGAGCTAAAGAACGGTGATGAATTAAACCCAGATCAGTTGACTGGGGGTGAGTGTTTGTATTGTCAACGCTCGTCCATCACCACCTTTGGTTTTTCTTTGTTCGCCCTAAGTTGGCAGGGTATGCTCAGACGTGAGTCCCTTGCTCACTTTGCCACTGGAGTCAAGCAAGCCAGGCAGAAGACGGCTGTAATGCCAGAAACCAGTCCTGGGAAGCAGGATTCCGGTCCAGGGAAGACATGGCTTGGCAGTTCGGGCTGGACTGTTCCCATGAGGCACAGGGTCAGACTGATTTGCATATGGCCATATCTGCACTGGGGTGACGGAGTGAGCTAAAGAACGGTGATGGATTAAACCCAGATCAGTTGACTGGGGGTGAGTGTTTGATTTGTCAACGCTCCGTCCATCATCACCTTTGGTTTTTCTTTGTTCGCCCTAAGTTGGCAGGGTATGCTCAGACGTGAGTCCCTTGCTCACTTTGCCACTGGAGTCAAGCAAGCCCGGCAGAAGACGGCTGTAATGCCAGAAACCAGTCCTGGGAAGCTGGATTCCGGTCCAGGGAAGACATGGCTTGGCAGTTCGGGCTTGACTGTTCCCATGAGGCACAGGGTCAGACTGATTTGCATATGGCCATGCCTGAACTTGGGTGGCGGAGTGAGCTAAAGAACGGTGATGGATTAAACCCAGATCAGTTGACTGGGGGTGAGTGTTTGTATTGTCAACGCTCCGTCCATCACCACCTTTGGTTTTTCTTTGTTCGCCCTAAGTTGGCAGGGTATGCTCAGACGCGAGTCCCTTGCTCACTTTGCCACTGGAGTCAAGCAAGCCAGGCAGAAGACGGCTGTAATGCCAGAAACCAGTCCTGGGAAGCTGGATTCTGTTCCAGGGAAGACATGGCTTGGCAGTTCGGGCTGGACTGTTCCCATGAGGCACAGGGTCAGACTGATTTGCATATGGCCATGTCTGCACTGGGGTGGCGGAGTGAGCTAAAGAACGGTGATGGATTAAGCCCAGATCAATTGACTGGGGGTGAGTGTTTGATTTGTCAACGCTCCGTCCATCATCACCTTTGGTTTTTCTTTGTTCGCCCTAAGTTGGCAGGGTATGCTCAGACGTGAGTCCCTTGCTCACTTTGCCACTGGAGTCAAGCAAGCCTGTCTGAAGACGGCTGTAATGCCAGAAACCGGTTCTGGGAAGCTTGATTCCGGTTCAGGGAAGACATGGCTTGGCAGTTCGGGCTGGACTGTTCCCATGAGGCACAGGGTCAGACTGATTTGCATATGGCAATGTCTGAACTGGGGTGGCGGAGTGAGATAAAGAACGGTGATGGATTAAACCTAGATCAGTTGACTGAGGGTGAGTGTTTGATTTGTCAACGCTCCGTCCCTCATGACCTTTGGTTTTTCTTTGTTCGCCCTAAGTTGGCAGGGTATGCTCAGACGTGAATCCCTTGCTCACTTTGCCACTGGAGTCAATCAAGCCTGTCTGAAGACGGCTGTAATGCCAGAAACCGGTTCTGGAAAGCTTGATTCCGGTTCAGGGAAGACATGGCTTGGCAGTTCGGGCTGGACTGTTCCCATGAGGCACAGGATCAGACTGATTTGCATATGGCCATGTCTGAACTGGGGTGGCGAAGTGAGCTAAAGAACGGTGATGGATTAAACCCAGATCAGTTGACTGGGGGTGAGTGTTTGTATTGTGAACGCTCTGTCCATCATCACCTTTGGTTTTTCTTTGTTCACCCCAAGTTGGCAGGGTATGCTCAGACGTGAGTCCCTTGCTCACTTTGCCACTGGAGTCAAGCAAGTCCGGCTGAAGATGGCT
This sequence comes from Lissotriton vulgaris, assembly GCF_964263255.1. Taxonomy (NCBI): domain Eukaryota; kingdom Metazoa; phylum Chordata; class Amphibia; order Caudata; family Salamandridae; genus Lissotriton; species Lissotriton vulgaris. Next base: position 48,510,544 of record NC_141700.1, read on the forward strand.
GTAAATGCCAGAAACCGGTCCTGGGAATCTTGATTCCGGTCCAGGGAAGACATGGCTTGGCAGTTCGGGCTGGACTCTTCCCATGAGGCACAGGGTCAGACTGATTTGCATATGGCCATGTCTGAACTGGGGTGGCGGAGTGAGCTAAAGAACGGTGATGGATTAAACCCAGATCAGTTGACTGGGGGTGAGTGTTTGTATTGTCAACGCTCCGTCCATCATCACCTTTAGTTTTTCATTAAGGATGCAAAAGCTTTGAGGCTCAAGGCCAAGACCTTCAGGTAAAGTCACCCTCCACTTGGCTACAGTCAGCTGGGTCCTGCTCAGGGTCAGTGGCACTAGTGGTAAACAAAGACCAGTATCTAATTATGTGATGCTCAAAAACCCACACTGAAGGGGAGGAGGAAAAACTAACCATCGAAGGCATGCTTCTTATAGGGATGAAAAGATAGAGCACCTATGCAGGATCTATCAATTTGCAACAAGCTCCAATCAAAAGACAAGTGTGCAGCCACAGTGATGTCGGTTTTAAAGAGGACAAATTGCAGACATCCGAAGCCGTAAAATAGGTTTCGGGCCAGATCGGGAGTGCTGTGCTACCCAGGACTCCAAAACAGTTCTGATCAGCCCCTTGTTCCCAGGCAGAGCTCCTGGCTGGCAGGAAATAAATGTAGATGTGCCTTAAACTCTAAGACAGGCTGCCAGTACTGGAGAAAGGAAAGCAACAGGTTGGTTTTCAGGTACCCACATTCACAGATGGAAACTTAATCTTGAGTTGCAATCATCGTGATCCCACAGAAGACGTCATTCAAACAGCAACTGAGCTCCCACACCTGTAACATACAACACCTGGTGCAGTGTAACTCAGCTATCAGCACAGTGAGGTATTGGTCTCCTCTATCGCATGTAACCTCGCGAAGTGGTTAGCCGGCCCCATGCCAAGTGGGTGAAGTTCAGCCAGTGCTAGTTGTTCAGTCAAGGACAAATCTAAATTATGGATCTTCTAGTGTCACTTTTCCAGTTCTAGTTTAAAAGTGCCAGCATGCTTAAACAAAAATGGCTAAACTTCTTCCCTATCAACTTGGTCAAGTGGGCAGTCACATACTAAAGTTGTACACTTGTCTTACATCAGTCAACAATGTGGAGAAACAATAGGTATTTAACAAGGACATTGCCTAAAACCCTTGTCTTGCCTCCTATAACAGAGGGAAACGTAACCTCATGAGTAAATCTCACATTTAGATTTGACACCACCATAGGAAATATTACAAAGCAGCTTACCAACAAAATGCAGACGAAAGATAAACATACAACATAGATTCTTCAATTCTGCAAAACCAGGACCCTCTAGCTCGTCCCAAAATCTTTTGAAAAGTACTACTTCTGCTAGCTGATGGTACTCTGCAGTCAGAAATCTTTTCAAATAGAGCCTGTAATATTTTATTGGAATAGTTATGGCCGCCACAGAGGAATTTTTTTTAACTGTCTCCTTCTGCTAAGGAACACATTTATTTTCCTTTTATTCTGGTGCAGTTTGAGTGGTTAACAGAAGACAGAAGTTGAAACATGTTTAAACTTCCTCCAGCTTCCAAGGGCATGTGACTGGGATATATTTGACTAGAATAAGCAGACATTAAACTGGATATATGCTTCACCAGACTTTTAATATAAAGAGTAGATGATTTCTAATTTTGTGATTTGAAGGAGCTAAAAACATACCAAACAACTCTTTTTGCCAAAAAACAAGTGTGGAAAACCAACTTCAAGTCCAAGATCAAAGACTGTCAATGGATGTTCACTAGTTTGAAGATACGCTCTGGATCAACTTAATTTTATAGAAAGCCTCTGTCCCCACCTTTACACTTGCCCCTCCATTCATAATCTAGATTGCCAAATTCTGTTTACATCTTTTAGATGTTCTTTCTACCTACAAGTTTCATAACTTTGGGTGCTTGTTACACAAAAGCTGTACAAGAGAGATATTCCTCTTAATAACTGGTGAAAGAACTTGGCCCTACTTACTGTCACTCTTTACTTCCAAGCATGATATAAGTAGTACTTCGGATTCTAAAGAAAATGTAAAGCAATGTGTTAAGGCAAGGGGTTCATACACAGAGCCATCAGTAAATGAAGTTATTTTACACAGACAAATGGCTTAACATATATGTGAAATTTAATTTTGCAAAATCGCAAAACTTGAACTCGCAGTCATGAAAGGAATTGCTCACACACTTTAACCCAGACTGGTGTAATATGATGCATGAGTAATCTTCTCCAGGGGAAAGGGAGTTGGTGTTCCAGGCAGATATGGCATGTAAATACATGAAAAACCCATATTTTGCAAAAAGTTATTCCAATTCTGTAAAGAGTTGGAAAGTTACCTCTGTCAAAGGAGGAGTATATCCTTTTCAGGGGAAGGAATGGAAAAGTAACACCCCAAAAATTGATGAGGGTTGTTGGCCAACGGTATTTCTTCACAGTTCCCTATGGAGTAAAACAAAACATGCACTTCAAAGAACACCAAGGCATTTTTACTGTACACTACATGCAATTGTGTATGTGGCACTGCCTTCGTATTTATCTTTTTGGAAATGCATAAAATATTGCCAGGTGGACTCCTGGAACACTAGAAGAGTTTTAAAAATCTATACATCTCCAAGCATTCAATGGAGTAGGTGCAAAATGTAATTGTTTTAATCTGCCCAATATCTCTAAAAAGTTTCATTCACTTTGCATCATTTCAAATAATTACTAATTCATTCTTGTGATACCGATCGCTTAGCTGATGAATGACAGTGTGTAAACTATTTATTTTGCAAGTGCACAGATCTCACATGGCATAAAGTAGCATTGCTTGTGTCAATGACCAATGTTGCCAATAGAGAACAGTTACCAGCAAACTAAGCCATGTTGAGTGATATTTTAGCAGATATTTAAGGTTTGAGAACTGTAACATAAAAAGATGGATATTTCAACAGATTTAAGCCATAGAGCCAAAGAACTACCAGCAAGTGTACAACAGAAATCATAGAAGCGTCAGTAAGAAAACACTTTGGAGGTCATTACGATGGCAGTTGGACTTGAGTCCGCCCGCCATCGTGGTGGTGCTTGGGACCGCAAGCCTGTATAGCGGCAGTCCCGCACGTAGAATCTCGATGAGACCGAACTTGCATCTTTACAATTGCGGCGGGTGCTACTGGCTGCAGCACCCGTCACAATGTGAAAAATGCATATAGTGTGTTTCCCTGCACTACGTGGCAGGCACCACGAGGTGCCTGGCACTTAGTGCAGGGAAATGTAGGGGGTAGCATGGGTACCCTCCCAGTGCACCACCACCTCCCCCCAACACAAAGGGGGCCCGCAACAGGCCCACAAAACCAATCCCCGCCAGCCTTTCAATGGCGGTTTACCCACCACGGAAAGGCTGGCTGCGGCCAGCATTGTTATTTAGCGGACGGTGGGTGCTAGGCACCACCACCATTTTACAGATGCTGACCGCTCCACCAGGCAATCGGAACGATTGCATGTGGCGGGCGGTCTTTGCACCCACCACGGTCACGGTCTAATTCCCTGGCCATCCTAATTTGGCAGGGGGAAAATTCCTGTCCGGTGGCGGGGATCCCGCCACCGCACGGCTGGCGGTCGCGGGCCTTGCGCCATCGTAATCACCCCCTTTGTATTAAATAAAACAAGAACAAATTATGGTCATTTAATTTCGACCTTTCCAATGTTGTTCTCAGAAATTACCATTTTACTACTTATTATAGATGTCAAAGGGCCAGATGCACAAAGAATTGAGTTACAAAAAGCAGTTGCAAAATGTGCACAAACTTTTTGCAAACTGACTTATGTACTAATAGGGTGGCTCACAAAATAAGCATTTATAGTGGGTTGCAGAAAGCCCTGTCTAATATTCACTAGGCAGGTGGCAATTTGTATTAACTGTGATTGGTCTGTCAATCACGGGGATGGTGGGCTGCAAGGGTCGGCACCACCAAAGAGAAAACACTATTTAAAGCAGCCTAGTTTTTAAAAGAAAGAGTGCCTGCTTTAAGACAATAAACGATTTTTGTTTTTTTTTAAAGTTTCAGTGAGAAATGGCATGGGTTCCCTGGACCACTACCAACTACCCCTGAAACTTGCACCACAATTCATAAAGAGGGAGGGGTCCAAAGAGGACCTCGACTTGAGAGTTAGTAACTTTTTAATAGTTTACAACCGAAATTAGATTTGCAAACCACTGACACATTAGAGTATGAATTAAAATTTGGAAGGCAAACCCATCACACTCCCTTCCAAAATGCAATTTGTAAACAGTATTTAAATCCGTTTACTGATTAGGAAACACTTCCAAAATCATTAAATTGGTTTGCTAATTCCAAAAAATACTTTATCGTGGACACCCTAGTGTTGGAAGCATAAAAAAGGTGGACTTGCTCTCTTTCATGGACTAATTAGTAATTAATTAAATCTGGTAATAAACAATCCTGGGAGGTGCATGAATACACTAAGTTTCCAAAATTGGTCAAACTCGAAGACTCAATTTGTTAGACCTGTCTGCCTCTGGAAGTTCCCTACCAACTATTTATTTATTTTGTCCCCTTTGGCCTCCAAGTGTTTCCATCTTTTATGTTCATCAGGATTTTTTGCGTTGTCTAAGGGCTAGGTGTTGCCTTTCCTATTGTTATTTTTCTTAAAGGCCTAGTTCCCCTCAGAAAGAAAACTGTTAAAAACAGAGACCTAAAATGGTGGCTGGCAACTCCCAAAACGGTTACCTCAGAGTTTCTGACCCATTGGTTTACATAGGGAAAGCTCTAGAACCTTCTGGCTGGTTCTGGCAGCCAGTGGCCAGCCTATAAAAGGCCAGTGACAGGACGGCCATTTTAGATGTGAGGAGGTAGAGTGACTTTTGAGCTAGCTGGAGTGCAGGCTGTAGCACTAGGGGGTTAGGACTCTCAGAGGGTAGACTTCCTTCACTAAGGGTTGCTGCCTTACTGCTGACACCGACCCTCAGACTGCAGATCTGGCCCTACTGATTTTAACTCAATTTACTGGACATAAGGTCCCCACAAGTTACAAGGAACTTTCCCCTGACGCGGGGATGAAACTGTAAGACTGCTGGAAAAGGTTTGGGCGGAATAGGAGATCTGCCCCCTTTATCCGGTGATCATTGAAAACAATGGGGTAGACCCAATAAGTCAATAGGACCTGGGTAATTGTATATATATAGAAAAAGTGGTCCTAGACACAATATTTTTTAAAAAACAATACAAATGATATAAGTATTAATCATTCACAATAAACAATTAGTCAGACTTAATCTGAAAAAACAAAACAAATGGAGATGTATTGATAGCTAATTCTGCTATGAATGCAATGGACCCAACACAACAGTATCAAAGCAAATTATACTGCAGTTTATTTACATATTCATAAAATTGAACAAGAGGAAAAAAGGGAAAGTTGGTGCTCGAGTGATGAGAAGGAAAAAGCTTTAGGCAAAGGTTTAGGATAATTCAGTGCAACAAAGAAATATTTTACATTGCACATATAAAGCCTACCCATGCAAAGTATATATACACTATTATACAAGGGGACACGGGAGGATTGGTATAGGCTTTCGTAAAAAAGGGGGGATCGTCGACGTTTCGACCCTGGCGCAATACGGGAGAATCACGACCTCTGCTGCGGGTCTTCTTCAGGACAATTGGGGGGCAGGGGGGGGGGGGGGGGCACCTGTGAAGGTAAGTATAAATATATTTTGCAATTTATTATGAAGGTATTCCAGTATTTAAGGAGTTAAAAAAGGAATGTTGGGTACATTACCACGAAAAAACTGTGAAGGTGTCGCAAGCCCAGATCAGTTGGGCGGTACACCTGTGAGAGGTAAGGACAAACGGGGAGACTGTTAGCCCATCTCAAAAGGCGCAGTCATCCCACTACCAATGCGCCAAACACCTAGTGTTTAGCCAAATTCAGACTCACCTCTAAACTCAGTTGGGATTCAGTTGATGGAATAGTGTTGAAAAACGGGCAGTCGATATCAATCGTGCTGCATGAGGGAGAAGGGGGATCCAATCAGTCCCAGGACACAGTATGCAAATAAACAAGTAACTCTAATCAGTAAAAATGACTCACCCTAGTCCGGTAAAACAGTAGACATTTAACCGGTTGCTGAAGGCGAGGAAGAAGTAGGATTGATTCAGGAGGACCTGTGTTGGAGTAGAACGATATTGAGTCCAACAGTTTTCAAAATATCGCCACTAATGAAGTATCATTATGGTTGCAAACACTAGCGATAATTAATGCCAATGTAATCGGTTTGAAACCTCCACGTTTAGACACTAGCAAAAAAATGTCCGGTTTAAGGTTGAAAAATACCTGTTATTAATTCGTAAGTCCCTGTATTTAATACTGGGAAGCTGTCAGTTGCGGTTAGTGGCTGACAACTGTAGAATCAGTCCGGCACATCCCGACTCTCACATCCGGGAGAAACCACGTGGTCAGGCGCCGCCAATCACGTCTATTAGTGTGTGTCAGGGCGTGTAAAAATAAACACAGGACTAAAGAACGGTGGAGGTAAAGAAGGGACTACGTTCGTTCTAAGTGTGGGTAGGGCTGAAACGGGATAGATACCGACCTTGGTATCGAATCCTATCGCCATTTAATTCCAGTTTAGGACCCAAAATTTCAATTTGAACATATTATAAATCATCAATTGTCAAAGGTGGGTGCTGATGCAATTTAACAATTCGTTTTAGATATATCATAGATTACAACAAAACGAGCATGACAGTTACAGTAAATACAAAAAACACAATAATTTACATAAACAAAACAATACGTACAATCACAGGTAACAGCATGTATCAAGATCAGTTTACATGGGGAAACGCTATTGCTACTGTGAAGAACCCACTGCCAGTGTGTTACATACAAATCGGGATATGGATATAGTCAGCTAAAGCGTAGCACAGAGTCCCCCTCAGGGTGAAAAGAAATCAACCACAGCGTCAATGGAAATCAGCCAATTGGTAGTAGTGCCATTTGTCTCATTACTTCCTCCTGTTCGTTCAGACCCCTATTCACAGTGTCGAAGAAGTGCATCCATCTGCATTCACGGATGCTAATGGACTGTGCCAGATTGCCTCCCCTAGGGTTGGAGTTAACTTTCTCAATTACACACCATCTAAGGCTTTCCGGGGTGTGATTAAATTTGACAAAATGTTCAACAAGGGGAGCTCCCTGCACTTTGCAACGTACCCTGCTACAATGTTGCAGGATCCGGGTTTTCACCTTCTGAGTAGTTTGCCCTACGTACATAAAACCACAGGGGCAAAAGATGGCGTATATTACCCCCATGGTATTACAGTTGGTGTGGCTTTGTAGGGTGTGAGTGTAGTCATTATAAGTGCATTCCTTAACTTCCATGGCCATAGCGCAGGCCTTACAGGATCCACATTTAAAATGACCTACTACAGTGGGGAGGTTCCATAGTGTAGTCTGACTCTCCGCACCTTTCTTGTGTAACATAGAATGCACAACATAGTCTCTTGTCATATGGATACTTCGTTACATATATTGCGTTAAGTTAGCATGAGTGTATTACATGTCTAAACAGCCATTTTTCCTTCGGCTTCAGTTTTGCACACGACACCTACTTGTTGTTGTCGCTTTCACCCTAGAAGCGGTGATGTGATTTATTTGAGAATAATATGTTATTACTATGCTATCAGTTTTGCTTGGTACACTTGGTACAACTGTCTGCACACTGAGAGCTGCACACTCTAAGAATAACCTAACACAAGGTTACTGGGAGGCCTGATTCTCGCACCACATTAGACATAACACAAATAATGTTGATGCCAACATTTGGGCTCTACGCGGGTTTAAGATAGAGTTACAGGGAATGAACGTAGACACTTGGTGCTGCGCATGAAGAGAGCTGGTAGCTGTTGATGTGATCTACTCCTGCTGACATTTAGAGGTATGGGTCCGCCCTGCTAAAACCCGAATGAGACCTTCTTAGATATAATATAATATGCTAAATAGGGTGCGCAAAATATAGGTGATATAGATTTCTATAGATTTTGCATTGTAACATGCTATCACCTTTTGCTTACTATGGATTAGTGACTATGCTGCTAACTCTGATTTTTATAATATGCATTTTGGTATTATACAAGATACTGCATTTGCGAACCTTGCATTGAATAATAAATATTTCAAACTTGCACGTGTGTTCTTTGACTCTCAGTTTTGGTTTGAAATGATTATATAACGAAAGAGTGTTCATGTGTTCCACGATTCCTGAGGTATTCTAAAGATCATGTTCTGGTTTGTCTAAGACATGGATCATTTCATAATGATCCATGAGACACTGTAGCTAGCTAGGTAAGGGGATTTAAGAAACTGAGATGAGTTTTGGATCATCCTAACTCACTGAGGTTCTAGATCTCTATGCACAGTTCTGTGGGAGAACGGAAACCCTGCTACATGGCGCCCGTACGTTGTTGGCCTTATATCATGACACTCGAGTAGTATATCATTCAAACCTTAACACCTTCATTCCCGTTTCCGGAAAACGGTGGTGTCGGAAAAACCTACCTATTTTTAAAGTAGGTCTTTTCAAGCTTGAATTCTTCTAAAACGGTTTCTTTGACTTACTACCCAGTTGTGCTACAAAGTGCTCTTTGTCTTTTTTCTCTTCCTGTGCTAACATGGCCGTGGACATCCCACAGCATAGCCGCATTGCGGTTCGTGACCACTTGCGGGCATATAATGTCCCTGTGGATGGCTTAGCTGTGGTTCTAGTGGTGAGTGCGGAACATGCGTACCCGTACGAATTGTTTTATTCATGGGTGACATTTCCGGCAGTGGACGCTAATTCTGGTGTGTTCCATTCATACACTGCCTCGGCTGTACCGGTGGTTTATGCTCCGTACAGGGCACTGGAAGTACCTATAGATGTTTGGCAGCACGGAGTTTGGTTTGGTGGCGCCCTACCCCATTCTTTAACCAATCCGAGGTTAGGTCCTTTGTCCATTCCGGGCACAAATTGGCCCGCTTTGGGTGGATTTACTCCTCACCCTAATCGCGCCACTTGTAATGTGGCTGACCTGCGGCGTCTTCATGAAGTCGCGGTTGGAGTGATTAGGGCGCTTGTTCATTACATTGGTCGTAATGTTCATGGCGCAGCCCCCGCAGGTGCGCAGCTTCGAGCGGAACAGTCCGGTTTGAAAATCAGTCCTGTCATGGTGAATTCCGTTATGGGCAAGAAGCCCCAGGATAAGGATGATTTTCCTTTCTGGCTTGCCGAGAAATTCGACCAGCTGGAGGCTGTGTTTCCTAATACGACTCCTGGTGAGAAACACCGGATTCTTACGCTCAGTTTACCGAAAGATTTAGCCCCTGAACTTGTTGACTGTGAGACATGGGGTAAGACTTTTGCAGCGGTTTATTCGAGGTGCTATGGCACCCCGACTGTGTCCAACCTGTCTGCGGTCCTTAAACGTGTTCAAGATGATCACGGACCGGAGTCGGCGGTTGAATTGGGTATGCGTCTGAGTGGCTCCTTTGATGTGGTTTGCGAACTCATCCTTGCGAATGTCAAGGGGGATGCAGTGAACTTTCAGGTGGCCAATGCTCTGGCGTTAGTTCCCGATGCCGATAAACCCCGTCAGTTAGCAAGGATTATTGTGGCGGCTTATAAAATGGTTGGCCGCACTTCTAAGGGTGTAAAGGCTTTTTCTGAAAAGGAGAAGAAACAGCCCCAGGGACAGTCTTCGGAAACGGGTGGACAACCCAAGTCCAAAAAACAAAATTGGCCGAAAAAGCAGAATCAGGGTAAGCAGCAACAACAACAACAGCAGACACAGGTTTCTAGTCCTGCGCCTTCGCTGCCTGCGCAGTCGGATAGAGTTTATGATTTGCGCGATCGCGCGACGATTAAATCGCCTGAAAGATTTCAGGCTTCTGACCAACGCTCTCCTCGTTCCTTTCAGGACTCATCGGCTCCGTCAACCGGTGGTGGAGGGGGCGGCAGGGGCAGGGGTGGCCAGCAAGGACGTGGTCAGCCCCGCCCGCGAAGTGAAGGGGATCAGCGGGACGACTCTACGCCCAAGAGACCGCAGTTTGCCAAGAAGAAGGTCGCAGCCTTAACGGCGCATCGATATGCCCCAGATAGTGAGAACGCGGCTTCGGAATCTGACGTGGGCTCTGACCTTGCTGGACAGCGCGGCGGAGATTACCATAGTGAGAGAGGCCCTCCGTCCACTGTTGAAGGTGACAGCGACTGACACTTATGTTGTGATTGAAACGGTTGATACACATGTTGCTCCCCCTGAACGACTTTTTGAAATTGTACTGTTAATAGAAGGTGACATGCAGCGAACTGTAAAAGGGGTATTTTGGGAAAATCTTTCGTCTACGTATGACATTTTACTTTCGGAGGCTGACTGGCCCCCACCTTTTGTTCTCGCAGCTCCGCGAGGGGAGGAGGTGATCCTCCCCAGTTTCACGCACACTGTATCGAGAGTGGAAGCGCTGCATTTTGCAGAAGAGTGGGCTCTGGCGCTTGCGCCGGCTGTGTACCGAAATCAGTGTGGCTGGGATAAATTATCTCCTAGCCATGAGATTCCTTTATGGTCACAGCCGCAGCCACAACCTCAGTATCCCATACGGCGTGAAGCTAAAGCTTCTGTCGCGGCTATCCTTGAACAATTGGAATATCAAGGTGTAATTGAAACGTGTGTGTCACCAATGAATAATCCCCTTTTTACTGTGAACAAGCCGGACGGCTCATATCGTCTGGTTTTAGATTACCGGCATTTGAACTCGCATTGCCGTAACTGTGCAGTACAGAATACTCACGGCTCTGCCCTAGTGAATAGTCTTGAGCGTAAACGGTTCAAAACCACGCTTGACATTTCCAATGGTTTTTATGCACACAGATTAGATGGTCTAAGTTCCCAATGGACCAGTTTTACATGCGGCGGTGTACAAAAAATGTTTAAACGACTCCCAATGGGCTATAAGAATAGTCCTGGAGTGTTTTCCGCCCGCATTGTCTCTCTTTTGGAGAGCTTCGATCCAGTTGCTTGTTCTTATGTGGATGACATTTATCTCACAGACGACGAACTTTGGGAGCATCTGTGTCGAGTAAACAGCATAATTTGTAACTTTGTAGACATGGGTTACAAGTTTAACTTTGCGAAATCACACATTGCGGAGTACACAGTGTTGTTTCTGGGTTATGAACTTAACCACGAAGGAAAGGGGTTGGCTCCTCACTTCCTGGAGAAGTGCGCGCAGTTGCGCTCTCCGACAACGCTGAAAAAATTACAGTCTTTGCTGGGTTTTTTAAATTTCGGGAGGACATACATTCCGGAATATGCCCAGCGTATCAAGCCTTTGTATGCCTTGATACAACCATCTTTTTCCAAATCATGCTGGCTGCCTGAGCATTCACACATTCTGCAGTCTTTGCAGGCTGATTTGCTCGCTTCTGACTACTTACAGACTTGTGATAACCAGACCAACCTGGTGATAAGAATTATCCCTGGGGCAGTGGGTTTCACGTACCTGACTTTTAATGAAGGAGATACAGTACCTATTGCTTACAAGTCACACTTGTACACTTCGGCTGAACTGCGTTTTTCCACTGTGGAGAAAGTTTTAACGGCTGTGCAGATGGCAATTCTTAAGGAACGTGCCCTGTCGCAGGGAAAGCGCATGTTGGTTGTTACCCCGTGTCCTGCCTTGGAGGCAGTCACGAAAGCCAGTGTACCAAATTCTAAAGCTTTGCACCCTCGGTGGATTCAGTGGGCTACATCCTTGACATCCCAGGATGTCACGTTTATTTTTTACGCCGCTTTACGGTCGCAGGAGTATTTACAGTATGAATTTGTTCATCCGGCTCCTTTAGCGATGCGGCCGTTGGAGGATTTCCATTGTATCATTTACACTGATGGTTCGGCGCAGGTTGCGCATGGCTCTAAACATGCCTACGTTTCCGCTTGCGCCATTGTGGTCGGTGCCATGGTGAACGATGAGTTCAAGTCCAGTGTCGTGCACACGCAAACACTAGGAGACTGCACCGCACAATTAGCAGAGCTTCGTGCTCTGATGCTCGCATTGGAGTACGCTGATCCTAGTGTGACGACTTTAATCGTAAGTGATTCTTACTACTGTGTCCAGTCTTACAATGAGAACTTGTTCTTTTGGATTCAGAATGATTTTCGTGATTCCAAAGGTAGCACAATAAAACATAAAATGATCTGGGTCCGAGTGGCGGAACTTAAAGAGAAGCTGCCGCTCGTGTTTGTGATTCATACTCTCGGCCATCAGCGCGTGGGGGTCCACGCTGTTGGAAATTCGCTTGCTGATGAGGCAGCGAAGTCTGCGGTATCAAAGTACTTAGTTGCAGCAGTCACAAGGTCCAAAAGCAAAATAGATGATGACATCTTGGCGGCTGTTGCTGCCACGGAGAAGGGAGGTAAATATCCTGCGGGGTTCCCTTCGAAGTACTCATACCACTTAAGTCCCGATAAGGTTCCTTATGTGAAAATTCCTGAAGTTGGCGAACGTCTAGTTCCCAACTCGGATCGCAGGGCTTCTCTGATTACAGCGGCTCATGAAGGTGTGGCGTCTGCGCATGCGGGCGTCTCAGCCACTGTAACTCAGCTACAACAAAGGTTCTGGTGGCGGGGACTGTACAAACAGACGCGCGATTATGTCCTTATGTGTGACATTTGCCAGCAGATTAAACCTTCTACTGCTGCGCGTCCGCCTCAGACACAGTTGTACATCTCGAATAAACCGCTTGGTTGCGTTTATTTGGATCACTGCGGTCCTTTTTCTTCTGATACTGCGTTTAAATACATCTTAGTAGCAGTTGACTCATGCACACGCTTTGTGTGGGTATGGCCACATCGAAGCGCTGATTCGCGGACTGTCATTAAGGATTTGCGTGTGTTTGTGGGAATTTTTGCCTGTGGTACTTTCCATTCGGACCAGGGTCCGGCTTTCGCCTCTAAGGCGTACAAGGATGCTATGGTTTCGTTGGGAGTCCAAGTCAAGTTTTCAAGTCCCTACAGGCCCGAGGGCAATAGTGTAGTAGAACGAATGAACCGCGACTTAAAGCAATCTTTGACAGCCCGAGTTATAGGCACTGGTAGAAACTGGCTGGCCCACCTCAATGACGTGCAGCGTGCGCTTAATAATCTCCCTAGAAGGTCTCTGGGTGGGCGGACCCCATACGAAATGCTCTTTGGTATCAAGATGTACGTCCCTGACCTCGATGGTTTAGACTGCCAGGCCCAGGCCACGGCCTTTGACGTAGATGAACATTGCAATGTTTTACAGGATCTACAAAAGACCAGGGACAGTCTTGCTAAGGAACACTTGCCCTCCACGTCGGATGATGCGTTGCAGATCCCGGTAGTTGGCTGGCTACCCCGAGTTGGAGAACTGGTTCGTGAGAAGATCGATAACAAGAAAGAGTTTGGTCCCTCATATCGAGCACCGGTTCGAGTTCTTGGAGTGAAGGGCACAAGAACAGTCATATTACCACCACTTCCAGGTCGTAAAAAAAACAGATTTATTTCTATTGACAATGTCAAGGCACACAGGGTGGCCGATTCTTCATAGCATGACACCGGCTGTATCCTGTCCTTCCATGGTGAGGCACTCTGTGCTGGCTATTACATCTGGTGCAGAACAGGAGGTGTCACTCGAGATGCCTGCTATATCCAGTCCTTTATTAAATACTATTCCTGTTACTAACATTGATGAGCTGACCTATGCAGATCCTGCTGATTTATCTATGCCTGATTTACAAGCTCGTTTGGCTAACCAGTCCAGATTCTCTTTTGACTCTGATTCGGAACTTTCAAAGAAACCATCGACTATTGCAAAATATACCACGTTATTTAAAAAACATTTTTTAATTCCACCTTGGACATATGTTTGGCTGATACTATTTTCATTTTATCTTTTTATGTCAATTGGTTTTGTGTTTTATTTTTTCCGCCTGATCGATGGCCATTATGTGAAAGAAAGAACAGGAATTCGGTACCTTAATGGAACATTGGCCCCTCTTTCCTCCTCACATTCAGCACACAGACTAAAACGAGACTTAAATACAGTAGAGATTACTGCTTGGCCTGTCCTTGATGGGATTGTGTGGGATGCGGTTAGGTTTCAGATACATGGCCCCACAGAAGTTAATAATGTTCCTAATGTGCTTAGAGTAAACATGGGAGATGTGATTAAACAAAATATTCGTTCTGATGATTGGGATCTTCAGGCCGTGGAAGCATTGTTCTCTGATTTAAAATATTATGCGGCCTTTGATGCTGAGGATTTGTACTTAGATTCTGTCAATTATGGTGATTTGTTTTGTTTTCAACATTATGGGAATCATTTCTTACATAAAACAAGTTCCAGGAGGGTTCCTGTGAATTACACACAGTGGGAACATTGCCCTGCTCCTTTACAAGGGAGCTCTAGTACATTTCTGGGTAAATACTCTTATTTTACAGACTTTAATCAATCACATCCTGAGTCGTTTTATTTTAAAGTGACACAGAAATTCATGTCCAAAGTTAGACTTACCGATACAAAATTATTGTATTCAAAGTCCTTTCTAGACAGGTTAGCTATAGATGGCTATGAGTTATGGAAGGAGGTTATTGACCTTAAATCGGTTTGGGGTACCAAAGATTGGCAGGTACAAGGCACTGAGGCTTTGCATCGTGCATGTCTCATCCCGAATCACATGTTGTTTTTAAATTCTACCATTTCCCAAACAACATGCTTTGGATTGGCTACATCTAAAAAATTGAATGCACCTACTATCCCTGATTTGGAAGAATATTCAGGTTGGAATAATTTCACTACATTGTCCATCAGTGGGATACAAGCACTCTTGCACAATTCCTCCTTTAATATTTCCAGTTTTGATCCGGAGGGGTGGCTTTTGTGGCAAAGAAGCTCTGATTCTTGCCAACGCGTTTTTTGGGTTTGTCTGAAGGTTTTACACACATCAGGCCAGAATCCCGTTTTGAAACAGGTCACACTGTTACTACTTATTCAGTGGGCAAATTGTGTCAGAACTGGTTACAACATTCCACTTTGGCTGCAGTTAAACTACATCTGTCCCAGTTGAATGAGAATATAGAGCTGAATGATTTTATAAAAGGCCCGGCTAAGGGTAGGTCTAAGCGCTGGCTTTATGCTGTTTACAATGAAATTTGGAAATTTTCACAGATTGAGGCAGCTAAACGCCTGAGAGCTATTGATCAAGCAAATTTGGAAAAAGTGCTTGCGGTGGTCGATAACAGTATTAACATGCTTTCTTCCAGGATTTACACGTTGGATAATGTTGTTTCTTCTGTTGTTGATATTGTGCATGATGAAGTGTCCACGTTATACCATGGTCAAAATCAATTACGCTCTGTAATGCAGTTTGCATGGACTCTACAGACACTTAAGTCTGGTCGAGTTCCCTGGAACTCATTGAACATTTCGTCCCTTTTCGCCCCTTTTAATCTGACTGAAAAGCAACGCATGCTTTCAATGCGTGATGCATCATTTTCTATGTTACATATTGAAAGGCTAGAATCCTTACCTTTCTCTGTTGCTGAAACCACTACTGCTACATGGCTTATTCATGGATTAATTACATTACCTTTTCCCTTATACAAATTTACTAATTGTATGCGGTATATTGCTATAGGACGATATGAACCACTAGGCAATGCATTCCTCCATGAGGCATGGTCGTTACCATACACATACAGATGTCTGAAGGATGGAAAAGAAGTAAATCTTAATGGTGAGGAATGCACACAGTCACCTGACCATTCATTAATATGCAGACACATTCAGTTACACGGTTCTTGTAATCAGGACCGGCCAAATTTAGCATGTGTTTTAAAAGGCACGCCAGTTCCAGCAGTAGTTCCCACATTTACATTATTGACTAATGGTAGTTATTTGCTTTTAAACAACGAAGTATGTTGTGGGTTATTAATTGGTGTGGCTTATGTGGTAACTGTATCAGAGCGTGTGGTGTGTTGCAAAAACGTTCTATACCCACCCACGCATGGGTCTTCAGATGTCTCCATCTGGCCACGGATACCAACCTTGAAAGCGAAGTTCAATGGTTTAAGCAGAATAAGGGCCCTTTTGTCTCAAAAACAAGTGACCCTGAGTTCGGCCCGGGAAAATTATGTCCTTCACATAGCTAACACACGCACAGAGGTGCAGGCACTTTTAAATACTGACTTGCCGTTTCATTTCTGTGAGCTGGTGCACCAGATCTTTAATGCATCTTCCACGACTGGGCTCGCACATTTTTTAAAATTGGTTAGCAGTGGCCTCGTGACTACATTTGAGAAAATTTTTGGTATCATTTCCATGTTTTTCCATTCTATTTTTTCAAGTTTGTTTGGTGGACTACCTGTCTTACTGGCTGTGGCTGCAGGCATTTTGTTATTGTTTTTCTTTATAAAACATGGATGCCCATCCTGCGCAAGAAGCAGTTCAACGCCTCCTGACACTGTGCCGTAATCGGATGCTCAATTACTATGGAACATTGCCGCTTGCAGCATTAAGCACGGCTTATAGATTGTCATTTCGGTTCACTGACTTCACGTGTGTCCAACCTGTGTTTCACTGCCTGAGCTGCAAGTTCGATTGGGCCATTGATTTGTGTTTATGCTTGAGGACTGCTCCTAACGTCGATTTTGATCAGCTAATGCGTCCCGTAGTGGCTCACGAGCTGATTTGTTCTGGCGAAAGAGTTATGGCCTTGGCAGCGATAAATGGAGTACTGGGTCAATGGGAGACCTCTGCAGCGGCGCATGCCTTTCTGACACACAGCGTTCTGGTGAACCCACCGAGTTGTCCTCTGACATTACAGGAGGATCCGATGCTGGAGGAGCACGTATGTTCTTTCCCATTGCTGAATTGGATTGCTGAACTATTTTCGGATGATGGCAGTGATTTCATACTGGAGGCTGTTGCAACTTACTTTGCATATACTGTCCAATCGTGAGATGCCTGGGAGGATTGCTTTGTTATGGAATATGACTTTCCCCTTGCTGAATTGGAGGGATGAACTGTGTTCAGATGATGGAGAGTTCAATCATGTGATGTCGCTGAGAATGACGTTAATGTGGCACATGACTTTGGATATCGGATAAGTGCCTTGTTTTTTTCTTACAGACATTTGAATTAATGCGACCTGGTCCTACATTTCATATTTTGGAGACCTGGCGGATAACTTTTGATTCGAAAGTTTTGTTTTTCTTTTTTTATATTTGAGGCCACTGTAGGCATTCATACATATTCATTCATACATATTTTTTTTTAGCTTATTTTAGCTCAAGATTATTGAACTTTGCTTTCATTTTATGTATTTGATTTAGTATTGCCTTTCCCTTATGTTTGACGGTGCTCGGATCATTGGGGGGGTGTCATATGGAAACTTCGTTACATATATTGCGTTAAGTTAGCATGAGTGTATTACATGTCTAAACAGCCATTTTTCCTTCGGCTTCAGTTTTGCACACGACACCTACTTGTTGTTGTCGCTTTCACCCTAGAAGCGGTGATGTGATTTATTTGAGAATAATATGTTATTACTATGCTATCAGTTTTGCTTGGTACACTTGGTACAACTGTCTGCACACTGAGAGCTGCACACTCTAAGAATAACCTAACGCAAGGTTGCTGGGAGGCCTGATCCTCGCACCACATTAGACATAACACAAATAATGTTGATGCCAACATTTGGGCTCTACGCGGGTTTAAGATAGAGTTACAGGGAATGAACGTAGACACTTGGTGCTGCGCATGAAGAGAGCTGGTAGCTGTCGATGTGATCTACTCCTACTGACATTTAGAGGTATGGGTCCGCCCTGCTAAAACCCGAATGAGACCTTCTTAGATATAATATAATATGCTAAATAGGGTGCGCAAAATATAGGTGATATAGATTTCTATAGATTTTGCATTGTAACATGCTATCACCTTTTGCTTACTATGGATTAGTGACTATGCTGCTAACTCTGATTTTTATATTATGCATTTTGGTATTATACAAGATACTGTGTTTGAGAACCTTGCATTGAATAATAAATATTTCAAACTTGCACGTGTGTTCTTTGACTCTCAGTTTTGGTTTGAAATGATTATATAACGAAAGAGTGTTCATGTGTTCCACGATTCCTGAGGTATTCTAAAGATCATGTTCTGGTTTGTCTAAGACATGGATCATTTCATAATGATCCATGAGACACTGTAGCTAGCTAGGTAAGGGGATTTAAGAAACTGAGATGAGTTTTGGATCATCCTAACTCACTGAGGTTCTAGATCTCTATGCACAGTTCTGTGGGAGAACGGAAACCCTGCTACACTCTCACGCTCTTTCCCTTACGGAAAGCGTGCATAGGGGGGTCCGGCAGACCTGTCTCTTCTGCCACCAAGTGCCAATGGTTGTTGATGATCCTTTTGATTTCCGTACTCTTAGTGTTAAACGTAGTAACACATATCAGCCTCTCATCCTCATTCTCCTTCCTTATTTTGGGGTCTAACAATCACTCTCTATGACAGAACCAAGCTCTTTTTACCAAGCTCCTTGGGTAACCCCTCTCCACTAGCCTAGTCATCAGGATGGATGATTCAGTGAAATAGTCCACTTTACAGCTGCAGTTTCTCCGCAGCCTCAGGAACTGTCCATAAGGGAGATTGTCCCTGAGGTTGCGGGGGTGGTGGCTAGAATATCCCAACAGGGTATTCTTCTCTGTCGGTTTACAGAACAAGGTGGTATGTAAAACACCCTCTTCCTCCTTAATTGTAATGTCTAAGAAATTTATAGCTTGGTTGCTACACTCCATGGTGAACTGAATATTAGCATCTCTCCCATTGAGCCAATTATGAAAAATGAGTAGATCATTCTTTGAGCCCTTCCACATAAGCAAGACGATCTATTACAAACTTGGTGGGGACTCGATGTGGCCTGATTCTGTCTTCCAAAACAGTTCTTATCACCTCCAAGGCAGCATGTTGTGGGATATTAGTATACAGGGAGGTGATATCCATAGTAACCAATAGTTCTTCAGTGGGATTAAATATTTTTTCATCCACCAACTTGATCACCTGCATAGTATCCCTAAGGTAACAGGCTGTATTCTCTGCAATGGGCTTGATAAAGATGTCAATAAATTTACAAAGTGGTTCAAGAATTGAGCCGCACCCAGACACAATGGGTCTCCCAGGTGGATTGTGGAGCCTTTTGTGTACTTTGGGTAAGGTGTAGATCGTTGGTAGACGAGGGTGAGTATTATTGAGGTACTCATGTTCA
Organism: Lissotriton vulgaris; assembly: GCF_964263255.1. Lineage (NCBI taxonomy): Eukaryota > Metazoa > Chordata > Amphibia > Caudata > Salamandridae > Lissotriton > Lissotriton vulgaris. The sequence continues at coordinate 48,529,916 of NC_141700.1, forward strand.
TGTTTAGTGATAAAGCCCTCAAGAAGAGCATTGTCCGTGACCTTTTTTAATGGCAGCGGCAATGTCCTTAGTGGGGTTAGCTGATAATTTCATATAATTTTCAGCCACAGATAGTTGATTCAAAATTTCTTTTGTGTAATCGTCCCTATTCTGAATTACAACTGCCCCGCCTTTGTCGGCGGGCTTGATCACTATGTCTTGATTTTGTTTCAGATTTTGGTTACTATGGATATCACCTCCCTGTATACTAATATCCCACAACATGCTGCCTTGGAGGTGATAAGAACTGTTTTGGAAGACAGAATCAGACCACATTGAGTCCCCACCAAGTTTGTAATAGATCTTCTAGAGATCGCCATGAAACGTAATTTCTTTATTTTTGATGGAGATTATTTCATGCAGATAAATGGCGTGGCCATGGGGGCCAGTTTTGCCCCAAACTTGGCAGTTATCTATATGGATCATTTTGAACACAATCTGATTCTCTGTGACAATAATCCACATAGAGAGAACATCACTTTATGGCGTCGTTATATCGACAACGTCTTGCTTATGTGGAAGGGCTCAAAGAATGATCTACTCATTTTTCATAATTGGCTCAATGGGAGAGATGCTAATATTCAGTTCACCATGGAGTGTAGCAACAAAGCTATACATTTCTTAGACATTACAATTAAGGAGGAAGAGGGTGTTTTACATACCACCTTGTTCCGTAAACCGACAGAGAAGAATACCCTGTTGAGATATTCTAGCCACCACCCCCGCAACCTCAGGGACAATCTCCCTTATGGACAGTTCCTGAGGCTGCGGAGAAACTGCAGCTGTAAAGTGGACTATTTCACTGAATCATCCATCCTGATGACTAGGCTAGTGGAGAGGGGTTACCCAAGGAGCTTGGTAAAAAAAAGCTCGTAAAAGAGCTTGGTTCTGTCATAGAGAGGTATTGTTAGACCCCAAAATAAGGAAGGAGAATGAGGATGAGAGGCTGATATGTGTTACTACGTTTAACACTAAGAGTACGGAAATCAAAAGGATCATCAACAACCATTGGCACTTGGTGGCAGAAGAGACAGGTCTGCCGGACCCCCCTATGCATGCTTTCCGTAAGGGAAAGAGCGTGAGAAACTATGTTGTGCATTCTATGTTACACAAGAAAGGTGCGGAGAGTCAGACTACACTATGGAACCTCCCCACTGTAGTAGGTCATTTTAAATGTGGATCCTGTAAGGCCTGCGCTATGGCCATGGAAGTTAAGGAATGCACTTATAATGACTACACTCACACCCTACAAAGCCACACCAACTGTAATACCATGGGGGTAATATACGCCATCTTTTGCCCCTGTGGTTTTATGTACGTAGGGCAAACTACTCAGAAGGTGAAAACCCGGATCCTGCAACATTGTAGCAGGGTACGTTGCAAAGTGCAGGGAGCCCCCCTTGTTGAACATTTTGTCAAATTTAATCACACCCCGGAAAGCCTTAGATGGTGTGTAATTGAGAAAGTTAACTCCAACCCTAGGGGAGGCAATCTGGCACAGTCCATTAGCATCCGTGAATGCAGATGGATGCACTTCTTCGACACTGTGAATAGAGGTCTGAACGAACAGGAGGAAGTAATGAGACAAATGGCACTACTACCAATTGGCTGATTTCCCTTGACGCTGTGGTTGATTTCTTTTCACCCTGAGGGGGACTCTGTGCTACGCTTTAGCTGACTATATCCATATCCCGATTTGTATGTAACACACTGGCAATGGGTTCTTCACAGTAGCAATAGCGTTTCCCCATGTAAACTGATCTTGATACATGCTGTTACCTGTGATTGTACGTATTGTTTTGTTTATGTAAATTATTGTGTTTTTTGTATTTACTGTAACTGTCATGCTTGTTTTGTTGTAATCTATGATATATCTAAAACGAATTGTTAAATTGCATCAGCACCCACCTTTGACAATTGATGATTTATAATATGTTCAAATTGAAATTTTGGGTCCTAAACTGGAATTAAATGGCGATAGGATTCGATACCAAGGTCGGTATCTATCCCGTTTCAGCCCTACCCACACTTAGAACGAACGTAGTCCCTTCTTTACCTCCACCGTTCTTTAGTCCTGTGTTTATTTTTACGCGCCCTGACACACACTAATAGACGTGATTGGCGGCGCCTGACCACGTGGTTTCTCCCGGATGTGAGAGTCGGGATGTGCCGGACTGATTCTACAGTTGTCAGCCACTAACCGCAACTGACGGCTTCCCAGTATTAAATACAGGGACTTACGAATTAATAACAGGTATTTTTCAACCTTAAACCGGACATTTTTTTGCTAGTGTCTAAACGTGGAGGTTTCAAACCGATTACATTGGCATTAATTATCGCTAGTGTTTGCAACCATAATGATACTTCATTAGTGGCGATATTTTGAAAACTGTTGGACTCAATATCGTTCTACTCCAACACAGGTCCTCCTGAATCAATCCTACTTCTTCCTCGCCTTCAGCAACCGGTTAAATGTCTACTGTTTTACCGGACTAGGGTGAGTCATTTTTACTGATTAGAGTTACTTGTTTATATGCATACTGTGTCCTGGGACTGATTGGATCCCCCTTTTCCCTCATGCAGCACGATTGATATCGACTGCCCGTTTTTCAACACTATTCCATCAACTGAATCCCAACTGAGTTTAGAGGTGAGTCTGAATTTGGCTAAACACTAGGTGTTTGGCGCATTGGTAGTGGGATGACTGCGCCTTTGGAGATGGGCTAACAGTCTCCCCGTTTGTCCTTACCTCTCACAGGTGTACCGCCCAACTGATCTGGTCTTGCGACACCTTCACAGTTTTTTCGTGGTAATGTACCCAACATTCCTTTTTTAACTCCTTAAATACTGGAATCCCTTCATAATAAATTGTAAAATATATTTATACTTACCTTCACAGGTGCCCCCCCCTGCCCCCCAATTGTCCTGAAGAAGACCCGCAGCAGAGGTCGTGATTCTCCCGTATTGCGCCAGGGTCGAAACGTCGACGATCCCCCCTTTTTTACGAAAGCCTATACCAATCCTCCCTTGTCCCCTTGTATAATAGTGTATATATACTTTGTATGGGTAGGCTTTATATGTGCAATGTAAAATATTTCTTTGTTGCACTGAATTATCCTAAACCTTTGCCTAAAGCTTTTTCCTTCTCATCACTCGAGCACCAACTTTCCCTTTTTTCCTCTTGTTCAATTTTATGAATATGTAAATAAACTGCAGTATAATTTGCTTTGATACTGTTGTGTTGGGTCCATTGCATTCATAGCAGAATTAGCTATCAATACATCTCCATTTGTTTTGTTTTTTCAGATTAAGTCTGACTAATTGTTTATTGTGAATGATTAATACTTATATCATTTGTATTGCCCTTTATCCGGTGAACATCACTTGACCAAAGAATAGAAGGAACTTTTCATCCTCCTTCATCCCAAGGCCCCCCAATCGTCTCACCCTCCCTCCTTTGTGGTTGACCACTACTCACAGGAATTGGGAGGCGCTGTCCTGGAGTCGTCTTCCCTTCGCGAAGAGGCGCTGGTGAGGAGCGGGTTCTGCGGGGGAGGGGAGCTGCTGCGACCACAGTGTTGAAGCCCGGTGAGGTCCCCAGGGATTGAGCGGGCTCCCTTCGCGAAGGGGAAGGAGAGAACCAGTGAAGGAAGTGCCCGGGGGAGGGACCCGTCACCACCCCGAGGAGAGGCAGAGACAGTGGAGAGGCGAGGGACCAGAGTTCTGGAAGTGTGCAGGTCCCGTAGAAGGAAGGACGCTACCTCCGGAAGGGGAGGGAGGAGTGTCGACAAGGAATCAGCTGCCTGAGGAGAGAGGCGGAGCCGCGCGGAGGACACTAATCTCCCGCGCAGGCCTCCCTGACAACAGTGTATGCGTCTTCCCTGTCCTACAGGCTGAGGTGGGACGCTACGGCCTGAAAAGGGGAGCAGACGCGGAGCAACGTCACTGGTACCGAGGGACAGGTGATTGAAGCCGTGGAAGACGGTTGACTGTGTGCACCAGGCGCTCTTGTCACAAGTGAGCGGGAACCCATGGGCTGGTGAGGGATAAGATCACTGTAACCTACGCCACGGGCCCTGGGGGAACTAGTGGAGCCAAGGAACTTGACAGAACTGTGTGCTGATCGGTAGGAGTCCACTCTGTCAGGACTTTATAAGAACTGGTGACCTGTTACACCCGAACTATTGCTATTGCTGGCTCATTACCAAAGCGTCTCAGGAGTACCGGTGTGAGACGAGTTACTGGCATTGTTATATTCCGGTTGAGTTTCGACCCCAATCATCTTGACAGGAAAAAAGGCGGGAGGGGAATTGAAATAGAACTGGCATTTGCTGAGTAGTGAACTAGATTAATCCAATTGAAAAGGCCTAAAAGGTGTTCACTAAGTGTTTCTAGTGTATAATTTCTGCTAAACTGAGTAAATGTGAAATGTTATCTCATTGAGCCAAAACCAAACAACCTGATAACAGACTATCTAGAAGTTCCAGTGTAATTGACAGCCCACTGGTTCTGAATATTCATGAATTATTGTGTCTACTTATTTGTACAAAGAACTGATGGGAAAAGATGCCTAATGTATGAACCAATACATGCTTAGTAGAACAAAAACTTTTATAAAAGGTACCCGTATTTTTCTAAACTGGTGTAGCGTTATTTTTGAATGGATGGACGCTGAGTTGCTATAGGGTGTGACGCAAGCTTAACACTTTTTGCCTTTGGATTAATCTTTCCCCCCTCTGAGTCAGGCTACCCTATGTGGTCTGGTAATTCCAGGTCCAACACAATTAATATGCATCCAAAGATGTAGGAGTAATGACAGACATTTCTCAATCCTGACGCTGAAACATGGGAGCAGCTTCCCTTCAAATTAGAGCAAGAGATCACATTCAGTTAAAGAGGACAGCTAGCAGATAATGTGTCAACACCACAGATGAGTTCGCCAAAAATTGCTGACAACATACGCAGAGTTTAGGGTACCATTTGTAAGAGGTGTGGTGCGAATATCAAAGGAAAATAGGACCAAAAAAAACAAAAATTCAGCAGCCAGTAAAAAGTTCTGAAGAAAATTGCACACAATAAAGTCTCTGACAGAATGCAGGGTCATTAGATTACCAAATGTTGAAGATGCTGTTGCCGGTAGTACTCTGTATTAGAAAAACAACCTAATCTTCTGGAATTCAGAACAACTTTTCTGCTTGCTAAGCATTAGTAAGTGGTGAAATACTCTCTGGTTGCAAATACAACTCTAGTTGGTCTCAACTCTATGTTGTTCTGTAAGGGACATCAGGTACTGCTATCCTTATCAATCGCTGGTACTGAATATTGATCAGATACGTAGTACGGACATTGGCTCACGGTTTGTTGACGTTTCAGTGTTGTACTAGGAGATGAAGTTATACTGTTTTTGTAGATGCACTCAAGGTCTCACTGGACCTGACCTTTGACTCAGGAGTCCTTCAAGCCTGTGCCAGATGAACTTACGCTTTGTCCTTGGAGTGTGGGGTAGCTCAAAAGGAACAACCTGACATTTTTTAAACTACAGTTCTTCAAGACATGATGGCATAAAAGTATGCCAAGGTCAGGAAAGGCAAATAGGGTCAAGCAGTGGAGATGAGAAGCAGAACATGGTGGGTTCCACGGTAGAGGGGCAGCTGGCAAAATAATTTGCAGGGAAGGCTCAGTCTTGATTACAAAGCAAGCATGATAAAACAGTATTCGTTATAAGCATGTTTTCACAACAAATAAAACTTTAAGAAAAAAAACCCTATTAAAGGTATTTTGAAAACGTCACTAGAAGCGTCAGTGAGAATGTAACCAAAATGAAGGGTGTCTTTTTCTTTGAGATTTATTTTAAATCACCACGACGCATGAAGAAAGATTAGAATGGTTTATTAAGTGAAGTACAAATAACCCCTACTGTCCTACTCCTTCGGCAACTGCCTGCTCTCTGCCCCTGGAATCCACAATCTAGAATCCAGTGGAGATAGCAACCAGGTGCTAGGATACAACACATCTACATTTCCTAATAATAAACAAAACCTTTGAAACAGGCAGGCAGGCAGGCAGGCAGGCAGGCAGACAGACAGACAGACAGACAGACAGACACACACACTTTTCACGGATGCACATAAGGCAGCATGTAATACCAGGTTCATGGCACACAAAAACCTAGTGAACACGTTATCTTATACAGTTCTGCACTGCGATGATGTAGAAATTGGAAACTCATTAATACATATTCGGATGAGAGAAAAACATGTAACAACTCTAAAAAGCAATGTCCCTGAGACATAACGCCTACACTATCATGCACACAGTTTTTTTTTTGCCAAAATGGTTTAGTCTTGATCCGTTCCACTTTACTGAATTTACGCTCAGAATCTGGATCAATTCTTGGAGCCGTTGGTGCATTTCCATGCACCCAAACGCTAGATTCTAAATCATTACACAAGGTCACTGTAATGAGGTGGGAGGGGCAGAAGGAAAGGAGTCAGAGGTCTTAAGTAGGGATCTCAAAGAAGGCTTTATTTTTATATAGGATTTTCTCTTCCGGCTTGTCAGTCTTTCCCTGGCGAATGTTGCTGGATCCGTCTTGATATCGGGACAGAAGCCACGGGTGGTGAATGGCTCGGTCTCTGGGAGCACAGATGATAACAGGTTCTCCGCTCCGTCCGGCAACCAGGAGAGAAAGAGACAAGTGGGGGTATTAGAAGGGAGACCGGGAGCTTTTGAATAAGGACCGGGGGTGAAGGAAACCCAGTGGAAGAGTGCTATCTACAAACTCAAGAAGTGCTCAGAGTGCTCGTGAAAGGGGTGGGTTGTTAGGCAATCTGTACACAGAGTTTTACACTATTTACACTGGTTACTGGTATCAGGCAGGCAGTTTCGCCCCACCCAACCCGCCACTCTGCCCCGTACCTGTTGGAGCCACGCTCCTCCCGTGGGAGCGTGGCGGGGCGCCTCGTGGTGACGTTGGCCTCCGGGCTTGCTGGTATCACCGCGGAGATCTTCTACTGTCTCGTCCACCTTCGTAAAGTTTCGCTCCTCTCCTCTTCTCTGCTCTCTAGCGCTGCTCTCGTCCTCCGGGGAAACGCCGTCCGCCGACTTCCTGATTCCGCTCGCATTTGTTGTCAGCAGCGTGGTGACGTCATTGGGAGGAGTCTCGTCATGTTCAAACCCTCCATTAAAGGACCCGTCTTTGATAATCATGCTGCTGGACCAAAGGGGCTCGTTTTCTTGCTCGCACCATTCATCCTGGTGAAATTGAGGGGACTCCTGGTGAGAGGGGACATAAGCAGGTGAGAGGGGGGTAGCTAGCCACCAGTCCCGTGTTTGCTCCACGTCCCCTGCAGGGGTATCGAGTCCAGCACCGTCACAGTCACCCTCCGGATATTCCACCATTTCCCAACATCCTACCACACATTATTACCAACCACTTCCTTTACTAGCTTGGGCCATTTGGACAATCTTGCCCTTTGCAAACACAAGGAGATGATGGACAGAGAGCTGGAACTTTTCAGACACTCACCCTCAGTCAAAGATCTGGGTTGAATCCATTATCGTTGCCCTTCGACCACTAGTGGGGTGACCAACCATCCGTTATTTGGATCTCACGCCAATTGTCCGTGATGATACCTCTTTTGGACGCCTTTTGTCTGTAATTTTGGGTATTGCAGGTAACAGCAGTGTTCCCCTGCATGTAGGCTCAATTCCCTGATGCGGCCACCTTGCACTCCTCCTCGGAGCACAAGAACAGCCTCACCCATGCCCTTGGTCATTCTGTATGCCGGCTGATTGTCACATACAGAAGGACAATGGACCAGTCTGGGCTCCAAAGCATGTGGTAGATCTCCCCAAACATCCGTCTAGGGCAGGGATTTCTGTCAGGTGGAAGAAATGTCCAAACACGCCAATGCTGTTATGTGAGAATCCAGTTCAAGAAAAGAAGCTGATGAAAGAAGTTAAAAAGAAGGGACTAGAGTTCTTTCACAGTCTCCTCATTTTAGAACTGATGCATTTTCAAAATTATATTCAATGAAGCCATGGTTGCTGCTTATGTATTTTATGCAACTAACCAATAGTTGTGGCTTGTTATAGGATTAACGTTACTTGTTGTGTTATATATCTGGATACAATGACAGGAGATGCAAAATACCAGTCGGGCGGTACATTATACAAAGCATAGAATTTTAGCTTAAGTGTTTTAAGCCACGCCCTTAATTACACCCAACACCCCCTTTTGAGAGACCCTCCAGTTTTTTCATCCCACTTAAATCCCTGGAAACAAAACCATGTCACAGTCCCCTCATGGCCTGGCACTGTGCATAATGCATGACTCATAACTTCCACTTTTTCAGATTGCCTATGTGCAGGGGCATAGGGAACCCTACCCCTACCCCTTGCTTTTGGAACTACAGCAAGGGAGAAATTCATTAAGGCCCTCTTCTGTCTGCATCTCTGCAGACAAAGGCTCAGCTCATAATTAATATGAAAAGGTGGGCGAGTGAGTAAGTAAAGGGATGGGTAGATGGCTGGATGGATTAGTGAAAGGGTGAATGGATTAGTGAAAGGGTGAATGGATAAGTGAAAGGGTGAATGGATAAGTGAAAGGGTGAATGGATAAGTGAAAGGGTGGATGGATACTGAAAGTATGGATGGATGGATGAGTGTGAGGAAGGATGGTTGAGAATAAAGATAAATAGATGGATGCATAGGTGGAAGGGTAGATGGAAGGGTAAAAGGAAGAATGGGTGATTGGATGGATTGATGCGTGAAAGGGTGGGTGATGGAGAGTGAATGGGTGGATGGATGAGTGAAATGATGGATGGATTAATAAGTGAAAGGGTGGATGTATGAGTGAAAGGGTGGATGTAAGGATGGATGAGTGAGTGAAAGGGAGGGTAGATGGACAAAAGGATGGACAGATGAGTGAAAGGGTGGATGGATGAGAGAAAGGATGGATGAGTGACAGGGTCAATGGATGAATTCATGGGTGGATCGATGACTGGTAGGAAGGATGGCTAAGTGAAAGGGTCGATGGAGAGAGAAAGGGAGGATGGATGGATGACTGAAAGGGTGAATGGGTGGAAGGATGGGTGACTGACTGGATGGATGAGTGAATGGGTGGGTGGAAGAGTGGATGGATGAGTGTACGGATGGATAAGGTGAAAGGGTGGATGGATGGATGAGTGAAAGGGTCGAGGGAGGGATGAGTAAAATGATGAATTGAAGTATACATAATGGATAGGTGTGCAATTGGTGGAATATGTTCGGATATGGATGGGCTTACTTATATACTATTGTGCGACCTCCTCTGATGTGTCTGTAAAACATACCTATTGTCCCGAAGTTTTGACCTCCTGTCCTGAATTTTTGTCCTGAATTTTGACCCTTTGTACTGAATTTTTACACTCACGTCCTGAATGTGCACCCATGCCAGTTGGTCATCCTAACCACCAGTGAGAAAAGTCCTCACCCAATCACCATTCACAAATTTGCATGCACTGTTCCTCAGCTTATTATTGTACCTACGCACATACTTTTCCTGATATCTTCGAGCTCTACGTTCCAGATCCTTTTTGTCAATACAATTAGTGCTGAATCTGCACATCCATGCAGGTGCCACTTTGGCATCAGCTTACCTTCTCTTCAAAAGACAAAGCGGGGTCTCCTTCGTGGCCAGGTGGGGCATGTTGCGGTAACTCCACACCATTTCCTTAACTGCACTTTTATACTCTTTACCACACTCATCAGCCAGTTGCACACATTCTTTTAACACATAATTAAATCTCTCAACAAGACTGTATTCGCTGCGTTTATAATCTGCAGTGGCATGGTGTGATACCCCAATCTTTTCCACATGCCTTTCAAGTTCAACAGCTGTGAATTGTGGCCCATTATCAGTAACAACATACTCAGGAGATTCTTCCCTATGAAAAACATTTTCACAGAAACCTATAATATTGGATGCCTTTGTCTCCCTCACAAAAGCTATTTCGGGCCAGTTAGAGAAGTAATCCACCAAAACAATAGCATATTTGTTATCTACCCCCCTGGTAGTCTACAAATATCCATACCCAATCTTTGCCACGATTTTTCTGGTAGTTTGGTGGATGATATAGAAGACTCCTTTGATTTATGTGATGTTTTACTACACATGCATGCCATACAAATCTGTAGACATCTCTCAATCTCCCTATCCATGACCGGCCATCACATGTCATTACGAGCTCTCCTCTTCATTCCAAACATCCCACTGTGCCCTTCGTACATTAACTCCAGCAATCTGGAACACAACCCTAATTGCACCACCAACCTACCAACTCTTCTGACAATTCCATCCACTACTGACAATTCTGACTAAACCATCCTATATACTGTGTATTCCTTCCTCACACCAATTGCCTGATCAGTGTTAAGGGACAGTCATGTCATCAACTGTTTCATTATGTCATCTTCCAAAGTTGCTCTCTTCCATTCTTCTTCACTTACGGCCCCTCTATACGACCTCACCGTCCTCACTCTCATTGTCCATTTCCTTTCCCTGCAGTGGTAAACAAGATAACCAGTCTGCATTTATGTTCCAAAAGATATGCCCCAGTCTTCCCACACCATGTCAGGAAAACCTGGAGTTGCAGAAATTTGGGTGGAGCTTTACTGATGTGGCATCCATGATTTCACTGTGTGGTATGTGTAGTCCTGTGAAAAAAGATTTAACCGCTTCCATGCGTTGGACAGCCCCCGACCGTCTGACGTCACGTTGGGCGTGTGTGTAGGACAGCCGTTCAGCGCACGTGAGGAATTCGCCTGCAAGGCGGGGGAATTCCAGCCGCGTCAAAGCTGATATAACGTCACAATTTCAACCCAACAGTATAAAGTGTTCACTTTAAGAACACAAATTGTAGTGTAGTTCCTAGTTTCCCACTAGGCCCTGTGCATTGGAATAACATAAACAGTAGTATCGACGTGGAACTGCGGATATTCCAGGCCTCCACTGACTATGCTAAACTTAATTGGGTTGTGTTACCAACTAGCTCAGAGGTCACTGGAAACTTTCTTCTCTGCATAGGAAGTGATCAGCTTCCTTGGCACAGACAAGAAGGGATTCAGTTTTCCAACAACCGTGCAACATGACAACTTTGCTCCTCAGATCAAGAGTCAATCTCTAGGGTCGTGTGAAACAATAGACATGTATTTCACTCAGTCAGTCTAGTGCAGTTTACTTTCACGAGATGTAGAGAATAGAGAGACGGGCGTGTATCAATAAAGGTTAACATTTATTGAACAGTCTTTCTTCTCGTACAAGAGAAATGTATTGCCACAATTGCAATAATTGTTATTATAAAAAGTACGTACAGTAAGATAAGTATTGCGAAATAGAACTGTAAAAGCATTGATATGGTTTCTTAGCCATACAATGGTTTAAAAGTAATAAAACATATATACAGTCATATATACATTAGGCTAACATACTCAACTGGTGCTTCTAACTAAGCCTACCCCAGTGTGCCTGACCTAAGCCTAACACGTGAAAGGGGAGTAAGTAAGTAGCTTTAAGTTAAGTTGGTTTTGCCAAGGTTTGTTTCAAGAATTCTCGTTTAAGGGTTTAGTCAACACCATACCTCTGAATAGAATGATGGAGGATTGGTATCTCCTTCAGGGGTCTCTCTCGATATCCCAGTCACCCGCGAGGGTAAACCGGAAGCGCCGGGACTGGATTTCTCTGCACGAGAAAGGCAGCGGCTTCTCTTCAGCGCGTCGAGGAAGGAGGGGGGACAGCGTCCGCGGGCAGCTGGAATCTGCTGGATGTCTTCGCAGAGGGACGACTGTTCAGCTCCTTAAGCGTACTGCACCATAGTTCGCGCTGTAGCGGCGATAATGGTAATCAGCAGCTTCACCACCACAGGATAGCAGGCTGCAGCGACAGAGTGCTAGATTTACCAACACAGGGTCATGCAGGCAGCTGGCATCAGCAACAGGCAACGAACATTGCTTAAGGCAACATTGGTAATATTTATACCTGACAGGTGCTGGGTTTGACGCAAGTTTGCTGGACATAAGACGTCAATTAAAGATGTCACTAGGAAGTGATAGTTATCAGTTGCTCATTAGAGTTCCATTACTAATCAAAACATAGCAAGCGGGGATTTCCAGGTTTGCTAAGTTTTTATCTTGTTGAAGAACTCGGAGTGTTATCTAGGAATATCAGATAGGGACTGGTGCACTGTCATTGCACTAATTGGTCGCAAAGGAAGTAGCAGAGAGTCATGCTGGAATGTGGCTCTGTTCGTGTGAGGCCAGAGATGACTTTTCAGAAAATCGCACTTGAACGGTTATGCCAATATAGGGAATAAATGGATTTATAGCCGAATAGGGGCATAAGGTCACAGTATCGATCAGGAACCTAGATAAACACGCAACACCCACTCCACGGGTTAATGTCCATCAAAATTACTAAAACTAAAGCAATTAGATGCATGTGTAACATTGCCCACCCCAAAATACATAAATGCATTCGAAATAGGCGTACTTGTAATGCATGGAATTTAGGTACTGTACGTTTTTTAAAGCATAGTAATCATTCAAAAAATTATTGCATATGAAATCAATGAACGATTATGCAAAAGGAATTACACATGAAGTATCTCTGACAGAAGAAAAGCGAGATAAATCATCACATAAAAATGCATTGTAATAACATGTGTGCTAGAGGCTGGTGTAATGTTGTTATGTCTCTAGATGTGTTTAGAAATAGAAGTGTGAAGCTTCTGTTCTCTAAGAATAGTTTTTACGCTAAGCAAAGAATTTGTTCGTGCCAAAAAAGGTCAATATTAGAAAAATTGTCCAATTCAAAGAAAATAGATTTCCAAAGCTCTTGGCAGTTTTTGTTGATCAAAACTGAAGGCCGAATTCAGAGTTCATGGGAACGCTGTGTGTCGGAAAGCTTTTCAAAAGTTATTGTTTCTCTGTGGGTGAGAACATCGTATCAGACAGGCTCTCAAAGAATTGGTCTACAAAATCAGGTGATAGTTCAACCAAATTAGATAGCGCTGTAACTTGGCAGGTGTGAGAATGATTGCTGTCATCGAAGGCAGGACCAGCAATGCTCACAGAACGTTGTACCTGGATGATGTTGCTTTTGTCACTCGCTCCACTGTTACCACTTGGCTGTAGTACAGGAGTCTCCACAAATGCCGTCATCAGGATTGGTAGCCGCTGGGGACAACACAATGCGTGAGCCGTTATTGGACTGAGCAAAGTATCGACGTCCATTGGTACTGCTGATGGAAGTGAAAGACAGATGTCCAACACGCATTCATCGCTGCAAAGCATACACCGTAGCACAGGTAAAATGCAATTTTGCCATATCGGTCTGAATGAAAGGAACCAGGTCATGTTTAGATCTCTCAGCCTGGCCAATCCGAGGACGTTAGTTATCCTGTCCCTGTAGCGCATTGCTAGGATTGTCTCTTCCATTCCCATGGGAGCTATGTCTGAGCCGAGGCTTGCCATAACGTAGCAGGAGGGTCAAAAATAGAATCCCTGCGACGAGTCCCAAAAATAATGGTATGCCGCCAAAAATGGAGTGCACAAAATTAGGAAAGATTCCCAAAATTGCCTGGAAGGGTGTTAGCAGTCCCGTAAAGACTGTCTTAAATATGCCTGGGATGCTTGTTGCACTAGACATGTTAAGGAGTTGGCTGAACATTTCTACGAAATGCACAGGGCAATTTGTTGATAAAAGGTCATGAACCTCAGTAGCCGTCCTTGCGACTAGAAGATCATACGTCTCTTTAGATGACGTTATAGGCACTGTTGTTTGTAAAAGTACAGATTTCATTTTGCTTAATGTATCAATTCGTATAGAATAGAGATTCAGACGAGGCCAGAGGGGAGTCACTATGTCTGGAGGCCCGCTCAGGAACAATGCTTGCATACAACATTTGACCATGGATGTAACTTGTACTAGATAACTTTTCCCTGGCGTCAGGCCACAACATCTGTGATCCGTTCTAAGAATGTAACTCCCGTTTGCAAGTTGCATAAAGAAGGGCTCTATCTGAGTTGCAGGTGTGACTAGCTGGTGGCATGAAAGGTTGTTTGAATTTCCATCACATGCTCCGTGTAAATTAATACCCTGACACAAAAGTATACCGCTTAGTGAATGTTTACAGTTGTCACCACTAAGAAATACATTTTAGTCACTGTCACTATAGCAAGAATGAGTGTATGGTAATTTCCATTCAGATTTTACATATCCCTTACCCAATTGTTCATATTGGCCAGCAGGTATGTACTCAAGGCACTTTTTAAATCGGAAAGTTGTAATCGGAATTGTGATAATTCCGTGTATTATCCATTCAATGACAGGACTCTCTGACATTGTCAATGGTAATCTCTCGAGTTTTTCGATGCTCAGGATTGTATAGTCTGCTCCTTTCTGTGCCAAACTGATCTGTTTATCAGTAAGGTTAAAACTGGAAAATAATGACGTTGTGTTGATTAAACGCCAAGGCACATAGCCTGAACGAAGATTTTGCAGCGTCCAGCCTAGTTCTATAATAGAGCGTAATTGAGACTGGCCATGTTGTAACATTAGCAAATCTCTGTCTATCACATCAAAGGTAGAGGATACAATATTGTCCAAAGAATATATTCTGGAAGACAGAGTCGTTAACCCATTGTCTACCACAGAAAGTGATTTCTCCAAATTAATACGATCAATTTCTCGTATTTTTTCAGCAGTTTCAATTTGCTTTACTTTCCAAGCCTCGTTGTAAGCAGCATAGATACTGGTCGCTATGAAACGCTTTTGACGCTGTTTGCGTGGTCCAAAAATGGAATCGCGCAAATCAGCACCATCTTTTAATAAAGACAAGTGTTGCTTAATTTCAGCCAGTGTGGATGTAGTTAGCCATTCTAGGCAGAGTTTCCCTACACTGTATGTTGTTATAATCCCTGGATGTTGTCTCTGGGAGTATCTAGGGTCTAATCTGGTCATTTTTAACCCCTGCGTCTTATTCAGGAATCTATCTTGACAGCTATTTGTTTCTGTAGGCCAGATTAACCACTTTTTCCAATCAGGATGTGTTCTGTTGAAATGTAAAATTTGTGACACGTCTAACTCAATATCTGTGGTTGCATTTTCAGGTATTGGCTTTGGTATAGACGGTGTTTTAAGGTCTTTGATCTTAGCTAGGCCAAGACAAGATGTTTGGTGTATTGTGTCATTTAAAAATAACATTTGTTCTGGTATCATGCAGGTTCTAAATAGTGCTTCAATGCCTTGCACCTGCTAATCTTTTGTACCCCAAATTGTTTTCGTTTCAATATTATTTTTCCAATAATCAAAACCAAATGTCATCATTTTGTCATAAAATGCTTCTGAATATATCAATTTAGAATTTGTCAGCATTGTTTTCATTCCTGTTTTATCTAACAGTTTGTAATAAAACGTTTCTGCATCACTGGTGTTAAACCCTGAGAAGTATTTGAATTTCTCAAAAAATGCTTTAGAACTGCTTTTAGGTGGTGTAGAACAATGTTCCCATTGATTATACATAAAAACATTTCTAGGCTGTGCAGATTTATGCAAGTAGTGATCCCCATAGTGGGTGTAACAGAATAACTGCTCATAACTAGATGAACCTTGTAAATAATCATGATCTGTGAATCTAGCTGACATTACTAAATCAGACATCATGTCATTAATACTGTTAAAGTCCCAATCATCAGAGAATGTACTTGGTGTCACAAAGTCACTTAAGGAAACCTTTAGTTGATGAGGATACTTCAGGATTTCGACCGGACCATAGATCTCATAGTCTGTTTTCTCCCATACTACCCCACCAGGTATTGGAATTGCTGTGACATTTACTGTTGACAGTTCTCTTTTCTTCATGTGGGATGATCTGTGTGGTTTCAGGACTAGGTTGATGTTCTGACTTGCTGTGTCCATTCAATTGTAATGAACTTTCCTAAAATTAAAACTAAAATTAGGCAGAGTAGGAGTATGAATACCCCTGAGATAATCCAATGCTCAATCAACGGTGAATCCAGATATAGTTCTTTGATTTGTTGAAGGAGTCCTGTTGTATTTTCTTTAGAATACTTTTTTGTTTCTGGCATCACTTCGGGGTCATTTAAATCTTCAGAGAAGTTGTCGAAGTTGATGAAATAACCAGAGGCAGTTCTGTCAATTGATGGGATTGTTCTTTCAATCTGTCTCTCGGTAGCACTTTCTGATGCCACATCATTGTAGACTGGTGTTGTTTCTTGACGAACTGTTTCAATCTGTGTTTCAAGAGGCACGAGATCCATGGCATTATTGCATAGTCCTTCATTGTGCACTGCAGGCTGATCGAATGTGATTAGTCTTTCAGTTTGAACCTCTTGGATTGTTGCAAGTTTGGGTATTCTGTTGTTTCTTGGGAGTCCACTGGGCCTACTGTTGATTATAGGCCACATGCTTGTGGTTTTACCAGATCGATAGACACGACTCTGTTCTCCTTTTTACCAGCAAGGGGCGGTAGCACAACTGATCTTGTTCCGGTGACTGATAAGACAGGTACTGCTTTTCTGTAAGAAGGCCCAAATTCCTTCTTAACCGCGATCTTTTCTCTGACTAGATCCCCAATCTTTGGAATCCAGACAGGCCTTGCTGGGGCTGTTGCGGGTGGTGCCTCGTCAGTGGTACTTGGCTGTTGCTTTAACTTTATGTTGCTTAATGATTTTCTTGTTTCATTCAGTTCCTGTAAAACAGCCAAACGGTCTTTTACATCAAAGTGCGTTGTTTCTTCTTGTACCACTGACATCTGACTATCGAGGTCCTGAACACGCATTCTAATTCCGAACAATAGTTCGTATGGGCTGAAACCTTTTAGAGAATTTCTTGGCATATTGTTAAGACTAGTCTGGACACTTATTAAATGTTTGACCCACCCAGCGCCTGAACCTAATACCTTCGCTGTTATAGATTGCTTTATGTCACGGTTTTTTCTTTCTACCACACTATTCCCTTCCGGGGTATGACGGACAAGAATACCGCAACCCAATTCCCATGCTAGCCATGGCCTCCTTATAGCCTCGAGAGCTGAAAGCAGGACCCTGGTCAGAATGGAACGTGGTAATTGCGTATGTGCCGATATAGACTCGCAAATCTTTTATAACCGTTCTAGCGTCAGCCGAGCTCTGGAGGCCTCATTTTTTTAAGTGCTTTTCGTCTTAACTGTTAATAGGACGCAGGATGGGGTGTAGGCAGCGTTACGCTCTTTCTGACTGGTAGCCGGTAGCAAGGTTCCTTACTGCGATCCCTATTACAGTTTTCACAGTTGTTTGCATATATTTGGTGTTCTACACTCATTCCCGGCCACCAGAATACTGATTGTAATTCAGTCAGTGATTCCTTGATCTCTCTGTGCCTTAGACCCAAACCCATGTGTGCGTCTGCTATTAAAAATATTCTCCTGTTCATGTTTGGAATTACTCTGTCCCCCACTCCAGGGATTCGAGCAAAAGGAACGGAGTTTGCATCGATTATGTATGCATAATTGAGTGGATAGTTTACGGGTAGTGCTGCACAGTCGCCTTTTACGGTCGTTCTTACTGCCAGCATGGTTTCCCCGTCTATGTACTTATCTGTACGCTTTTTTGTGGCTACGGAAGCCGGTTTAGTTGCTTCCGCGGTGGCTGTATTAGCCAATGAATTCCCTGCAACGTGAACGCCATCACGTTGAAGACTCTGTGCGTGAATCACGTGAGTCTTTTGTAGTTCTTTGTGTAAAAGAGCTACCTCGTTCCAGAGCAATTTATGCTTTATTGTGGCACCTGTGTCATCTTTGTAGTCGTTTTCGATCCAACTCTGCAGTTTATTGTTGTAAGAGTTGACGCAAAAATGAGAATCGCACACTATAAGTGTCGGGAATTCGCGTTCTGCATTTTCGAGCGCCATCTTTAAAGATCTGATTTCAGTTCTCTGAACCGAACAGTTTCTTACAGATTCAGTTTTTGTTACTTTTGGTCTGAATTTACCGCACAGCCAACGACCTTTAATGATCGCACATGCTGCATCGTAGGATTTTCTCTCTAGGTTGAAATTCTGTACAAAGCTATCTGTATAGATTATACAGACATATTGTGGGAGAGGCAGAATTTCGATTGGCAGAGGATATTCTTCTTCATATTCTAAATCATTCAGTTCTTCAAATTGCGGGGCGAAATAGTATTTCACATCTTCCGCTCCTAGAGAATCTATGCACTGTATCCATTTCGGGTCCAGTGACACTGTAGGCAGGTTTACTGGGCTGAATAGCGCCTCGAAGGCGGATTCCGCTGTAAGGATATTAATCCGTTTGCCGTGTGTCAGTTCTCGTTCATTTGCTAATGCGATTTGCACTGCGTTCACAGTTCTTTCTGTGCGACTGAATGCTTTTTCTGCTTGTGTGTACAAGTGAGATTTAATTGAAATTGGTACCTTTTCTCCCTCATTAGAGGTTAGGTACGTGAATCCGCATCTTCCTGGGATGACTCGGATTACAAGATCGATCGTGTTGTCACGTGTATCTAATTTTGTTTTTGCTAACATGTCTGTTTGCAGTGATCTCAAAATTTCTGTGTGTTTTTGAGTCCAATTGATTTGTTTAAAATCAGGTTTTATTAGTTCGTAGAGAGGTTTAACCCTCTCTGCGTAATTTAGTATGTAAGTTCTTCCGAAATTCAGAAAACCTAGTATTGATTGTAAATTCTTCAGCGTTTTTGGAGCTTGGAGTACAGCGCACTTCTCTAAGAAGTTGTCCGCTAGGCTTTTCCCTTCACTTGATAATTCGTACCCTAAGAATAGTACTGTCAGATGGGCAATTCGGGACTTTTTAAAGTTGAATTTGTAACCCTCTGCTGCGAACCCAAGTATAATGGTGTTCACTCTTTTCAAGTGAGTATCCAAGTCGTCGTCTGTGAGATAAATATCATCTACGTAAGATAATGCTTCATCATCATAGATTTGTAGTAACTCTGTTACCCTAGCTGAGAATAGTCCTGGGCTGTTCTTGAACCCCTGTGGGAGTCGACAGAATTTTTTCTGTGACCCAAATGCGGAGAAAGCGGTCAAATATCTGCTTTCTGGTGCAATGTTTTGACAAAAAAAACCATTAGATATGTCTAATGTTGTTTTGTATTTTTTCCTAACTATGTTATTCATTAGGGCTGCACTATGCGAGTTTTGTACTGCAAAAGTTTTGCAACATGTATTAAGGTGTCTGTAGTCCAAAACTAGACGATATGAATTGTCTGGCTTGGAGACAGGAAACAAAGGATCGTTCATTTGAGAGGTGCATGTTTCAATCACCCCCTGGTACTCAAGTTGATCTAAGATCTCCCTGACTTGTTTTTTAGCTTCTTGCTTTATGGGATACTGCCGTTGGGCAGTTGGTTCACTTTTTAATTGGATTTTGTGAGGCGGTGAATCCTCATCCCATCCTACATGATTTTTATATAATGCAGGTGCCTGGGCTACTGCCCATTTCCTTGCATATGTATATTTTTTGTGAATCGGAATGTGATTCGAGAAGGCAGGCATAATCACTTCTTCGCCACGAGGGCACTCCCTGACAAACTCTGGGGGCCAATCTTTTTCAGCTAACAGAATATCATAGCCTTTTGAGAGCTTATCCCAAAATAGACCCTTAATTTTCCTAGTCTTACCACCCTCTATACGCAATGTTATTTCGTATATTTTATGGGGCTCGCTAAGCCTGGCGTCGGCAGTTTCAACTTGAATGTATTCATTTGTGTCCACTGTCTCCAGATGATTCATCAAGATCTTGCGCGCTATACTGATTTCTGCTGCACTGTCCAACATTGTCAATGCCCACTCCCCGTTTTTCAACTGTGTCCTCAGTATTCTCGGCATGGTTGATTACTCTAATACTGGCTACCTTCTTTTTCTGAAATTGAGATTTTTTACTCTGAGCAGGTTCCTTGTCTTTGGACTTGGTGTGCTCTCCTGGGTCTGACCGTCCTCTTCTTTCCGAATTCTGTGGAAGAGATCGAGAGGGACGTGTATTAATACTTTGATATCTATCAGGTTTTTTCAGATTATCCCTATTTCTAAGGTTATATCTTTTCTCAGAGGGCTCCCGTTGGGGAGACTGGCGTTCTCGAGTCGGAGTTCTTTCCCTCCGTCGAGGAGACCTTCCTCTGGACTGGAAAACTTTTTCCTTGGAGTGGATTGTTTATTTCCATCCCAGCTCTTTTTAGGAGTATTTAAATTATTTTTAATAAATAATTTTTCTGGATTTTCGAGCAGTTGGGGCTTAACTGGTTTTCCACCCAAGCTGTCTCTACCTAATTCTTCATAGCATTTTTCTATGATTTTTGCAAGCTCAACAGGATCTTTTATATCTGTTTCCCTCAACTTCTGGCGGATCGCCACAGATGCTGCTTCTCCCTTTACGTTGGCTAATAATATAGCCGTGACCTGCTTGAAGTCTTTCAGTAATTTCATACCTAGATTTAAAGCGGGCTCTGGACCGAATTCATTTTGAATCTGTTTTAGCACTTCTGGTATTACCGCCATAGACGGAACACCGTGTGTTTTTGTGTAAATGGAAGCAAAGACTGTACCCCAAGTGTCACAGTCCTCCACGTGTGGTGCGATTCCCATAGGAAGGCAGATGGTCAAGATTCTGTGTTTCTCAATAGGGGTAGTATCAGGAAATACTGCCTCTATTTGAGTGATTTTCTGTGCTAACCAGAAAGAAATTTGTTCCCGTTTTGCGGGTGTTTTACCAAGACATGACTGTATGTTCTGTGGTGTAATTTTATTTGTGTTCCCCTGATGAGGGGTCAGCTGTGGTATATTAACAGCTGGCTGGACTGTTGCAGTCCGCATTACATATTGGACTAATTGCCTATGTATTTTTATTAATGTGTTTAGCTGTACTAACAGCTCTTCTCTAGACATTTTTGCAATGTCAGGATGTGGTGTGTAGCTGGCTAGAACCGGCCACGTGGCTCCTGGTCTACCTAGTGGACCGAGCCTAGTTATTTGATCACTGTGTTTTAGGGCGCCATTAAACCAGAGCAGGTGCTCTTGAAATTTAAGTGGAATTTCAATCTCCTCGAAAGGAGCGTACTCTTCCGGAGGTTTCTCTATTTTGTAATAGTGAAACTCTTTTGTTATAGCGTTTACCGCTGGAAAGTTTATCCATGAATAGAATACCTCTGTCTGCCGATATTCGTGAGCCTCTATCACGAAAATTACTGTACCACCTTGAGGTGTCAGTCCGTTTACTATAAGTTTTGAAGTTATAGATTTTCTTAAATGTGCCGGGATGATTATTGCATCCGGGTCTGTGTATTCGGGACCTTGCTGAGTCGCATCTGCTGCGGCCCCAGTGGTTCCGTTTTCTGGCATTGTAAAAATGCGAGGTTTGCAGAGTAGGTCTCCAAGGAGACAAAGATTAGGTGCACAATATTTTGGAACACTGTATCCTTCAACGTTGAATAAACCAGAGCTTTACATAGGAATCTCTTCCTACTAAGGTCGGGCGGATTTTAACCTTTCACCCACTCCAGACGTCTATTGGAGTATTCACGGGAGAAAGGGGTGTGAAATATGCATGACTGAGTTACTCTACAAGTCTTGCGTTAGTTTATCGCCTTACCAAACGTTTGGGCGCCATGTAGTGTAGTTCCTAGTTTCCCACTAGGCCCTGCGCATTGGAATAACATAAACAGTAGTATCGACGTGGAACTGCGGATATTCCAGGCCTCCACTGACTATGCTAAACTTAATTGGGTTGTGTTACCAACTAGCTCAGAGGTCACTGGAAACTTTCTTCTCTGCATAGGAAGTGATCAGCTTCCTTGGCACAGACAAGAAGGGATTCAGTTTTCCAACAACCGTGCAACATGACAACTTTGCTCCTCAGATCAAGAGTCAATCTCTAGGGTCGTGTGAAACAATAGACATGTATTTCACTCAGTCAGTCTAGTGCAGTTTACTTTCACGAGATGTAGAGAATAGAGAGACGGGCGTGTATCAATAAAGGTTAACATTTATTGAACAGTCTTTCTTCTCGTACAAGAGAAATGTATTGCCACAATTGCAATAATTGTTATTATAAAAAGTACGTACAGTAAGATAAGTATTGCGAAATAGAACTGTAAAAGCATTGATATGGTTTCTTAGCCATACAATGGTTTAAAAGTAATAAAACATATATACAGTCATATATACATTAGGCTAACATACTCAACTGGTGCTTCTAACTAAGCCTACCCCAGTGTGCCTGACCTAAGCCTAACACGTGAAAGGGGAGTAAGTAAGTAGCTTTAAGTTAAGTTGGTTTTGCCAAGGTTTGTTTCAAGAATTCTCGTTTAAGGGTTTAGTCAACACCATACCTCTGAATAGAATGATGGAGGATTGGTATCTCCTTCAGGGGTCTCTCTCGATATCCCAGTCACCCGCGAGGGTAAACCGGAAGCGCCGGGACTGGATTTCTCTGCACGAGAAAGGCAGCGGCTTCTCTTCAGCGCGTCGAGGAAGGAGGGGGGACAGCGTCCGCGGGCAGCTGGAATCTGCTGGATGTCTTCGCAGAGGGACGACTGTTCAGCTCCTTAAGCGTACTGCACCATAGTTCGCGCTGTAGCGGCGATAATGGTAATCAGCAGCTTCACCACCACAGGATAGCAGGCTGCAGCGACAGAGTGCTAGATTTACCAACACAGGGTCATGCAGGCAGCTGGCATCAGCAACAGGCAACGAACATTGCTTAAGGCAACGTTGGTAATATTTATACCTGACAGGTGCCGGGTTTGACGCAAGTTTGCTGGACATAAGACGTCAATTAAAGATGTCACTAGGAAGTGATAGTTATCAGTTGCTCATTAGAGTTCCATTACTAATCAAAACATAGCAAGCGGGGATTTCCAGGTTTGCTAAGTTTTTATCTTGTTGAAGAACTCGGAGTGTTATCTAGGAATATCAGATAGGGACTGCTGCACTGTCATTGCACTAATTGGTCGCAAAGGAAGTAGCAGAGAGTCATGCTGGAATGTGGCTCTGTTCGTGTGAGGCCAGAGATGACTTTTCAGAAAATCGCACTTGAACGGTTATGCCAATATAGGGAATAAATGGATTTATAGCCGAATAGGGGCATAAGGTCACAGTATCGATCAGGAACCTAGATAAACACGCAACAAAATCAGGAACATTCAATGTCAGCAATACCAATAGTGCAATAAACTACAAAAAGTAAAATGCCCACTGTAAACCTTAATCAAATGCACAAACTCGATTTAGCCATATGACACAACATGAACAGTGTCAAATACAACAAACTAAAATAAACAAAGTAGACACAGTTGTCCTTGTTCACCTGCACCAACTCTAACCTTTGTTCTTCCACACACTTGCAATGTTTTCTTGCTGAACCCATACAATGTTCTCTCGGTGGATCCTGTGAGACACTTCCAGAAGCACAGATTCAAATGTGCATACAGACCGCAGCTGCCAGGTGCACATCGTGCAAATCTCCTCAGTAACCTGACGCGCTCATGTGACACCGCCGACAGAAGCCTAGGAGGATCAGCAAAACCCGATGCTAGTGTTGATCACCCTTGTAACCATCATGTACACACGTAGTATGAAACGACAGAGCCCCAAATGCTGCACGCACATCACTGCTGCTCACAGCGATGTCACTCACTTGCATGAACAGCCACAATGCAATGCCTCCAGGAACCGCACAGCAAACAACATCACAGTTGTGCCAGCTCACGTTGCTGCACTTGCAGAATAAAAATAACAAGTACAGCAAGCATAGTGAAATCCTCCTTCCACGTGTCCTTTCGGCATTTGTGAGCCAAACGCTGTACTCATTCCCAAACGCCACAAAATAGAGTAAAATCTACACCTGTGTTCACCACCAAGACGCGGTATATCTATAATGTCCAATTCACCGCAAAGCAATTTAAGATTTCGTTCTGCAGGCAACCAGAGAACCTGGGGTTTTAAGCCAATCCAGAAGTGTACAAATTGGCTCCAATACTTCACACCATGTTTAGTGCCTCAGGAATAAGCCATCCCATCCTCGTCTCCACTTTTAAATCACCACAACGCATGAAGAAAGATGGGAATAGTTTATTAAGTCCAGTGAAAACAACCCCTGCTGTCCTCCTTCAGAAACTGCCTGCTCTCTGCCCCTGGAATCCACAATCTATAATCCATTGGAGGTAGCAACCAGAAGCTAGTACCGTTGATAGGATACAACAAATTACATATTTACCATAAACATTAAAGAGATAGACCGGTGACACAATTTGGTTAGCAGTGCTTAGTTTGTGAAACAGTAAATGCAGAGGTTGATTTTTTTTTTTTATATCGAAGATCTAGAACTTCCCTACTTGACGTAGGTGGCAAGAATCTCTTCATGGAAGCTGATGAAACCAAACTCATCCTTAGGTAGAGAAGTCAGGTATGATTCTCATCAACAAAATCACATCCAATAGCCAATAAGAGTACGAAAAACTTTAATCTCATTCCTCCCAAATCTGAAATTCTCCTAACAAAGACCAAGTCCCCTCTTTGGGGACCCAGTATATGGCCATTGAAACAATGTTCAAAACCCAATAACCCAGAAAGCAATTTCTGGGCCCTTCTTGAAGGCGCTCTCCCTTTAATAATTTCCGCATTAAGAGGCTTGGTTTTATGCACTGTGGAATGAGTAATTCCTATCAAGTCCATTACTGGCTAATAATAATAGGACAAATTCAAAAGCTTGGAAGTATGAAGGCGCAAACCAATTCAGCCTCAGACCATAGAAACAACCTAATTCTTCACTTCATCTGAGATTTGCTTGAAAACCTTCAAACTTCACAACTCTATCACATTTATACTCTGAACAAGTCCTTAAAGCAGTACTTGAAACGGGTTAAACGGGCATGTCCTGGTCGATAATGAGTATCTGCAGGTGTTTCATTTGAAAGGGAGAGTACCTGCATCTCTCGGTATTACTACAATACATTTAATAGGTGGTACCGGCATTTCTTAGGAGCAAACAGACGCTCTAAACAGGGAGTACCTGCACTGCAATAATTTCACTTAAAGCACTACCTTATTTTTTTTAACGTTTCGTAGAGAGGTAACACCTACCTAAATTTCTGTTTGGAGGCTGTCATTAACCCTTCTGTGACACTTTGACTAGAAACCAAAATATCGGAATCTCGGTACGCACCAAACATTGCTTTGTGGTGCGTAACACATTAAACACTAAATGCACTCAAGACCAATGACGGAGAAAGTCAGTCACCGATGCGCTTTTATACTCCGCCTCCTCCCAGAGTCCTCTGCGGCCTAACCTGCCGCCGGCGACGTCACTGAGCGGGTGACGCTGGGCGCGCGGCCGTCGGTTAGCGGGCTGCTGCTGGCAGGGAAGGCGCGAGAACTGCCATGGCCGGAGCCGCGCGCCGCCGCGAGCCACTGCTGCTCCTCTGCTTTACGCTAACGTCCCTGGCGGCCTTCGCAACCGCCGCTTCCGACCCCCCGGGGGCCACCGCCGACCCCCTGGATGACGAGTTCGGCGACACAGGCCCTTGCAAGAGCAAGTGCCGCCTGCGGTACGGGCGGAGCGGCCCCGCGCAGGTGAGTGCGCCGCCGGGGGTGGGGGTCCACGGGGGAGAATGGAGCACCTGCGTGCCGTGCTATTTACAGGGGGTCTGGCAGTACCTGCCGCACAGGTGCAGCCTGTCTGTACACAATACGCTTGGAACCTGGCACTGCAGCTCCTTGAGTACCAAGCCATGCACCAGTGCGTGCCCGTCCATGCCACTATCATTGCATGCCCATCCATGCCTGTGCACCAGTGCGTGCCCGTCCATGCCTCTGTATCATTGCATTTCCATCCATGTCCATGCCTGTGCACCAGTGCGTGCCCGTCCATGCCTCTGTATCATTGCATTTCCATCCATGTCCATGCCTGTGCACCAGTGCGTGCCCGTCCATGCCACTGTATCATTGCATGCCCATCCATGCCTGGGCACCAGTACGTGCCCATCCAGGCCTTTGTATCATTGCATGCCCATCCATGCCTGTGCACCAGTGCGTGCCCGTCCATGCCACTGTATCATTGCATGCCCATCCAGGCCATGCCTGTGCACCAGTGCGTGCCCGTCCATGCAACTGTATCATTGCATGCCCATCCATGCCTGGGCACCAGTGCGTGCCCGTCCATGCCTCTATCATTGCATGCCCATCCATGTCCATGCACCTGGCCATGCTTGTGCACCAGTGCTTGCCCATCCATACCACTGCATCATTGCATGCCGTTCCATGTCCATGCCTGTGCACCCGTGCTTGCGCCCGTCCATGCAACTGCATCATTGCATGCCCATCTGTGGCCATGCCTGTCCACTAGTGCGTGCCAGTTAATGCCACTGTATCATTGAATGCCCGTTCATGGCCATGCCTGTGCATCCGTGCGTGCCCGTCCATGCTTCTGCACCCATGCGTGCCCATCCCAGCCTGTGCACCCATGTATGCCCATCCCTGCGTGTGCCCCGTGCATGCCCAGCTATGCTTCTGCACTAGTGCATGCCTAGCCATGCCTGTGCACCACTGCATGTCTTTTGCTGTGTATGCAGCTGTTTTTGTGTACTTTCACTCTGTCCTGTTTTAATGACATTTCACTGACTTGTTCCTGTGTGCATTCAGATGCTCTTGTGTCCTGCCACTCTGTCCAAATCTGACAGTTCATGTTTTATTCACTGCATCTGCCTGTGTGCTAAGTCTGCAGTTTGAACAGTAATATACTGACACTTCAACCCCTGTAAATCAGACTTCCTGTGATCTGCCTTTGTATCTGCGCGCTAAATTATATGTCTGCTATAACTCTATATATTCACCACTGCTTGTTTAAAGGGGATGCCATTATCCAGTCAGGCCCTGCACCTTTGTGTGCCCCACTTCCTCTCTTATCTGCCCCATCTTAATATGAACGTCCTACGTTCAAGCCCTCGACATGCCTGTTGAGGTGACCAAGCTTGAATCTTGAGGTGCTTCACATCATTTTATGAAATCCTGGATGGCCGCATAAAATTACGTTCACATCATATTTCACCAGTAGTTATTCAACCACTCTGAATTGTCCTAAACACAAACTAACTGCAATTCAAGACCTGCGACTAGCAAAAGTTACAAAGGACCTACATCACTCCCCATCAGTTCTGTCATGATCATTGTTTTGCTGTGATTACATGTAGTAAGGATTCAATTCCCTGTTAAAGTTATATTGAGTAGGAAGAATGGTGCAGGTCTTAATTTGAGAATATCTGAGAGACCATGGCATTTATTGGATTGTTTTTTTAACCCATTGCAGCTTATACGTAATTGGCCATCAAACTGTCTCATATATGGCAGTATGGACAGTCTTGGCTAGTGGTTTGGTTTTTATTAATGCTATTGGCAGCCCTTTAAGAGCATTCCACCATCTTCAAGGGAAGGCACACATCTCCCCATTGGACTGATCTAACATCAGGAAAACTTTAGCAAGTTGATCTCCGAGACAAAAAAAGGTCTCAGCAGTACAATTATCAATTCACTGTTAACAATGTAAATGATAAACATTGTCTTAAACTTGTAGCGGGAAATTATGATTGGAGAAAGTTCTACACTATGATTGGAAGGACGTTTGCCTGTATCATGGACTTTCCTATCAAAGCTCTTAACGGAATGGTTTTCCAAACACCATATGCCAAATTAAATCAATGTATACCACCTGATTTGAACAGCTCATCCATTACTTGCTTGGCAGACGGCTTCATACGCTGATGGTTGTTTTTTGCATCAATATAGATAGTTATTAGTCCACTGTATGGAAAGGGATCATGATAATTCAAAAAGGTAATTCCTACTGCCTGGTAAGCTAATGTGTATTGAATGTGGTTGGCCTGTCTGCAGGGCTATTTAGAACTACTAAACTTTTTTTGACAAACTGGATTGAGTCGCGGCATTATTTCCAAGGTGCACATAGGCTTTTGCATTGGGCTGTTGACAGTGCAACATGTAAAGACCCTTGCATCGCCAAACATGCTCCACAGATGGAGTTTTCCACTTTAGTGTGCATCTTTAAGGTTCTACTGGGCATTTGACAAGGTGGATCAGGCCAGATTATAGAGGAAGAATTTTGAAATTGGAGAGTTTGGCAGTGGCTGGTGCATATTATTGGTGACTTGTATATTGAAACATGGGCTTGCATAAAATATCTTGGGTTCAGAAATGTCAGTTTTGGCATGAATGTGTGATCTTCGCTACATTTTAATATCTATGTTCTTTATTTTAATAGTGGGGCCAGTGGGAGACTTTTACCGAATTTGAAAGAGCACCTTTCTTTGCTGTATTTTTCCGATTTCATGGTTTTATTATTTGTGACCTCAGCAGGGCTACAAAGGGGAATTGAAAAGCTTGTCATGTATACCTAACGGTCGCTCAAAAAACTTGGCCAACACCAAGATTATGTATGTTGGTAAAGGAAGGTCCATGAGCAACAGATAGTTTTTATACTTAAGTGAAATGGTGGTGGCATATGTGTATTTTTAGGCATTCCGATTAATAATAAACTCCCATGGAAACCCATGTTTGAAGGAAGAAAGCATATCGTAACTGCTCTGGCAGGAGGCTAAGTGTGATTCAATAGACAATATGGCGACCATTGATTCCAGCCTTTAGGAGGCATACATAGCAAATAACTTTTTTACCATGGCATGTGTTTCGTTCTGGCTTGTGGAAGGATAAATTTGTCTTTGAAAGGCAGCAGGTACCCATATAGAAGAGCGTATTTGAATTTTTGATTTCTATACCAAAAGATATAGGTGGAAGTTTGTTTTTGTTTTTTTACTTGAGGAAAGTTTTGGGCAGTTAATTTAGAATGCTTACGTTATAATGATATTTCTAGGAAGAGGGAAAGTATTACCATCAAATGCGAAGTACTTATTTGCCAGGTATTGGATCACTTTCTAGAGCCACTGATGTTTTTATTGATTTACAAACCCTTTGTAAAATATCGTGGACCTAAATAAAGACACTAATCCACACCTCGGTTTTAGTGAGTCTTTTCCCATAAAGTAAGACACTTGTGTTTGCTTTGACAATGTTTACATTCATAGAAGTTACTAGGTATGTTCGCTGCTGATCTGTCTCTGGACAATGTTTTAAAGAGAATAAGGCTAGAACGTAATAGTGATTGGAATGCAATGTTTCCATCGTTATCAAAAATCGACAATTAAGCTGAATAATTTGCCCTAACAAGATATTTAAACTAAGCCTTGGAACACTGTATGAATATGGGGAACCTTTAGTTGAAGAATATTGCTCTTGTGATAGATACAGCTGTATACTAAATCCAATGCCTATTGGCTATGGATATCTATTTTTGAGGTTGTCATGGTAGATTAAATTGACAGCTGATTGTGAAGATTGTATATTGATTGATTTATGCAATGTAATAAACATATGATTTGTGTTAACATATATTCTATTTTAGAGGTTGTGAATGTAATAATGGATAAACCTGATGTTAGATTTGTGATCTATTGTATGCTATGAGTTTATTGTGATACATTGAAGAAACTCTTTTTATGTTTTATATGTTTTGTATTAACTCTGTATAAACGTAACCAATTTTCAACCAATAGCTTTATATGAACTAGGAGCATGACGTTGACTAGACAATATGTACAACTCTACCCTTAAACCTCTGCAATGTGTTGTGGGGCACATGCTTAGAAAACGACACTATACCAACGGAAAGAGTAGGATTGTATTTGTATCTCCCGTATCAAATGTTTGGAAATCAGAAAATATATTCATTCAACTTATTTATGTAGAGCTGAAAGAACTGGGGCACCAGGATGCAATCTGGACACAACACAATAAAAAAATGTAGTATTCGTGTCTTTGTTGCCAAATATTAATAGCACAGTTTTGTTGAGAGAGTTATGCTACTCCTGTTGACCTTACTTCATTTCCTTATCTTTAAACATAATACATCCCTGTTGACTGCCTCAGTTGTAATGTGGGAGAATGTGAAGTTCAGATTTACTTTAAGATAAAGCTTTCTGTGCTGTTAACAGTAAGTCCTGGCCTACCATACATACATAAGCGTAGTTGCAAGTTGGATAAAATTTTCTTCTATTCCAGTCAATCCTTAAATCTTTCATAAATTATTCCAGCGAGGTTACATTGCTTGCAAATTGTTGCAAAAATCAGAATATCATGGCCTCCCCTAAATCAGTATAATTAGACTTTTGACATGTCTTAGGAATCCTCAGAGTACTGGTCACTGTATTAAAGTCCTCTGTAAAGATAAGGACCCTAGATGTCTGGGCTGTTAACGTCTGAATGGATCTAGTTGGTTCCCCTGCTTTTCTTGCATTTTGAAAGTTAAATGCTGATACAGGTTCCTAGTTTAAACAAAGGCGCATCTGAGTGTTTCCTGCATACAAACACAGTGAGCTCTTATTTTCTTTTGTTACCCCTCTAACACTGCATGTAGATGCTGAGCAGTAGCAGTGACAGAGAGGCCAATGTGGAAACCACATAACACCTTGTGTTCACCAGATGATTCAGCGGATAAACCCCTATTGGCTGGTTCAGGAGTAATGACTCCAACTCATTTTTACTTATTCGGGCATATTCTCAAGGGTTTATCGCAGAGTTATCGTCACTTTATCGCAGCCAAAATGGCTATAAAATTATCGCCCCATTCACAAGCTGGTGCAAACATCCCATATCACCAGTTAACCGGTGAAAGCAGCCGCAAAAAAAATCACCACTTATGACACCGGCAACTATCGCTAAGGAGTTGCAGAGTAGGCGTTCCCGTGCAAAAAGCCACGACAAAACCACTCCGCAACATTCACAACGACTAGCCAGATCGGTGATAAGAACCCAAAACAGGCGATAAGGCGCGTTAGCAGCAGGAAATTAACACCTGCTCTGACCTGGTGTAAAGTCGGATTACAACCTGCACCAGAAAAGGGAGCCCAGGCCAGAGCAACACCTGAAGATCAACAGATGCCATGGAGCCACTGATCAGGCAGCTCAGAGCCCCAACATGGCCACAACACCCACCGCCAGCACCCTCCCCAGGACCACCACTGAGACAGCGCAGACAAAGACAGCGGACCTTCAGAAAATGCATCAACCTCACAGACCCAACGCCAGAGAATGTAATTGCCCACTACAGGCTCAAAAGGACAACCATCCTCCGCATCCTAAACCTCATGCCCACAGGCTGACGGCACCAACACAGCAGACATCCAACTTCCCACCTCAGACAAAGCTGCTGCACTTGTTGGCCTCTGGTACCTTCCAACCAACAACCGCCAGAGTCGGAAGAGTCTTACAGCTAGCCCAATCCAAGTTCCTCACAACGGTCTTGGATGCCATCATCAGCTTGGTACCCCACTACCTATATTTCCCCCACACTGCGCAGGAACAGCTGAAGACCAAGCAAGGCGTCTAAGCCATCGCTGGCTTCCCGCACGTGTTTGGGGCAATTGACTGCACAAATGTCCCCCTTGTGCCCCCTGGCAACACTGCACACAATTATAGACAACTTCTTCACATGAGCTCGCTCGGCTCTAGTGCCCCAACCTCATTGCAATGCAACTCACGGACACTTCTGTTTGCATATTGGGTAACCTCTGTACTTGCTCTGGCTACCACCGAGATGCTCCGCAGTTGTCTCTGTAATGCTGGTGTTTTCTGTTTCTGTTTTAATAGTGTTCACTGTTCAAGTTGTTGCCAGCACCAACCACTCAGTGAGGGCTGGTTTACACTCACCCCACACACATCCAGCACAGGCGTCACTGTACATATGACCCTGCCAATAAAGGGGCCGGGCACACGTGCCCGTTGCTAGTTCCACAAAGTATCTGCGTGTGGTTATAATGTATGCATGAGGGCCCCTGGCCCTACAACATTACATTGTGATGTGTACAGCGGACGCAACCATGTGACGGTAGGCAGCGGCTAAGACCATGGACATGGGATTCCCTTGTCTGCCGCCGCCAGAGCGCCCCACGCTGAGCGTTCCCTCCCCCTCTGACGGGCAGGTCACGAGGGCGGGGACGGGCGTGGCTACCACCTTGGGCTGCTCTCTGGTTGGCGGGGCAGCTCCTCTGTCCCTCCACCCCCTGCCACGCCCCTGCTACTACCGGTCCCCTACTTATGGCACTCCTAACCCGGCCGCTCAGCGGACGAGCACAGCGGGCGCGACGAAGGCGCGCCAAAGTTGCGCCTAAGTTAAGCCTGTCTGCGCCCGTCCGCGATGGGCCGGGACCAGGGGCCACACCCCTTGCCTCTTCATTGGCATACACACCTGCACAACTCCTCGCCTGCACTGCTGATGTGCCTCTTCCCATACCCTCATGCAGCACCTTGTTGCATTAGATATCTATGTCCCCCATTCAGACTGTGTCATGTCTCCACGCTCCACACTTCCCTTGCCTTCTCAGGACACCGGACATCCTCCCATTAGATCCTCATCACCACCTCACACTGCTTCTGCCTACCTCCTCAACACTCGCTCGGCAGGCAAGCACCAACTTGAACTATTCAACCTTCTAACCACAGACTCCCCGGATATTCTGTTTTTAACGGAAACCTGGTTCTCTGAGGCTTCTCTCCCCGACATTCTAGCCATCCTCCCCGATTCTTATTATGCCCTCCGGGCTGACCGCCCCGAAGGCAAGACCGGGGGGGTGTTGCCATGATTGCTCGATCCACTCTTCAATTTCAGCTTCTCCCCCAACCATCTATAGCTGGGGTGGACTTTCTGGTCGCCCGCTCCTCTAATCTTTCCGCGCCTCTCACTGTCGTCCTTGTCTATCGCCCTCCCCTGAGCATGCCTCTGTTTGTGGCCTCCCTGCAGGAACTCCTCGCTACGCTTGTAGTTAACAACTCTTCTGTTCTCCTGCTAGGTGACTTTAATTACTGGCCTGGCGACCCCAGGGAGGACTTAGCGTCCAAGGACTTCACGGTCACTCTCTTATCTCTTAACCTTAAGTCCCATGTACTGGTTTCTACTCACAATCTTGGACACATTCTGGACCAAGTCTGGTCTTCCCAGGACATAGTTTCCCCCCCCAGCATCCTCCCTTGTACCTGGTCCGACCATTCTCTCATCTCCTTCACTATCAACATTGGTTCCCCTCACAAACCCCCTCGTCCCAAGAATGTTTTCTCACTTAGCTGGAACCGCGCTGACTTGCTTTCCCTCTCTCATTCCCTTGCTTCTTCCCCTCCCGACCTTAATGGCATCTCCCTTGACTCACAGGCCGCTGCAGTTGGCAGTTGGCTATCTTCCGCTTGCGATTTAGTAGCCCCTCTCAAGTTAGTTAAGTCCATTCGCCCTCATGAGGCTCACCGTTGGTTTAACTCTGAACTCAAGACCCTCAAATTGGAACTTAGACGCTCTGAGCGCCTTTGGCGCCGTAGCTACTGCCCCGACCTAAAGGCCAAACACAAATCTCTTCTTAAAGAGTACAAGAAGGCCATTCTGGCGACAAAGACCAAGTATTTCTCCGAACAAGTAATCCTTTCGGCCAACAAATCTAAAGAAATCTTCTCCTTGGTCAACAATTTGGCCACCTCTGATCGTGCTTGTCCTCACTTTACTCCTTCCCAGGCCCTCTGCTCTTCTTTAAACGACTTCTTCATCAAGAAGATCGTTAAAATTAAATCCAACATTTCTGTCACTCCTTTTACTCCACTTCATTCTGTCCCCTCTGTGTCTAAATCTTTCTTTTCCTCTTTCCCGCCCCTCTCCTTGGACTCTTTCTTAGCTCTGCTCACAAAAATCAAGTCTGGCTCCCCCACTGATTGTGCCCCTGCCCGCATTTTTAAAACTCTCTTCTCTTCCTGCCCTGCTACCCCCCTTTCCCTTCTCAATGCTTCTCTTTCTACCGGACTGGTCCCTTCTTCATTTAAATCTGCTATTGTTTCCCCCATTCTTAAAAAACCTGGTCTTGATTCTTCTCTACCTTCTAACTTTAGGCCCATCTCTCTTCTTCCCTATCTTGCCAAAATTCTGGAATCCTACGTCACCTCCTGTCTCTCTACTTATGTCGAACAGAACCAACTCCTTGCTTCTCATCAAGCAGGTTTCCTCTCGGGTCATTCGACCGAAACTGTGGTGCTAGCCGTTCTTGACGAGCTCAAAGCCAAGGCTTACACCAACTCTCCCCAACCTTTGATTCTCCTCGACCTGTCCGCTGCGTTTGACACGGTCGACCATAACATTCTTTTGGACCGTGTCAGCGCAGCGGGCATACGAGGTCCCGCCCTTTCCTGGATCACGTCCTTTTTGACAGGACGTTCTCAAGCTGTCCACCTCCCCGGCTTCTCCGCTCTCCCCCTCCCGGTGCCCTGTGGGGTTCCCCAAGGTTCCTCCCTTTCTCCTCTTCTTTTCAATCTTTACATTCATCCACTTATTTCTTCTCTCCTTGAGCTGGGGGTCTCTGTGTATAACTACGCATATGACCTCCAGCTCGTCTTTGATCTTTCTTCTTCTTCTCACTCCCTATCTTTCTTTCACTCCACCATGGTCTTTATTTCTGGGTGGATGAGCGCCAATCACCTCAAGCTCAATCCAGATAAGACTGAGCTTGTTCTGACTGGCGGCTCATCCAGCCCTTGGTCCTCTGCCTTCTGGCCCCCTATTCTTGGCCCCCCTCCCACCCCAGTTCCCTCCGTTAAAACATTGGGCATTAAGGTCAGTCAGGACCTGTCCATGCACGGCCAGGTCAGTGCCGTGGTGTCCTCCTGCTTCCTCTCCCTTCGGATGATCCGAAAAATCTCCCGCTTCTTTTCTCTTGACTCCCTTAAAATCATCATTTCTGCCCTCATCACTTCCAGCCTTGATTATGGTAATAGCTTGTTCGCAGGCATTCCTGCCTACGAAACCCGCCGCCTTCAAGCAATCCAAAATCAGACTGCCCGTCTCATCTTTCATTTGCCCAAAACCCATCACATCACTCCTGTCCTCAAATCCCTCCACTGGTTACCCATCCTGCAGAGATCTTTGTTCAAACTAGGTTGCCTAGTTTATCGGGCCCTTGATCACTCTGCACCGGCTTTTATCAATTCTCTGATTTCCTTTCACACCCCTGCCTGCACTCTCCGTTCATCTTCCTCTGCCCTCCTCACTGTTCCCCGTTTCCACAAAACTCGCACTGGTGGAACTAGATTCTCTGTTCTTGCACCCCGGTTCTAGAACTCCCTTCCTCTCTCCATGCGCTCTATCCCTATCTTCTCACACTTCCGTAAAGCACTCAAAACTTTTCTGTTTGCCCTGGCCTACCCCCGCTAAACCTCCTGGCCCGGTCTGTTCTGTTCCTTAGAGCTCTCAGCGCCAGGAAGCCGTTTTGGCCATCGTGCGCTCTACAAATATTTTCATTCATTCACATGTCGCTTTGTCGTCACTCACTCAATACATAAGAGGAGTGGACTGGGCCGTCGTACGCAGGCCCAGAGTGGGTGTGTGAATGATAATTTCTGGGCGTGGTTCAGTACAGGAAATGTGCAAATGCATGTCTCTGTCGCAGTGTGGGTCTCAGTTGTGGGGTGTAGGTGGTCCCTGATGGGACTTAAACACCCACGTATGTGATCTAGTTCGGCTTCCACGAGCTCTGGCCCCACTGGTTCGGCCACCTCATTTTGGCATTCTAACACCTGGCATTGGGATGCGATGTGTGCCTCGGTAAAGTGTTGGAATCCAGCCGTGGTGGCAGGTGCTTCCTGCTGTGTGGTCTGTGCAGGGGCCTGGGGTCTCTATGTACTTTGGCTGCCCTGCTCCTGGGGGTGGGTTGCCTAAGATGTCCATGTGCTGTTGTAGGGCGTCGGTGTTGTGGAACTCTCCAGCATCACTGATGAGTTGTCTGGTCTGCTCTGCTGGAGGTGTTTGTCCCTCTGCAATATGAAGGGGAGATGCATGTTTACATTGTGTTGACATGTATGTTGGCGCATTGTTCTTGTTTACATGTAGACTGTATGACAATGTACATTGTGACTGTTAGGGAGGTGCTGAATTTTTATGCAGGACAGTGGACATTTGGACTATATGACGGATGTGAGGTTGTACACGTACATTTCCATCTCTCAGTTTCCTGCTATGTTAGATGTGATTGGCCTATTTCTGCGCATGAGCGGACCCAGTTGTGTCCTCTGTTCTGCAGTGACGGGGTTGCACTTTGTACCACATTGTCGTCAATGTGGATGCGCTTATCTTGCAATGTGTGTGTGCTGAAGTGTGCCACGGGGATCAGGGACATTGTGGGTGTGCAGCGTGCTACACATAGCTGTGCATGTGTGCTCATCTCCCTCTTTCCCCAGTCCCTGATCGTTACTCACCCTGTTGATGTTGTGTCAGATCCTTTCGAGCTGTGTCCGGACTCCCAACTCCTTGCACCGTCTCCACACTGATGACTGTGGCCTCCAGCTCCTCCTGTGGTGCAGGTTCCCACCTCCTGTAGTCGTTGCTGCCTTCCTGTTGGCAGCGGGTTTGTGCTTGGTTTGGCTTTTCACATCATGCCAGCGCCTCTTGGATTCCTCCATTGATCTCCTCGAAACTCCGACTGCCTTCAAGTTTGTCAAATTGTAGTTCAGTTGATGGTAGTGTTCTGTCACCTCTGTGACGCTGATCTGGTTTTCCTGCGGACTGCACCCCGTCTTCCTCTTCTCCTTGGCCTTCCCCGACCCTGTTGTTCCTTGCTGGTGGTCTGTGGGGCTTGTGGGGTTCACGTTGACCTCTGCACTTGGTCCGGGTGCATCCATCGTGCTATGCAGTTTATTTTTATTTCCCTCTTTTTTTAGGTCTCGACTATTATATTCCGCAAGGAATAAATAGACGAGAGTATAGAGGCTAAACCAGGCTGTGAAACCATCGTGGATTTCGGACAGTTCATGTGAACACAATCATGCGCATTCTCCTCACACGCATTTGTTTTCAAGAGCTTTCATTGGCTCTTCACTTTGTGCACACAGCTGTCTAGTCCTCCCACCCCCTCCCTCTCCAGCGCGTGCTCCACTCGCATCTGCCTGCTGCTGCCCCGCCCACCCCACCACCCCCCACACAGCAATGCCGAGAAGCTTGTTTAACTTTCCTGTTCCAAACTCTGCTGCTATCTCAGAGTGCTGTCCGTCCATGTTGACTTTGCTCCCACCCCCTCCTGTTGTCCATGTTGCTTTTGATCCCGTACCCTCACACCTGTTACCTTTGTTCAACACCCCTCTTCCGCCGTAGTATGTGTTGTCATTCTTACTGCCCCCTTTCGTTGTCCGTGTTGACTTTATTCCCGCCCCTCCCGCCGTAGTTTGTGTTGACTCTGGTCCCTTTCCCTGTCTTGATTTCCGTCCCACATTGGTTGTCACGCTTTCTGCCTCTTTTATGTCTGTTTAACTTTCCTGTTCTTGTTTCATTTTACCGGACGTGGTGTCAGCATCATGTTTGCATTTTATTTCCTCTATATTGGGGCAGCGCTCATTGGCCTCCACCTCTGCAGCACACATGGCGCTACCGCTCCTCTGGTTGCAGTCAGTGCTCCTGCAGCTGCCCAACACCCGCCTTCGCCACTTTCAGGCTCGCATCCCGGCTATGGACGAGGGCTCGGAGGAAGTGAAAGGATCCATGAACCTCCCCGAGGCGCAGGTCAAAACGTGATTTAACAAAAAAATGCACACATGGAAGAGTTTTGCATGCATATCAGGTATTTTTTATTTTATGGAATACATTCACATTTTTGCACAAAAATATTTGGTTACTTTGAGCCCATTTCATATGGTAAATATGCTCTGCCTCCCTCTCCGCCTCTCCACCCCCAGCATATGCTTTCAACACCACTGGTGCCTGCTTTCAGAATAACAACACAGGCGCTGATGTCTGCAAAGTTCAGCTGGTTATCCAAAACGACGGCTTTCAGGCACTAGAAAATGATGACGTGGATTGCAGCTCCTCATCCCCGTCCTGCCCCCCAAGTGGCACGCTTTAGGTATGAGCTGGCGCCTTCAGGCCTAAACTCCCTGTCATGTCTTGTATTCTGTTTTTGAACCTCCATTGTATAAAGTAATGGGGGCGTCCTCTGAAGTCCCCGGCTGAGGGACAGCCGCACTGCTGGCAGACCGTTAGGGTTGCGCCCAGCAAGGGGTACATTTTACTCTTTCACACATGCTTTAAAATGCTTGTGAATCTCTAAGGACCTGATTCCGAATTGCTGTCTTTGTTTCCCCCTCCGGTCAGTCCTGTGATAAAATGACTGGTGCTTAAAGAGCTGAAGAGCATGTCTATCACATTGTCGTGTTTCATAGAGGGCCTTTTTGTGTTGCAATTGAAGACAAACACGTAGTTTATGCAGGAATATAGCAGTTTTAAATGCATTTGTGTAATTGTATTACGGCTAGAGTGCAGAGCTTGGGTACATTGTTCTGGAACAAATAGGGTTTAAAGTAGCAAAGAAACATAAAACTCTTGACAGGTGAATGAATTTCAGCTAATTTCATACAAATGTAGCAGTACTTGTGTTATATCTTCACCACTGTAAATCGGCGCCCTATTTGAGTTCGGCAACATTCTTTTTCGGCGTTGGCACTGGCAGTTTGGCAATCCGAAGCAATATTGCATACACGTGCTCGGCCTCACTTCTCAATCACCACATATGGTCGTTCCCTCCCACTCGCTCGCACATCAAAGGCTGCTGCCCCCCCGCCAATGTGCTCCTGCCCCCCCTCCAAGCTTTCATGCGCGTGCTTGTTCTCCCCTGCAGCCCAGCCCACGCAGCGCTGCACATCACACTCCTCTTGTTTATACTGGTTATTGTTTTGTGTCCGTAACACGAGTAAGCCCGTGTTCCCACTCCTCAGGCCGCAGCTGATGCTGCCTCCTTCTGTGTGTTGGCCTTTTTTCTCCCCTCCAGCCCTTGTGGCGCTGCTGATCCCCCTCCCTTTGTTTACACTTACTTTGTGGCTGTAAGACGAGCGATCGACCTCTGAGAAAAGCTGCTTGTACGCACGTTTTTATTCCTGTTTTTTGGCCGGCTGGTAGTAATGCCCTATGCGACTGGGGCGGTCAGTTCAGTATGCTTCTGCTCCCTCAACATTTTTGAGTCCATGCCATGCGTACTGGTGCCAAGAAATGTAGTGAAGTATGTTAAATGTATTTGGCTTTCACTTGCCAATCTTTTTCGTAAAGACTTATCATGTACGGTCTTGGCAGAGATACCTTCTATTGAATGGGCAAGGGCCACCCCAGCACCACCCCAGCATCACTCAGCGCCACCCCAGCATCACTCAGCGCCACCCCAGCATCACTCAGCACCACCCCAGGATCACTCAGCAGCACCACCCAGCACCACCACAGCACCACTCAGCACCACCCCAGCACCACCCCAGCACCACTCAGCACCACCCCAGCACCACCCCAGCACCACTCAGCACCACCCCAGCACCACTCAGCACCACCCCAGCATCACTCAGAACCACTCCAGCCTCACTCTGCACCACCACCCCAGCATCACTCGGCGGCACCACCCCAGCATCACTCGGCGGCACCACCCCAGCATCACTCGGCGGCACCACCCCAGCATCACTCGGTGGCACCAGCCCAGCATGGCACCACCCCAGCATCACTCGGCGGCACCACCCCAGCATCACTCAATACCACAGCATCACTCGTCGCCATCACAGCATCAATCTGTGCAATCATTCAACAACTGGTTCAAATATGTTCTCTCAATGTTTCAAGCTTTATTAAAAATGTCACAAAAAGATGTTGATATTTCAATTCTGTTCTTGCATTTTCGTTACAATAAAATACACTGAACATAATCTTTACAAAAGATATTTACATAAGTTTAAGCTATTGCCATTATAAATTACAATCACTTTTATGTAAGTATTAATTATTTAAAAAAATTAAAAGCCATTGTTATTTGTAATATCAATACATCTAAGTCACGTAAATACAAAACATGTTGCATTACAAATGCTATAGGTGTCACATTTGCGAAAGTTATAACTATTGGCATTGTAAATGGCAAAGTATTAATTTAGCTATTTTCAAAACCAACACATAAATTTAAAAATTGTCATTTACAAGACCAATAGCTCAAACTTTCCTAATGCGAGACCTATTGCATTGCAAATGCTTGTTTGTTCCGCTTTTATGGTGCATTTTCCCGCATGACGCGTGGGAATTGCTGGTTTTCGCTGATTTTTGTATCTCGATTGGTCTCATCACAAGTTTTTTGCGTTTGTGTTTCGCATTTTAGAGGCGTTGCGTTGACCTTCTCGTGGACATTTGACGAGTTATCATGAGCCTATCCAAGGTACTGCTGTGTTGAGAATATGACGTAAACAGTGTTATTTTTCCCGCGATAGACTGCGATGTGAAGGGTTGCGTTAAGCTAATTTTGCGGTAATTATCACATGTTCTGAGAATATCCCCCATTGTCTTTTTTAGAGCACGCACCTCATGGAACTGATTTCAGAGTGCTGTACAACCAGGAACTCAACATTGCCTAGCAAGCGTGTATGTGCAAATTTGTTGCAGAAATCCGGGGAAATGACGAAATATCGATGCTTTAGTATGTAGATCTGGACAGCTTACAAGAGATAAGTGAAGCGAAGAGTTACTCAAAAGTAGTGGGGGGAATTATTATACATTATGATACTATCAATAAATTAGCAGTTGCCGATTAAATAGTGGCAACATTCAATCGTAATGGGGCACACTTGATCATGTGACTGGGTGCACGGCATTGAGCAGTCAGGGCAAATATACAACAGTGTTAACAAACCTAAAAACAGGTTAATAAAATGTGGATGTGCTAAACCATAATACAATCATTATTTGAGATTTCCATTAGAAAGATCAACAGCTATGGACAAAAGGGGGACTGTGGTGTTAGCCACTACAGCAGTAGTATCCGATGTCTGTAGGGGTTACAAGCCAAACTGGCTTGTAGTCTGGATTTGGGGAAAGGAATTTCGTCTTTAATGCATTCCACCTTTAGTGCTTTTGCTACATTCATTTGTGTGTATATAATGGACTCACGATTTGATCTTGGCTTGGATCTAGACACGCGTCCGAATTGAAATATGCCTGTATGTTGTAAGCATATTGGTGAAACTAGATAGCAAGATATTTGTCGCTCCGACCCCCAGTGAGTCAACATACAGATATAAAAAATGGTTGACCAGTTTGAACCCCATATGACATTACAAGAGACAGGGGTGGGGTCAGTAGAAGAATTACCACATTTCTAAAACCATTACAGGATGGTTGCCCCTGAACTTATGGCTGTTTGGAGTGTACCTGCAAAATTAATGGTCAACAATGTTAAAAGCTGCAGTTAAATCCAGTAAGATAAACAGACCGGGCTGGTCTTCGACAGAGCTGCAGCAGATATCATCAAACACCATTAATATTGCAGATTCCATATGGTGGCTGCCCGGAAACCAAATTGGAATATTCCGAGTATCTGATTTCCTGGACATGAAAAGAGAGGCTAGAGATGGGTCTAGGGTTCTCAACATCAGATTGATCACGGTTATGTTTATTAGGCAGGGTTGTGTATTTCCTGCCTTGAGGAAGTTCAGTACGGCTGATACAACACTGCATATTTCAAAATTTTAAAATAAAGATGTCATGTCTTAGCCTT
This sequence comes from Lissotriton vulgaris, assembly GCF_964263255.1. Taxonomy (NCBI): domain Eukaryota; kingdom Metazoa; phylum Chordata; class Amphibia; order Caudata; family Salamandridae; genus Lissotriton; species Lissotriton vulgaris. The sequence goes on from NC_141700.1 coordinate 48,571,667, forward strand.
CTAAGAAATTATGGGCAATCCATTCATTGTTCTTTGTATCTGGGCTGTGAAAACAGATTCCCAATATTTCATTTTCAAAGCTGTTACATTACCTTAGTTGCTGAAGACCAACTGGTTATATTAGGAGAGCTTTGGTTATGTGTTTTCCTGGAGTTGTCAGTTTTCCTACGAGTGCATATATTTGTCTGGGCAAAGGAGGTTGACACGTATGTGTCGCAAGTTTTCGGATTAACAGTGTGTTTCTTTTTGAGAGGGAAGATCATTGTAGGTGTGATATAGTCAAGGACAATTTTCTTATGGAGTGATGATTTCACAGCTTTGTAATGTTGGGTTCTTGATGCACTCATCTAATATATCCAGGCGTTTTGATAAATACAGGTGGATGGATGCCTTTAATCTCTCCTGTGAGTTGCCTCCTCTTATTCTAAAGTTTTTTTGCTGAAATATTTGACTGAAGGTTTGTAAGGATCACATGGCAGCATTACTTTTCTGTTTTTTTTTTTTTTTGTAAGACCTTTATTGTGATAACAGGAGGGTTACACAGCTTGTGTGCCTATAACCTGAAACAAACAGGCCGGCAGCGCTTTCAAAGTGTATCACATCCAAGCAATAGAATTCTATCAAAGGAGATCTTAGGTAACACAGCATGTCGCCTACAACCCATCAGGGCCGGCCGCGTGGAGGCATATCATGAGCTGGTAGGACGTTCGGTATCCACTATTCCATTAATAGAGAGAGAATAAACAGTGAACCTATGAGGTCTCATTTTACAGTAAATCTTAAACTTGAACAACAACTCGGGGATCAGTGTAGACTTCCCAACCTCCAGTAGTCCCACCATACGTAGTATGAGGTAAAGAGTATCAGTCCGCGCAAAGTGACCATGTGTTGCATTCCTTGCATGTATTCAAAATAATGTAGGTGAGCGCCTACTGCCGATGGACGAGGAAATGAAAATGGTGGAGGAGGGAGACTCGGGCATGGTCTGCGCTCTGGCCTGTGAAGATAGCAGATGTGGAGTGTCACATATCAGTCAGACGGCTATTGGGAAGTGGTTGATGAGCGGGGGGTGATATACAGGAATCGGCGGGGCACGTCGATCTGGGTCCGTGCTGGTGAACAGAGTGTAGCTATCCTACGTTATGTAAGGTAGTCATGCAAGGGTAAACCATCGGTGTGAAGGTTCAGCTCATGTACTGGGTTTTGAAAAGAGGAATTGAGTGTTCGGAGATGGGGGGGTAGGGCGCACCATGTTTCACGACCCAGTATCAGGCAATTCTTGTGGTGCGGCAGCGGTTGTTACGCGGTAGGGTACTGCGCGTGGGGTCGATTCTGGATCATCTATGGACTGGTGTCTAAGTAAGTATGCTGCGAACGGGCCCCAAAGATCTTTAGGACGTGACGTGTGTGGTAAAAGTTCTGCATAGTTATGTAATTGGTCCTGCCAGGTGGACATAGAGGTTAACCAGGCCTTAAACTTGGAAGCGCGGCCCGACCCCATCTGCAGGCAAGTTGTCGTTTCGCTAAGAGGAACCCCAATGCAAACAATTTCCGATTGTTCTTGAGCACGGGGGGAGAGAGTCCCAGCAAGGCGATTCTCGGACATGGTGAGATTGCGATCTCCATTATGTCCGACATAGCTTCAAACACCTCCACCCAGTAAGAAGCAACTGAACAGCAAGTCCATGCCAGATGCATGAAGTGGGCCCCCGGGCGGTTGCAGCGGAGGCATCTGTCATCATCACGTAAGCCAAAACGGTGTAGTTTAGCGGGAGTGTGATAAAGGCGGTGCAGAAATTTAAAATGCAGTAGTCTGAGGCGGGCATTACCTGTCACTGAGTTGGTATGGGAGCAGCTCAATTCCCACTGGTCATCCGTGAGTGGGGCATCTAGGTCGCCATCCCATTCTGCGCGCGCTCGAAGGGCAGGGGGCGTTACGGCCGAGTGCGCGAACTTGTATAACATGGAGACGACATGTTTCGGGGCTGTAGTTTGGAGTAGTGCATGTAAAGGCGCCATGATTTCCGCCTCATTCGGGAAGTCTGGAGTGACCGCCTTGACGCTGTGCCGCAGTCGTGCATAGAGGAACGTGTCCATGGTCGAGGGAACTTGATCCCCAAACAAGTGGGCAGAGGAGCGAAATTTCCCCTGCACGTACAGATCGCCCCACGTATGAAGTGCCAATCTAGTAAGCATTTTGCGGCCTAATTCCTCGCAGGAGACACTCAGTCTGGGGTCGTGCGCGATGGTCATAAGCGGGGAGTAAAGAAAGGCAATGTTCGCCCGATTCGCAATCCTGCGCCAGGCTTGCACTGTACAGTCAACGGTGGAGGGATCTCGATCGGTCACACGGGATTCTGTGTAGAGATATCCCGATGGTCTAGCAGGCCTCATATAACCATCTTCCACGGCAAGATGTGCCATGAAGGGCGGAGGTCGGAGCCAGTAGGCCGCGAAGTGAGCCTGTGCACAGTCAAAGTAGAGGCTGAAGTTAGGGACTTCGAACCCGCCTTGGTGGTAGGGCAGCATTAGCGTCGATAGTCCCAGTCTGGCCTGTTTACCTCCCCAAATCAATCTGGACAGCTGGGAATCCAGGGAGCAGAAAAAATGTGACCCTGGACTGTAGGGGATGTTCGTGAACAGGTACAGTAGTTTAGGGAGCATGACCATTTTGATCAGGGAGATACGACCCGCCATGGAGAGTGAAGGATGAATCCACTTAGTGACAGTGTCCGTCAATTTGTCCAGGACGGTGCCATAATTCGCCCTAATAAGGGTCTTGCGGTTCCTGGTGATGGTTATGCCCAGGTATTTAATCTCGTCTCCCTCCCACACCAGAGGGTAATCGAGAGGGAACTGCGCGGTTTTATCCGTAAGGGGGAATAAGGCTGACTTTGACCAGTTGTTTTGAACCCCAGCGATAGCTCCGTATTTAGTGACCTCTCGCAGGAGAGGGTTCAGATTTTCTTTCGGCTTATGGACATATAGGGTCATGTCGTCCGCATATAGCGAGACAAGTATCTGCCTTTCAGGGTAATTCAAAGAGCGCTGGTTGTGGTGTTGTCGGAGTTTGGCGGCGAGGGGTTCGATAGCAATCGCAAAGAGGACCAGGGATAAGGGGCAGCCTTGCCGGGTACCCCTTTGTATCTCAAAGTTGTCGGACCTAGATCCATTTAGCAGGACCGCCGCGTGTGGCTTATTATAAAGAAGTTTAATCCAGTCTATAAAACTGTAGGGTGTACCCATGCGTTCCAGCAATGCAAATAGATCATCCCATTCCAGGGAGTCAAAAGCTTTGGTAGCATCAAGGAAAACTACCGCGGCTTCACACCTGGGAGTGATGTCCTGCAAGATTGCCTGCAGAGTGCGTAAATTATGAGAGGTGGCTCGATTCGGGACAAAGCCTGCCTGGTCCGGTAGGACCAATCGTTCCATAAGGAGGTTGAGGCGGGAAGCTAAAACTTTAGCCAATATTTTAATGTCTGTATTTAGCAGGGAGAGGGGTCTATACGAATCGCACCGCTCGGGGGGCTTGCCTGGTTTCAATAGGGAGGTGATGAGGGCTTCTCTCATGCTAAACGGCAACGTGCCCTCCTCGAAGGCGGTGTAGTATACTCGTTGCAGAATAGGAGCTAAAATGTGGATGTAGGTCTTGTAAAAATCTATAGGTAGGCCGTCCGAGCCAGGGGCTTTGCCCGATTTCATACTCATTATGGCGTCCTTGATTTCGTCCAGTTCTAGCTCATGGTGGAGGAATTTTTGTTGGGTCGGGCCCAGCCAGGCTATGGCTGTGTCCGCGAGGTAGGAACCCAGATCAAGTTCCTCTCGTCGGTGGGAGGAGTAAAGTGTCTTGTAGTGGTTGGTGAGGACAGCAAGTTGGCTGGGGAGATCCCTATGCGGGACGTCATCCTCGTCCATCAGGGTGGTAATATAATTGTGGTGCCTCAGTGGCCGCACAGCCGAAGCGAGCGCCCTGCCCGGTCTGTCGCCTTCCCCGTATATACGCGCAATGTATGGTTTCCCCAGAAATTTGCATTCCCTCTCCGCTTCAACGGTGTATTCATCAATTTTGTGTCTAAGTCGCACCCTAGCCGCCGGACTCCGTCCGCCTTGGATCATCTCCCGTTCCAGTGCCTTGATCTCAATTTCTAGCCGTCATAGTGAGCCTCTAAGGGCTTTAAGGACACCCCCACCCTTTGAAATGCACCACCCCGGGACAGTGACCTTAAATGCCTCCCAGACCGTGGCCATGCTAGAGACGGAGTTAATATTGCGATCAAAGAAGTCTGTAATGTCCTGCTCTAATTCCGCTTTGAAAGCGGTGTCAGTGAGGTGTGCGGGGTTCAATCGCAAGGATAACTATGGGGAGATTTCAAGGGGGATACGTAGGGAAAGGAGGACCGGAGAATGGTCAGATAGCATGCGCGCGAGGTGCAGGGATTTCACAATCCAGGGAGCTATGCCAGGAGTCAGGAAAATGTAGTCCAATCTGGCCCACGTGGAGTGTACTGGTGAGAAGTGTGTGCCATGCTTCAGGGAGGGGTTTAGGTGCCGCCATGTGTCTATTAACTGATGGTCGTCCACTATGCCCTGTAGGGTACGTTGGGTGTGGGTGTAGTGCATTGGTTGTGGATGCGACCTATCCAACCCCGGTTGTAGAGCAGTGTTAAAGTCTAAAGTCTCCCCGCAACACTACGCGGGTGATGTCTAGCGACTGGATCCTGCCCCACATAGTGAGAAGTGTCTCTGGGTCGTCAATGTTGGGGCCGTAGTAACAGGCAAAGAGTATGCGATGGGTATGTAGTGTACCCCAGACCATGCAGTACCTCCCGTTCGAATCTACATCCGTGCCTTCTGGAGTAAAGCCCAATCCTTTCTTTACAAGTATAGCTACGCCTCTGGAATAGTTGGAATAGGACGCAAACACCCTGTGGGAAGCCCATCTCGAAGCGAAGAGGGGAAGCCCACCGGGGGGGAGGTGTGTTTCCTGTAACATGGCGACAGAGATTCCGTGTCTGTCTAGGAAGCCTAGTATCTGCCTTTTTCTTTCTCGGGTCGTTCAGCCCCCTAACATTCCACGATACCAGCTGAAAGTTAAGTGCAGGGAGTCTAGCATTCATGTCTTCCATCTAACCCATAATAAGAGAGCATGGCAGGTATATGCGACAAACGAGATCAAACATTCAGAATTAAGATCACAGACCAGAGCAGTTCGTTAGTTCGTCCTATCTACCCTACCCCACCCCACCCACGGGACAGTGCCATATCTGTAGCATCAGTGCATGGGTAAGTCATAACCAATCCCAAACAACAACAAAAAAAACCTTCACGCCGAGAGCCAGTACGGCCTGTCATGAACGGAAGTTCAGATACAATGCAGGTGACAGGATCTTCAGATATCTTGGCGTGACAATCCCACCCTCCCCCACCCACTACGGCATCCCAAACCAGCCGAGAAAGAGCAACCCCCCCACAACATCCCAAGAAAATCAAAACGAAGAGCAATAACATACCACCTCCCACCCTCGGAAGGGGAGAGGCTTGCATGGGATCACCCATTGGGGGTTCTAACTAGGTGCACCAGACCAGCCTCCCACCTCCCTACTTTCACCCGCCCAAAGGCGCGGGACAGAGGTGGGTGATCGAGCACACAGGTATACTTCAGACCAAAATGTATAAGCATTATAACTGGCACCTCACCGGCTGAAGTATCAGTTGGGTCTCCTACGGCACGCCCCTGGCTGCCCAAGGGGTTTGGCAGTCCAAGATGCAATGTAGGAAGCAGTTCAGGAACTCGGAGGCAGCCGCGACCCTCGTGACCTCCGGCTACAAAGAGTCAAGGAGCAAGCGAAGGTAGGAGCTGTGGGTTACACATCCGTGAACAGAGTCAGTCTTGTTGGGACAATGGAGATTGCGACCTGGAGCTTCGCCGCTCCGCATCTTCTCGGGATTGTTCCTTACTCTGTTGCTTCAGAAAGTCCTCCACTTGCTGAGGGTTTTGAAAGAAGTGTTGTTTACCATGAAGGGACACTTTTAGTTTGGCAGGGTAAAGCGTGGCGTAGGGGATCTCCAGAGTTTGAAGTTTCTTTTTGACTCCAGCAAATTTACGTCTGGCGTCTTGGACCGACGGGGTGAAGTCGGGGAAGAAGGACAGGGTAGTATTGCCATATTTTAATGGGCCCTGCTCTCTCGCACATCGTAGCACAGCGTCACGGTCTCTGTAATTGAGGAATCTTGCTATAATCGGTCTCGGTTGGGCTCCCGGGGGAGGCCGCGCGGCGAGGGACCTGTGCGTGCGCTCAACGATGAGATGTGGGGAGAAGGCCTCCTTACCGAACAGTTCGACAACCAGGTTTTCCATGAAGACCTCCATCTTCCCCGTGTTTGTGGATTCTGCAAGGCCTACGACGCGGACGTTGTTGCGGCGGGACCTCGCCTCCAAATCTTCATTTTTGTCAGCGATTATTTTGAGGAGTCTGTCCATCTGGGTTGCCTGCCTGGAGCTGGATGCGGCACCGTCCTCCAAGGAAGAGATTCTTTCCTCCGCCTCCTGGATACGTGTGTCGTGGCGCTCTAGTTTGGAAACTACGCTGTCAATGCGGGAGTTAATTGCATCCATTTTAGAGTCGATGGACGTGAAGCTTTGCTTCATGCCTAATAGGATGGTTTTCCAGTCCTCTTCCTGAGGTTCCTGTGATGGGGGACTCCTCTCCGCAACAGCAGTTGATTTGGGCGTTTTCTTGGCCTCGAAGAGGATCTTCGACTGCCTGGCGTCGGTGCGGCCCATAGCTCCCCTCGGTGGCGGCAGTGTTAGAGGGGAGGCAGTAGCCAGAGCGTGGGGTAGTACGGACTAGGGGTTAGAGAGTCCTTGGAGGTTGTCCGAATCCAAAAGCCACAGGGCGCAGCAGCGTCAGATGTCCGCCCCCGGTAGCGTCAGTACCCGACCATCGCCTGTACCAGCACCGCCAGGCCCAGGGTCTTTCCTTCGCGGTTCGGATCTAGGTCCGCGAGCACTTGGGCCGGGGGGGGGGGGTAAGAGTCTAGGCAGGCGGGTAGGTAGATGTCCCTGCAGAGAGTCCGTGCATCCAGGGGGACGGGACAGTACAATAGGCAGTGATCCGCCGGAGGGGAGTTGACAGATCAGGTCCCTGCAGACCAAATGGTGATTTGGCGCCCAGTAAAAATGGAGTGGGGGGGAACAGGCGTCACCAGCAGGCGGAGGGGTACGTTCCTACTTGACAAAGGTTGTTGGCCGTTCCTCGGGCCCCCCACTAGCAGAGTTGCAGCAGGGAGCGGGTGAGACCAGGCAAGCAACTGTCAGTTAGGCAGTATGGGGACAGTGCTTATTAGGGTCCGATCAACGGCTCCTCAGCCCGCCCGACCAGACGTCGTCACCCTGCTTGTCTCCTCGGCGGGAAGGGCAGCCACGCGCAGGACACCAAGCACCGGACTTGTCAGGTAGGCTGTCCCGGCCGAGCAGCAGGCTCCGACCCAGCTCGGCAGAGGGTCGTAAATGCTCGTGGGGCGCCGCCGGGTTGTTCAAAGCAGAGGCCGTGGAGACGCGGGAAACAGCGGGCCTCTAAGTCTCGGAGAGGGGGGAGGGGGTCGGGCACTAATTGCCGGCGGAGGGGTTGTTTCCGATCCTGCAACGGGTTATGCGCTACCGCCGAGCCCCTCCACCAGCAGAGGCGCGGCAGGGAAGGGGCGATAACAACAATGTGTATTGCCCCGATCCGGCAGCATGGAGGGCAATGTCAACCCGCCTCCGATTAACGGCTGTACCGCTCTCCCAGCCAGTAGTGTTTCCTGAGCGCGCCGCTTCCCACCTCCCCGTACCGGGCAGCGGGGGTTGTTTCCAGCAAGGTTGTAGACGCCGGCGATTGCGGATCCACAGCTCTCCACTCCCGTGGCGGGAGGAGCAGTTCTGCACAGGCCTCGAAGCCGCGGCCTTTCCTGGTAGGTGGACCCAGCCGGGCAGCGGATCACGAGCCAGCCAGGCAGTCCGCCCTCAGGTTTTCGGCTGTTGGCTGGGCTAGCGCAACATTCCAGGTACCGCTGTGTGCGGGGGAATATTGCGGATGATATGGTGCGTCTTCCAGGCAGTATTCACAGGTCAGGATGGTCTTCAGGATGAGTATGGTGCTCAATCGGGCGAGAGCCTCACGACAGTGCGGCCATCTTGGTTTGGCGCCACCTAGCGCCCCCCTACTTTTCTGGTTTGTTTTATTATTTATTCAAAGCTTAGAATGGTCCTTATGGAATCTGAACATTTGTACACGGTTCTTCGGTACCACTGGTCCGCTTAGGAAGGTAATGACCCCTCCCCCGTTGATTGCGTAAACTTTTGGGTTCCTTTTACCATTTTCTTAAGACCCTGGCAGTGAATTTTGCATGGTTGTTTTCACTCTGTTTATCGAGTTAGCATCATCATTGGTTGTGCAACTTTTGAAAGGACAGCTCATTGTTTATCCTGGTGATTGCTTTTTTATTGTTCCCTTATTTTACATTCTATTGTAAATTAATTACACAGCATAACCCAAGTAGAAATTAATTGTTCTTACTTCATCTCACTCAATGTAAAGCATTTTCAAAGAATGAAAAACAGTAAAAATCAGTGTTGATTACGGTTTAGGAGTACAAGGGGTCTCCTAGTCAAGTACAGAGAAATGTTTTTTTCTGAGAAAGAGTTTTTACAGTGTTAAAGCGATGTAAAACCTCTCTAAATTGTTTACACCACCAGTCCTTCCCACAGGTGAATGAAATTAAGATGTTGGAGGTAGATGGTTTAGAAACTGGTGTGTGGGTGAGGGTCTTATGCAGTTTACACCTCTCTACAACCCCAGAGATAGTGATGATGATTTGTTATTTTGAACTTCTCAGAATGGAAGTTATTGTAAAACAAAAATGATGGAACATTGGAGTAGTAATTGAGAAAATATTTACACACCTTAAAGCAGTACTATAATTCTTTAGTTTAAATTAAGGTAACTTGTATTTTGGTATAGTTTATGGGGCAGATTTTAAAACTTAAACAATGCGGTTTAATATATTAAGTGAGTATTATAAAGATTTTTAATTTGATGGAAAGATAACTATGAAAATAAATAATAATTTAAACTTCCTAATTGCTATATCACCACAGGAGAGTTAGAGGTTCAAAATGATCGCATACCCTCTGATACTATAACATACGACCACAGAAAGATGCGATGGTGCTCCAAAAATTCAATTGCTGTAATCTTGCAGCGATCTGATCAACTCGACAATAAATTATAGATCAGATGAAGAAGCCTGAGCCACACATTTGTGGCATGGATCATCGTAGGCAACCTCATCCCCTCCTGTTAAGATGATAATATCAGGGTGGACTCACCTCAGTAAGAGGGACTTCTTTACAAGAAATCCTGGATAGTCCTAGGTATCCATGTTACATTTTTTTAAAACTCGAAGGAAAATTCCTTTAATGGTTGGTACAAAGAAAGGGTATGATTAAAATAAGGAGGATGAATGTGGGTATTGTGACCAATCATCCTCAGTAGTGCCAACATTTCAGCTTATCGTTTGCCCAAAACTGGCTCTTGGGCTTTCATCGGGCGAATGGTATCCCAACGACTAACAGTTTATTAGTGGGTTAGGATGATTCCTACCTTCGAAGTAACCCTATTTTGCCTACATTGTTTAAAAGATGCATTCGGTACTGCACAGTATAATATAAGCATACATTATGTGCTACCAAGGGCGCAGATCATTGCAAAATTACTGTGAGAAACCATGAGTACAGCAACTACACTGTACACGTGAAGAAAGTGAGCACTCACACTTGACTCTTACTTACCCTAATTACCGTTTTTTCTGTAAGCCTGGGGTTGGCCACGGGTGCACCCTCTGTAGTCGCATACTTATAGCATGTAGGAGTAGTAAGTTATAAGAATCACAGCATTTGGATTCATTTTGTTTGTCTGACACATCCCCATGGAGCATTGGTTCCTCCGATTCTGCTACATATACAGGCAACAGGTACAAACTAAAAGTTAGAAGAGGCTTGGGGAAGGGTTATGTCCCTTCCACGCCCTCAAACTTTTGGGCTTTCCTGCCTCAAGACCCATATTGGGGTGGACACACATATGGTGTTCTCCACAAGCACCATAACAAAGCTTACTAAAGCTCTATCAGGGCAGGCCTTTTTCAAAGCGAGGAGAGGCCGTGAGAAAGGAAGAAGGAAAGGTGAAAAAGTCACATGGGAAGAGACCAGTCCACAACAGGGTGGTCCCACTCCAAGGGACAGGCAAAACCAGCAATGGCGAGCATATTGTTATCCACCTCGGTGAAAAAGAACTCCCACAAACAGAAAAGGTTGTCCTACACTGCCAGCAAGAAGATATATATTTATCCTCTGCGCTGAGTCCATATATCTCCTAGAAGAAGAAAAAAATGTAACAGTAGGATTTATGAGGTGGATGGCATTATTGAATTACCTACAGAGGTCACCGGTTTAAGTACCCATGTAAAAATGAAGTTGTGTCGTAAAGTTTCCATTTGTGCTTTAAGCGACCTCTAGTGCCATAGCTTTTGAATTTAAATGGGCTTATTTTAATTCCCAACCTGCGATACCTTCCATATAGTCCCTAACAGGACTGGCGTGGAATGCGTGGGTCTGTGACATTATCCACAAACAACATCAGTTTAGACTAATCATTGTGGCTTATCTTTGTTATTGTGCATACATTTTGCAAATGCATCACAAAAGGTGATATCGTGCACTCCTTTCCCATGTCTGTGTAAATCCTGAATCGTTTTAATTTCAATTCGTTGACCCTGACTCTCGACATTGAGACAACAGTAGCTTCTATTTCCTGCAAGGGCTGTTTTTCTCTGCCTTAAGGGAAGACTATTCTTACCAAATGTGTCTGTGTGTTTTGTTTTTTAAAGCATTTATCATAAAAGCTTAACCCCTTGCGTGCTGATGACAGAACGGTTCCGTCATCAGCATCGGTTGAGCTGTGCTGATGACGGAACCGTTCCGTCATGATCCGCCCGCGCAAGGCGGAGTCAGCACAGGCGGAAAATACGCCCCGCACGCAAGGGGTTAAAGACTCCTCACCCACACACTGTGACATATTTCACCATAGGAGCGCTCTTTTCACCAGTGCATCTCCCAGAGCTCTTAGTTTGAACAGTTTTTTGTTCTAAGAGAGAGGTCAGAATAGGTTACAAGTTTAATTGGGTTAGGGGGTCTACTTAGTTTTGTTGAATCTTCAAACTCCCACATACAAGATTAAAACAAGAAAAGTTTGGGGGTAAACGATGTTAGGACACCACACTCCTCTCTTAATAAAGTCAACCTGTTTGTGGCTTCCTGTATTATGTAAGAGCATCATATGGATTTTGCCTGGACCAATAAGACCCTTCTATCTAACCTATCTAAGCCTCCTCTGTGTGTGGTGTAGGAGATATGTAATTTTCCAGCCAGAATAATCGTGTACTTGGGATGCTTTCCTAATGTATGTCACTCTCTACCTAACAGAAAATGGAGGCGAAAGCTACACGCCTACCCATATTTTTGTCTGGGTGACTGGGTCTGTGGTTGCTTGTAATCCTGTGGGCAAACCTGAGCAGTAGCCTCCCAGTCCTCTCACTAGCTTGCTATGGCCTACATCCGAGAACATGTTTGAAAGACAAACAATAACTACAGGCCATTTGAATGAATGAATGAATGAATGAATGAAGGGGTTTTATAGAGCGTGATGGCTGCTCCAGCAGGAGCGTCCCGGCGCTAGTTTAGGATAGGAGTAAACAGAAAGACTAGTTATACTGTCTAAGAGGGAGACTGCGAGAGCATTCACAGTTCTTTAAAGACGTGAGTTTCTTGCTGGGCTTTGTATATGGTCTATGTCGATATATTCCTAAGATACTCATGAAGTGAATTCCACAATGTAGGTACCAGATAGGAGATAGCCTTGCCTCCGCTCCGGATCTGTATATTCTTGGGATGACTAAAAGATTTTGGTGGGCAGACTTTACATTTTTATGAGGCTGGTATCTTTTCACCTTGTTCTGAAGGTAGCTCGGGCCTGTCAAATTCACTGCTCCAAATGTGTATAGAAGTGATTTAAATTTAATTCTTTGGCTGATGGGAAGCCAGTGGAGTGTTTTGAGAACCTTTTGAATTGACTTGTATTTTTGGGATATTCAGGACCAAGCGAGCCGTTGGGTTCTGGATCCTCTGTGGTCTGTAGCCCTTGAGGGACCCCACAGAGCAGGACATTTGCATAATCCAACCTAGCTGTAATTAGGGCGTGAGTGATACATTTGTGTTTGCTGGTAGACATGTAAATACATTCCTGAGAGGTTTAAATAACGCAAACACGATTCAATCAAGGTTTTGACTTGTGGTTTGAAGGACAGTGTGGTGTCAATTGTGATACTCCGGTTTTTGGCCTTGGTGGTAGGGACTGGGGGAATGCCTAGCTCAGATGGCCAAATTCTTTCCGTATCTAGCGGAGAGGAAGTGCCAAAGACGAGGATCTCGGACTTCTCCAAGTTCAGGCAGAGGCAGTTTTTAAACATTTGACTTGGTCAAATGCATTTTTGGCATCTAATGAGAGGATTGTATTTGTATGTGTATTTTCCTCTAGATGTAGAATCATTTTGAAAGAGGGAAGCAGATGTGCCAATCACTTCCTTAGCATATTCTACGAGTTTGGCTTCAGCTTTAATAATGAAATCTGGCAGCATTAGCTGTTTAAAGTAATTTCCTTTTCTTACTTGGGGATCACCGAAATGACCGCCTTCTTGGGGATCATCAAATTTCCCACCTCTGCCATTGAGTCTATTAAAAGCTCATGATCACCCAGTGCATTAAAGAGGCAAATGATTATAAGAGCCAGGAATCCGTAGAACCGTTTGCAAAAAAATAACATAAAATTGCTTGTTCTGCATCTGGCCCTAGGGCCTTCCTAGCATCTCAATACGTATATGAGCTCTGCCACAGTGATCTCCCAGATTATTTGCGGTTTCTTCTGCTGTCCTTTTGGGCTGTAGGTGTAGGCATTATTTTATGTACCTTTTCTCCTCTTCGCTTACGTCAATATCTACACTGTATATATCTTGGTAGAAGTGGCTATTTTTTTATTTTATTAAACATTTCACAGAGGAACTTTACAGTCTGACAGTGCACAGTGTTATCTGTAAAAAAGGAATAGTACAAAGACACATCACAGTATACAAGGTATTAAGCGTCACTATAGAGGAGACAGAACTAACATTGGCCTTTAATATCATACATCAATTAGAATACATAATAAACATAGTATTTAGTGTGCCACAGGAGTATGAATCCTCCCTCTACAGTTCAGCACATATCATTAATGACACAATCTCGCACAACTATCAATGGATGTGAAATCTTAGTTGTCCCCAACCGACTCTCCCGATTCTTTCCCATTAAGATATTGTTTATACAGCCCTCAAACTCCTCGGGCGACTTTAGGGGGGCAATAATTTGTTATACAACTCTGACTGTGTATTGCAATACATCATATCTTTTGCCCATTCTGTTAATGTTGGAGCTGGCCCACGCGCCCATCGCATTGCTATTCTACTCTTTCTAAGGAGTAATCCCATCGCCATCAATCTTCTGATATCTTTTTGATATCTTTATGCAGCGCCCCAGTGTAGCCCAGCAGTGCCAGCAGGGGATCTGGGTTGAGAGAGAGATCTGTGATTTCATTTAACAACCGAAAGATTTGAGACCAGAAATCCGCAATCCTAGGACAGAGCCAGGCCGTGTGCAGAAAACCCACTGGGTCCTCAACTCGCTGGGTCCCTCAAGCCGTATCGAAATAGTCTCTCCGGGGTATAATACACGCCGTTGAGAATTTTATAATGTCGGAGTCTGTGCCTACCCTTTAATGAGACTTTCTGAGTGACCTCTCATTTCAGGTTAAACAAGCATTTGCATAGCCAATAGGTCTCGCTTTTGGGACCTTATAAGTATTTAGGTATGCAACGCAATATCCTTAGTGCAACAACACCAACTGTTGCCTGGCAAATAATAGTGCACAAGCAAAATTGCAACTTGGGAAAAAAAATGCTTTACTGATCTATTGTGCAACATGTCCTGCCCATTGGTTGTGCAGGGAGTTCAAACTGCCTTTCACCTTGCCTAATTTTACCAGTTCATTACCATTTCCTATGGCCATGGAATAGAATCTGGGTGTGACATTTTCATTGTGGCCTCTCTTCTGAACCCCAAGCAAAGGCAGAGGTGAAGTCAATTCACCTTTAACTTTATTCTCTATCTAAGACGTATCCCTGTTGGAATATGAACAAAGAAATAATATGGTACAGAATTATATGGATATTAACCCGAGTATTTCAACTAATACAGCCACTAGGGTAATTTTGGGATGTAAAATGATGGCCATTTTTCAGAAAGTCCCTAGTAATGAGACTGGCCAAAATTTCTGTTAAGTTATGTTATTTGTATGATGCACAAGTCACATGGGACGGTATTGTCGCCCTGAAGCAGTTGCTTTTTAGGCTGAGCCAGGGTCAGATCAGGTGAAGAACCAGATCTTCAGTTGCTTGTAGAATTCAAGATCAGAGGAGGCTCTGATGTACCTGGGCAGGTCGTTCCAGGCTTTAGGAGCGAGGTAGAGAAGGCAGGACCACTGGGTCTGGTTCTGCATATGCAAGAGGTGTCGGCAAGTAGGAGTCTGGCATTGCTGCTTGTCCCCTCTCATATCCTCCCATGTTGTTGCTTGCCCCCTACTGTAACATCTGAAAAAAGCCTATGAGGCAGCCAACGCTGGTCCTGTAACAGCGTTTTATTTTTTAAAGCAACTTTCAGCCATGTTGCAAAGCATCTGCACTGCTGTACAACAGGGCTAAAAGATATTGATGAAGCCAGTAGCTTATATTGATGAAGCCAGTAGCTTTTGAAGGCTAGACCTACTGGCTTTACCAATGCTAGTTTTTGTGTGTGCGTGTGTGTTGATTGTAAAGCAAAGGTCGTGCCTGACCAAAGCACCCTTCTGGTAATGGGTATCTCTGAGTTAACAGAGGTGATGTGACCTCACCTGTGGGTTATGCCCTGGCCAAAGGCGCAGAAGTTGTGAAGTGATCATTTAGGAATCATTAGTGGGGAATGACTCCATTGTTTTACGTAACAAAATATTACAAGAATTCATTTTATGGCTCAAACACCAATTTATTTTAGTCTTTCTTTTAATACTTCAGCTAATGTGAGTAAAGACAGCAGTTTTTATGAATAATCCATCAGAAATGAAGTTGTAGGTAGATGTGTGCCCATCAAGCAAAATGCAAAAACAGCTACAACAAAATCGGTCCACATTCCTGAGTTTAATATGGTATATTACTTGTATTGCATGAACACCTTACGAGCAAGCACTCTCTAAATACAAAATAGTCGAATGGCACAGGCAAGTTTGGTTATGGGCGACGCAGTGATGGCAGGCTAACAAGAGAACGTGCGAACATAAAAAAGTGTACCACCCGATATGTGGTTTGGATGGTAATGCTTATTAAAGTATGTTAAAACACCTGGAACATAACGTGCCTGAACAACTGGCATAGTGCAGGTTAACATTAAATTGAAAGTTACCAGACATGGCGTCAATATCATACTACTACAAGACACTCATTCAAGCAGCTCTGGAACAGCGGGGCTCTCAGGTGACTTTATTTGTTCACTAATAATTCTAAAATCGGCACCATCATGACACACAAGATTAAGGCTTCTTTAGCGAGGATCAGATGATGAATGTAGATAGATGCATGCTGAAGAGGGAGTTGGCAAAGGTAAAATTATATCCATTAATATTTATGTATATACACTGATGTGGTATTCTACTGACTTTTTGAAAGCGCGTCCATCGCACAAATCAATCTGTCAATTGCAACATGGATTTTGGAAGTCTGTGGCTGGAACAATGATAGGTAAAAGGTATGCTCAGGAGATGCTGTAGACATTCTTTGTGCACTTGAGCTAACGCAAGACTAAAATTGTGTAGAAAGGCCTGACATCTAGAAAGTCCTGATGTGCACTTCCCTGCACCACACAAAGCAGAGGAACGATAACCCAAAAGTGTTTCTTTTCTATGTATTTACTTTTGTAGCATTAGCGGCACGTTGCACTTTAAATTTAAAGCTAAAGCCCAGTGTGCCGCGTACACTACAAAAGTAAATAAATAGCAAAGAAATGTGGATGGCCACCATGTTTAAAGTTAAAAGCTGACGTGCAATGCGGTCAATGATGTAAAGGCAGCCACCCACCTTTCTTTTCTATTTGTCTACTTTTGTAGCATTCACGGCATGCCGCGCTTTAGCTTTAAGCATGTGAAATTAAATCGCGGTGTGCTGCGAAAGCTACAAAAGTGAATAAATCACATCAGAAGCTGAAGAAGAGAAATCACATAGTGTCAGAAGCTGACGAAGAGGGAGGGGGAGCAGGGAGGGGGTACTGAGAGCAGAGAGCGAGGGAGTGGCGGAGCATGGCTTAAGGAGCCATTGCAAAAGGCTTTAGTAGCACTTTTAAAAGCCAGTTTCTAAATATCTCGCAGACCAGCGCATGCGCTGGCTCTAACGAGACCTAACAAGCACTGGCGTTGCCAATAGGTCTCGCAGTAGGAAAGTTGGAGCTATTGGTTTTGTAAATGACAAAGCCCTTTATGTTTTTAAAATGAAAACAAAAATAAAAGGCATTGTTATTTGCAATTGTAATAGCTCAAACTCTAGTGAATGCGAGACCTATTGCATTGCAAATGCTTGTTTGCATTTGTCGCTATATTTTTGCCATTTGTGTGCATATTTCACGTTTACAAAATAAATAAACTAAACCATTGCTCACTCAAACACTGTTAATGCTGGTTTTAATAATATATGTTTGAGATCATCTTTAACCAATGTTAACCCTCCAGCCCCAGATCCCATGGCGCTGAATACGCAAACTATACACGAAGAAGAGTTTGGCTTTTAAGGACTTGTACAGCAGACAAGATTGGCCTAGGTATACTTGTGCGTCGCTTACGTAACCTTCAGGGGGGTCACGTTGTTCAGCGAGATGAGGGGAGAACATTTGCAGCGCTTGCCTTTTACTTGTCCTAAAGTTAGTCAGAGAACTCAGACCATTAGAAGGTAAACGTTTGCATTTGGCTGTGTCGTTTCCATTAGCGAGTGTCAGGAAGCAAATTTTAACTATGTATTATGTGTTCCTCCGAGTTTCTGTTTGTTTGACCCGTTTCCACACCTGGTTTTCCTTGTGTTTTCCGCATTGTCTTACAGGGGTGTACATGAACCGGTTTGGTGTTGAGCGTGTGTTGACTGCAGCAGCAGAGCTGAAAGTTTCACTACAAAGCAGTGATCTGCAGCGGTGCACTCACCTGGCAGTGCAGTGCAGTGCAGCACAGCACACAGAGCGACAGAAAAGAAAGATGGATGACAAACGCTAATTGCCCTTTTTTGGAAGCAACGGATCTGTTATGTGCAATACCAGAGTTAAAATACTTGAAGCACTCTGCGGTTTCAGGATAAGCATTCAACTTAACTTTCCAAAGAAGTGAAGGTGTTTTAGTGATAAAATCCGATGACGTCTAAGAGAAGCTGAAATAATAATGCATTCACTGCAGTACCTAAAAGCAAAAATACACTGCATCGGGGCCAATGAAAGGTTTAAACGTGCTAGATTAAACAAAAAAAAACAAGCATTGACCGTGTGAGCCGCCGTGAGCCGCGATATGTGGTGGGGGGGGGGTGGGGGGGAGGGGGGGAAGCAGGAGTTGTGTGCGTGAGCGCAGCAAACAGGAAAGAAGAGCGCCGGGAAACTGAAAGTACGGCCGGCCACCGGCCAGCCATGAATAATTAGGGGAGGAGAAGCCGCAGAGCACACGCTGGGAGAAGCCCTTTGATGTGCTTGCGGCCGTGAAAAAATGCAATTAGGAGGGAAGGAGGGAGGCTGATGCGCGTGCTTGTTTGGTCACGTGATTCACGTGAACTCAAAGAAAACCGCACCAAAAAGCCCTTGGTTTGACGAGCATTTTGAGCACTTGAATTCTCGGTCCGCTCAATGCGCATGCGCATTGATAGGTCGCGAGACCTAAAAACGGATTCTGCCCCTATGTCATTGCTAATATGGATTGTGACCATCCAACCATGAGTGTCGAATAGTAAGTGTGAGCCTTGCACTTTGCACTTGTGTAAACTGTGAATTTCTAAGCATAAAGACATTTCCCCCTCCCCCCACTCACCCACGCTATTCCATCCCCAACTAGGCATAGGTGCAACACAAATCTCCCACTCATGTCTGTCTATCACGTTCAATACTATTTTAACAATCAAACAATAAGATTGGCTTTTCGCCATAAGGTGATTGACACTTGGGGGCAGATGCTACTGACCAACCCTCGTAACCAACCAGAGCGGTCATGCCGCAAACTATATTATAACGGCCTCCGAGGGGAAGTGCAGCACCACCGAAACACGGTACATCTATATAACCTAGAGTCTGCTATCAAAAATAGTTTTATCTATACTTGCATACGACTAACACTTATTTCTCTAATCATTTGTTACTTACTACTATGCCCCAGATAGTAATGTCTCTTTTAGTCCCAAAATACCTGATCTTTCCAAACACAAAGTCTCGAATACTTTGGTAATTAGTTATCCAACATTGTACGTGAGATTAATTAATCTTGCCAGATGCCTTAGATAGGAGACACAGCCAGTTCAGCGTAATCATTTTCGTCCAATCCTCCAGGAGGTCCGTCTGTTCTTTCCGCCGCACCGTGCAGTTGTATTTGCTCTTCTGGCCTGCCCAGCTCCTTGAGGGCCTTCTGTAACGGCTTGGGGTCCGTGAAGATCCTAGTCCTGCCATTTAATGTGACTCTGTTTGGCAGGCTATAGCATGGCATATTCCAGATTTTGCTCTCTCAACTTTTGTTTAATAGGGGCAAACTGACGTCGCTCCTCCTGCACCTTTATAGAGAAATCTGGAAACAATGGGAGTGCAGATCCCTCTACTGGAAGACCCCCAGCTCCCTGGCCTCCTTCTGAGCAGAGTCCCTGTCTCTATAGCTTAGAAACGTGGCTATCACGGGTCTAGGGGGTGCTCCGGGAGGAGGTTTGGGGCCCAAAGAGTGATGTGCACGCTCCACGATGAACCTTGCTGAGAAAGTGTCTCGCCCAAGCAGGGTCACCTGAAGTTGTTCCACGAACGTCTCCATGTTGCTTGTAGCTACAGTCTCGGCCAGACCAACAATGCGTATATTACTGCGCCAGGACCTAGCTTTTAGATCCTCCGCTTTGTCTTGAAGTACTGTCAGGAGCTTCCCCATCTGCTTCTGAGCATTGTCTGTTTGTTTTGTTTGAGCTTCCTCCACCTCAGCAGCGCGGCGTTTCATCATATCAAGACGCTCTAAATGCTTATCTAGCTGCTCAGAAATGCAGTCCATTCTGTAAGATAGTGAATCAATCTTACAATCGATTGTTGTGAGGCTCTTCTGCATGGCTGTGAATATTTGCCATATATCGCCTCCTGGATCTTCGTAGTCTTCCCCTTACCCCGAAGACGCAGTCTCAACACTTGCTTCCCTATGTCTTGACTTACGCTGCTCAAAGTGTAGCTCGTGTTGAGACTTGTCTACTTTACCCTTTATGGCGCAGTCACTAGGTGTCGCGCTTGCCACAATATGGTATAAGTTATTTGTAGACTTCACCTGAGGCAATGGGCGTACGTTGCTGGACTCTGCTTTCCCTCTAAGGAGGCAGGAGTTCCCTGTTCCGGGACCACTCACTTCAAGTCAAGGAAAGCTTTATTCGATTGTTATTGTACAAATCATAAAAGCACAAATACATAAGAAAAATCCATATACAATTGAATTTAGAAATTACAAAAGATGACATCTACGAAATATAAACAATATATTTAAGATGTCATAAAACCATACAAGTGCAAATGTTATGTTTTTAAAACCTGCTATATGCTGCGAAGAAGGTGCCCTGAGTTTACAGGGCATCCAGTATCATGTGTTGTCGCTGCAGGATAGCCTTCTTTAAAAACGTTATTACTCTCCACGCAATGTGTTCATCTTCCAAGAACTGCAGCCAAATAGGAGCTGGACTGCATCACCTTACCTCTTGACTTTTTTTAAAGTGGAAGTATCCACACTTTCTCCAGTATTGGGGTGTCTTTCATAGATTCACATGCCTGAATCATTCCCCGTCGTTGGAGTCCCACAGTACATAAAAAAGCAATAATATGCCTATAATAAACCAAAATCCTTGGCCATAACCAACCAAGAAGTAAAGTAGCCCTAAGCTACAGTATAAAACAAGCTCGCACTCATGAGTATCCTAGTCATTTTGTATAGACCAAACTGCAGCCAATCAGGCGTCGGCACCCACCAGAATGTTCTCCCCAGAGGCTCAGGCTCTCAGATTTTCTACCGCACGTCGTGTGAAGGGAGTCTCCCTGAGCTCTGCTCAGTTCTTCACAACCTGATTGGTTTTTTCCTTCTTGAAGATGTCATCTTCTAAATACTTCTGTAGACCTTGTGAATCTTGTGGAAAGCTTAGGCTTTTTAAGGAAGATCCCCACAAGAAATGTATTTATTGTCTATATCTAGATCATGAGGTAAAGGAGTATAAGATCTGCAGAACCTTTCCTCAGAAGACCCTCCGAGACAGAGAAGGTAGTCTTCTCCTGTGGCTGCAGAAGATCAAGGACCAGGATAACCCTCTTTCTGAGGTAGGGAGAATAGCTTTGGGATCTACTATGTCTTCTAGAAAGAGGAGAGCTGAGGTTGAGATTACTTCTCCTGGGGCAAAGGTGTTGAACAGCCCAATCCTCTAAGGGTTGTGGTGTGTGTAGGAGAGTAGGGTCTGCAATCCTATGATCACCCCAGATTTTTGCTTTTTGCTTCACTGGTTTACGACTTCCCTAGCTGTGGGCCTGCTAATCAGACCCACTGCCTAGCTCTTCTCTCACTAAATTGACACGTGTACCTTAGGTGCATATACCAATTAGTACTGGGCCACCTTATCAGTCCCTGTACCCAGGGCATAGGTGTACCCAGGGCCTACCAGGGGCTGCAGCATGTATTATGCCACCCCTGGCTGGCCATCTAAATCTGACACAACTGACTGCACGACAGCTGGGGCAAGGTGGTGTAATCACCCTTTGCTTTAGATATAGTATACCTATATCAAACCCTAAAATGGACACATGTATCCCTATCAGTCACTCCTATGGCAGGCCTTAACAATCCTGAAGGCAAAGTGCTTGGAATTATGTGAGATGGTGCTCTGGCATGAGCTGAGCCCGTCTGCAGCTTGCGGAACCAAGTCCTAATAGCTGTTCTATGATAACGCATACCATATACTCTTAAGTGCATTATAATCCTCGCGGTTATTTGCCAACTTTGGTATTGCTTTATCAAAACCTGTTGAGTAAGGTGTCATACGAATTGGAATACTAACCCCTCGCCAATTCTGGCGATGGGGTTAGCATTCCATCCTCTTAGAGGGACACGACATGTATGTAACTGTGAACCCCGGTTAAAGTTAACTCGAGCCTCAGCATCACAAAATGGATGCTGCCACCATAGACACAAGTCTGACGTCCTGCTGCTGGGAGTCCTTCCAGCGAGGAGAGCTTGGACAAAGGGTTTCCTGTCAGGGGCGGTGCTAGCACCATGCCAGACAGGGTTTTGTGTATCCAAGGTAGGCAGGGCTGAATAGGAAGGTGACTGCAAGTGGCACCCCGGTGCTCACTATGCATCTGCCGGCTTGAACCAGTTCCAGGGGCACACCAGCCCCTGAGCTGGGGAAAGTCCGGACAGGGGAGAGGGGTGTAACCACCCCCCTTCCTGGTCCCACCCATGGGCAGGACCTAGTTGCGTACCAGCCCCTTTCTTTAGAATAAAGGTAGGAGTGGGGACCCTTCCAAATTTGATCATCTTTGAATCCTGAAACTACTTTCTACGAAAGGAACTCAAGACTTCTTCTCAAGATTTCTCCCTTGTGACTAAGGAGTAGTCACCCTGCAGCAGCAGGCACCAACTAAGTATCTTGCGGTTTGCTGAACGTCCTTCCTCCGGAACCAGGCCGACCAGCATGACGAGACCCGGACTCCCTGCCCTCTCTGACCTTTACCTGCCTCTACAGCCCAGCTGAGAACCGTGGGTGCGACGAGACCAGAGGACCCGGTGACCATCAGAACCAGCACGACACTGACCCAGCACGACCGCAGAGGGACCCTCGAGTGGGTTCATTGGGGTAAAAGAAGCCCCAACCCCAAGCAGCACGAGCACTGAAGTCCAGCCCCCCAGCATCCACCAGATCTGCGTGGGGCCCTTTTGCTTCTGTGTCGCTTGCCACGTTGTCCGGTCACTTGCCAGTTGGCTAGTGACCCTCCAGACGGCGTCCTACGTTTGTTTCACCGCTGGTCTAGCTCCTCTAGACTGGCCCTAGTCTCCTCCTGAAGGGGACCTTCCTCGGACCCTCCTGGTCCACTCCAGACGCCATTTTGTGTCGCCACGTGGGATTGCCGTAGCCAAGGCTTGTTGCCTCCTTCACCGGATCCAGCATCGCCAGCAGCAGACATCCGACGTGGGACAGCTCGCAGACCTCCAGCCTGGTCGACATCAGCGCCCCTGGTCCGTGCAGCAGCAGAATCCAGTGTCACCTCTTCACCTGACTGAGTGACCTTGTCCGGTGCCATCCTGGTGCCCACCTAATCACTGGCTAGTGATTCAGAACTCTGTCCCCTCTGCTTACAGGTACTCTTCTTCACTGATCCAGTCCTTGGATCAGCCCGGAACATCTTCACTGGTCGCCTGCCAGCAACTTCCACTTCAGGGTCCTGGTTCGTCAACGAGGATTCACGACGACACTTGAACCCTATGCAGCCGCAGCCCCTGGGCTAGGTAAACAGAGTACCACGGTGCTCCAGCGTAGATCCACTCTCTAAGTGTCTAGATCCACTTTCGTTTTTGACCTACCTAGTCGGGTTCGCCCGAGAACACTAACTTTGCATTTGCTAGCAACCATAGACTTTGTCCCGCATTGCGCGTAAGAGTTCCCACTCTGCACACGGTGCCCCTAGGCCTCCTGCTCCTAATCTAAGGGTTAACCTTTGTAGGCCTAGCGATTCTAAAGTCTCTGAGAACTGTTACTTACCTGCTAGTGATTCGCATTCCACTTCCATAGTATATGGTTTTTCGTGCCCCTCGGGCATTTGCGTCAATTGTGCGACTTTCAGTATTTCTTTAAGAGTTTTGTATTGTGCTTAGCACCCTGTCCTCATAAAGAGTCCAGGGTTGTTGTGTTATAAATAAATATACTTTTATTTTCATAACAACTTGTGTGGAGTCCTTTCACTTGGTGTTCAAGGGGTATATGTGATGGTATAACAGCTGGCTTAACACGCCCTCTAGAGTTTAGCCTAAAGACTGCTCTTGTCCATGCTACTAGGATAGCTGGTCTATAAGGTTGACTTACAACCAATCATCAATAAGGGTCGTTTAAACTGATACATAGTGATCACTAGAATAGTGAGCACTGCATATCAGGCCAACTTCTCACAGTGTGCCTTCGACTTTTACATCTAAAAGGGCATCTCTACCTTCTAAATCTGGTCCTGGAATGCCCCCGAGAAAGTCTGAAAAATCTTTATCTTCCAAGAGACGATCTCAAAAAGATCTACCTCAGAAAATAATCGACGACGATATCGACGACGGCCTCTCCGTCGACGACTGTCACCGGCGACATCTTCTACGTCGACGATTACCTACTCATCGCCGAAGCCAAAGATGGTCATGTCTTCAACATCTTCTCCGTCGATGCTGGTCTACGTAGCAGTTCGGCCCATCTCGTTGACGGCGGTAATGCCAGCGATCGCTGACTCATCATCATCGGCGAAGATCCTTAAGGTCCCGTCGACGAGCGCATCGTCGTCGAAGCATACCTAGACACCGCATATTTCGTCGACGAAGGTCAGCCCGTCAATAGAATGCTTGTCGACTAAGACCACCTCGTCGTCGACTGCCATATCGACGGCGAAGACCACCTCCTTGTCAAGAACATCGTCGACGAAGATTGCCTCGTCGACGAAAATATCGTTGACTATGAAAGTCCCTTCAACGAAGGTTATTGTTCCGTCGACGGCCACTATGGTTACACCTTCTCCGTCAATGGGACCGCCGACGGTTCTCCCGTCGGCGCCTCCACTCTCATCATGTAAGGAGTTACAAGTCTGGTCTGCTGCGTCGTCTGCAGTTTCGTTGCCATCACTGTCTACGACCGCTACCTTATTGGAAAGATTGGGTTCTTCTTTAACAGTTCTTTCCCCGCTGAAGTTACCAGAACAATTGTTAGACTCTGTGGAGGATGAAGAGTCTGAAGACGATGAGAGTTTTCGTGCAGCCAGAAGTCCATCGGAGCTGCTTATAAAGTACCAAGATGAGAACCAAGAAGAGGAGGAACAGTTCCTTGAACCTTAAAGGTCGGGCTCCTACCTCTGGGCATACGGCACAGATGCCGTTAGCTCTCCTCAACAATTTACAATATATGCTAAACGAATACTATCGCCGGTTTTCACCATCCGAATCAGGCGAATCACGCCTTTTTACGCCTATTCCGAAAGCTTTAGACCTTCAAGGCAATCTCCTCCGGTACCAGCCTCAGAGAAACAACCTGCAGTTCCTCCTTCTCCGATACCATCTCACCACGCACGGGGGGATGTAACTTCCGATGACGACAGAGCAGAAGGAGAGGTGGATGACAAATCAGTATTGTCGGAGTGGGATGGTTATTTAACGCAAACTCCTTCTCCTACGGACCCACCTGCTGCGGACACTCCGCCTGTTGATATCGGAGGATTCCATCTTATAATGGAAAGAGCGACAAAAAGATTCTTAATCACAATGGAGACTAAACAGGATGACTGTTTCCTGTATGATTTTAAAGATCAACCACAGAAACAGGTTAAGACGACTCCAATAACTGACTTTATTAGGAAAGAGCGCCTAAAGATGTCAGCACCGAATTCTCTTCCGGCAGTGTTGCCTCGGGTAGATAAAGTATAAGGCACCTCTCACTTCTCCAGCGTGTCTTATAGGACATTTGAAGACTGAGTCAGTTGTCGCCCAGGCGGCTCAAAGACGCGCCAGAAATACATCTTCGCAAATAACTGCTTCACCGGACAAGGATGGCAGACGACTGGATTCCATCGGCAAGAGGATTTCCCACTATAGCTGCAACTACGGTGCGTGCTGCCAACTCCCCAGCGATTTTAGGTAGATGCGGTCAGACATATTGCCATACATCGAAAAGCTTGCGGAACCCGAAAGATCTGAGGCAAAGAAGATATTTCATGAAGGAGAATGTACTTCTGGAGAGATCATTGATGCTGCAGTTGATGTAGCAGCTTCCGGTTTCAGGCAACTGGCAGGGGCTGCAGTGCTGAGAAGGCAAGGTTGGTTGAAATCAACATCCTTCCGCCAAGAAGTTCAGTCAAAGATCATAGACATGTCTTATGATGGGGGAGTTCCTTTTTGGGCAACATGTGGATGAAGCATTAAAGACCATTAAGATAGATACGGAGACAGCAAGATCGCTGGGAAGTCTTCAATTTCGTAAGCCGTCCTTTCGTAGCGCAAGAGGACGTGGTAATTTTACCAACAGAGGGGTTTACTCTCAACAACGTACATATCAAACCTCTCAAAATATTCAGAGATACCAACCGTACAAGCAACAAACGTATGGTCAATGAGGAAACAATTATTCACAAGCAAGAAGGAAGTCTTCTTATCGAGGAAGAGACTCCTCCGAGAATAAATGAGACGGGCAGCCTGCCACCATCTCTACCCATCCCAAAACCGAAAATTGGAGGAAAAATATCCCGTTTCTCATTGAATTGGTTAAAGATTACTACAGACTAGTGGGACCTTGATGTAGGGGCCACAATTTGGAATTCGTCAAATGCCCTCCAAATTCACCTCCAAAGGGTCCACCACCAGCTCATCTAAAGGAGCTGTTCTCCCAAATACACGTAATGATTCGGAAAGGAGCAATCGAAAAAGTTCCCCAACTTCAAAGAGGAAGAGTGTTTTATTCAAGGTTTTTCCTCATACGCAAGAAGTCAGGAGAATGGTGCCCTATCCTCGACCTGCGTCCCCTCAACAAATACCTCAAACTATCCTTTCGGATTTTAACACTTCAAGAAATTCTACAGTTTCTCTCGGAAGGGGATTACATGGCAACACTCGACCTTCAGGATGCTTATTTCCATGTGCCCATCCTTCCCAGGCACAGGAAGTTCCTAAGATTCAGAGTGGCTGGCAGGGACTTTAAATTCAAGGTCCTCCCTTTTGGACTCCGCTCAGCTCCCCGAGTTTTCACAAAAATATTAGCTCTAGTGGCAGCACATCTTCGTTTGGAAGGTATTCAAATTTTTCCATATTTGGACGACAGCCTTATCAAGGCCAGTTCTCTTGGAACAGCAAAAAAAAAAGCACATGTTCAAAGGAGCCTGCCACTTTTTCAGTCTCTGGGTCTTTCAGTCAACTTCGAGAAATCCCATCTGATTCCGGCTCGAAGAAAATCTTTCCTGGGAGCAACATTAGACACTCAGCTGACTCAGGCTTTCGTTTAAAAAAAAAAAGGGAGCTCAAGATCTACAAGATGGCTTCACTTCTACTGCAAAAATAGTGCGTTTCCGTTCGGGGGTTCAAGTCTTTCCTAGGGATGATCTCCTCGTGCATCCCTCCGATTCCCAACTGCCGTCTCAGAATGAGACCCTTACAAGAGGAACTCAATCTTCAATGGGTGCAAATTTCAGGATCATTCGAAGACATGATCAGCATAACTCCACGAATGAAAGAGGCATTCCGATGGTGGACGAACAGAGACAATCTAAGGAAGGGATGTTCATTCCTAACGGATGTGCCAAGGTTTACCATCACCACAGATGCATCCCTGGAAGGATGGGGCGCACACCTTCAGGGAATGACAGTCAACGGAAGATGGAGTGTGCAGCAGAAGAAGTGGCACATACATTTGTTAGAGCTACAAGCAATTTTTCTAGCCTTAAAGTCCTTCCGAGCAGTCATCGAAGAAATCCACAGTTCTGATTCGAACAGACAATACAACAAGTATGCATTACTTGAACAAACAGGGAGGTACAAGGTCGGCTCTACTATCTCAGCAGGCGCAGGAGATTTGGGATTGGGCCCTGGGTCACAACATCAATCTGTCAGCAGTTCACGTTCCAGGGGTTTCCAACGTGTGTGCAGACTCCCTCAGTCGGTCTGCAATATCAAATCACGAGTGGGAGATCCATCAACTGACTCTAGATCGGGTATTTCGGAAGTGGGGTCACCCCGACCTGGATCTGTTTGCAACAAATCAGAACCGCAAATGCTCTCACTTTACAAGTTGGATTCCCCACAAGAAATCATGCGGGGATGCGCTTTAGATGAACTGGTCTCAGATATATGCTTACGCTTTTCCTCCAATTCCGTTGGTTCACAGAGTCATCAGAAAGATGAAGAGGCAACCATGCCGCCTGATCCTCATTGCACCTAGGTGGCCTCAACAGTATTGCTTCACCGAACTTCTCCTCTTCTCGGAGTGCAATCCCATTCAGTTGCCACCAATACCGAATCTACTGACCATACAAGGGGTCAAATTTGCCATCCGGACCCAGCCTCCTTGAAATTAGCAGCATGGCTCCTCAACACATTGAATTCGCCCATTTAGACATCCCGGCGGATTGTCAGGAGGTTCTAGCCAACGCTAGGGCACAGGCCACAGTTAAAACTTACAAGCTCAAATGGAAAATGTTTTGTGCCTGGTGTCAGTCGGCTAATCTTCATCCAATTCAAGCGACACCAGAACAGATCTTACCTTTCTTCCTTCATTTCGCCAGATTGGGTCTTTCTCACTCCACTCTAAAGGTATTTTTGGCTGCCATTCCCAGGTTCCGTCAGGACGGAACTACTTCCCTGTATTCAACAAAAAATAATTCAGCAATTTTTCAATGGCTTATTTCGGATGTTTCCTCCGGTTCGACGTCCACCTCCAGCCTGGTACTTAAATGTGGTGCTCGCTCAGCTCATGTGTCACCCCTTTGAGCCTATTCACAAAGTGGATCTCAAGTTCCTTTCTTGGAAAGTTTCCTTACTCTTTGCACTAACGTCAGCTAGAAGGGTCAGTGACATTCAAGCGTTCACGGCTAAATCTTTTTTTTTTTTTTTTTTTTTTTTACAATTTTGATCAAATTCAGTAGTACTGCGTACCAATCCAACCTACATGCCTAAGGTTCCCGCCGACTTTTATCTTAATGAGCCGGTGATTTTAAAAACATTTTTTCCAAATCCAAAAACAACGGTGGAAAGAGCCTTACATTTACTGGACATCAGAAGATGTCTCAAATTCTACATCCAACGGACTGCTGCATTGAGAAAGACAGATCAATTATTTGTAGCATACGGAAGACTACGTCAAGGATATGATGTAGCCAAACAGACTATAGCCCGATGGGTGTCTTCAGTGATTAGCCTGTGTCACCAGCAGGCTGGAAGACCTCTACAATCCCAGCCAAGAGCGCATTCTACAAGAGTGGTCTCCTCTTCGACTGCTCTCTTCGCTGGTGTGCCTCTCCATCAGATTTGCAGAGCAGCAACTTGGTCCAGCAGGCATACCTTCACCAAACATTACTGTTTGGACACTGTAAGTGATGCAGATGCTTCGGTGGGAAGAGCAGTTATTCGCAATCTTTTCAAATAAGGCAAGCCTCTGTTCTTCCTCCTTCTCTATGCTCTTTTTAGACGCTTATTCTAACATGTTATTCTGTTTCCAAAGCATGCATGTAATCTGTGATACGAAGAGCGTCTAATGAGCATGTTGTTTATGTACTGCTATCTACTCTGATTCAGGCATGTGAATCTATGAGAGACACCCCAATACTGGAGAAGAACAATAGTTACTTACCTGTAATCTGTGGTTCTCCAGTATTGGTGTCTTTCATAGATTCACCCGCCCACCTCCCCTCAGTGGCTTCTCAGGCGAGTATATTGGTTTCACTCCTGTGCGAGAAAATCTGAGAGCCTGAGCCTCTGGGGAGAACATTTTGGTGGGTGCTGACGCCTGATTGGCTGCAGTTTGGTCTATACAAAATGACTAGGATAGTCATGTGTGAGTTTGTTTTATACTGTAGCTTAGGGCTACTTTACTTCCTGGTTGGTTATTACCAAGGATTTTGGTTATTATTGCTTTTTTATGTACCGTGGGACTCCCACTCCGACGACGGGGAATGATTCAGGCATGTGAATCTATGAAAGACCCCAATACTGGTGAACCACATATTACAGGTAAGTAACTATTGTTCCTCATCAACTCTTTATAAAATTTACAAAAGAACATTCAATGAATCGTGGACTGCTCTGAATGTCTTGTCACAGAGGCAAAGCGGCAGGTTACGTGACCAGTTGTTCATAGTTGATGATTTCGTTATTCTGTGGACATTGCCCAATCTAAATCTTGTCAGAAGCATCATATCATATGCTCCTGGTACAAATAATATGTAAGGCTTCATTTGGATACAAGAAAGCGTTAGTTGGTGTTGCATAACGCTAGGCTTCACCATTTCATCTGTCATTCTCAAGGAGTCCAATAATTGTAGACCCTCCCTTCTCAACGCCTTTCTCGGCTAACATAGTGGTGGGATTCCTGAAGTATTCCGGGTGACCTAGGTCCTTCATGGAGTTGCATATAAAGCTGATCCACTGGATCTTGAAGGCCCCATCCAGACCCATGCTATCCTTCATAATGTCTCTATTTAGTTTTGTCTGCTCCTTGGTCCAGATCCTATGCCACAAGAGTACTGGTTTCAATCTGATAAGATCGGAAATAAAAGGAAGGCCCAGCTCCTCATGATAAACAAAGGAGGACATACTCGGCGGAGCAGACAAAATGTACAGCAAGAAGGAATTTTCCTCCTGCTGCAGTGGGGGGGTGTTAGCGAGCCTCACACCCCTGCCCCATACATAGCAGCTGTAATGTACTTCGCTTTAAATATTTGCAGAAGTTCCCCTGGCGGCTTCTTCCCCAACTTAGCGAATGATGCTAGGGCTGTGGATGCTCTTGTAAATGCAAGCTTTTTAGTGGGTATTGCATGTGACCAGGTGTCGTTCTGATTAAATAAAATGCCCAGATACGAAAAGTTCCTTGTTGTCGCTAACTTTTTGCCATCCAGGAACATTTCCCTTACTCTCTGAATCCTCTTACCGCATCTCATAACAAATGTTTTGGAGACATTAATACGAAGTCCCAAATCTTTCATGAAGTAATTAAAGCTGTCTAGGAGCCTCTGTAGACCGTTTTGGGTCTGCGCCAATATGACCGCATTGTCTGCATATAGAAGGGCTGGAATAGGTCGCCCTCCAACTTGAGGGAAATAATGTCCCTGCCTGATAAGAGCTTCGCCAAGGCCATTTATATACAGATTAAAAAGGAAGGGTGCCAGGAACACCAAATACAGACTGCCCTCTTTTGCTTTGGTATACTAGCCAATCAAAATAGACCGGTTTAGGCTTGGTTCTGTAGTGCCTAGCCCTTCTTGGAAGCCATACTGTAGGTCAGATAATATGCACTTCTAACAGCTCCATGTTATGAGGGCCTGAACTACAGTAGCCACATGCAGCGTTGTGAGTGGTTACTTCCAGAGAGGTGCCTAGTGAGGCATGGGGTGTGATCTACCGTCGAGCCACCAGAGTCGCGCCTGTTCCTCCAGGAGTACCTGGCTTTGCAAGTATAGGTGTTGCAGGGAAGGGCACTGTATGACGCACTTACCTTTCTGTGCTTGGGCCGCTGCCATCAATCTATACGCTAGTGATCTGCAGTCACGCACCCACTAGGGTGCCAGACTCAAAGGTACTTCCTCACAATATTATAGCCGTTATGCCAGCAGCTCGCCTCTGATGCAGCAGTCTTGGTGAATATCAGCCGTGAAATCGTGCTAGGCCTCACAAGCAGTCCGCCAGCGAAGGGACCCCTCCCCGCATTCTTCCCTTTCTTCGATTATCCCTGGCTGTCTGTCAGCGCCGGGGACCTGCACCAGCATCACAGGATCGCAAATGGGACTGCTCCTCTGCACCAATGCTATGTTATGTTAAATTAATTTTATAGAGCGCACAGCTACCCAACAAGGGTTTCCCAGCGCTAGACTTGACAGAGGACAGAAGTAGAGGAAAAGAAAAATGCAGTAAGATAAATTATTGGGTAAATAACCAGGTTTTTAAAAGTTTACGAAAATACATATATGAAGTTTTATTACGAATTGCAGTGGGAAGAGAATTCCATATTGATGGACCAAGGCAGACAAATGAACGACCTCCCATTCTTTTCAATTTCGTTTTGGGCACCGAAAATTTTCCCTGCGTGGCTGAACAAAGTGAACGAGAGGGCTGGTAGGAGTGAACTAAAGTTTGCAAATATTTAGGAGCAGAACCGGCTTTGATTTTATGCATATAACTCATGGCCTTAAACTTTACACAGCTTTCAACTTTAAGCCAATTAAGACTGCGCTAGGCACTGGAAGTGGGTGAGGTTTTTGAGAGCTGGCAGAGCAGCCTGGCAGCAGAGTTTTGTACCACCTGTAGTTTCCATGTAACATCCTTATTTGATCCCAAATAAAGGATGTTTCAATAGTCCATTCTAGATGTCACAAGTGCATGGACTACGGTTTTCTGAGTGGAAACCTGAAGCATCCAAATAATTTTTTCCAGCCACTTTAAGATGGTGAAACAGGTGGCTGACACCTTAACTGCCTGTTGCTTCATGGAGAGTTTGTCGTCAATAAGAACTCCCAGATTGCGAACATACTCAGAGGGTTGCGGAAGATCACCCATTTCACACGGCCAATGCTGGGGACCCCAAAGATCTTATTTTTACCCAGAATGAGGACCTCAGTTTTTTCGCCATTTAATTTAAGAAGATTATTATTATTATTATTATTATTATTACATTTCTTATATAGCGCCAGAATCGACCCCCGAAGGGGTATCTCCGCGCTTGCCTTGGGAACCCGTCCTGGTTTTTCCCTGTGAGATAGCCCCTACAGGGTATCCCCAAGGTGAAAGCCAGGCATCCCGTGGCTTGCATCCAAGATGCAATTTTCCTCAGACCAGTCTCAAGAACAGAGGATCCAGATATCATTTCTGTGGAAAGGAAAACAATTATCTGGGTATCATCAGCATAAGAGAAAAGGCACAGCCCCGCCTCCTCTGCTATTGTCGCTAGAGGTTTAACATATAGGTTGAACAGAAGAGGACTTAAGATGGAGCCCTGGGGTACCTCATAAGAAGAGGAATGGGTTTTAGAAGTGGCTCTGGCTGAAAAAACTTGAAAAGTCCGTTTGACTAAGAAAGATGTAAGCCAGCCAAGTGCAGAGCCAATAATGCCAATAGATTGCAAAGAATCAATTAACACAGTATGGGACACAGTGTCAAATGCAGCGCTCATGTCGAGCAGTATAAAAGACACGGTGTCCCCAGAATCTAATCGCCGCTGTATCATTTCTGATACTCCAAGCAATGTTTTCAAAATTTAGCAATATCATGCTATGTATAATGCTCTAATTCTTTGCAAATATTTGCAGAAGCTTGAAAGCGAAATTGATGATTCTTTTCTTTCAGAACAAAATGTTCATTAAAAAAATGAAAGCCGGAAACAATTATTTTTGCTAAACTACTGTAAAATTTAAGGTACCATTTCTTAGTAGCATCATTTAGTTACATGTGTTGATGCATTCTAGTAGTTGCCAAAAATATTCATAGTGGAAAATCAGTGTAAACCGTTTCAATAAGATTATGGGAAACAAAAAGAAACAAGCATTGGCAAAGCCAGTAGGTCTGAAATTTAGTGGTCAGCTTTTTAGTTTTGTCAATGTGTGACTTGTTTTGGCATGGTTTTTGTAAAACCTTATTGGCGTGGGAGCTGCTGGGCCCTCACCATTATAACAAACATTTGAAAAAGCAATATTTTTTGTCTCAAAAAACACACACTGCCACAGTATGTACTGGCACCGAACAAAACTACTTTGTGTGCTGATATGCTCCTTGTGAATGAGCAAAATGCTGTCACTCACAGTGAAGCCAGCTGATACAGAGTGAGAGAGACAGAATTTTAATAAACACAAAAGGTCACAGTCAACGCCAGACCAACTTAGGGGCCCAATTATTAAGGAAAGTCTCAAAAGTGCACCCTTGGTATATGTCCTTATATTAAGTGCAGCTATACAGCTTTTGTGAATTCACAAGCATTTACAGAAGTAGAACAAAAAATAGTGCACCTAGAAAATATTTATGAACTGCATTTTAGCATGAGCAAAATGCATGTGTGGATTTGCTCATGCGAAAATCTGAATGTTTGCAAGTTCACTTTCCCTCCAACCACTTTTTTTCCAACTCTGCAAGAAGGTTTACGTCTGCCATTGTCAGGAGTAAAATTCCAACATTTCTCAGTATGGTAAAAGATCAGAGAAGAGTTGTTGAAAACTGTTAAAATATGCCAGTTAATAGATTTCCACGGACTCAAAAGGGCATTTTAACCCTGGAACTATTGCTTACCACTTCTTTCAGCCCCAGTATGTAGATCTGCGGAAACATTGCAACATAAGGGGATTGCAAGTATTCAAACACTACAATGGTATGTATGAGCCCTGGCATAAGAGGCTTTTATATGAGATTGCTGCCATAATTTGTTGCTGCACTACATGGCACCAAAGGGGCAAATGGATTTTGTTACAGGACAAGTAGATTTATGAAGCAACCTGCCCCAGGGACAAGTAGATATTTTATTACATTCCACACCCCCGCTTTTCAAGAATTTTTGAATTGGTGGGAAGCAAAAAAATAGGCCTAAAGTTGAATGGCTGAGACTAATCCGCATTTGCCTTTTTTAAAAGAGGAAGGACCTTTGCATGTTTCCAGTCAGTAGGTACAGAAGCTTCTTGGATAGAGGCATTTAGCAACTGCATAATTAACATCAAAGAAGACTAATCCAACTGCTGCAACGCAGATACAGGAATAGGGTCACAAGGGGAGCCAGATGTAATACTATTTAAAATCTTTTTAAAAGAGTTACTGTCAAAAGGTATCCAGGATTCTAGTCTAATAGTCTTTCACCCTGTAATCAGACACAGATGTCGAGAGCAACGTAGCTGATGCCACTGGCTGAGTTCTTTGTAGTACAGAGTGTATTTGGTCTACTTTATCCACAAAGTAGTTCGAGAGACTATCACATTGTTGTTCATTTAAAATAGCTGGCAATGACTGTGTATCAGAACCAGCAAGTTTTTTTATCATAGTGAACAAAGTACGTGGACAGTTCTTGGCGTTCGAGATAGTGAAGGAAACCTAGTCCTTCCTTGCTAGTTAACAAAGAGTATGGTAATGTTTTAGAGCTTGTTTATATACAGATTTAGAGTCCTGTGTATAGTTCCTCCTCCATCTCCATTCCAGAGCTTTACAATTGTTTTTTATGCTTTTAATTGCTCTGTAAACCACGGGGTGGGGGGGACGGTGATTGTTTTTTTTTTTTATGGATGGAGGGAGACAGTACTCAACTGCATCAAAAATCCAATCTTGTATTGTACTCAATGAGATGGTAGACATATGCTCAATAATAGGGGCACTATCATCCTACCTGTAAGCTACTCTCTTTTGGGTTGCTTTTTTGATCTTTCAGCTTGTTTCCACCATCTGCGCCTTGATGCCCCCGGGTTAAGTAGCGCCATACAAATTTACTTTCATTAATTCATTCATCAGCCAGTGTCTTATTAAAGACATCTATATCTAATGTATTCCAGTTCCGAAATCTATGTTGCCTCCTATCAAGGCCAGCCGTTGCAGTTGACCAAAAACTACAGTGAAACTTAACTGCAAAATGGTCTGACCAACATAAAGGAAGAGCAGGATCACACCGAAGGCAGGGTAAGTTGGAAAAAATGGGATCTAGCAAATGCCCAGCGATGTGTAGGACCAGTATTACAAAGTAAAAGATTTAATGCCGAAAAATCAGAAATCAATGCAGTACTATCTGTGCATTCAGTTTTATCAAGATGTAAATTAAAATCACCCAATATAGTGAAATTCAACGCTTTGAGAACATGTGGCGTAACCAGATCTGGCAAAGAGAAGCCCCAGGAACTAGAATGTCCAGGTGGGCGATAAACAAGAATGCCTGAAAAAGTGGTTTGCTGGGTCAATGAGATTTTAAATAAGGCTGCTTCACAATTTGAAAGAGATAGATCCTCCGGCTTACATTGGTAGGATTTATCATAAATTATAGCAATTCCTCCACCCTTTCCACGAACTCTGTCCCTTCTAACTATAGCATATTTAGGAGGTAAAGCTACATCTACATCAGGACCCGAACTGGTATGAAGCCATGTTTCGGTTAGAAAAATAGCGTCTGGGTGTTCACTACTAAAAAGGTCAAATATATCCATCTGATGTTTGGGAAGAGAACGACAATTGACGTTAAAAAAATGTAAAAGCCTTACTAGCAGCGTTACTCACCCGCAGTAAGGCATTGTTTTTAAAAAGGTGGGAGAGGAACTGATCAATGTTTCCCTCAACGTATATTTAGAAGATACAGTACAAAATGTAAAGTTACAACAGAGGCAGCAAAAAGTGTCATTGTAAACAAAATTTACATTGCAATCAGGATATTTCATTAATTGTTTAGAGGAGTATCTTATTAAAGTATCAGAGTGGCTAAGTATTAGACCAGAGTTTGTGGCCCCTGGTCCCGGACGGGCGCAGACGGGCTTCCCTTTGGCACGCCCGCTGCGTGGCCGTCTACTGTGCTCAGTGCACACTCCGCTGAGCTCACCTCTTCCCCGCTGATCCTGATACTCCGGGCATTACAGCAGGCCTCTCCACGGCATGTTTCGCTCCCAGGCCGGAATCTATGCCTGCACACATCGGAGCGCCGGAAGCCTCACCAGAATCCACAAATACATAAATAGTAAGCCCTTTACATGCGCGTTGTTTGCTGATGTAGTAGAGCAACATTCCCCCTCAAACGGCGCAGATTCTCGACCGATGGTTTTGGCGGCTGCCGTAGTTTGCTCAGGAAGTGGCCATCTTTAGGCCCAGCAAGCTCTGCCCCAGAAGTGGCTAAATATGTATGCTGTGGCTCCCTAATCCTCTTTCCTCTTACTATTGAGCAATGAGGAGATGGCCGGGCTTGTTCAAAGAAGAGTAGTGGTCTTTAGTGTGGCATAGTGTGCATTCCACTTTGTCCATGCCCTCTGAACTTGTCTTCAAAGCCATTATCTGGCTCCAGAGTTTGACAACATGTTTTTGTGTATTAGTCCTACATCTTGTATAGTGTTGATAATTGCACTCGAAACTCTGCTCCCAGACACTTGTGTTCAGCCTCTGTCTCATTGAATTTTCACCTGTGCGGTTGCGCCTGCTTGCGGCTGGTGAATTTTTAAAGTGATGGTGCTTCGGGGTGCAAATAGCCATGACTGATTTTGCATCTCAGTTCCAGTTGGATTAGGATTGGTGGGGCTTATCACAGAAGATACTTAAGTATGGTCACTTTTGTGACACATAGCCAGCACTGTCATTTCATGCACTAGCCTGCTGGTATATGTTAGTCTGGGTTTCCAGTTATGCTTGTGGGCCCACAAATTGAAGAATGCTAAGTGCTGCAGAATAAAAAGCTTGTCCTGGCTGAACCACTCCACCGCATTACAGTAATGTCAGCAGTTTTGTCTGCTATATCTTCCCGTCAGATGATGAAACTATATGATATAGTGCAGTCATTAGTGGCAAAAGAACGTCTGGGAAATCGAACTGTAATGCCCTGCAGCTCCTGCCCATCACGCTTATTGGAGGAATGGCAAAAAAGGCACAAACCTGACAAGTTAAAAACAATTGGTGTGAGACTCGCTGCAATATTGCTTGTCACAGGTCATTTCAGGCGTGCTTTACATATGCATTTTAAGAAATTTCACAGAAAGACCTATATCTTGACAACACACATTTCAATAAAAAAAAAACTAGGTCTAAAAAGAAACCTTTATATAGTAACAATGAAGACTGTGTTATAATAGACACATTTCTGGTTAAAGCCATTTGGGCATACCTACGTAGTTCACGAAATAAGCTAAACTCGGGTAAGCCACAAACCCATATTCGCTCATCCTGCTACCAAAGCGATTGGTGTTATTTTGGGGGTTACTGTCTAGTTTTTTGTAGGTTTGTCCCACAAATGTGTACTCTGTCCCAATGCCAGCACTCAGCTGGTGTGAGACTCCCAGTGCCCTGCCAGGTGCCTGGCGGATATCTCCAGGCACCTGGCAGGGGTTCCAGATATCAGCCTTTCCGCTATCTGTGTAGTGTGAAAGGTTCCCATCTGTGGATGGGAGGGCGCAGCTGCAGCCGGGGGGGTGCCCTGCACAGTGCAACTTCAGGGCCCCAGCCACCTTAAGGATTGTGAGGGGGCCCATGAAGACCTACAGCTAAAGAGCCCTGGATGTGGGCATGACCACCATGCTGGGAGCCTATCCTGCCAACATGACCTTGGTGTTCATTGCTTCAATTCAGGTTCATTCAACGCACTCACTTGTTCTCAGATCCGGGGACAGAGACTTTCGCGAAGCTTTGATAGGAGCCACTGTTGACATAGCCTTATTAAACACAAGAAGTACCAGGCTGTTCCTAATGAGAGCTGGGGTTTTGTGTTGGTGGCACCCGTGCGTCGTGGATAAACGCGTGGGTATCCAATATGTTGGATATAATGTGCCCCCCTCCCCCTCTCCTCCCTTGACTCGATCTCCACAGCGCGGGGACACGCCGGGAGGCGTCACCAGGCGCTTTACAAATCCCTTTACAAATCCCTTTTAATAATATAATGGCCTCACACACCCTTGCAGTTGTCATGCTTCATCATCGGTAATGCTCCTCGTTGGGTCGGCGGTGCAATACCCAACGGGCAACACCTCAATGAGGGGCTATTTGGCGGAGATCTTTTTCCAACTGCCCTATGGGTGAAGTGTGGGTAAGGGGCCAGTGCTGTGTAGACGTTATAGGAGTTAAAATTAGGGTAAAGGGTACCAGGATCAGGTTTATTCTAGCGGTCTCTTATTCCAAATTAAAATCAAAATAGTATAGGCTCGGAGGGAAATAATGTCCCCTGGTACGAGACTAGACTAGTGGGTATATTAATAGGTCGACATGTTTCTCGCTGTTTGTCCACTGACTAGCGATTCTTTAGGACCGAATATAAACAAAACGTTTGTGCTATATTAAACTATCTACAGAGTGCCTTTACCTTGCTATAGAACATTATTCCAATAAGTGTAAAGGGACAAAAGTGCCTGTGTTGTGCTGTATTTGCCTGTAGTGGGAGACAAAAAAAGCAAATCACAACAGGTCGCGTTTTCCACTAACATTAACATGTAACACCAAACAAACACTGTGTAGCATGCCTATGTAAGTGTTTACTGGACAAGGATGTTTGAGGACAGGATGTCAGTATACTAGGTGAGATACAGGGTCCACTTCACCAATATTGAACAACTGACGCTTTCTACTCCACTCAATAATGGCCACCGGTCCTCCACTCAGTCCACCTATTTCCCGTAGTGGCATAGTGCTACTACCTTCCACGATTAGGTTTCTGACCCGCTTCTGCTACACATAAGCAGCTCAGACGGGCTCACCTACCCTCTCATTGGACTTGAACCTTAACATACACTCGCATTGTTGCTGATTTTACCACTAAGGTCAAACCCCCCCCCCCCCCCCCCCCCCCCCCCCCCTCCGCTTGAGCACACATTAACACACTAAGAAATGGCCGACACGGTTACGAGCTTATTACTTCTGCTATGAACAGCCTGGCCCATTCCACGTGACAACGCGGGCAGATATGAACCCGCTGCTGAATCCATCCGGTTACCTTCCCGGACCCGGCAGAGAGGGGTAGGTCCACCCGAGGAGACACGGGATATAATAAGTAAGTGCGCGAATCTTAAAGAATATGACGGGACTCACAGGTGTACCCGCCCCAAGGGAGATCCTCTAGCACAATTGAGAGTCTGAAAGTATGTTTTCTGGCAAGTTGTATGACTCGGTTACGGAGACCTTACAGGCGAAGCTACTCGTTTTTGCCCCTAACTGCTAACATGCGCCGACGGGACCCCTCTCTCTACACCCCTCTCTCTACACCCCTCTCTCTACACCCCCTCTCTCTACACCCCCTCTCTCTACACCCCCTCTCTCTACACCCCCTCTCTCTACACCCCCTCTCTCTACACCCCCTCTCTCTACACCCCCTCTCTCTACATACCCCTCTCTCTACATACCCCTCTCTCTACATACCCCTCTCTCTACATATCTCTACTCCTCTATCGCCCTCACTTAATCTATTTATATATCTCCCTCACTTAATCTATTTATATATCTATTTATCTATCACCCTCACTCTATCTATTGCCCTCACTCTATCTATCGCCCCTCCCTCTATCTTTCGCCCCTCCCTCTATCTTTCGCCCTCCCTCTATCTTTCGCCCTCCCTCTATCTTTCGCCCTCCCTCTATCTATCGCCCTCCCTCTCTCTATCGCTCTCCCTCTCTCTATCAATCAACCTCACTCTATCACACTCACTCTATCTAGTTGGAATTTTGGAATTTAGAAGTGGATTTATAGAGCGCATAGCTACCCTTGGGCATCCCAGCGCTAAGAGGACCTAGTTTATTCCAGAGAGGGTCAGTTCTATCTGTCTATCGCACCACCACAGCATCACTCAGCACCACCACAGCATCATTCAGGGGCACCACAACATCACTATGCACTACCACAGCATCACTGAACGCCAGAGCATCACTCGTCGCCACCACAACATCACTCAGCGCCACCAGAGCATCAGTCTGTGCAACCATTCAACAACTGGTTCAAATATGTTCTCTCAATGTTTCCAGGTTTATTACAAATGTCACAAAAAGATGTTAATATTTCACTTCTGTTCTTGGATTTTCGTCACAAAATACACTGAACATAATCTTCACAAAAGTTATTTAAAAAAGTTTAAGCTATTGCCATTATAAATTACAATAACTTTTTATTTAAGTATTAATTATAAAAAATAAAGGCCATTGTTATTTGTAATATGAATACATATAAGTCACGTAAATAAAACATATTGCATTACAAATGCTATAGGTGTCACATTTGCAAAAGTTATAACTATTGGCATTGTAAATGACAAAGCTATCAATTTAGCTATTTTAAAAACCAACACATAAATAAAATATTTACAAGACCAATAGCTCCAACTTTTCTAATGCGAGACCTATTGCATTTCCAATGCTTGTTGTTGTTGTAAGCCAGAGTAGCGGCGAGTCCTCCGGGGTCCCACTCTACACTTCACAGCCAGTCCTAGAACCCTGAGCAGCAGGCTGGCGTTGATGCCACACGGATGAAAAGAGCCGGTTGTCGTTTGGTGACCCCAGATCATTGGCTCTGTCCCCTGCGTATTTGATTTAAGTCAGTGGGCTTGAACACCCGTTGCTAGGACTTTAGGCTCGACTACTCCCCTAAGTGGTTTCGGCCGATTAACCATAAAATAGCTGTATGCCATATTTAGCATCCACCAGGTGGCAGTAGTGAAGGAAGAAAAAGTAGGTATGTTTTATGTTTAAATATTACACTTTCACGTTCCTTCCTTCTTGCAGCAGTACATAAATAGAAAGGAGCGGATTGGCCACAGATATATTACCATTGCCTGAGGGGGGTTTTCTTGATCTCTTGGGTATTGCATCTCTTCATTCACCTGCAGTGACTTAACAGCATCTCCTTTTTTTTTCTCCGCAGGAAGCTTTTCTCGTTGGCTGTTACAGAGGGTGTCGGCTGTTCTCAATCTGTCACTTTGTGATTGGTGGCGCTAATGCCAAACTAAACACAACAAGATACGAATGCGGGCAAGGTACGCTTCTTCTTGTTTCTGAAGCCATTGCACTGTTTCTGCTACATATGTTTTCAATGGCTGTCTCAGTCATGTTATTGATATGTTTTCTTGCATGAAAAATATTTTGTCTTAAACCATTACATTTGCCCATCAGTTATTACTTTAACCACCAGAAGATACCCACACTCCTGGATCTTAGTGTACTGATCCCAAGAGTGAGGGAACAGGTTATGTTTTGCATTTCCAAAAGATCATGTTATTATTGACGAGGCTTATGGAGAAAATAAATGCATTGAAAAGCAACTTGATAGTGTGGCTGCTTTTGTGCGGTGTCATTTGCAGGATTTTATGATTGTGTGCAACGTAGAACTCAACTAGGTTGTCCACTACATGAAGACTCCTGCCCAGACTTTTAATCACAACCTTTGTTTGAAATTTGTTCTTGCATTGATTTATTATTATTTTTTTTTAATGTTGTCATCCCCTCGAGGTAACAGTGGCATGGACTATGACAATTCACAGCTTGTGAACCCCCACCACTGTCACTGCAGTGGTGACCTGATGAAGATAATTTGGCTTTGGTTGATTCTTTTAGACGATGACCCTTGGTATTAGTGAAGCAACAAGAAAGTCTAATGGAATTTCCTCAACCATCTGATCAGACCCCTATTAAGCGGAAACTGAACATGAAAACTGAGTTGAGCAGCTCTTGTCGTTTAAGCTCCCAAATGAGTAGTTGCAGAGAGTGCAATTCTTGAAATTTGCTTTGCAGAACCGGAGTGTAGCACTCTTTTGTGATTTCCATGAGAGATACTGTTGAAGGTGTCAGCCTCTGTATTTGGTACACTTAAAAAATCGATCACTGCTGATGTGAGCATTGATGCTATAAGCTAGTGGGTGTGGTTTGTGCATCGATACGCCACTTTCTCTACTGTCTTGCGCTGATTGGTCAGTTAATACATTTTTGTTTGTTAGCAGGCCTCAAGTGCTAAGGATTCTTCCCTGAAGTTGAGAAGATTAGATTAAGCAACAATTTCTCAGCCCATATCCCCTATATTTTGAGCTCAACATTGTCCTTTACCGATGGCACAATCAAAGAGAATGTTCCTATTGCCATTGAGTGTGGTTTTCAAGTACATTATTCTGTTGCTGCCACAACGGGAGAGATTGCAGAGCTGTTGGGATGGAATTCAATGAGCTTTGCACTCAGGGTTTGCCAGTGGTGGCTCCAAAGCGGAATCAGACATTGCTCTAATAGTCTAATGCAAGAAGTCATGGAGTCAGGAGGGAGGAACTCTGGTGCACTGTCTTGTTTCAGTGGAAGGGAAATATATTTGATCAAGCTTGGAATTCCAAAAGAAACCCTTTTAATTCCCGATTGGGACGTATTTCTCCCATGATTGCACCTTCTGAACAGGGAGTGGTATCCACTTGCTGAGGTTTACTGAGAGAACCAAGTCTTCCAGAAGTTTGGTTCTTAATTGAAAGTATTGTTGGGGCTCCCTGCAAAAAGTGTTTGATCATAAGGAAAGAAGGTACAACACAAGTAGGATCTCTGCTAAACGTCTTTGGTTGGTTATTTGTTTGCATTGCTGGCCTATTCTAGTGTAACGTCCCCTTTTGTGGATGGGATAGCACTTAATATCTGTGTTTATGAACATCAATGAAGGTCAATGATAGAGAGGGAAAAGTTACTACCTTAAGGGTCAAAGCCCTAAAAATGTGTTTCCAGTGTAGGGTAGGCACTCCAAATGTCGAACCATAGTTTGACTGGAATGCTGAAACTCCTTGCCTTGGTCCTGGGCAAAAGAAGCAGAAATATTTGACTTCTCATCTTATGCTCTGTTTGTCTAAAATTGTTTATTGAAATTTTGAAAATCGGAAATACTTGCATGCTCAGACTTTTAGAAATATCATGTTCACTTTTTCACCTGTTTACTGAAAAAAGGTTCTTGATACCGTGTGACCCTTAGACTATCTCTAGAAAGCACAGTGATGTTATGGTATTGTAAAGCAGTTATATGTGCCCATATGTATACTATAGTCTGCAGTTTGATAAGTCATCCACAGCAAGTCCCTCCCTGCAACGTTTTTACATGACCGTCAAGAGGAGGAATTGGAGAGATTCCCTGGTAGTGACTTTACTCTCCATCCAATTGAGGGATTACTGATCTGATTGATATGGAGCAAACCTGCTAGATTTGCGGCAAGAAGTCTTTCGTAGTATTCATATTCATCTATATCAAGGGGTCCATCTTGGACCACTTCTAGTAGTTTTTTAATGTGATTAAAATTAGTCCTTTTCAACTGTATGATAGGACACTGGTGTTAACATATTTTCCCTTTCACAGCCTCGAGAAATGGTGGCCACTGAATGTAGACCATTATCTTAGTCTTCCCTTATGCATTCATTTTAGAATTTCTTCTTATACTTTATGTGCATGTCCGACTATTTTGAATCCCTATCATGCTTCGTGGTATTG
This sequence comes from Lissotriton vulgaris, assembly GCF_964263255.1. NCBI lineage: Eukaryota > Metazoa > Chordata > Amphibia > Caudata > Salamandridae > Lissotriton > Lissotriton vulgaris. Next base: position 48,615,157 of record NC_141700.1, read on the forward strand.
CTAGGCTGTTGGATGTGTGAAGTGGGACTGTGCACAGGAGGTTGAACGTATAGTGTAGAAAGCTGTGAAGCTTCTCTGGATCCAGTCATTTCCAGCAGAGTCCTCCCACCTGCCCCTTGCAGGATTTAAAAATTCCTTCCCCGAACTGGTTTATAGAGCAACCAGACAGTGCCCAATGGGCTGGTCTGACAGTCCAGGGTGTGGCAAGTAAATGGTGTGCGCAAGGAGCACTCCCGTTTCAAGATTTATCTTACTAATCCAATGGTGCTCCGATTTATCAGGGTTGTCAGTCCTGGGGTATGAAAGCAAGTTACGGTGGGTTGTTGGGCCCACCAAATCGGGCACTGTGCACTTAGCGCTCCGCGCTTTATTTATACTTCACACACTTTGATTTTGAATGCTTGTTTTATTCTTGTTCTATTTCAAGCTTTGTTAGTGTTACTCATGTATTATTGTCATATTTTCATAATACAAGCGTATTTCAACATTTTGTCATTTTTACACACATAACCAATACATCATTGATTTAAATTCAATTAAATTTCTACATTAAACAGTATATACATTTATTACACGTGAGCCCAATGCATTTCGGCGCCGCGATGGTGCCTTCATCAGGGGCGTGTCTGGAAATCAAACATATAAGATGATGTCAGAATCTTAATGGGGGTTCATGGGGTGTATGTAGCTAGATCCTATTGTTAGGTCATACCTGCCAGTTCAGACAATTTATATGCGTGTCAATCCTTATGTTCAATATTGGTCACTGTGGATGATAGTAAATAAATAATCACAGTAAATAATCAACTTATGATTGCATAAGGGTTTCTAAAACTATATCCCGAAGGACCTGATGGAAACATACCTGTGTGTGACGTTATATATTCGCTGAAAAAAGAAATTCATATATGTCAAGATAAAACTAATCCTCTTGAACATATCGATATCATCGTTTCTACAGGTCCTAAGACCCTTACCTTATCTTCACCGAAATGGAATCACTGTTTGGTGAAAAAAACTAAATTACTAGTCTGCTTGGTAGTAATGCAGCAATATTTTCGAATTGTTCAAAATGAACATGTGGCTGCATACCTGGTTCGCCAAGAATGTCCGCCTTGTATGGGGTTCCGTCTAACGAGCGTTGTACTACGCGAAGTGCCGGTAAAACGCCATATGTAACTCCGTTTGTCTCACCGCGGAGTTGAATTGAATGACAAAGAGAAAGGACTACGTCAACAGGACCTGGGAGTCCCGATGGTGATTGTGTGCGCCATATTTGAACCTGTCTTGTACCAAGACACGCTGTGTTAATTCCTAGATTTGCGGGTTTAACGGGCGAAGTTTGCAATTATTTATTCAATCGTCCGTGGTGGACACTGAAAAGAACTATTATGGAAGAATTCTCAAGTTTATAAAAAGGAATTTCATGCCTGTGGATACCCTGTGTGTGTTCCTCTGGGTCCCGATTATGTAATCGATAGGCTGTCAGCTCTTTACTGCTAGCGGTTGCTGTGTAGTGTTCGTAACGGAACAGAAGGTTCCTGTTTATGTGGTTCTAGCTGCTACTAAATTATAGGTGATCAATCGACAATATTATGCAAGCTTCGCTGCTAGGAGATGCTGGCATTATAATCGAAGTTAATTAGAAGGACTGATCTTGTGTGTCGGACTGTGTATTTCTGGGCAACTAAGTGTAACCAGTATTAATAGTAAGGTGATCATTTAGATTGCTAGTTAGTCCTAGTGAGTGGTAAGGAAAATGCTTTAAACCTAAATCTTCAGTATGTTGTAATTTATATGAAACATGGAATCACGTGGGTCTGTAAGCGGTCTGTACAAGCTCACTAAAACATTTGATAATCATGTCTATTTACAAACATAGGTCAGTTTCAAACTGTATAAGTCCTGAATTAATATACATTCCTGTATACTTTTGATGAGTACACTCACTTAAGCATTTGATAATCATATCCATATACGTACATAGATCAGTTTCAAACTGTAAGGGTCATGAATACATATACATTCCTGTAAATTTCTGATAATCATATACATTCGAAAATTATAAGATCATGTGACATGTATGCAAAGAAATGAATCATAAGGTAAAATAAAACATAAGGCTCTTATTCCTAGTGTCTCTTTGGGTGGAATTCATATTTCATTTGCAAAAGTGATGCGTGATCAGATCCAATCAATATGAATTATCATCATATACCCATTATTTTCCTCACAGAATTGATCTAAAGGATATGTGTTCTAACTATGTGATCAATTTGGTTATGTCTATTCTTGTGGTGGATAGGATTCCTACAGATAACATGAGAGATCGTATTTGTCATTTAACCCCAAAGGGGTTAATGTTTTTAGATATTTAATCCAAAAAAGTTCACGTTGCATTAATCTCTGATGGTTATCGATACCTTCCTTGATCTGTACCTTTTCAATTACAAAGAATCGCAGTTGTGATATGGTGTGTTTTTCGTCTCTCCAATGGAGTACTAAGGGTGATGTTAGGTTCAAGTTGCGAATTCTGCTCTTATGTTCTGTTATGCGCACTTTTACTTTGCGTTCCGTTTTTCCCACGTACATTTTGCCGCAGGGGCACTTGATTGCGTATACGACGTTGGTGGAATTGCAATCACTACTGTGTTTAAGCTGTATGGTTTTTCCTGTTGTTGGGTGTGTACACACGTTTCCTATGATCACATTGTTACAGTTAGTGCAATTAGTGCACTAATTGCAATTCCACCAACGTCGTATACGCAATCAAGTGCCCCTGCGGCAAAATGTACGTGGGAAAAACGGAACGCAAAGTAAAAGTGCGCATAACAGAACATAAGAGCAGAATTCGCAACTTGAACCTAACATCACCCTTAGTACTCCATTGGAGAGACGAAAAACACACCATATCACAACTGCGATTCTTTGTAATTGAAAAGGTACAGATCAAGGAAGGTATCGATAACCATCAGAGATTAATGCAACGTGAACTTTTTTGGATTAAATATCTAAAAACATTAACCCCTTTGGGGTTAAATGACAAATACGATCTCTCATGTTATCTGTAGGAATCCTATCCACCACAAGAATAGACATAACCAAATTGATCACATAGTTAGAACACATATCCTTTAGATCAATTCTGTGAGGAAAATAATGGGTATATGATGATAATTCATATTGATTGGATCTGATCACGCATCACTTTTGCAAATGAAATATGAATTCCACCCAAAGAGACACTAGGAATAAGAGCCTTATGTTTTATTTTACCTTATGATTCATTTCTTTGCATACATGTCACATGATCTTATAATTTTCGAATGTATATGATTATCAGAAATTTACAGGAATGTATATGTATTCATGACCCTTACAGTTTGAAACTGATCTATGTACGTATATGGATATGATTATCAAATGCTTAAGTGAGTGTACTCATCAAAAGTATACAGGAATGTATATTAATTCAGGACTTATACAGTTTGAAACTGACCTATGTTTGTAAATAGACATGATTATCAAATGTTTTAGTGAGCTTGTACAGACCGCTTACAGACCCACGTGATTCCATGTTTCATATAAATTACAACATACTGAAGATTTAGGTTTAAAGCATTTTCCTTACCACTCACTAGGACTAACTAGCAATCTAAATGATCACCTTACTATTAATACTGGTTACACTTAGTTGCCCAGAAATACACAGTCCGACACACAAGATCAGTCCTTCTAATTAACTTCGATTATAATGCCAGCATCTCCTAGCAGCGAAGCTTGCATAATATTGTCGATTGATCACCTATAATTTAGTAGCAGCTAGAACCACATAAACAGGAACCTTCTGTTCCGTTACGAACACTACACAGCAACCGCTAGCAGTAAAGAGCTGACAGCCTATCGATTACATAATCGGGACCCAGAGGAACACACACAGGGTATCCACAGGCATGAAATTCCTTTTTATAAACTTGAGAATTCTTCCATAATAGTTCTTTTCAGTGTCCACCACGGACGATTGAATAAATAATTGCAAACTTCGCCCGTTAAACCCGCAAATCTAGGAATTAACACAGCGTGTCTTGGTACAAGACAGGTTCAAATATGGCGCACACAATCACCATCGGGACTCCCAGGTCCTGTTGACGTAGTCCTTTCTCTTTGTCATTCAATTCAACTCCGCGGTGAGACAAACGGAGTTACATATGGCGTTTTACCGGCACTTCGCGTAGTACAACGCTCGTTAGACGGAACCCCATACAAGGCGGACATTCTTGGCGAACCAGGTATGCAGCCACATGTTCATTTTGAACAATTCGAAAATATTGCTGCATTACTACCAAGCAGACTAGTAATTTAGTTTTTTTCACCAAACAGTGATTCCATTTCGGTGAAGATAAGGTAAGGGTCTTAGGACCTGTAGAAACGATGATATCGATATGTTCAAGAGGATTAGTTTTATCTTGACATATATGAATTTCTTTTTTCAGCGAATATATAACGTCACACACAGGTATGTTTCCATCAGGTCCTTCGGGATATAGTTTTAGAAACCCTTATGCAATCATAAGTTGATTATTTACTGTGATTATTTATTTACTATCATCCACAGTGACCAATATTGAACATAAGGATTGACACGCATATAAATTGTCTGAACTGGCAGGTATGACCTAACAATAGGATCTAGCTACATACACCCCATGAACCCCCATTAAGATTCTGACATCATCTTATATGTTTGATTTCCAGACACGCCCCTGATGAAGGCACCATCGCGGCGCCGAAATGCATTGGGCTCACGTGTAATAAATGTATATACTGTTTAATGTAGAAATTTAATTGAATTTAAATCAATGATGTATTGGTTATGTGTGTAAAAATGACAAAATGTTGAAATACGCTTGTATTATGAAAATATGACAATAATACATGAGTAACACTAACAAAGCTTGAAATAGAACAAGAATAAAACAAGCATTCAAAATCAAAGTGTGTGAAGTATAAATAAAGCGCGGAGCGCTAAGTGCACAGTGCCCGATTTGGTGGGCCCAACAACCCACCGTAACTTGAGTCCAGGGTGTGGGCCTATTTTTAGTTGCTTGTGGGTCTGTCGTGCTGGTTTTACTGCCTTATATAAAAACAGGCATTGCCTGCAGCAAGCTCAATTACATGCTCTTTTCCATATCTTGCAAAGTAGCTTCTCTTTTTACAAGTTCGGAACTGCCCACGTTTGCAAACTTTTTTTTTTTTTGAAAATGTTTTTATTGCAGGATTCAATCATGCACATAGTCAAATACAGACATTATGTTAATCTTATAACAGGGTCATGTTGCCTGCATGAACACAGAATATTGTACATATACACCATTTTTCATTTTGTAACATTCCCCGGCTAACTGGATCCCCCCCCCTCCCACTAACGTTCCCGGCACTTTAACCTTTCAGTTAGGCACTACACACACCGCGTGGGTTTCCTTGTGCACACAGCAACTAGGTCCTGTAGCATTCAGTCCTGACATTATACTCCTCGTCATTGAATCACAGTGTTGCATACCATCAAAACTTGGCAGTCCGTTTGCACCTTTCCGTGCGGTCAGCTCCGTACAGTTACCGGGGCCAGTACTGTGGGAGAGGCGGGGTGGGTGGGGGGGAGAGAAGAAGGGGGGGGGGGGGAGAAAAAGAAAGGCTGGGGGCGAGGAAGCAAAGACGGCGGGGGGGGGGAAGGAGGGGGGAAAGAAAAGGGGGGGGGGACACAGCTACGTACAACCATAATCACATATACTGTTAGATTCCCATTGTATGTATATACGACTTGTAGTAACCTGGGACGTCATGCACAGCAGTTAACGTTCCCCCAATCACAATATTTCCCCATCACTCCCTGCATCCGAAGGAGTAATTCCGACAGCATTACCTGTTTCAAAATCCAACAACAGTGCATGCCATTCCATATAGATGGGGTTTTTTCGCAGGCCCCTACGCTCCTCACGCTGCAATTCCATGCCCTCAGCCCGTCCCCTCCTCAGTACCTCCCCCCGCCAAAGGTCTGGGTCCGGCGGTCTGGCTGATTTCCATCGCATCGTTATTGTTCTCTTAGCTAGCAGTAAGGCTAGATCAGCAAATCGGAACGCTACGCTCCTCCCCCTCTCAGGTGACCCCAATCCTAATAGACAGTACTCCATATTTGCATAAGGCTTCGCTGGTGCCACCCTGGCTAGGCCGTCCTGAATTGTGGTCCAGTAGTACCCCAGCTTTGGGCAGTTCCACAGCATGTGTATCAGCCCTGCATCAGCAGCCCCACATCTAGGGCACGTATCCACCCCTTCAGGGAACATGTCGTGAATCCGGTGCGGAGTGAGGTATGCCCTATGAATGGTCATGAGTTGAATAAATTTAAATCCCATTCCCTATCTCTAAACTCTCTACCTACATCCCCCTCCCATTTGGTCCTGAGAGGTAAAAGTGTGATGGCCTTGCCCGTTCTAATCCCATGTGTTATCCATTTTGTTAAATGGCCGCCATCTCCCATCAAATACTGCATAGTGATGAGTGAGTTCACAGGAGGTTCTACTCCCAGCGGCGCCCACGTTGAGGTGACATAATGTTTGACCTTGGCATACAGTAGAAACAACCTCTCGGGGGTTCCATGCAATCTATGAAAGTCTGTGAATGTCATCATAGCGCCGTCGTGAAATAGATCACCCACCTGCCGGACGCCTGCGTCAAGCCAGTCATTTAGCGCATGCTCCGTCAGTGTACCCGTCGCAAGAGGAAGCCCTAATAGCGGTATCGTAGGAGCATAGGAAGTCATCACACTTGTGTAGCGCACCGCCTTCTTCCAACAGCCTATGGCCAGTTTAAGCAGGAGCGGCGCTGCACTCGGTATTTTAGTTCGCGGTAGCAATAACTTATGGGTGGCGCCATGTGCCCTGTCCTCATCGGTCATATTGATCTCATGGAGATTGCGCCCTGCCAGCCAGTAGGCCAGCCATTGCAGCTGACAGGCGTATCCATACGCCCTCAGATCCGGAACGCCCATTCCCCCTCTGTTGGTTGGCAGTTGCATCTTATCTAGGCTGATACGTCTCCTACCCGGGCCCCATACCAGTTCAGTCAGTATCGTATTTAGCGCCGTGAACGTATATGCGGGGATCATGAGCGGCAAGTTTGTAAAGAAATAAAGGAGACGGGGCAAAACCACCATTTTAGAAATGGCCACCCGTCCGGCCACCGATAGCGGCAGAGTATTCCAGAACTGCACTTGTTTCTTTAGGCCGGTGATCGCTTTCCCCAAATTTCCATCCAGCATGTCCCCCGTCTCCATGTATAGCTGTATTCCAAGGTATTTAACAGTCGTATCTGCGATCTGTATAGCGTACGGTGGGAACCGCAGCATTGTATCCTCACTTGCGTTACGGAAACAGAACCCATATGACTTAGCGTCATTAACCATAAGGCCCGATAAGGCCGGGAAGTCTTCAAAAATCTCCGGTATCGGATCCAGGCTGTCATGCATATTTCCTACATATAATATTATGTCGTCGGCATATGCCGAGACAACATGAGTCGCAGTATCCCTCCGCACTCCCCTGTGATTGGCAACCGTCCGCAGTTTATGCAACAGCGGCTTCAATGCCAATATGAACAGCAGCGGAGACAGCGGGCAACCTTGCCTAGTGGCTTTCTCTATATGTAAGGTGTCAGATACACATTTATTAGTGCGTACTCGGGCGGTCGGCCAAGTATAAAGCAGTGTTAATCATGCTATAAACTCGGGCGGGATGCCAAATCCACGGAGTGCAGAAAACATGTAGTCCCATCTGAGGGAATCGAACGCCTGTTTCAGGTCCAAAGAGATGCAGCCCTCTACGCCAGTGGTTGCAGATTCGTGGAGCATCACCTGGCTGAGCCTCCTCAGATTCATGGCCGTGCTGCGTCCTGGCACGAAACCACATTGATCCGAGTGGATCAATCAAGGGATAAAAGAGGCCAATCGTGCCGCCAAGATCTTACTGAGGATCTTATAGTCTGTGTTTAACAGTGATCGAGGTCTGTAATTAGCGAGGTGCAGCCCGTCCCTGCCCGGTTTCAAAAGAGAAACTATCAGTGCCTGCAACGATGTAGCTGGAAGCCCATGTGCGGTCAGCGATTCTACATATAGTGTGTGTAAGTGAGGTGCTAGGACATCCCCGAATGTCCCATATAACTCGGCTGGTAGGCCGTCAGACCCAGGTGTTTTCCCCCTAGGTATTGTCCGTATTGCCTGCCTTACTTCCACCACCGTAATGGGGCGAGCTAACTCCAAACTCTGTTCCGCCGTGAGTTTCGGCATATTAAGGTCTGACGTGAATGCCTCATAATTCTCTGTTGACATTGGCGGATGCCGTGCATACAGCGTCTCATAATAACGCTGGAATGCAGTATTTTTAGCTCTGACTGAACTGGTGTGCCCTGTCGGTTATGTACCTCCAAAATGGGGGTATGTAAAGGTGCATCACGTATCAGCTTTGCTAGCAAGGGGCCCGTTCTATCCGCATGAGCATGTTGTCTGCATGTACATTCCCTAAAGTCCAGTACTCTCAACTCCTCCAGTAGTTCAGCATGTCGTATGTGTGCCTCCTGTAGTTAAGTGGATTTAACATTCGCACCTGCCTCTTCACAGTCAAGCATCGCCAGCCTCCCCTCCACCAACGTTTGCAAACTTTGGGCCACTTTTCTAGCTATCTGAATCACTATGTGGCCACTTTTATTTTGATACCCAGTCCTGTTTTCTGTCCCAGCCCAACCTGCACCCATGGTAGTCTCATTCTGTGTGAGATTAAGTTTGTCAGAAGCCTCTGATGGTGGGTTCAAACAGGGCGTGCATTGCTTTCCAGTCACAAGGAAATATTTTGAATATAGAAGGAAAGACCAGAAAGTATTTTGTTCGGGCCTGCACATAGAGGGGGAATATTAATATGGTCAAACTTGCTTCAAGGTCTTTAGTTCTGGTTCCTCAAGCTGAGCAGTTTCCCAACCCATAACTGAAGATGTAGTGAAAAACAAGCGTACATTGAGAACTAGGACAGCCTGGTCAGGCTGATGAAAAGATCCTGGAACAGCGCTTGAGCACAACTCGCCAGCAGCATACATGGACCAACCACACAAGCAGACTCCCTTAAGTCCTTGTACGGTAAAGGTACTGCTCTGCAAGTTGGATTTGCAGCTTTTAGTCCTATATAATTTTTAAAAGTAAAAAATCTAGATTTTTTTATATAAATACTTGAGTCTAACAGGCTGCATGTAGTGACGGCAAGAAGATAAAATTAGTCCGTTTTTAACCTTGAATATTTATGATGTGACCTGGAGAATTAATTTTGCGAATGATGAACAGATGCTAAATTAAATGTGTAATTCCAGAGTTTCCTGTTAGTTTGCTTTGCTTGAAGCTATGAAAAAAATCTCTGAAGCAAAAATAAAAATACAATCTCAGAATATTTTTACGATTGTAAAATGATTTACTTGATACCTAAAAGGTCACCTCCTAAAACTACAAATGCTCATCACCTCACTAAACGCTAAGCTTTTTCTGCAGAATTGGGAATCTCTCGTGCGCTTCTATATCTGTTTTGAAATGTGGTTCTACTTCGAACAATCCCTTCTTGATCCCTGATTTTGCTGGTAGGTCAAACGACTTAACTTTGCTGGTCGGGCTTTGTAAACCCCTTTAATGGAGTCCTCGTCCGAGACTAATGTGGAGCGTTCTTCCTCTGTACACTGTGTTAATAGAGCCCAGTGCTTGCTTTATTTATGTAATGTGACTCATTGGGCAGTTTTAAAAAAAATCATAAAATGACATTGCCACTTTTTCGGATTTTCAAAGCTAATCTCCTCTTTTCAATGTTCTAGCATGCTTTCAGGTTTTTAATAAAGCCGAAGAGCAGCATGGCTGTGTAACCGGCTGCAGAAACCAGCATCCCTTGGCGGGGAGACGTAAGGATAAGGTAGGGGTAACTTCTGTTGTGTGGAAGTGAGACTGGAATGCATTAGTGGTTTCTCCGCTGTAATTATTGAATGTTACATAATGTATTTATTTTGCAATGTCTATCATATATTTATTTTACACCTTTCAGTGCCTCATGGGTATCTGCAATGTGCATATTTACAACTTACAAGTAACAAGCTATTCACTGTATATAACTTATAACCGCGCCCATAGCTTGTTAAAGGTAATCCGAATGACTGATGGAAACTATTTGCAATGAACAGGAGACTGATTAAATCTTATCCAGTGGATGGCGAGGGAGGCGGGCAGGGGCATCAGGAAAGGAATTGGGTAGAGGAAGACCAGGGAAGGGACTATGAAAGAGTGGAAAAGCCTTAGCCCACGAAGGGTGAATGTTTCTGAGCAAGCTGGAATTGACATGCGCATGATGGGCGGGTAGTGAAAAGAACTGGGAGCGTGTATATCCAAAGAGAAGAGGTGTAAGGACAGGAAACGCCGTGTGTGGAAACAGGTTCATGGGAGCCAAAGGATTCCACGTAACGTTTCAACAGGAATGTTTGCCGTTTTTTACTAAATTGAAATTGAGTTCCCGCTTTCCCACATGATGACTTGGGTGCAAGGTAAGGTTAGCAATACCTTCACTGTTCTGTTTTGTCGCATACATTAATAAGCATAAATTACCCTAGGCTTTAAGGAGCTATAACTTCCCCTTGCTTTAAAGGCCCCAGGCTACAGTCATCCTAAAATACCGCTACTATGCACTGGTCAGATCAGTACAGAAAACCTCAGTGGACAAGTGAAGAGCAAAGAGCATTCACGCCCCTGTCCATTGAATATTGTCGATGTCTCAAGGCATTAGTAACTGTTTTAGTCCCTGCAATGACCTCACACATAAATAATCTAAGTGTTCCCAGGCATTAAATGTAAATGCCTCATGCTGCAGTGACCTTTCATAGCCCATAGAATAAATGAGCATTAGCTGTGCCGCACACTACTAGCACCAATGGCATTATTGGTTCCAGACAAAGTCCATAAGGAGTATTGATTGATCATTGGTGTCCTGTGAATAGGAGTCTCGATGTTGTCAGACAGTAATAAGTAACAATGTGGCCTGCTCTTAAGAAGCCGCATTAAAAGGGCCATGCAGTTATGTATATCCATGTCACCCCTTATAGTAATGTCCAATAGACCTAAGCAATATCAGGTGTCAATGGTCCTCCGAATTCATGAGCATAAACGGCTCCAAGCTATAACTGTTATCAATGGCGGTACGCAATTCAGTCACTACAACTTACTGGAGTATGAATGGCCCGATCAGTCCGCCTTGTGGTACTGAGTATCAATGGCACCAAGCAATATTGATCATCACTGGCCCCATGCACAGTCCTTTCTGCCTGCCCCAGGGTCAGAAAAGGTTGTACTTGTTCCCTCCTACCTCCCGTCTTGTCTAAGTAAGCTGCTGGAAATATGCCTTATTTTTGTTATTAGTTAAACCCACCTGGCCTTCCCCATGTGCCAGAAAGGTTGTTTGTGTCCCCTTGACCAATGCCAGTGGTGGAGATTTTGGTCTAAAACACCTTACAGGTGCTCCAGTGCATTGTACGAAATTGCAAACAGACCACAGGGATATGTGACTGAAAGAGGAACATGACAGGTAAGCTTTGGCTAAGGGCCAGAATGATTGATGTTGTGCCACACTCCATATAAATACCCAGCCTTCCCCAAGGGTGGGAGGGAGCAGTGCCTTTTTAAAAGTAAGAAAAATGAGTAGCTGTGGGGTGGGGATTGGGGTGTTAAGTGGGCTGAGCAAATTTCTATTGGGGTGGCCTGCTCGGTGGCCAGTAAAGATGTGGCTGCACATGGAATCAGCCGGCACCCCCTCCTTGATCCTGTATTGGCGTCGAAGGCCGCGGGAGAAGGGGGGGATGGACTGTGTGCACAACAGGAAAAACCTATTTATGTTGCACAGGAGTGTCTCAAAAACATGAATGGGTGTGGGGGAAATGATGCTCCTTTCATGGGCTATTGCTTCAATGTGTTGTTCTTACCTGCCATGTCTTGAGATATTATTCTATGCACGGTCTTTTCTGTATGTACCACTGCCTAGCCTTGCCGTAAACTTGTAATAAAGCTGGTTATTAGAAAATGTTAAAAGAATGAAATGGGGCAACTGGTAACTGAGAGGGCAAATGCCTGGGACGGTTGGACGTAGCTCTAGTAGCAAGCTTGGTCAGAACCTCGTACAGCAGCATTTCTGGTCCTTCTTGCCCTCACTGCATTTTTCAGGAAAGGGCGACCAAGCAGGTGATTGCTCCCTTGATGTTCTGTTCCATCTGGCCAAGGAAAAAAGCTCTCATTCTAAAAAAGAATTAAAAAAAATATTGTGGAGGAAGGAAGTCTGGACCCGAGGCTAGGTTCATAAATATGAATAGGACGTTTGGGCAGCAGTTACCAGGTTGTGGTGTCCTCCACCGTTATTCTCTTGGAGGTTCCCTATGAGACCTAGAATTTCCTACAGACGTTTGTGAAACGATAATATTGGGCTTCTAAAGCAAAATAAATGATGCGCAGATTCCTAAGGCTTGCACGCCCAGGTCTTCTCATGTCAATCTAGTAATGCTTGCTCAGAACCCCTCGTGATGGCCATTGGAAGTCATACAAAAATGAAAGCATTTGGTAGAAATGTCTTTTCCTGGAACATTAGTTTCCTTTGGCTTTTTTCTGATTAATACTAAATCTTTACACATTCTCCTCAACCTTCCACCTCTCCACAAGAGAATGTCATGCATTTGTTTGTTCCATTTAGTACCTTTTTCTACTTTGTTTCAATTAGTTACATCTGTTAATTACCTCCGTGCATGTGCAGCGCATAGGAGATTGAACGAAAGTGACAACACAAGAATTTATTGATCCTTTCGGTAACTCTTGCACCCTATCTGATTTAGCTGAGTGGTCCCATGCTTGCCTGGACCCTTCCTACGTTATTTTTTGCCCTGTCCCTTCCTGTATCGTTGTATGCCCTGCCCCTCCAGCCCCTGTCCTTTGTTATGTTGCTTGTCCTGTCCCTCCCACATGGTGTTACTTGCCCTGTGTCTTCCATGGAGTGTTGCTTGCCCCTCCCCTTCCTGCACTGTGGTGCTTGCCCTGTCCCTAGCGCCAGAAAAAAGTAACACGACGCTGCCAGTGCTGGCTGCATCATAGCGCTTTTTGTTTTTTAACTTTGTTATGCCGCACAGTAGCCGTGCTGGTGTACAACACGGCTAAAAGATATTGACAAAGCCAATAGCTCTCGTATAGGCGAAACCTATTGCCTGTGCATCATTTTTCCTAGTTGAACAAGCATTGGCAGACTAGTCAAAGCTGCTCTGCCCTTATATCTTTCTGTGAGCTGTTTTGGACCTGTTGTTGATTATCGGAAGGTCAGAGAGAGTTTAGTAGAGTTCCATCTCCGGGTGAAACGGCTTGCGGTTCAATGCTACAAGAAAGTTTGCTTCTCTTGAGTTCTTGTTTGGATCATAAGGTTCTAATGAAAACCAAAGCAAGCTTGTTATTGAGGAGTGTTGAAATGAGATGTGTGCTATCTCGAGTTCAGAGGAAAAGAAGAAAGAGGAAACCAGTACCACAATGACTTTAATATGCACCACTTATCTTCCAAATTTCAACAGTAAAACAAATCTAAAACATTTGTGGTTTGTCCTTAAGAGCCATGTAAGCGACCTAGCACACTCTAGGCTTTTCCTGATACTACCTTAACCCAGTGGTTAAGTAGGGGATCTGTGTTTTGAAATTAATTCACACACTTGATTGTAAACTTGGAAATACATCTCCAGAGGACATTACCTTTTGATAATTGGAAGTCAATCGTTGTCAATAATTCCTCCCAATATCTGCTCCACATACCATTACATTAGACATTTCTGGTCTTGGCACTCTGCTAACCCAGTTTTTGTCATCCCATGAACATGAGTGCCTGGTGACCAGGGACCCCTGTGTTTGAACCTCAGCATGTGGTAGCCAGGAATATTATCCATCCATGTGCGGTTGAAAATTTGAGCCATCAAGAACCTCCAATGACCAATATGTCTATCGATCTTTTAGTGGCCAAAGAGCTTAACCTCCTTGAGACAACAGTTCATCACTGTTAATGTAGTTGGATCTCTGGCCGTATTCCTTTTGGCTGCTTTTGATGCCAGCAGAGGCAACAGAGCCAACAGAGGCAATTGTCAGGATTCCTCCTGACAATTGGGCTCAAGCCATAGCTAACGGACCGGCGGACAGAAACCTCACCTTCGCATCTTCAGGGAGCCTGCTGCCTGCTGTTACCGCTACCACTGGCCGGACCCGCTTCGCGGGTCCCGCTGCGCTGTTAGCAGCGGCCGCCACACACTACATCTCAGCAAGGGGCTTGGCGTCTGCACTGACCGGCAGGGCTGCGAGCTTGCAGCGGGGGACTCCAAGGACCAGGAGTCCCGCGCGCCCGTCACCACCTGGGCTGCTCTCCCTGCCGGCTCCACCCCCACCTGCCTCACTTAAGCGGCGGCTTAGCACGCCGTAAGCGGATTCCTCCTGACAATTGGGCTCAAGCCATAGCTAACGGACCGGCGGACAGAAACCTCACCTTCGCATCTTCAGGGAGCCTGCTGCCTGCTGTTACCGCTACAACTGGCCGGACCCGCTTCGCGGGTCCCGCTGCGCGGTTAGCAGCGGCCGCCACACACTACATCTCAGCAAGGGGCTTGGCGTCTGCACTGACCGGCAGGGCTGCGAGCTTGCAGCGGGGGACTTCAAGGACCAGGAGTCCCCGCGCGCCCGTCACCACCTGGGCTGCTCTCCCTGCCGGCTCCACCCCCTCATTCACCAATCCCATAGCCATAAAAGAGAAGCTAAAAAGTAAAGGAGGACCCCGCACAGGCTTATAGGGGACTGGGGGGATAATGAATCTTAAAAGACAGGGATGTCCCCGCGAGAGAGCAGTCTTAGACTGAGTTTCACACCTGGTTCTTAAATTCTAGGGTGAACATTTCATTCTAAAATAAAAGTATTTACGAAGCATGCCTTTAATATGGCGGGAGAGGTAAAGTTACAATGATTTGTACTCAACTTCTATAAGTGTATGGTAAGACCAACTACTTGCTTATATCACTAAAGATGCCAAATACAGAAGGAGATGATTGTTATATACCCTTGTTCAAACTGCAGTTATTACGTATTCCCCACCATGAACACAATATTTGGTTGTTAAACAAAAAGAATAAACAAGACCCAATGACAATAATGTAAAAGATAGAATGCAATAAAAAAATTTCACACCATGAGTTACTCTGTCAAACATTTATTGTATATACACATTGTTAAAAATTTCATTGTTACACAGTATAAAAACTTTTTCAAAAACATTTAATACATTTGAATGAACATAGTTAAAAACAAAGAATCACAGGTCGACGCGGCGTTTCGGTTTCTTGGATTAGTACCTTCTTCAGGACAGATTCTACATCAAATTTAAAAATTTAAAAAGACAGAGTTACTCTAAGTTGCATTGGTGCAGTCTATTAAGTTTTCACAAGTTTATGATTAATCACAATTGTGGTTACTCCAGTTACTCTTTAGGCATCTCTAGTACAAACACACATCTATTTTACCACAGTGTTTTCAGTTTACACACTATTACTATTATAAAATGTCTTATTTAAACATTATTCGCCCCTTTGAAACATTGAGTTGTGCGAACATATTAACCATATTCTTTCTGCCCATACACTTTGAACAAAACTAATACTGTTTACCTCTCTCATGGACTTGAGTGGTCCAATGCTTACGGAGCTTTAGATGAAAAAATTTCTATTCATGCACTAAAGGTATTTGTAAATTTATTGCATACCTTAAAACCAGTGGAATAAATTCCCCACCGGACAACGTTTTCTGTTCACAATCTGTTCTGTTCACGTTTTCTGTTCACAATCTTGCAGCCGTCTAAAAGACGGCTGCAAGATTGTGAACAGAAAACGTTGTCCGGTGGGGAATTTATTCCACTGGTTTTAAGGTATGCAATAAATTTACAAATACCTTTAGTGCATGAATAGAAATTTTTTCATCTAAAGCTCCGTAAGCATTGGACCACTCAAGTCCATGAGAGAGGTAAACAGTATTAGTTTTGTTCAAAGTGTATGGGCAGAAAGAATATGGTTAATATGTTCGCACAACTCAATGTTTCAAAGGGGCGAATAATGTTTAAATAAGACATTTTATAATAGTAATAGTGTGTAAACTGAAAACACTGTGGTAAAATAGATGTGTGTTTGTACTAGAGATGCCTAAAGAGTAACTGGAGTAACCACAATTGTGATTAATCATAAACTTGTGAAAACTTAATAGACTGCACCAATGCAACTTAGAGTAACTCTGTCTTTTTAAATTTTTAAATTTGATGTAGAATCTGTCCTGAAGAAGGTACTAATCCAAGAAACCGAAACGCCGCGTCGACCTGTGATTCTTTGTTTTTAACTATGTTCATTCAAATGTATTAAATGTTTTTGAAAAAGTTTTTATACTGTGTAACAATGAAATTTTTAACAATGTGTATATACAATAAATGTTTGACAGAGTAACTCATGGTGTGAAATTTTTTTATTGCATTCTATCTTTTACATTATTGTCATTGGGTCTTGTTTATTCTTTTTGTTTAACAACCAAATATTGTGTTCATGGTGGGGAATACGTAATAACTGCAGTTTGAACAAGGGTATATAACAATCATCTCCTTCTGTATTTGGCATCTTTAGTGATATAAGCAAGTAGTTGGTCTTACCATACACTTATAGAAGTTGAGTACAAATCATTGTAACTTTACCTCTCCCGCCATATTAAAGGCATGCTTCGTAAATACTTTTATTTTAGAATGAAATGTTCACCCTAGAATTTAAGAACCAGGTGTGAAACTCAGTCTAAGACTGCTCTCTCGCGGGGACATCCCTGTCTTTTAACATAAAAGAGAAGCAACACCCCCGCTGCGCGGGAGCGCGCCGGGAGAAGCCCGGGACAAGGGCGGGACCGTTTGAGGCCTAAGAGGACTGGCCTGGCCCACCCCCCCTTGGTTCGTGTCACTGTCACTGCGCCTGGACTTCGAGACTAGTGAGTACACTTCCGGAATTGTAACTGCCACACATCATGTGCACTCGGGGTAGTCGCAGTAAGACTGCACTGGGTTTGAGCAAGCCTAATGGGACCTTGGACGATTTTCTTGTGAAAACAAACTTGGCAATTGACGCCGAAATCACTAAAATGCAGAAGAGGGTTTCAATTGAGCTAGATGCTGCGCGCAGGCTTTCCCAAACCTTTGCAAACTCCAAAAAATCTTCCTTGGGAAATATTGCGTCTGCTGCATCCCCCCAAAACGCTTCACGCCCCCTCCCTCTGATAATTCACGCCGACATTCATCATCCTCCCCCTTCTTCTCCACTTCCATCAGCCCCCACCTTTATCTTCACTCCCATGCACTCTAAACCTACTGAGGGTCATGTGTCTACTCGACCTGGAGTCACTATCACTGTGCCGGACATTCCTGCCCCCTCCTCCTCTGTAGTAAAAACCAAAAATCTAGATGGCCCAGCCCTGAAAAAGAAAAATAATGCAAAATCTGCTTACGCTCGCAAAAAAGCAAAAATTGCAAGGCAGCAGTTTTTCAATCACAGAAGAACACTGCCCAATACAGGGGAGCTCACACAAACATCACACTCGGCCACCCAGCTAATAGGGGGTGATAGCGAACATAGCCATTCTAACATCACTCTTGCCCCTGCTCCAGAGAACCTCGCTGTTTGTGGAGAGAACTTAACGGGGGGAGGGCAAAACGAGCTAGGGAGGGATAAGGACAAGGCGGGTGATGATGAAGATTTTCTCAAAACAGTCTGGGCTACTTTAAAACAACTACTGTCACCTTTTGAACTCAGACTGTCACGTTTTGAGAATCACCTTCTTGAAATGGACAAGACCTTAGTATCCCTGGCCACGCTTAGCCTAAAACAGCTGGAAGCCACATATCCCCGTATCGCTGTGGGTGTCCCCCAGGTTAGCAATGATGGCATTCAATCTGCACTAGCCCCCAATGCTGGCATCCAACCGGCCCTAGACCCTAACGCTGCCACCCTTGTTTCTTTAATCCAGCCCCCACCTTTGCCCCCTCCACTACCTAAACCTATTCCAATCCCCAAACCTCGGACAATTTCAAACGTCCCTGTTCCCCCCACATCAAACTCATTAAAATCAGAGATAAAACCCCCCAAAAAACAGGTGCAGACCAAAGCTATCCCTAGAGCTGCCCAGAAGGCGAATACGATTATCAGCCCTCCACTACCTAAACCTATTCCAATCCCCAAACCTCGGACAATTTCAAACGTCCCTGTTCCCCCCACATCAAACTCATTAAAATCAGAGATAAAACCCCCCAAAAAACAGGTGCAGACCAAAGCTATCCCTAGAGCTGCCCAGAAGGCGAATACGATTATCAGCCCTCCACTACCTAAACCTATTCCAATCCCCAAACCTCGGACAATTTCAAACGTCCCTGTTCCCCCCACATCAAACTCATTAAAATCAGAGATAAAACCCCCCAAAAAACAGGTGCAGCCCAAAGCTATCCCTAGAGCTGCCCAGAAGGCGAATACGATTATCAGCCCTCTTTTACAGCGCACAGTCAACCATCACCAAAGTCACCAGAACTTTCGTGGGGGCTATATTGATCTCCCCCCTGATGCTGGGCCCTATGTTGTCATCTTGGCCGGGGTACCTCCACTTGACCCTGATTCTGTGGAGTCCCAGTGGTCTTTAAAGAACAAAGTGATCTACTGGCTAAATGTCAACAGGCAGCTCCCTCACACCACCAGGAGCAGGGTCCTAATAGTCAGGCGAGTCCCATGGGTGGGTCGCACTTATAAATCCATACCTGGAGACTGCATTGTGGTCTCATTTGCAGACCCCCATACAGCCCAACTTATCACCACTTGGGATCCATATGCTACTGACCACTCCATTGTCACCAAACCCCTTACCTTCTTTTACCCTCCAAAACAGACTGTAGAGCTACCTGGGGCCTGGTCTATAGCCCACAATCACAGATGGAAAGGCCAGGGGCAGGGATGGCAACCCACTAACAACTGGTGGGAAGGAGCACCCACTATGAATAGGTTTGAATGCCTAGACCAGGTGGATTGACTGGGAACCATCGCTCCTACATCCCCCTCGAGTCCCCACAACTACCCAATGAATACCAGTAACATCGATAAATTATTGCCCATTAACAAAAATTCAACCCTACCGGGGGCAGATCAATCCTGCCCCGAACAGCGTGCCCTTCCTGCGCAGGCCACACAACAGATAGAGATGACACATTCCCTAGTTCCGATAGATACAATGGGGAACGTGGGTCAACCTTACCAGAAAAATAGTGACTTAAAGCATTCACTCCTATCCTGGAATGTAGCAGGCCTGGGTAATAAGATCACCCACAAACCTTGGTTGGAGATTGTGCAGAAGCATGGCATCCTTTGCCTGCAAGAAACCTGGCTTGTAGAGGAAAGCCACATCCTGGGCTACCGAACATTTCACTCACCCGCTGTTCCATCTCCCCAGGGTCGCAATAAAGGGGGTCTGTGCATATATACCTCGAATGTAGGGGATGTAAAAGTATATAATTTCCACTCTGATCGATACTTCCAAATCCTTTCATTTAAATGGGGCACCACACAAAAGGTGATACTGGTGAATTTTTATAATAACATGCCAGCCAAGGAAGTGGAATTGATTTTGAATAAAATGACCCATCATATCCACAAACTGAGAGATCAAAGCACGGGGGACCACACAGTACTGTGGGTGGGAGATTTCAATTGTGCCATCTGTCCAGCTTCTGAGTTAGGTTTGTGCGGCCTTTCAGATCGCGAGGAGGATGGTCCTTTTCACTTCTCACACACCAATCTGGGGTCTCTCCTTAACAATATCATATTCTCTTTTGATCTAACCTTCATCAATCAGGCATGCTCCCCCCCAGTTCCCTTTGCCCCAACATATAATGGAAGAGGCTGTGAAACTACAATCGATTTTGCACTAATATCACCTACTAATCCCAATTTTATAACTTTTTGGGAGATTGGGGACGACCCAATGAGCGATCATTATCCTATTTTTTTGGGGGTAAGGTTGACAGAGGGGAAAGCAAAGGAACCTAGCGGGGCTCTTTATCCACTTGATGTCACCCTAACAAAGATCAACGGCTATGTGATAAAGTGGGAGAAAATGAACCCTACAACCTTCTTTCACAACCTCGTATCATCCTGCTCTACAGACATATTTGTCTGTTTAGAAGAAGACACTGATCCAAAGGCCATCATGGCAGCCTTCTCTAACATCCAGCGATTCATAAAAGATACGCTAACTAGGAGCCACAAAAAGAATGGGAAGCACACACGTGGGTGGTTCGACTCCAGGTGTACAGCTGCCCTGAAAAATCTAAAGAAAGTTTTATCCGCCGAGAGTATAAGAGGGCAATTAACCAGCGAAGGGCGACAATGAAGAGGGAGGCCTGGGAAGCCTTGGGGGAAGCTGCCAGGAATAAGGACACTAACCTCTTCTGGAAAGTCATATGATCTGTATATAACACAAAAGACAGTGACAATTCCATAGACGTAGCAATTACGGCAGAGCTCTGGGTAGAACATTATGGCAAACTTTACACCAACACCCAGGGTGACACCCGGAACCAACAAGAGACGACCTCACCCTTGCATAAAATAACTGAGGATTATCCGTTAAGTGCCCCCCCAGTATCCCCCTATCCAATTGACCTGGTTTTTACCACCCTAGAAGTGGAAGATGCCCTTAGGGAAAGCCCGTCAGGGAAAGCCCCTGGCCCTGATCACACCCCAGTGGATGTCTACAAAACAAATCTGGATTTCTGGGTTCCCCTGTTAACTAACGTTTTAAATATGGGAAACAAATGTGGCTTAATTAACACCTGGTCAGATGCAATTGTAGTGCCCATCTTTAAAAAGGGGAACAGGGACGATCCTGCTTGCTACCGTCCAATATCGTTATTGGACGGACTTATGAAAATCGCAGGAAGGATCGTCCTTAAGAGGATCCAGTACTGGGAAGCAGAGAAAAAGGTCATCTCGGAGTTCCAATATGGGTTCCGAAAGGGACAGGGCACACAGGAACAATGCTTAAACCTGTCTTTATTGGTCTCCAAATACACTGAGGCCAAAAAAGGGGACCTGTTCGTTACCTTTGTTGACCTTAGCTCCGCATTTGATTGTGTGGACCATGCGCAGCTCTGGTCAACACTGGAACACATTGGGGTGGATCCTATTATCATCATATTCATAAAAGAATTATATAGAGATGCCGGTGCCAGAGTGAGGTTCGGGACACAGGGGCAATGCACTCAAAAATTTGCCATAAATAGAGGGGTTAGGCAAGGCTGCATACTTGCGCCCCTTCTATTTAGTTTTTATATAAACTCCATTGCAGAGAATTTAATAAACTTCCCAAGTGACTACCCAGCTGTCAATGGTAGGCCTGTACCAATTCTCTTATATGCCGATGACGCGGCAATTATGTCTAGGACTAAGGTAGGGTTGCAGAGAGCCGTAACTGAATTCTCATCCTACATGGGGAAAAGAAACCTGAAAGTTAACACCTCTAAAACCTTCTCCATGTCCTGCTCCCAAAAAAATAAGAGACCACAATGCTCAATATATCTCGATGATCAAAAAATTGAGATCACGGACACCTTCTGCTACCTGGGCGTTGTTTTTGAGAGGAGAGGATGCTGGAAACATGCAGTATCTGCCAGGAAACTTGCTTTCAGCCGTGCTATTGGGGCCCTGCGAACTTTCGCAGCTAAAATTGGGGGCAAACCTATCGCCGAGATGGTACAGATCTATCGGGCAAAGTGTATAGCGACGGCCACCTATGGAGCAGGTCTATGGGGTTTCGAGAATCTGTCCTCACTACAAACCTGTGAAAACATTTTTATCCGCTACTTACTAGGTGTGAACAAAACTACTTCGACTTTTATGCCCCACATTGAGACTGGCCTCAAATACCTCAGTGACATTATAAAGTCATCACCTTGTTTGCTTTGGCACAAAATTTGGACTACCGTGGAATGCCAATTGAACAGAGAACTCATCAAAGACTGCTTGACCCTGGATGGCGCATCAAAAATTAAATGGCTACGATACGTCCAGCTGATGTTCTCCAACATTGGACACCCCGAATATTATGACGACCCAGAGTCTTTAGAAACCTTGTCTAGGCCGGCTCTCAAAAAACTTTTAATCACATACCTAGAAAGCGCCAGATGGAATACTGAGAAACTCAAAAGCACTACCCTGAGTTACCAGCAAATTACCCCCATTGAAGGTTTACAATTGTATCTCAGCATTGAAACTGCACCCTGCCCTCGCATGCTTCTCACTAGGCTGCGTTTAGGGACTTTCTTTCGCATGGTCACTTTCCCAAAACAGAATGATTGGACCTTGTCGAATCTAATTTGCCCATGCGATGATCATTCACCACAAAGTAACATTCATATCATGTTCTTTTGTAATTTGTACTCCACCCCGAGGAAATTGTTACTCTTACCTCTACTTAAACGCTGGGGGATAAGAACATGTAAAACTGCTTATCTGAAGTTACTATTGCTAGATGAGGTGTATGTTATCTTTGTTGTTTCTCGCTTTTTAATGTCAGTGATGAAACACAGAAACTCAATGACCTAACCTTTATACGTTTAAATTAACTAAACACTCCATTATGAGGCCTTCCGTTTAAACGTCTATTACAGACTTTTAATATCTGGAAAAATGTTTTATAGATTTTTTATAAATTTTGTCTATGTGGAAACTGTTTTTAGATTTATGGTATAAATTGTACGTGTATGCTTTTATGATTTTCTGATAAATCGAATAAAGCTAATTTGATTTGATTTGATTCAACTACCGTTTTAGTAGGACAAGCCAGGTTAGACTGACCTCCGTATTCTGCGGATTGGTCTTCAGTGGTTTTCAGATGGACTCTTGGATTGTGGCGTCTACATCCTGCTCTGATCATCTGCATGACATTACTCAACCATCACTGAACGACATACTGAACATTACTGCATCGTTGTGTTTCACATCCATAGTTTATTTACTATCCTCTGCTGCATACTTCTCTCTCCCTCGTTATCAGATGTCCACATGCAGTCCTAATGCATCCATATGTTGTGGTCTCCCTATCATGCCGTGTGCTTGGCCCCATCACTTTGTCCACTTGCGCTAATGTTATGTACCAGCCAGTGGGGTTTGTGTAGCTGTTACCCGGTATGTTGGACACACGTATTGCTAGTGTGTGGCTGATTGACTCACTCGTGCACTTTTCCTGTTAATGTAGATCACACTCTTACAAGTGCGTTGACACCTCTGGGACGGAAATATGCAGCTGCCGACACTGCCTTTTGTATCTTATCGAATACAGACACCCATGCAAAGCATGGCGGCATTATGACTGTCGTTACACTAGGTCTGGGTGAAATTTAAATGGAGTCTGTATAATTAGCGTAATTTAGGGATTTTAGGAAATTCGTGCTCAGCCTGTTGTACAAAATTTCCAAAATGATGACACTCGGTGTAAATATACAACAACAGAAGAGAGGTTACATGTGTCTCAGAAGCCACAGAGACGGAGCCATGTAAAGAAAATGCCAGCCAGCCCAATTTGGGAGGATAGGAAAGCCCTCACACACCGACCTAGTCAGTGTCATGCTTCATCATAGGGCCCCACCTCGGAGGTAGAGTACCTCCTCGGTGTGCTATCAATCAATCAATCAGTGACACTTATATAGCGCGCTAACTACCCGTAGGGTCTCAAGGCGCCAGGAGACTGCGGAGCAAGTTGTGTGATAAGGCGTGCAGTGAAAAAGATAAAGTAAAAGTGTCTAACAGGTATCTCAAAAAATACTTTATTGGTAGATCCCTATAGCACAGTTTAAAATATGTCTTATGTGTCTGAATTTATAGCTAAAGGTAATGGATTGGTTTAAATCAGAATATTACAGTCAGTCAACATGTTTCAGCCTTCAGTTGGTTTAAATTTACCTCGGCATTCGTCAGGACTAGTGTAACTCCGGTGGTATGGATTCTCTAATCATCCACCCTACCTGAGGACGTGAAAGTGAAAAAAGAAAAATTGTGAATTGTGACCCCGAAGAGGTCCGGTCGAGAGACTAAGCTAGGTGCTGACGAGGGTAGCGAACGCTGAGGGCGATGTGCCAGGGACGTTCCTACCTCCCTCCCGAGACCCATGGTGCATTTAGCGCCAACTTTTAAAGTGCAGATATATCCTAAACCAGGATTTTTGGGATGTGACAATTGTCCACCCTTCCTTTTTGC
This sequence comes from Lissotriton vulgaris, assembly GCF_964263255.1. Taxonomy (NCBI): domain Eukaryota; kingdom Metazoa; phylum Chordata; class Amphibia; order Caudata; family Salamandridae; genus Lissotriton; species Lissotriton vulgaris. Next base: position 48,639,577 of record NC_141700.1, read on the forward strand.
ACTTTTTTCACAATTTTTCTTTTCGTAGCACACTGAGGAGGTACTCGACCTCCGAGGTGGGGCCCTATGATGAAGCATGACACTGACTAGGTCGGTGTGTGAGGGCTTTCCTATCCTCCCAAATTGGGCTGGCTGGCATTTTCTTTACATGGCTCCGTCTCTGTGGCTTCTGAGACACATGTAACCTCTCTTCTGTTGTTGTATAGCCTTAAACTGGGGAATAAGAGTGTTTCTCAATCTCCCTGTCTCTCCCTTTGTTTCTACATACACTCGGTGTAAATATTCACCGTTCACAGTAGGAATGTACTGCAAATAGTGCAGGAAAATGTTACCTTAAAAGCACAGGAACAGCAGAACGCCGGCAGCTGCATTCTCTTCCCAATAATTGACAGGAGGATGCCTTTTTCATTAAAGTATTGCGCAAAATGATTAATATCCTTTTATTTGGAGTGTATCTGAAAATGGACTTTTAAAGATCACTTAAAAGGTCTTTGTAGGTGTTAAGATGATTTGACGTTATGCACTGCATTTTGGATTGTGGTAAATTGTAACTGTTTCAGTGGCTCTATCTTTTTTTTAAAACCCGTTATCACCTTAGTGAAGTGTTAGTGCTCCTCATCTGTAGCCTGATGAGATGAAGAGTAATTATCTCCCTGCACTATGTTTTTGGGAATGTTACATAACATTATACATGTCATTATAAAAAGTGTAGAGTCTTACCACCGTTCTACCCTGGCCCAACCCTCCTTAGATGCCAGTATCTGTCCTTCCTTCCCCTTTGGTCCTCTGCACTCTGAAATCTGGATTCAATCCTTGGTATTGTCGGGGTTCCGATGCTGGTGATTCTGAGTCCTAGGTTACAAGGTCTTCTCCTGTCCAGTTCTAAATTTGTAAAATAAAATTAAATGGCGGAGCCTGAAGTATTTCTCTGGAGTCCACTGCAGCTGCATCGCCCCAGCTCCAGCCACTGTTGCCTGATTCCAGTGACAGAAGTACATAAATTAAATCGCCACTGAGCATTTCTGATTAAAAAATATGCACACAGCGCCACCATATGGTGGATAAATACGTACCTGTATTTAGAAAAAGGTGTAGGTGCTGTGCACAGGCAACACCGGCACAGATTAGGCACTGCTCCTGTCATCCCATGATATGATTTCCATTGGCACCAGGCCTTCTCAAAATTTCCTAGGCCTCCCTCTCCCTTTATACGCCACCTGCTTTTTACCCTGCAACCTAGTGATATCCCTCAGTTGTGTTGCCTCTGCATTGCTTTAGCAGAAGATGAGGCTTGCCGATTGCAAGGCAAGGGTAATTGAGAAACCTTAAAGAGGAGTGTTTCGTTATGGAGCGTACCACTGTGAATTGCAGTCCTTTCCAAACTCCGTTCTGGCAGTGTTCTTTGAAAGTCCGCGGCTGCGTGGAAGAGTGCGGCCCTTTAAAGCAGCGGCCCATAGTTAAGATCTAAATCTTATTGCAAATAGCTGGAGGCCAGTTCCTGCTAAGGAACCGGGACAAAAGCAAGACTGATAACATTATTCAACTTCAAGCATTCTCCTAATTAAATCAAAACTGTTTTCTTTAGACCTAAGAGTGAACAGGCAGAATAGATTAAGGAAAGTAATTGGGTTCAGAGATGTAGCCATTTTGTGTAACATGAAGACTTATTCTGGCGGAGAAAAAATGTTGCTTTGTTTTTAGTGTGAACATATTATATCTTAACTTTCGGTCAACCGGACCTTTTTATTTTTATTTGAAAAGTAAGAACTTTTCAAAGAATCACATTAGTCTACCCTCTGTGGCTTGCCCAGATCTAAAACAGCCCCATTAAGTGCCTCCCTTAAGTCCAGGTTGTCTCTAAAAGCAAGGTGGGTCAAAATCTAAAAGAAAATGTAAATGTTTTGGTTGACTACTTTTACAAGCGTGAAAAAGCAGTTCCTACATTAGCCCTTCAACATTTTCCCCACTTCAGCATCACACAACCCGTTGTGGTAAACCCAGACGGAAAGAATTATCTGCAGACCCACCACACAATGACTGCATCAGCTTCTACCTGCACGGTGGGAAGGACATGGGTGGCTAAAGTTCTTTGCAGTTATGTAAAGATTACCATTCATGAGCAGTTTAGGACTAGAGGCTCTCAAACACAGTAAACCGTAGAAATGTACACCCTCCCCTGGGACGTCAGCGAGGTCGCCGCCACTTTGGGGTAGTTAGAAAAGGTGGGTTAATAAACAGTACAACACCTTTTACATGTAGGAGGGTGCAAGAGGAAGACAACACGCCTTACACTTCACCAACCTTCTGTGAATAAGCCACACACCACTCCCCCTTAACATTGGCTCAGCCGCAGGATTATCATCTATTCAGGGCATGGCACGCCGCTTCCACAGAGGCTCATCTCATTCATGAAAACATGAACAGGAAATCTCAATCTTTTACTGTTGAAAGGTTGTTAGGATTTTATGTAAGTTTTCCACAATGGATCTTCCATTGCAGGTAAGCAATGGCAAGGCGCTTTTGGTAAAGCCTTTTAGGGGAATTATCTTTTTAGTTCTCTTTTCTAGCTCTCCCTGGAGAGGGGCAAGATCCTGCTCTACTCCATACCATTGTTTTTCATTTTTAGCTCCTGACTCGGTGCATGCCTGTTTTCATCTTTTTGGGAAAAACATACAAGTCACGGTGTCTACTGCAAATGGGTCTACTTACCATGGTTCTTCAGCTCGACCCAGGGTGTTAACACTGACCGCCTCCTTCCATACTGTTATGCCCTCTCCAAATGTCTGTCATTCAGCCGATAAGACTGGCGCTTCCATGACCTGCAAGCACCCAGTTCTGCTTGTCCAAATACACTTATGGAAATCTATCTGAATCCGTTAGTAAACTGCATATGGTGTGACACCTTCTGCTATAACAGTTGCAAGATCCGGCTGCCAACTTGAATATTAAGCTGTTTGCAATGGTAACGCACAAGCAAGCATTTTCCACTAAAGGCTTTGTAAAGCCTCCTTAGTTTCTTTAAAAGGCCATTGCTAGTTGCAGTTTGTCTCCACTCTTTATAAGGTCCACACCTCGTCGGCTGAGAAGATTACGCACGCATTGGATGCGATAAAAATACTACAGGCTGAAGTGTCCCTTTAAGGGAAGGTCCACCACTGATTTTCATATGGAAACCCCTGGCCGCTGTGCACAGAGGAGCTTAGATTACTGGAGGAGAACACTGCAGGTTGTTTTCATTGCTAGCAAGTTTCCGTTACTTGGCTTAGCCCATTGAGTTTTACGGTTGGCTGGACCTCAATCCTTGCACCGATTTTTCTTTCTATGCTTCATCCATGATGAAAGGGGCTCTTTGGTCCTCCAAAACAACTTCACTTTTCATTTTTATTTTATTAAATGCATCTGTACACTGCCTCGTTGTTTCCTAGTTGTTATTTAATCTCATGTCTGACAGAAGTAAGAGAGTGACCTAGTCAAGGTGCACTGTCCTTTCCAACCCCTTGTGTCATCTACCAGTTGTGTTTTGCATGGCTTGTGGGAAACTGTAGCAGTTACGAATTGTACACGGGACAATATGGTCTCTTATGGGCACAGGGCATTCAAGCGCAGTACTCTATATTTGTAGCGTTGATTAAATGTTCTTCTAAAAATCTGTTTTGGGCTTTCAGCAACATGTGGCTATATTGAAATCGATAATATTGTCAAATTTAATCTGGTAGCATGTGGAAGAGTCAGTGCTGGTGTGGCAAGAGTTTTACATTTTAATTTCTTCTTTAGTTTCTCCATCCCTCTTTTTTTCCCCCCTTTTCTCGCCGTTTAGTATTGCTTTGGAGTTTGTTCAAGAGTGTCAATCTACAGAGAATTAGCTATTGAAAAAGTACTCGCTGAGTGAGATCTCTTCAGGAGTTTTTCATCCTGTGAAGCGATGCCACCAATGCTGTAGGAAGAAATGCTTTTTTAGATTTTGCCTGGCATCCACTGCGCTGCAGTGTTCGCGCAGGTGAAATCTTTTGTTTAGCAGTACGGGGCTTTGTCCCGCCTCTCTCTTCCATTGGCTAGCTCCATAAATGGAGGCTAGCCTTTGGAAAAGAGATCTGTCAGTCATTGCCCGAGCAGATTCGTGGGCGTTCCGGCAATTTTTTTTTCGGTCTCCGCCCCTTTAACAACGTCATGCGGCGGTGGGCGTTTTTTTTTTTTGTCTCTGCATGTTTGTTTCATTTCCAACGTGTGCTTTGCAGGGGTCGGCTGCGCGATTTTACTTTCCTTGAATTGCAGGTAGGCAGCATTTTTTACCCCCCCCCCCCCCCCCCCCTGCTGTCCGTGTTCCCGCCCCCCTCCCACTGTCCGTGTGCCCGTTCCTGCCCCCCTCCCGCTGTCCGTGTGCCCGTTCCCCCCTCCCGCTGTCCGTGTGCCAGTTCTCTCCCCTCCCGCTGTCCGTGTCTCCGGCCCCACTTGTTTACCAAGTTCTTGGATGGAAATTGTTTCTACCGTCTGGTACCTGGAGGGCATCTTCAAACAGTAAAGGCAGCCGTGCGTGCGGTAAATACCACTAAGAAATCTGGATAGAACGTTGGGAAGTATTGGAGGACTCTTGTAAATATTATCTGCTACTTTACAAGATTACGTAAGATCTGGTATCACATTTTTATTTGACACAGTGCGGGAACACAGACCAAACGTGAAACATCTGCCAATGTTCCGGAAAATGCTTGAATGGTTTCCGAAAGAAGAGAGCAAAACAGTGTGTGTCCACCAGCCGTGCCAGATTTCCTTGTGCATCGGTTGTTCCCATATTTATCAAGGCCAGGCATTGCTGCGTGTAGGACACTTCGCCAGCTGAGCATTATTGGCTCATAAAAGTTTAAATTCAACTATTTTTGTCCTTCTCGCCCACTGCCCGCAATCTTAGAGTTATCCCATTCTGATCTAAAATCCGTGGCACAGCAGGCCGTGTTCCGAGTTGTAATTTTTCAACTTAATGCAGGTAAGTGTCCGTTCCCGCCCCCTCTCCCGCTCTGTGTGCCCGTTCCTGCCCCCCCCCCCCTCCCGCTGTCTGTGTCTCCGGCCCCACTTGTTTACCAAATTCTTGGATAGAAATTGTTTCTACGGTCTGGTACCTGGAGGGCATCTTCAAACAGTAAAGGCAGCCGTGCGTGCCGTAAATACCACTAAGAAATCTGGATAGAACTTTGGGAAGTATTAGAGGACTCTTTCCTTACTGCCTGCTGTCACGAAAGTCTTGGAGAAGCATGTACATACGGTGCGTTCCAATTTTCTGGAAACACATAAGATTCTGCACGCCACTCAATCTGGCTTCCGCCCAAATCTCAGAACAGAGACCACGCTCCTAGAGGTCTCAGAAACCATTAAAGGGGTTCTGGACGCTGGGGGCAAAGCCATGCTGGTTATGTTGGACTTGTCGGCGGCCTTCGACACCGTCCTCCATGATGGCCTTCTCGCAAGACTCTATGAGATTGGCCTACGGGGGACGGTGCACAGCTGGTTTTCATCTTTTTTAGCTGGCCGCCGGCAAACGGTCTGGGACTCCGCCGTGATGCCACCAGTCGGGGTTCCGCAGGGCTCTATATTGAGCCTGACCCTTTTTTTTTTTTTATTTCAAGTCGTTTTTATTGAAGTAGAAAACAAAAGGAAAAACAGTACAATAACTCTTCCATCACATAGATTACTTGATTCAGTTATTGATAGACAGTTACAAAAAATGAAATGAAATATAAGGTAAATCAACTCTTGCTTGCATCATTGTAATACAGATACATACACAACACTCAGTGTGTGGAGGCAGCAGGGTAGGTCTCAACGGGCAACAACAAATGTACTTTCGGATAGCACAGGCTAATGTATCAGGAACACATACAGCACATCAGGGAGGTTCGTAGTGGAACGAGGATACGTCTAATGATTTCCACAGCTTTCTATTGGACGGGCACCATGTGGCTGCTTGTAGTGCAGGATTATTGGCACCTCTCAGAAATGTCAACCACTCCTGCCAAATTTTGAAATTCACCTCCTTAGCACTTTTCCACTTGCACAGAATCACTTTACATGCCAACGTTAGCATTAAGTCTAAAAGCATGCGGTCCTGGTCATTTGATAGCTGTGGATCGAGCGCCCCCAAGAGTACATATACGAAGTCCTGTACAGGCCTTATCTTAAATACATGGTGAATGCAATCAAATATTTTCCCCCAGTATACACTTAGAGAAGGACAGTTGAATAGCATGTGTGCTAGATCACCGGAACCTGATTGGCAGTTCCAACATGTAGGAGAATCTCGTAATTTACATTTAAAGAGCTTATCTGGAGTCCAAAATGCCCTGTTTATTAGCATGTACTTTGTTTGGAATAGGATGGGCGAGACTTTGTGGGCAAGGGCCGTTTTATGAATTACCTCCCAGTCGAAGTCTATGCCAGTTAAATTAGGCTCAGCCTCCCATTTAAATTCCACATTCCTGTGAGTTTTCTTGGGCAAGGGCAATAAAAGTTTATACACCTTTGAGACGAAGTGACCCGCATGCATAAGACGTGGAAGATGAGTTATTAACCATGGTGTGTAGGGAGAGAAATTACGTGCAGTCAGAATAGATTTAATTTTCAGGAAATCATAAAAATCCATCGGAGTAAGACCATGTTTCCGCTGCAAAGTAGAGAACGGGAGTGGCTCCTTTTCTACATATAGATCTCCTGCAAAGTTAATGCCCTTCTTGGACCACGAGTCCCAGAAGAGACTATTACCGTTGTGCTTGAGATAGGGATTTTTCCATAAGGACATAAAAGATGACTTAGCGAAAGTCAACTTGGTTCTGTGTGTTTGGTCAAGCCTAAGCAGTGCCCGCCTAGTATTAAGCATTATATATTTGGAGTGTGGTAAGTGTGACAGGTCCATAGTGAGTAGGGTTTCGAGAGCCTGACCCTTTTTAACATCTTTATGACCCCTTTGGCGGCGCTGGCGGAGTCGTTCGGGGCCCAGATCGTATCCTACGCCGACGACACCCAGCTCCTCTTCTCTTGTAAGAGGGGAGGAGACTTCGATGGAGAGAGTATCCGGGATTGCCTTGGGGCTGTTTTTAAATGGTTCCAGCTGAACAGGTTCAAGTGCAATTCTGATAAGTCCGAGGTACTCTTCTTCGGGTGTGCTGCGGAGCCAGACTGGCATGCTTGGTGGCCTAGTAACATGTTCCCTCCGTCTTGTTCATCCCAAGTAGCTAAAAACCTGGGGGTCAAGATGGACAAGGGTTTGACGCTGAGATCCCAGATCCTTGGTGTGACGGGCACATGCTTCGGCTTCCTTAAGATGCTGCGGAGGTTTCTGCCTCTTCTGTCTGAGGATCACAGGAAGCTGACTGTGCAGGCTCTGATAGGCTCTAGATTGGACTATTCCAACGTCCTCCATCTGGGCCTGCCAGAGTATCTGCTGCAGCGGCTTCAAGTTGTGCAGAACGCGGCCGCGAGGGCCATTTTTGGCCTAAACAGGCGAGCCAGTGCTGTTGGCCTCTTGCAGACCCTACATTGGCTGCCGATCCGTAAACGGATTGCTTTCAAGGCATTAACTTTGGCTTACAAAGCTCTTCATGCTGTGGGAGCTCAGTATCTCCAAAGGAGACTCGCCTTCTACCAACCGGCTCGCTCCCTCAGATCAGAATCTCTGTTTCTGGCGGTTGTGCCGCGTGTAAAGAGAGCTCGCATTGGAGGCCGCTCCTTTGGACTGCTGGCGCCACAGCTGTGGAACACCTTGCCGTTGGCACTTCGGGGAGCTACTAGTCTACTCGCGTTTAGGAAAGGCCTAAAAACCTGGCTGTTTGCCCTCTAGGTTTATTTTTCTTTTTTTTTCTGCTTTCCACTTTTTATTACTGTGTTGTGTTATCCCGCTACAGGTCTCATTATTAAAAGCGCCTGGACACTCTTTTTGAGTAGCCGTGCGCTATATAAAAAATAAATATAACAAATATAACATAACTCTTGTAAATATATCTGCTTCTTTACAAGATTACGTAAGATCTGGTATCGCATTTTTATTTGACACAGTGCGGGAACACAGACAAAACGTGAAACGTGTGCCAATGCTGAGAGAGTGGGCGTGGCGCCTCTAGCAGACGTGTGCCTAAAGGTAGCTCTGTAGCCTCCGACTGTGGATCTTAGCAGTTGATAACCGCGCCCCCACCGGCACTCACACGTGAATAGCTGTCAGTGGCACTAGGTTTCGTTTCTTGAGCTGCCGTTCCTGGCCCTGTCAGCCTCCCTCCCCCAGGCTCTTCCCACTGCTGTCACTGCGGCCTGTTTCCGCTGACACCACATTTGACCCGGCTTTCCACGCTATCATACGGCATTTCTGGAAAGCTTTTTAATTCATGGAGTTTTCTATCAGTTTATATGCTAATTGTTGAGGGCGCGACCTCAGCGTGTCACGAGTGCTAGAGGCTGTCATTTTGGGCGCATTTCTGAAGCGAAGAGGTGCCTCCCTTTTTTGGGCAACCTGAACTTGTTCTGTCAGTCGAAGTACCGTGTACTAAGATGTCAAATATGTTTCAAAGCTATAATGGCTGAAATTTTGAAAACTGAGTAGTCGTTTTGGAAGAGCATCCTCTATTTTAACATGAGCCCTTGTATCTTTGTTTTGTTGGGACACGTTTTTGTTGACTATAGTAGACATAAGCGTGGCTCTGTGTGTGGCTCTGTGTGTGTGTGGGGTTGGGCTCTGTGAGTGTGGGGGGGCTTTGTGTGTGTAGGTGTGGGTCTGTGTGTGGCATTTGCGAGAGATTAAGCTATTAGCATTGTAAATGACAATGCTATTTATTTATCCGTTTTCAAAACCAACACATAAATGACACTTTTGTCATTTACAATGCCAATAGGTCTAACTTTTGCAAAGGCGAAACCGTTGCATTGTAAATGCGTTTTACTTCTAGAGGTAAATCTGATTTCAGAGAGTGGATGTGTCCTCTGGTGTGACTTAATTTGGGTCAGTTAAAGTAATACTGTTTTCTTATTAAATACGAATTACAACTGGCCTTGGACTTGCTACTAGTGTTCCTTATTCAAGAATACAGTGGATCTATTTCAACATTTAGGAATTTAGACCTGTGATATGGAAAGTGGCTGTTACTAACTTCATATTCGGAGGAAAACAAAACTACTTTCCACCTGAGAATTTCTGCCTCTTAGGCCATGGCATCTAGATGAAGAAACTATCTTACTACCAGGATTACCCACAACCAAACTGCTCCAGCCGGCGGGATCCTTTTTGAAGCACCAAAATTGGTGGTTAGTGCCAGAGTATTCAATTTGTGATGTAGTATACATTCACACCCCAGAAAGCAAGAATTATGTAAAAAAGTTTGTGCATCACCTACAAGATGATGAACCTGCTAAAACTGCCTACCTCCAGGACAAGCTCACATTGCAGAAGAATGTTCGTGCTGAGCAGGAAGTCCAGCGTAATTCAAAATCTCACCTTTTTATGAAATTAAAAATATTAAATGATGCGTTCACTTGCCTGACCCCAAAATATGGAGTGTCCATCCTAAAGCCATAGCAAGATCACTCACCCTACTGTGGCTCCAGAAATACTTGGAATCTCACTTGTTTAAGAAGACTTACTAAAGGACCCAAGTTGTCCCATATGTTGCCTTAAAGCTGCTCTTAGCTTCTACTACTGTGTAGTGTAATGCATTCTGATGGTATGTGTACATCACTTAGTAACCATTCTGATCTGGAGCACTATTTATGAATATCTAAATAGTTTACTATTCGTTGGAAGAAGTCTTCGTACCGGCTAATGTAATGGCATGATCTCCTATAATGAAGCTAGTGGGTTGACTGCCTTCTCTCGCCTCTATCCCTCGGAGTTTTACCAATTTCTGAGTAACAGCCTTTGAGTTAAAATTGGGACAAATATTCCAACTCCACCTCCAGATCTTCCCACTCTTGCATCCTTTTAATAACTGTGAAGTGTAGATGGCCTTCCTTCTACAATCGAGGAGTCACCCTTTTAATATCGCTACATTCCTTCCCGCCCTCTATGCTCATCCACAAGCGGTAATCTTGTAGTCCCCAGATTTAAAAAAGCCAAATGGGGTGGGAGAGGCTTCACCGTATGCACCTTGAGGCTGTGGAACTCTTTCGACAGAACTTAAACTTAAGACAAATCTGTTAGATTTCAGGAAACACCTAAAAGCCTGGCTCTTCCCCAAATAACACAGTCTTCTTCTGGATCCTCCTAGCTTTAGAGTGTCAGCTTAGCGCCTAGATTCCCCCGGGTAATTGTGGTGCTTTAAAATTTTTATTTTTATTTCATACATGATTTTGACCATTTACTACATTCCAGTAAAATAAATGGAACGAGTACTGATCATAAACATGACTGATGTTTCTCGGTAAGTTACTACTTCAAGATCTACTTGAAATTGCAGAAATGTGGCCTTATATAATGAATCTCCTTGAAATTTTAAGCTTTTCTTATTTATTTTTTCAGACCTTTGAAATCCGACCTCCCTCGTCTTCGTCCGTGTTTGATGTGGTCTCCGGTTTTTTCAGTGATCTAGTTAGCTCTGCCCAGAGCTTTATCTCTTCCACATGGACCTTCTACTTGCAAGCTGATGATGGCAAAGTGGTTGTATTTCAGGTATGATACTTAGAATATGTGGATATCTGTATTGTATTTACTTTAAGACATTAATCATAAACTTAGTTTAAAAAATCTTAGATTAAAAATAATTCATTCACAGAAAGCTACCTTTGTTGAATAATGTAGCATAGTTAGTTTGAAGTTAGTTTCCGCATTAGTACTGTGTTTCGATTGAAAACCAGAGTGTCCTTCTGAGGTTGACCGTCGGTCTGCCATTACAGTAGATGATGGTAACACCCGTTCTTTACAGTTCTGCATATCAACAAAACATTGCTACCATGTGCTGCATACAAGAATTATGCTAATGAAGCACTACATTTGATTCAGATCTGCAAACCATCTGCAGTATTGGAAGCCAAGAACAGAATTTGTCCGTGCACACCTGTTGTTGAGTGGAACGAGAAAACCAATATCCTAAGTTTGAAAATGTTTGAGGAGAATAACTGGGAATTACATTTAGAATTGGTTCAGCATTTCTTTGGCTCCAGGATAGTTCAGTTCCTTTAAATTATCTGCTGAAGTTATTTAAAAAATATTGATTCTGCACCTAAAGGCTTCTAAAGCTGACCACTGGAGGACATGTTAGTAAGTTAGTGCAAGAGGTCATTGGATACCTTTTCTGAGATCTCCATGAACACAACTTTCTGCAAGATTTCAAGGAAACGAGGTTCATAAAGTTCATAGGTTCATAAAGGTTCATAGATCCCTGCTGGACAAGGCACATGTGGCACATCTTTTCCTGGTACACCTTCCTGTGGTACATCTACATGGCTTACATCTTTTCATTGTCCTAATGGACTATTAAGCTGGACAAATCTCTTGTCCATCAATCAAGTCAAAATGCTTGATGATAATGTGAACTCCCTCAGATTGATGGCTTAGCACTTGAAGTCCCCTGCTAGGGGCATTTAGGCCTTAAGCATCTTGCCTTTGTATGAGGACGTCATTCTAAGAAATGGAAATGATGTTGCATCTATAATCTGATGCTGTATAGCTTGAAGCATTATTGCTGTTTTTGTATCTAAGGACAGGACTTCTATATCGTTTCATCTGTGTACATCCAATTATCACAAGAATAAATCTAAGCCTTCCTCCGTGCTATTTTCCAACATTTGCTTCATGGACAGCATGGTATCTAAGGCTTCTGTGTTGTAGGATCTTCATTGCTAGTCGTAAATGTTAAAATAATTTCCTGCTGTGTACTGAGATTTATCATCAAAAATGTATATACATTTGAACAGATAGTGTGAGTCTAACATGTCCATATGTTGCGCACCCTCTAAAGCCTATTAAAGGGAAATTGTTCTCAGTCTTAGAATGCTTACAAAGTCAAAAGAAAAATCCTCAGTGCTACATTGCAGCACTTATAATTGAAGCTGCTTCCTAACGTGTGAGCAGTGAGGAAAAGTGCTGCCTGACGGGCCTACATTAAAGCAGTTATAAAAATTACCCTGTTCCTGTAATGGTTTGTGGGCTTGCGCTACCCTTTATGCCTTGTACTGGTAGTTTCACCCGAGGCATTTTTTTTCCAGCTCGTGTGAGGGGGATCCTGGGAAAACCTTGCGTGTTTTCTCATCAAAACTGTCAAGCTCTTGACGCGATAACTTGGGTGAAGTGAGGTGGGAAGAGTCCCATTACTCTTTTTTAAATTTTTTTTATTTGTTATTGGGAGGTGATCTAGGTTTGAAAAATAGTCAACCCACCCATTAAAGTCTATGGAGACATTTTGTTTTTCAGGTGGGTGAACTGCAGTGAAAAAATTGTGGCTCCTATCGGATGTGGGTGGGAGTTGACTTTATCTCATGCCTTTTTTTTTTCCTTCAGGAATTCCGACACATATATATTTTTGGTTTCACTAAAAGTCTGTACCATCTGAAAAGTCGATTTGTTAGTGTCTACATGCTGATTGATATGCAGTATTCTTTTTGTTGTCCAATCTTTGTTCGATGCAATAGATAAATGCCATTTTTTTGTAGATTCCTCAATTTAAATGTATGCTAGTGTATTAACTGCTATGTAGTTTTTGACGGTGGCCAATTTAATAGCTTAGTATTCCTGCAAAGTCTCTCTTTGGCTTTAAACCTAATTAAATATTTCTGAACGATGGATGCACTTGAATAGTAATTTGTCCACTCCATCTTGAAATTTTTTTATAACGACTTTCATAATGTTCCAAATCAACTTTTTCAATCTTTATTTAATTTTATACCTGCTTTAGTAGAGATTGAGTCACAGAAGGGTCTTCAAATGCACCCATGCCTAGCGGGTGATTTTAACACTAGCTTAGCTAGTAACAGAACAAAAATCGATACAGCCCCCTTGTCGAGATCAAACAAAAGAGGGAATGTACTGGAGGCCCTGCTCAACACCGTAGATCCGTATGATATAGTAGTGGGGGCAGGGTTAGGCTTGCAAGGGCTACCCACTTGTAGGGGGTGCAATAGCTTGTCTATAATAGACTGTCTTTATTTCCCAAAATATTTTTAGTAGTCTATTACATGGTGCCATCATCGGATCAGATTTGTTGTGACCACAACCCAGTTGAGATGGCTCCATGAACACCTGCCAGGGATCCTGCCAGAACCTTATCCAGTCTGAGTAGTGTAGAGCCAACCCCAGTCAAACTTAGTCTGGCTTGGAAGCTACCCGAACAGATAAACTTTGGGAGAAATAGTAGGTGCAAAATGTCTTTGGTGATGGGGGAGTTTAATGTAGACATTGGGTAGAGAGGGTGGCGTGGACAGTTTTGTAGCTCTTAGTGCTGAAATTAGGGTGTCCCTACTGAAGCAAGTCAAATCAGCATTGCAGGCCCACAGTGGTTCGATCATGGATGTTTACTGGCTAATTGCCTCCTGCATAGGGCACTCATTACCCGCCCTCTAGATATAGGCCTTGTTACCAGAAAGTGCAGAAAGGAAACTATTTGACCAGTGGGTCATCCTACAGACACTGCTAAGACAAAGGATAGTAATTGTTTTTGGAGAACAGTGTCATCTATGAGGACAATAGATCAAACCGCTACTACTAATAGCTGCCATATTAGGGGTGAGGATTGGGCGGCGCACTTCAAAACCATCTATACTGCCAGTAGCCAAACTATTATTAATTTTGTCAAAATTGACACTTCCATTTTCCCTTTTGTATACTTACCAGAAGTCGCAGCTGCCATTCAGGAGAGTAAGGGCGGAAAGGCCCCTGACGCCACTGGCGTTCCCATTGATCTAATGAAGCGTGACCTGACCTTATGGGCACCATTAATGACAAATGTCTTTAATTCCATGAGCCATTACACAGTTCCAAAATCAAGGACTCTTTCAATGATAGGGCCCATTTAAAAAGGGGATTTGCTCTGAGCATAAAAACTGTTGCCCTATATCCCTGATAGAAATCCCTGCAAATTGTTTTGGAAGAGTCCCAAACAATAGGATACTAACCTGGGTCAACAAAAACAACGTATTCAATTAAATGAGTGTCAGCTGGGTTTTTGAAACTGAATATTTATAGTGGAACAATGTTTGAACTTACACCTTATTATAGGCAAATACACAGTGGCTGTTGGACTTGTGCCTTTTTGCTGGATTATCCCCAAACTTTTTGCTTCTTCCTCCTATTTTTTCCTGACCTGTTGTTGGTTTTAGGACTCTGGGCACATGACCACTGCTAATCAGGGTTAAAGTGCATATGCTCTCTGTGTAAATTATGAACCTGATTGGTTATCCAGGATTGACATATTTGACTTACTGGTCAGTCCCTAGTAAAGTGCAAGAGTGTGCCAGGGCTGGTAAATCAAATACTACTAGTGGGCCTGCAGCACTGATTGTGCCACCCACGAGTAGCTCTTAAAAGGTAACTCAGACCTGCCACTGCAGTGTCTGTGTGCAGTTAACTGCCATGTCGACTTGGCAAGTGCACCAACTTGCCATTACTTACATGTTACTCACTCCTAAGGTAGGCCCAAGGTACCTTTGTGGGCAGGATGCAGTGTATGTGAAAGGTAGGACATGTACTGATGTGTGTAACGTGTCCTGATAGTAAAATACTACTAATTTAGTTTTTCTCCATTGAAAGGCTATCTTTACCCATAGGACATAATGGGGAATGCTTTGTAACATTTTACGAACATATCTTCCCATAGGGATAAGATGGAAAAATAAAGCTTGGGCTCTCTGAACTCAACATTTAATAACACATCTTTTACCAAAGATGTTTTTTAAATTGTGTGTTTAAAAATGCCACTTTTAGAAAGTAGGCATTTTCCTCTTTATCCATTTTGTGTGCCTCTGCCTGTTTGTGTATTGACTGTCTGGTTTTGGATTTACAAGGGCTGGGGAGGTGCATTTTCTCAGACCGCCACGGGGTTGATGTGTGTCTGAGACTGTGTGTGTGATATGTGTGTGTTTCCTGACTGAGTGGGGGCTGGGCTGAATAGACCTGGGCTGCATTCAGAGTAGGGGGGAGGAGTTCTCGCTAGTACCTGAATAGGCCAGGTCTGCATTTAGAAAGGTGGGAGGAGAATTCCCTTGCACCTGAATAGGGCCTGTCTGTCTTGCACAATGCCGTCTACACCTTCTGCCGGGCAGCTGCACCAGAGAAGACAGAACTGGTTTGGACTGGGCTCAGAGACCCTTGCACAAAGAGAACAAATGCATTTTGGGGTATCAGTATTAGACCTAAAACCCCTGAACTTTAGACTTCCTCTGGAATCAAGAGGAACCTTTGCTGAGGAGAAGAGCTGGAGAAACTGAGGAGAAATACTGCCCTTGCTGTGTGTCTGGGGTTGACCTGAAGTTGCTGTTTTTTACCAAAGTAAGGAGAATGACTTTGCTGTGTGCGGTGTCCCCTGCTTGAGGAAAGTCTTCAAGTGCTTGAGTTGAGCTTGCCTCCTGTTTTGAAGTCTCAGGAGCACAAAGCCTTAACCCGCAGCTCCCTTGAACTTCCTTGCTCGAAGGTCTGACCTGCAAGAAGTGCCTGTGACTTTGTGGGGCCTCTGGAGGTTGTTTCTGCTGCTGATAGCCGGAAAGCAACGCAACAAACAAGGAGGTCAATGCATCGCTCTTCAGGCAACAGTTTACCGACGCAACGCCGTGGTGCGAGAAGAATCTCCCTGCGCTGTTGCTGAAACCGAAGCAGCTCCTGTCGCCGCTGCAAGAATCGAGGGATCGCAGCTGACAAGGTCGACGCAGTGCCGCTCACCAACGCATCCTGGATTTTGACGCATTGTCCCTGTGACGCAAGTTTTCCCTGACGCATCACCCACGGATCAGAGTCGTCTCAGAACCGTTGCATTGCTTCCCCCTACAGACCGGACCCGACACATCGCTCCCCTGTGTACAGCGGAACTGTCCCATCGCATCCATGAAGGCTGTTTGCCTTGGTGACGTTTGTCGCAACAACAGGTACTTTGCAAGAAATCACACATCCATAGTTTTCCATGGACTCAGTTGCCAAAACCTTTTGTAAGTATTTTTTTTTTAATACTTGTATGTTGGATTTTTGTCGTTTTGAACTTGCTAAGTTTAGATAAAGATACTTTATTTTTCTAAACCGGTGTGGTGTCCATTTGTGGTGGTGTTCGCTGTTACTGTGAGTGTTGGTACAAATACTTTAAACACTGCCTTTGGGATAAGCCTGTCTGTTCGTGCCAAGCTACCAAGGGGGTGAGCAGGGGTTATTTAAAGTGTATATCCCCTTTACCCTGACTAGAAGCAAGGGTCCCTATTAGGACAAAGGTACCTACATCTGCCAACTAGAGACCCCCATTTCTAACAATGGCGAAGCAATCTAACTTGTATTTCGCTTTAATGGACCTGTTGACGGCCTTTGACTGTGTAAACCGAGTAAAGTTATGCCGAATTTTAATTGAAATGGTGTTGGACCCTACACTGGTGTTCACTTTAATATCTACACGATGAGTAAGAAGAATGTTAGGTTTGGGACTGGTGAGAAGTTATCTGATGTTTTTAATGTTGAATGAGTGTGTTCTTGCCCCTTTGTTATTTATTATATATATATATGTTCTCTTTCCACCTGCACAGAACCAGTCCTCAGCGGAGTGTGAGCAATAACCTGCCTATAAGTATTAACCCGTCTACTCAAAGTGGGCCTTACTGACTCTCATTTGTCTCTCAGGAACATTTACTGCATAAGCGTTGATATTGCTTCTCCAGCATTGCATCTTTCATCGTTTCACATGCTTCCATTATTTCCTGTCTTCAAGCTGGGAACTCTTTGTATTCAGTTAACAAGCATAGCAGTGTATCAATACATGCCATAAATTTGAAAAAAGTCATAGATTGCATGCAACCAGTCCGTATCATTGTGTGACCCGAACTTTCCAGATTCTGTGGTAGTAAATCCTCTGGTGCTATGTCTCAGTTTGACATTTTTCAGTTGTTTTTTTACAAATGCTTCCTGGCATCAGAGCAGTTTTCTGCCCTATGTTTTTTTTTTTCTTGAGGTGGCAGAGTCTTCAGAGAAAAACATCTGTTTAAGGCATGTAGAAGAAGTGGCAAGAGAAAAACCTATATGCATGACTCTCTACCAAATGTCTATACTGCCTGCATCCTAGTCATGGCCCCAAGTAATCAACAGCTCCTACAATTTATAATATAAGACATTGAAGTACAGAGAGAAGATGGTCATTGACAATGCAAAAAGAAAAGCCGGAGGAATCCATCTTTGATAAGCAGGCATTATGGGTAGTCAGCCCTTAGGCCCCTGTAACTTAAAACTATCCTCAGAGAAGTCAAACTCATGACCTCTGGATCGGCAGCTCGTTTCGGGGTGGGAGGTGTTACCACAACCTGCGCAGGCATGCCTGAACCTGCATATTCCCTGCGGCTTGCTACACGTTCCTTTGTTAAAACCCCAACATACTCCTCGCTTATTCCCATTCCCGCCCGATCTAGACGGAGTATCTCCCCCGTAGGTTGGTCGAAAGGGCTGTGGATGTTTCTGTTGAAAGGCCCTGGAGCCGTTTGCACTCGACCCTGATCCACCCGCCGCGCCCGGCCGGAACTGCGCATGCCAAGATACAGTATCCAAACAATCCCAAGTCAGTGTTTCATTAAACTCTTTTGCTTTTCTAAATGCCACATCATACCCTTTCCATTCATCTCCTCCATACTTCTCATGGAAGCCCGTGATCCTGCTCTGGTAGCAAGCAAGGTCTCCCAACAGTTCTGGTGTTCGCTCACCCATAATCGCTACGAAAACAGAGAAAGCCCTGATCCAATTCATCATGGACTCTTCCACCCTGAATTCAGCCATCTTTGCCCTCCATACACTGGGGTGCCATAAATCCTTCTGAGTTTTGGCATATTCTAACTCACGATTGTCTGTCAACAATGAAAACGTATTGATATATTTGTTTGCCCACACCATCTCTTTCGTTGCCATAGGAACATGTTGCGCCAAGCATTCCCGCCTCGAGGGTACAGCGCCCTCCCCCATTATTGGGAGCGATCTCTTACCGGCTTCTGATGTACCTCCGGTCGTGTCCGTCGACTTATTCCGATTTTCGACCGCGGCCGGGTTCGCCACCTGCGGAGAAATAGAAGGCACGTTCCCTGCCCCAGCGCCCCTTGTCTGCCTGAGCTGCTCGATAATCTGCCTATCTTCTTCGGCTGGGTCTTCCACAGCCGCGGATCCCCCCGCTCCCTTCTTCAACCAAGGTAACACAGCCGCCAACTGAATCGCTAGTTCGGGAGGCATTTGGTCGTTATCCAGCGGTGTGATAACCACAGGGATTGGCAATCCCCCATCCGGTGTGGGTACCGGGCTGGACGCTGGTGCTACGGGGACCTGCGGGACCTCCATCGGGACTGGGGCCTCGCTAGGACCCGCTTTCCCCTTCTTCTTTTTCCCCTTATCCCCCCTGGGGTAATGTTTGGCAAAGCAGGCTCCACGATCCTCTTAGGTCGCCCTGAGGGCCCTGCTTGGGCCTCCACTTGTTTCCAGAGGGCCGCTAAGCCACGAGCCAGCTGGTCTACTTTACCGAACTTCCTGTCCATCGCCGACACTTGGTTCACCAGTGTGCGCAGCATTCGTTCCATCTCGGAGCTCTTTCCACTCTTCTTACCAGGCATATCTGCGTTCTGTTTTATGTCTGCCTGTTCACCAGTAGTGACTCAGACTCTAGCTACGCCTTGACGACTGAAACAGAAAAAACAACGATTACACGTTCAAAAACTGCAGCGTGTTCCCTTGAGGGCTCACGAGCGACGAGTGGTGCAGCCTTCAGAGTGCAGGAACAAGAGGGCGCTTGCATGGATTCCCGCGACTTTTATCTAGCAGTGGGAAGGCGGGGCAGTGTCCCCATCCCGCCCAGAGGTGCACGGACTTCCGGGCGGGTGTTAGGACAACCCTTTTAGGCGGCGGGGGCGTGCTCCGACCACGCCGCTATGGGCATACTGGCCGGGACACGCCCCCCGCCCGCAAGGGTTTCCCGGGGGATCGGGGCACCCAGCCATACGTTCGGGGTGACCGAGTGGTCTCCCCTTTCCATAGGCCCCTGTAACTTAAAACTATCCTCAGAGAAGTCAAACTCATGGCATCGGCTTCAAGACCCTCTGACCTGCTCTTCAAGGTCACACTTCATATGTGTGCCATCATCGAAGGACAGGCGGGCAGAAAGTAAACCATCCAAGAAGCTTCCACCATAGGCAAAAATATCACTGCCGCCAAGCCCTGAGTTACTACAGGAAAAACAAAAAGTTTCTTCAGATCTAAGCCATCAACTCTTGTACTGTTGAAGAGGTCGTCTAGATCAGTGACCGTATCCTATGACAGTATTGATAACATCACCGATTACCTCTGAAATGACATTGTGACACTGTGCATAACTGGGCGTGAGTTAGAGCTACTGGAATCATGCAATATGCTCCCACTGCTTGTTTTCGCAAAATTATAGATTTGCTGCATTTGCCACATAAACCATCATCTGCGGCATAATCTGCTGATTTTAACCAAAAAATGTTTTCCAGCTCAAGCGCTTCAAAAGTTAATAAAAACACAGCAACGTTTGTTGCCATGCAGTGGAAGGACATTTGCAAAGGTTGAATGGTCAAATGTCTGTTTATTGCTGTATTTGGGAGTTAAACTGGTACTAATACGCTGCAGCTAATGCTCAGACAGTGTTAATAAGTATAAAAAGAATGAAGTAATAGTATCAGCAAATGTGCAGCATTAAGCCGCATAATTTGCCTTTTCTTGTAGCATTATTTACTCAACCCTGCTACATAATTTGCTCCTCCCCTGCTGCATAATTCCAGTGGCCCTGGATATAGTTAGTACATGTTCACTATAACTGGTGAATTTCAGTGTTTTTTTAGAGTTTAAAACTTTCCTTTTCACCTAACTATAACGTCACTTTAAGGTTTGTTTTTGCCAGCAATAGTTTTAATGATGCGGCTGAATCAGACTCACTTCTCATTTGCAATTCTAACTTTAAGATCCGTCAGTACTGCATTTGTGGCAGCCGCCATTGACTGTCCTCAGAATATTCTGCTAACCCTTAGCTAGGCAGGGCTTCTGAGATTTTTATCCAAGATTGAATAGACTCTTTGACCTATAATTGCCTCCATATTATGTTTTTGTCTGTCATTTGTTAAGGCTTATTTTTTTATTAGATTTAAATCCTATAGTGAAAACATTTCCCAGTTCAAAGATATACGCAGTTTTGGTTTGGAATGTGGCCTCTTATGTTGAGCGTGCCCTTTCCTACAGGCACTTCTGAACATTTCATAAATACCAGATTTTTCAGCTTCAAATAACATGTGGCGAAACCAAAGATGCTATCTTTTGTTGGAAAAATTGCATGCAAATTTCAGTAGTATGTTCCTCAGTGACCTAACGTGCAATAGGTTTTCCCCATTACTTTATGGCTGCTCTGCATGCTTTTGAAGTGTTATGAAAAAGGCTTGTATGAAACATTCCAAAGATGGTACATTTCCTAGTGGCTGTCACCATAAGCAAGCTCATGTTTTCTCGGAATTCCTCCTACAAATGGGCACGGACCACCGAATCAGTGCATACAATTATTTATTCAGATGCAGCCATTACGCGTTCCGGCTCTTGCGAGCCATGATCACATATCTATATAAATAATTGTTCCCTGAAACCCGCTTTGGTTATAGCTCAGCACTGATGAAGTAGCTTAGGTTAGCTGGGTTAATGATATTCACATGTGCATTGCAGAAGGTAATGAGGCATACATTAATTGCTACGAAGTCTTGTAATAAACAGTGCTGAAAAAGGTACAGTAAATATTTTTCTGGCATTTTATAGAACTCCAGAAAGCAAATGCAGCACAATTCTATTTCACTAGGCAGCGCTGGCAGTTGTGCAATATCCCCATCATCACCTCATGCCCACCTCTCTCATTAATATGTTGGAATCACAGAAAATATGTCCCTTTTAAGACCTGTGTAAAATAAGTGCATACCTGTGCAGCTGACCTTAAACTGACATTGCTCCGTGGTCGTCGTCTTGAAAAGTGCAGCTATGTTCACCACAGTTGGGATGCTTGAATCCCAGGTTATGCCGTAACCGGCATCTGGAAGGATGATGAATGTGGTGATTTAGGTGGTTGTGGTTCCTACACACCCCTTTCAACTGCGGTCTCCTGCCCCCGCTAGCTTATACCTCTAAAAACGAACCGATCTGTAGTGTGATATTTGCTACACATCGAGATGGAGGATAAAGCAGGCATGGCACAACTCCGTGCAATAGCATTTGCCACGGATAGACTGTCAAACTCATGAAAGGGGATCTGAGCTCTTTCAACCAGAACTAAAGCAGCTTCTCAGAGACCCAAGGTACAAGCTTACCGATTTTTACCAAGAAAAGGCTCCTGGGCTCATTCACAAGCGTGCTGCGTAGGAGGGGTCCCTTGGAATAAATCTGTTTTTTTGCCCAAAAACGTGCACACTTTGCATTGTTTTCAATTGCACGTTTGGCGTTTCCCTTGCGGGAGCGAGCTTTGGCGACATCTGTTTGTAATGATCTTGCAAACAGATGGTGCCCCTGCTCGCTCTCGCAAGGGAAACGCTGTGCTTGCTCTCGGCCGCACTCCCCCCACCCCTCCCACTTTTTTACCGAGCGTCAGTTGCGCAGCAGTGGCCACTCTTTCGCCAGGGAATGACACTCTGCATGTGTTGCGTGCCTCCTCCCGCGCTCTATACATTTCCTCACCTCGGGGCTCCCCGCTGCCGCCTCTGCTCCGCGAGCCGCTCACCTGCGTTATTCCCGTTCTTTGAACCTTCGCCACCGCCAGGCAGGGCTTTAAACCCCGGACAGGGCTGTGCCAGCGTTGGCCCGTCCCAGTCTTCGTTGAATGTACATGATGTCTTTCAGTTTCCTTTCCCCGACTGAGCTCAGCTGCCCCAGACAGCAGCTGAAAGACACCGAGGAGGAGGCGGGGAGGAGCCAGTAGGTAAAGGTTGTTTATTTAAGTCAGTTCTACCTTTGAAAAAACAATCCCCAGCATGGCGCGCTTTCCTCGGAGATCACCGAGCTCGAGTCAGCATCTCTGGCTGCTCCGTTGAAAGAGAGCACATTTAGCTCTCGGTAGTCTCTCAGAACGCAAAACAAATGATGCTCAAACTAAACTGCTGGTGCACTTTCCGCAACCAAACATCTAAAGATGTCATTTCAATAGGACATTGATTTTGATTAATGGAGCAGCCGCAAGAACTCATTGATTTGCTTGCGCTCTCTTTCGGGGTTGGGAGAGTCATTAGGAGTTTTTATGCCATACAAACAAGTGGAAGTGAAATGCTTCATTTATGTGGTTTGCTTTACTTTTGTATTGTATTATATCAAGCATTTATATAGTGCAACACTGTTACCCTACGGGTATCCTGGCGCTTGAACTACAGAAAGTAAGACAGTAGAGCCATACCATCAATACAACAAGGAGCTAAATATCCCCCCTGGAAACAGCCAGGTTTTCACCAGCTTTCTGAACCCAGTTAACAAGTGGGCCTGCCTGATGGACTGTGGAAGACCATTCCAAAGTTGGACCGCGGCCACGCCAAATGCTCTGCCACCCATCTTAGCTCTTTTAATGCCAATGGACTTTAACAAGTTAACAATGTAAGAGTGAAGCTGCCTACCCGGATTATACCAGGAGAATCTTTCCCGCAATGGGATGGGGCCCATGCCATATGCCGCTTTGTACACTGTACACAGGGACTTGAAGCGGATTCTCTCTTTCATAGGCAATCATTTTGGGAATGTCAGTTAACCTTTGTTCCTTTAGAATAATTAGTACCGCTGTATAAAATAAACTTAGGACCTAGATGGCCGCCACATTTCCAAAATTCCATCTGCAGAATACCTTTTACGTTTAATATTGACGTCCAAGATGTATGCACATCCTGGTCTTTCCTTGGTTTCCATTCCCAACGACATCTCAGTTTCTGGCCAGTGTTGTGCTGTTGTTCATCTCTAACTGTCAGCATATGAGAGTCTCTAGGCGCTGCACTGGCAGCAAGTGTGTCAAAATGTGCCAAGCCTTCTGTATCTGCCTGTGCCAGACTGAGAAGGACACTAACACAAAAGGGAATACCATTTAAATGAAGAGATGGGAATAGCGCCTCAAAACCAAGCTTTGTCCGTCTTCGTGCATCCTTTCGCTGCAACTTTTTCCGTGTGCCATGCGGTACCTTTTAAAAGGGAATAATTACACGGTAGGGTAGTGGGAGGGTTCAGCTATTTAATGCGCCAGTTGCATAGTGCTTTTTGGCATTTGCTGCTCACAGAATAATGTATGCAGGGCAGCTTCTCCCTTTCGATGCAAATGAAATGAATACCACCAAGCATATCGTATTTTTGTTAACGCTTTGACAGTTTCAATGGGGATTTGGCCATGCCATGTTTATTAGTATTTATCAATTGAACAAGATTAAAAAAAAGGTTGAAATGAATAAGAGCAGTCATTGGGGCACCTGAGGGAAAAGAAAACAATCTTGGGTAATAAAACTAGAAGCAAATAGTTAAATCGGGGCCTAAGAAAGAACAGGGATGTTCTAGTACATGAAATAACAAGCTTTGGCATAGCCAATAGGTCTCACCTTTGGGACCTTCTAAGTGTTTAGCCATGCAACTGTTGATGTTGTTGCACCAAGGATATTGTGCTGGATAACTAAACACTTATAAGGTCTCAAAGGCGAGACCTATTGGCATGTTTGATGTTTGCATGTGTCAGGTTAGCCTTGCAAAACATTTTCATTGCTAAGATAATATCCAGCTTCCCAACTATTGGGACAGCAGTGACCATTTCATAGTTTACAATCGTGCCCCCTTCCCTGCATGCCCACTTACAAGTATATGGTGTTCACATTTCTGTGTATTCTTCTTCTTTTTTTTTTTTTGTACCACAGCCTTACACTACCCTAGAATGTACACAGAGTCCTAGGTCTGCCTTGCATTTCGGACTAAACCTGGGTTGAATCAAATGGGTGCACCCATTGTGCCCTCTTGTGTATGAGATCTACTGTCTGTCACGGGTTCATGCATATGGCATTGGCAGCATACCGTGTTTTATAACAAACCTCTTGCGATTAGACCTTGTTACTTGCGTGAGTGAAAGCCTTCTAGCCCACTTACAAAATGTAATCTGTCAGTAGTGAATTCGCAATCCAAGTGCAGAGATTTTGAGTGCCTGGATAAATGAATGTGTGTATAAGAGGTATGTTATACACTGCATGAGTGTGTGAGTTGGCCTAACGGCTAGGGCGCTCGACCTGGGACCTGGGGAACTGGGTTCGAGTCTCAGTAATGACGCTAAACCTTCTGTGATTCTGGGCAAATCACTTAATCTCCCCATGCCTAACAAAAAATGAATGTGTCCTCATGTAACGTAACTGGTGCTATGTAAGGCGCTCTGATACCCGATTTGGGGCAAGTTTGCGCTATATAAAACTCTGTTTAAAAAAACTAGAGTGACAGGCTGTGCATCCCATTTGTGGAAGTATTGCCGACGTTCCTGAGACTGGAGGAAGGGAACCCACACACTGATGTAGGGAGCAAGGAGACCGGCTTTCCCTTTGAAATCAATCAAATTGGGGTATTTCTATTGCAGAGTGCCACTGAATAGTCTTGTAAAAACTGCCATTTGGTGAATTGTAGGGATAATTGGTGGGCTGCAGTTACTGTTGTCAGTATGCTGGGCCTTCTAATAGGAGAGCAGTACTTTGTCTCTTTTGGATCACTGTCAGCTGTGGCTGATATTTGGATGCAGTCCGCTCACACCTCTTTGCACTTCAGTGGGCGACTGTGCTGTGAAGAGCATCACCCAAGCCAAAAGCAGAGTCTTGAAGAAGCCTGAGAAGAGCACCTGAAAAGAGAACCAACCTAAACCAGTTCTGAAAGGGTAGGCAGATGATCCACATCCCCGGTCTCTCATCAGTGTGTGAGAGTGCCGGTTGATGTCCCAATTCCAACTACACCCCAACGAAGCAGGAGGTGCTTCAGAGTACTCGGGGATTACTTTGGAACCAGAGTTGGTGTCTGACAGCCTGCTTCCTGAAGGTGAGGGGACATCACTTGAAGTCTGATCTGGAGGAAGAACTGCCTCTTTTGTCCTGGAAGCCAGAGGGGTGCGGCCTGAGCAAGAGCGAAGGAGCAAGGCAACCCCCATAGGAGAAGCCGATAGTCAATGTGGTTAGAAACAGTTGACCATGGTGCTGTGGCCCATCCACTCAAAAGTATGAATGACTGGTGAGCTCTAGTCTGGATGCGAGTACCTGACCTCCTCAGAGAAGCCACAGCAGTTCAGAGCACACCCAGTGAGATCTCTGGTGTCGTCCTTGTTTTTGCAGCCATGGCACGTGTCTGGCGTGCCTGAATCTGAGATCGTCAATACCCTGTGGCAGCAGTTCTGTGCCCATTATCGAGATTGGCACGACCGCTGCTCTATCTGCCCTGTGTCAGTGGTGCTTGCCACCCTATAGGAAACCTACCACCTGTGGTGTCAACCCCAAGGAACCCTACCGTCTTTCCAGGGTGGCTACCCTCGCATTGATCGAAGAGAACAGGAGCCAGTGACTGCTCGCCATTGCTGCCACTGTGTCAAATGCTGACGTGGTTGTACTTGGCCCTTGTTTCACAGTCATAGGCGGGCGTACCTGTGACATTAGAGACTAACTGCAGTAGCCCCCACAGATGTGGCCCAGTATAACCGCTCTGCCTTGTGCCCCAACAGGGTCTTACCCAATCTTACAGCTTGAATAGCTATGGAGAAGATTCATAGAGGTAAAGCTGCATACCTCCAATGTATGGTTAAAAGAAAAAATACAAGAGAGCTGTAACTGTAGGTCATCATAATCTTACCTGAAATACACCCACCACCAATGGCCACCACATCATTAGTTGGCAAGATCTTGGTTTTTGTGACTATTTTCAGTCCAATATCATGGAGCACGTGTGGCAGCTAAGAAGCCCCCTATTACCAGGAAAAAAAGTTACCTCAATAATTCGAATATTTGAAAAAAATATTTAGTTTGGTATGCTTTTCATCAACATAAGTTAATTTGTAGTAGGTTTTGATATCTGCTTAAAAGAAGGACTAACATTTGTTTATAGTGTCCAAGGAAATAGTCCTTGAAAAGTTTACTTACTGTTTCTGTGTAACTTTGTGTGAAACCCTTTTACAAAACCAGCCTAAACATTTAAAAAGTTTATTCACCATTTCATCATTTAAAAGTACCAAGATGGTATAAGTGTGAATTTAGTTTGTTGCAAGATACCCATTGGAATATTTTAATATCATTTCCTAGTCCCAACCGGAAATTGAGTATCCAGTTGCCGAAGTCCAGGCACCGAAAGCAGATGTCACAGAGAAGGCGTGGCTTCCTTCCAGGTTCAACACCTTGAAGCCACATGCAGGTACACAGGGCTCTGATTAAATATTTGAACAACAGTTTTTTTTGAGAACTCATAAATGTTTCCTAAAGTGTTTACCAAATTATCTTCTGAACAGTCTGATAAGTTTTGTCTGGATGTAATCCATTCCAGAGTGGGACCGAGAAATCCTGGGGACCTTTCAAGAATTAAAAAAACTGTTGGTAAGTCTTCTGCAGTTGACAGAGACCTTGATATCTCAGACACTAATCTAGTACCATGGCATACTTGGTCTCACCAGTTTTCATCTGCTAGAAAAGAAGATTCACAGAGAGAAATGCTGCGTTCTCTAAGGGTATCCTGAATGCTCTTTTTGACTAGAACCTGCTGCTCCACCTAACATCAATATCTCCCCCCCCCCCCCCCCTCCCTCCAGACCACCACACTCCCATAAAAAGTAAGCTGGTCCTATAGTTGGGAGACCTCTGCTGTATAATATATGCTGGAGAAGAATGTACTTGTGACATAAGTTTGCAGTTTCACTCCAATGAAGATTGTACTTATGACTTAAGATGGAAGCCGTAATGGTCAACTGTCTTGTCTCCTAACACCCAGCTCGCTCACCTTTAAATTTTGTTGCTGAGCCCAGTTTGCCATTGCCAAGAAGTATTATGTTAGCCACTGAATGTAGATTTTTTTTTATTGTGACCTACATAAAGTTTATTTTTATTTTTATTTTTTACCTTTTCTGTAACACAAAATAATTGTTATTTGTGCAGCAAGCCTGCAGGTGCAAATGTAAAGTTGTGTAAAGCAAAAGACAGTGCAGCAATTAACTCTTGGATGCCTGGAAGTGCCTTTTAATCCTTCTCAGGGGCTAGCCTTCAGCTTTCTTTTGTCTGCTTCCTGTTATTTGAAACCCCTACCAACCTAGATTACTTCAGTCATATGGACAATTTTCATTAAAGCGAAACTGCAGACAAAGATAATTGCAAAATATTCTCCCACAGTGAACCCCTGTCTCCACTCCGAGGAAGAAATCAGAAAGAAAGTGTCAGAACCAGGGAGGGATTGTTTACCCTGCAAAGTACAAAGGGGTGTGATTATTGTACAACTTTCCTTCAAGTACCGCTTGGATAATGTACGACACTGACTAAGATTTGTATATCTGAAAAGGCCTAATAAACAAAATGTCACTTTCATGCAAGCACATGGAGGATTCTTATTGGTTTAGATTGCCCTCAACAGTGGTGGTTTATAATGCACTCTTTTCAGTTTTGAAAATCCAATTTTAAAAGCAAAGCGTTTGACACCCTAGTACACGCTATATTGGAGAATATTCAATAATTTTCTCTACATTTGAAAGAAAAGCATGTTTTTTTACTTCTTAAAAATTGGCTTTTCAAAAATGAAATATATTGGTGTTTTCCTCTGCCTCCCTGATGAGAGGACCTTCTAATGTCTGCCTGCTACAGGTAGGTGGTTAATGTTTCCTGAATCCCCTCCAAATGCCACCGAAGGCATACATGAAGCTCTTGCTTTCCAGAGTCCAGGGAAAAATGTTGCACTTCAGCCTGCCATCCTTGAACTTTGCACCTTTGCAGCTGTATTCTCCCATTATATTGTGGGTAGTATGTATGGCTGTTTCGGGAACAGAGTGGCTATATAATGTGGTGTCTGGTATGCCCAATGGCGTGTTGCTAGCTGTCACTTAGCAAATGTGGCCATTTGTTTTAGCTCTGCATGACGTGGTTCATCATTGCACTTGTCCAGTGCAAACTAATTTCATCATGGACTCCTTGTTCCAGAAATCCTGAAAAGCAGGTGCTACAAAAGAAAGATGCGTTTATCCCCAAGACTGTAAAAGTAGAACTTTGGTTGAGTCTTCTCACGCTACATACCACATTGATTAAATCCCAGTATTGCACACCAAGAATATTCTAGTGTCGGCAGACATGTTGCGATCATCTCATATATTCCTTGCCAATATAAAGCTTGTTCTACTACAGGGGTATATTTGCCGGATTGCTATGGACCTGAGCTTTACTCATGTTTGACCATTATTGTACATTTTACAGAATGCTATGTTGCCCAGTTCTTAGAGAACTAACTCTGGTGTTATGGATGGCGTTTTTTGAGATCTGTTAGAATGAATGACTGGTTCAAGATGTGGTTATCACTGCTTTGGTGTAACACTAGTGGTAACTGTTCTTATGTCAGCAGTGATGGTGCTTGCTTTCCCTTTATTCCCTCACCTCCACCTGGCTTGCGGAGGCTCAAACTAGGTGGCAGAATGGAGGCTAGGGTTCTCCTCAGCCTTCTTCTACATCTTCCAGACCTTTTACAGGAGAAAACATGGGCAAGTTCTCTGTCTGTACAGGCCTCTTCTAACCCATGCATACAGGAGAAAAGCGTGCTGCACTGATGAGTGGCTCTCACAGAGCTCTGACAGTGGGGCATCAGCTCTGTCTGTGGAGAGGGCAGCTTTAAGGCAGGGAGAGAGGGTGAAGGCACAGATGGTGGTTGGTGGGAGGAAAGGTATTTATTTTCTAGTGAGTGCTGAGGAGAATTCACAAACTGAGTTGGGCATGAGTGGCAGGAGATTAGGTACACTTTCTTCTCTTTTTGGGGGAGGGGGGGGATAAGCGATGAATGGCCTTTTGGGTGGGGGTGTCTTGGCAGGTATCCCATATCACAGGGTTGACGCTGAGGTAAGGGAGGTTATGTTCTGTATGGATCCCATATAAATCTTCTACACCTGTGTAGCTGTTGTAAGCAAGGGTATATGCTTTGGGATTAAATTATAGGCATATTTTTCACCTTTGTGTTTTGAATGACAACATAAACAGCTCGAGCATCGCCCTTATTGTCTATTTGATGTCACTCAGAACCCCTCTGTGAAAAACATCAAAGTGATTCTGTTACCCATATATAAATCTGTCACTCCTCATTTTACTTTCAAACTCCGAAAAGTAATAGGCTACATCAGCCTAGCATCTGTTCAAGGCTGTGGACTCCCCCTTCCCTTTTTGCGATCTAGAGCAGGATCATAAACGCTATTAACTTTCTTGATGGCCAGGACATTATTTTCCGTTTTTTCTTGGTATTGAACTTTGTTTTTTTTTTTATTTCTTTCAGGTGTACCCCAGAAGCTGGAAAAAACGTCATCAAAAGACACCAAAACGAAACACAAGCCACAGCATTTAGAAAGTTCCCAACAAGAGCATGACTTTTTGGGATGCATGTCGAAGTATGTATGCCTATAACTGCAAGAAGGGACCGATTCTAAGGGGATTGTTACTTTAGCTCGAATACTTGGAACCCTTAATTATGTTTGAAGGTTTTTAAATTGGCCTAGGGCTCACATTTTGTGGTGATTATCTTTTTGACGTTTCCGTCTGAGACTTATTTTTTTCATTTCTTTAGTATTATCCGTATTCGTTTCGTCCCATAGAAATCGAGCTGAAACTAGCCTATTTCTGCGTTTATTTAAATTATAAATGTACATGTATATATCTGTATGTAACGTTGTACTCACCTAAACACATTAGCATTGTAGGACTGGCATGTGCAATTTATGAAATGTTATCTTTTTATATTTTTAAGTTGCTATGTTATCAGCATTTCCAGCGTTGGCCTGGTAATCATCTCTGACGGCTTCTAGAGGAGCTCACGAAAGTGCTCTGAATTTTTACTGTTTTAAAAAATAACATTCAGACAGGCAAGAATTATTTTTCTGCCTGTATTTCTATACACAATCAGTAAAAACGTTAAACTGGAGGTCTCAAATACATTTTGTTTGTCCTCCTTGATGGATTCATGTGTATTTGCATAATTATTGATTTTTCCAAAATTTGGCTTTTTTTCTAAACCACTCGCTTTATAGTCTCACCTAGAGACTTCATTAGTTATGTTATTTTATGGTTTATCTTCCTTTCAAGCGAACCGTAACACACACACCAAATGTAATGCCCTTCATGAAAGTGATTTCAATTACAATTAGTTTAAATCATCTTTCTGATTATATTGCATATCACTTTACCCATAACACTTTGACAAAAGTGACTATGTATGGAGTGTTATTACATTTTAGGTGTTATTTTTTAAAATATAAATACTGTGAGGACATAGACGTTGCATTTGATGTGCAAATGATGGTCTTATGCATGTGGTTCTAACCATACCTTGCTGATTTAGGGTGTAATTCATAATGTATATGCACTTTAAATCTTACTTTAGGTTATTTTCTGAGTTTTTAATTATATGTTGAGGCTTTTCTAACTTGACTTGAACCTTTGCCTTCGTCCGTAGATTTTGTTATTCTTTTCATTGTTTACCACATAAAAAATGCCCCTACACCCAACCCAACCCCGTGCAGGTTGCTTAACCCCTGTGTGTAGAGAAGTTGAGTGCAGGGCCTGGCCCCTGGTTAGGCAAGCCCCTCCTCCCAGCTCTCCAATGGTAGCCAGCAATCAGGCGCTGCCCCTGCAGGTAAGAGCGGGGAGGCGGGGCGGTGAGGATTGAAGGAAAAAAAAAAACACTTGCCTTGCACTCGCCGCATTGCTGATTCGGCGAGCACAAGGTAAGTGGTTTTCATTTTTAGGTCTCGTAGCAATACAGCGCGTAAGCGCTGTACTCGCCGAGATCTATTGTTACTGACTCTGCTTCCCAGGAGACCGCACCTGGCCGCGCGCATCTCTCAAAAGGCGATCAGCGCAGGCCACGCGCGCGCGAACGCGCTCGCCGTGGCTGTCTTCTGGGAAGTGCAACAAACATACACAGGCACACTTCCCCCTGCACGCATGCGCACACACATACACAAGCACACATACACGCACGGAGAGACATCCCTCCCCCTCCGCCTTCGCAAACACAGACACACACAGACACACACACATGCACACATACAGGCAACCCCCCCTCCCCGGCACTCCGGACTTGTGCAGCCTCCGACCGCGGAGCTCTCCCTCGGTGCTCCTTCAGGCACTCCGTGGGCGCGGGCTTCACAAAACAGAAGTCCCGCCCCACAATAGGTTTCGTTTTGCGCGCACACTTCCACTGCCCAGAAACTGGAGCACGTTACATGACCCGCGAGTATTAAGAAAAAATTGAGAACACCTTCTCCGTTCCCGCCCCAAGTATCTCCACTCAAAAGGTGATTTTTAAAACTAACGCTAATAACTGCTTTATGTGGTGCTTGAGTATCGGTCAAGTGTGTGATAGTCTCCTCAGCAAGACATTGAAGATGAGATGCAATTGAGAGAGAAATGTAATAGCACTTAGTTCGTCCCCAGTGGGCAGACCATTGCAATCCCTCCTTAGAAAACCTGGTTGAGGAGGGGGTCGGGATGGAGAAGGCGGTGGCAAGTAATCATAACAAGAAGTCTTGGACATGTATTGAATTGCGGCCTTGTATGCATAGCGATTCCTTTGACTAGATTAGGACAATGGGTTCTCCTTTCATACACACTATGGGAAAGACCGAGCCTGTCTTGGAGCAATTTGGTGAATAACTTTAAACTGCAGCACTTGGTGCATGTACTTGGGAGTATCAGGTCCAGTCTGAATTCTTCACCCTTAGTGGGACCCTTTGGGTCTTTCTGAGAATTATCCTTTTCCACAGTGGCTCAAATGAAAGTCTTCTGTGGGTTTAAGGCTGAAGCACTGGGTCATCCGAGTTCTGCAGAGGCAGTTGCAGAGGCTTTCCACTGACTGGCTCTAGTCTGAGCCTCAGGCTTAATAGTGAAAACTGTTACGGGGCAACAGAGCTGCAGCCTTGAGGCGGCATCTTGTGGTGCTTTTTGTGGACTTAAAATATCCTGTTTCTGACACTTTTGACCGTCGTCTTAAATGTACAAGCCTAAGTCAAGTCCAAAGTTTGTGCCTTATCCTAGAGATAACTCCTCTGCCTCTAAGCATAATTTTGATAAGAGTGTGTCCTTTAAAAAAAACTAAATACCTCTACACTGCACAACAGAGAGAGGAGAGGGGAAGAAAGTGATGAGGTGAATGTATCTTAGCAGGGATTTCATCCAGCAAGTACTTCAGGACTGATCCAGGTAGTATGAGAAATTAGATAGTGCTTACATCTTCATATGACAACCATTCATAGTTTTTTGTCCTGCGGAGTGCATCTTCTACATTCCAGATAGGACCATCTATGAACATCCTTGACAAAGTTATAACATTTTTACGTTAGGGTCCTTGGTGTAAGAAACCCTTTCATACCTTAATTGAGGCTTTCAAGGTCCTGATCGCTGACACATGGAAGAAACCGTTTTTTTAACTGTGATTTGACATACACCTTGACAGAAGAAGTGGCCTATGCAAGTTGAACCTTTCTGCACGTTCACTGTTCAACCACTAGTCGTTCCTGCAGCCAGTGACCGGTTCATAACTAATGCATTCACAACCATTCTAAGAGTCCAACAGAAGAGACTTCATGGCTATCAAGTCTTTTTGTGTTGTAGTCACTGGCACTAACATCCAGATACACAGCCAGTAACTCACAAAATACCAGTATTACTTTTGAGTATGGTCTTGTCATTGCTGACTGATAATTAAGAGGATGGACGCCTCTTAGCTGTGGTTGTAATAGTTTACAAGGGCATAAACATTTTAATTTTGGACAGGTTGCAGAACGAAAATAAATTGCTTGGTGGCAAAATGCCTAAAACCCAGAAATTTAGAAGTACATGCAGATCTAGGTATTTTGGCTACTTCTGAGCCCTTTTATTTTGTGCAGTTTTATAGATTGATGCCTAGTGATTTATGTCTTAAGTTTTGTAGGCATCATGTTTTTGGGAGAATGCCAGGGACACAAAACCTTTAACTTGTAGAGAGCTGGCTAAACAAAATACAGTGGCCTAAGCTTTGGGAACAACATCCGGTGTAACTCTGGGAATGCTATGTCCATA
Organism: Lissotriton vulgaris; assembly: GCF_964263255.1. Taxonomy (NCBI): domain Eukaryota; kingdom Metazoa; phylum Chordata; class Amphibia; order Caudata; family Salamandridae; genus Lissotriton; species Lissotriton vulgaris. Next base: position 48,672,979 of record NC_141700.1, read on the forward strand.
TCCTAAATACTTAATATATTTTATGTGAAGAGCTGATCCTTGTCCGGTGGGCCTTCCTACTAATAAAGAAAAAGCGATTAAAGCTTAATTTCAGGAGTTTTTGTTCTGCTTTGCCTCAACTACTAAATTCAGGAATAGACAGGCCTTGAAATAACCTAAAGTATATTCCGTTGAAGAAGTGCTGGAGAAGAATGGAATATGGGGTTTTAATCCTGGTTTACTGTAACTTCACTTTATCATGGAAGGCAGACATTTTAAGTCAACATTCTGTCTTTTAGCCTCATAATGACACCTCACAAAAGTGATTAGAGTTGCGGAAATAAAGGAGACACACATCTACCTTTGCTATTAGTGCTGATGTACCTTTATCTGGACATTTGTCTCGTCCAGGTTCATGCCTGGGAAGCAGTGTTGTTTGCACTGTAGTCATATATGTCACTAGTACGCTGCCTTCTACCATAGGGTTACCTTCTGACTGTGTTTCTCATGACCGGGGAAGAAATGTCCTTTGAGACCCCTGCATGTGGTAAAGCAGGGGCGGGCCCTTGTGAAAGACCACTGCAGCTAAGAGCAGACAGACTATCTATAGTGGCTGAATTCTTCTGCCTGAGAGACAGTCAGTATGCACACTGACCCGGATGGAAAATGAGGACATCCTTAAGGTTAAATGGTCACACACCAGCTGTGAGTAGTAGGTGACTGAGCAGAGAAATTGAAGAGTGGGAAATATGTGGATGAAATCTGGTCTCTTGAGTGTTTTACTCTTACACTGTCCATATATGGCCCAGGACGGTAAGGCTATTCCACCAAGACTTGGGTGCCAAGTAACACTACTGCAAAATGTAGAATGGTGAAGCAATACGTCCAAGAAAGACTACACATGCTCAGTCCTCTGTGATGATGTACATTTACCCCACTCACATAGGGGCTCAATGCTGTTGCTAATAAAGGAGCAATCCTTAAGGTTGCAGACGGAAATCTGAACCAAAATATGCTTGCTTCTAGAGACCTATTTGGTTTGGGAGTACTGGAGCAGGTTGAGTTCCAGTTGGTTCCCTTACTAATACTTGGTCTCAGATACTACCAAAACAAGCATTTGCAATGCAATAGGTCTCGCAGCATTAAAGTTTGAGTTACTGGCATTGTCTCTGACAATGCTTTGCATAACTTTTTTTTAAATTTACAATTGTTATATAAACATTGTTTGTGAGTGGTTAGCTGTTGCTAACAGACACCCTCACAGACCTAGAGCACTGCACGGCTCATATACTCGAATATGCACTGAAATGTGCCACCAGAGACACTCCTCCGACATCGCAGATCTCGTCTCAGATAGGGATCTGGACCTAGCCATTCTAACAGAAACTTGGCTCACTGAAGCCTCTACTCCGATTATGGACATACTAGTCCCCCCCAACTATCACATCATCAGGTTAGACAGGTCTTCAGACAAGACGGGCGGGGGAATTGCATGCATCTTTAAAAGCAACCTCTCCGTTACTAAAGTCACCTCCCCCTCCCTCTCCTCCTGTGAACTCCTCTGCCTCGACATTACCAGCGAGGCCAAACAAGTTTGTGCTCTACATCTCATCTATCACCCGCCTGGTGACAATCTCATATTCACCCAACAACTCATGGACATGATCACTTCCAATGCCGGTCGGCAGACCACCCAAATCTACCTGGGTGACTTCAATCTCCACTGGAACGACCAGAAAGACACAGTGGTAAACAGTCTCAAAACTTTCCTTAATGCACTTGACCTCACCCAAATATGCGATAGACCAACACACGACAAAGGCGCGATACTTGATCTCATCATTGCCAAAGAGAATTCTACACAACTGGAGACGATTCTACCCTGCGACTGGTCAGATCACCACATTATCACCTTCTATATCAATGAAAAAGTTAGACCTAACCCGACTCAACCAATCAAATCCAAAATATGGAAAAGGGACATGAAGAACCTCAACGCCTCTACTCTGCCTCCCCACATCGGCAATCTGCTCCTTCCCCCTTCAGGTGCCGCGATGTTCAATCACTGACTGACCACTACCTTGAATCTATGAATACATTAGTCAATGAAGTCGCCCCACTGCAACTGAAGAGAGTCTCCACCAAAACTTCCAACCCCTGGTATGACGACAGACTCAATGACGATAGGCATTCGATGCGAATGGCAGAGCGCACTTGGAGAGCGGACCCCTCAGCACTGCACCTCAAAAGGCTCAAAAACAAGAGAAATGCCTACTTCAGGATAATAAAGCGCACAAAATTGGACTTCTTCAGCCGCCAATTGGACCAAGCAAAAAACAGGCCAAGAAAACTCTTCGAACTAATCAAAACCCAAACAAAAGCACAACCCCTACAATCAAGTAGCACAACAAGCGACACCCCACACTGTGAAGACTTCTCTGCTTTCTTTAAGCTAAAGACTGACAACATAAGAAATGACCTCATCATGGATGTAAGCCGATTCCCCAACCACACAAGAATGACTAACACTCAACCTAAAAACATGGCTTCCTGGCAGTACTTCGATACCTACTCGGAAGAAACAATACACAAACTGCTCTGCACCTTGAAGCCCTCTAACCACCACACAGACCCTCTACCTGCTAATGCTGTAAAAGACTTCATCCCCCTGCTCCTCCCTCTCTGGACCAAAATCATCAACTGCTCCCTGCAACAAGGCCTCATTCCGGACTCCCTCAAGGTGGGGCAAGTCACTCCTATACTCAAGAAACCTACAGCTGATCCGACTGACCTAAACAATTACCGACCCATCACCAATATTCCCACCCTGGCCAAACTGCTGGAGAAATGTGTCCAACTCCAACTAACAAGACACATTGACCAATTTGACCTCCTCAATTCTCATCAATCAGGATTCAGAGCGAAACATAGCACGGAAACAGCTATGACACACATAATTGATGACGCCCTCCAAATTCTTGACCGCAATGAGTCCTGTCTCCTCATCCTTCTTGACCTCTCGTCAGCATTTGACACGGTCAAACATGAGAACCTGCTGGAACTGCTAAGCACTAGAATGGGTCTATCGGGAACGGTTCTCAAATGGTTTTCGTCCTTCCTACACAACCGATCTCAGAAGTTCAAGATCGATAATGTGCTATCTGCACCTGTGCCTGCGGATCTAGGTGTTCCACAAGGATCCTCCCTCTCCCCCACTTTGTTCAACCTCGTCATGGAACCGCTCGCCACCTTGCTCCAAGCTTCTAATGTCCAATTCCATATGTACGCCGACGACACACAACTGTACCTAAAGCTTCAATCTCCGGAAGATATCAAACATCTGAACTCCACGCTTATTAACACTCAATCTTGGCTAGCCGATAATCATCTCAAACTAAATGCTCTGAAAACTGAGTTCCTTCTCATCTCACCCCCGGCGAAAATTTCCACCACCCAAACATGGCTCAACAACCTAACAGCACTTAATGTCCAACCCACCATCGTGGACTCAGCGAAATCTCTAGGCATCACATTGGACGCCAAGCTCAACATGCAGCAACACATCAGCAAAGCCACAAAAGCAGCTAATTTCCAAATAAACACACTGAGGAAAATCAAACCCTTCCTTCCAACTGAAGACTTTCGAACTGCTGTACAAGCGTTAGTCATCCCTCGAATCGACTACGGAATTGTGACCCTCAGTGGACTCCCGCTATCCACAACAGCACCCTTAAGAGCCTCCCTGAACGCTGCCGCAAGACTCATTACTGGATCAAGAAAACATTCGCATATTTCCCCAGATTTAAAGTCCCTAAAATGGCTGCCGTTTGAAGCCAGAATACAACTAAAAATTGCAGTTATGACACACGCGGCCGTGCACCACAATGCACCCAACTACCTCGCTCAAAAATTGTCCATATCAGGAGGTTCGAGGTCCAATAGAAGCTCAAAAAATCTACTCCTGAAACCCCGTAGATTCAGGAAAGAGAAAACCTACAAGCGCTCCTTCTCAGGAATGGCACCCAGGATCTGGAATGCGCTCCCGCCTGAAACTAGGCGTATCTCCTCCGCTGCACTCTTCAAGAAAGAGGTGAAAACCATCCTTCTGGCCAAGATCTCCTGAACCTTATAGGTAGTGGTTCAGAGACTCTACATTGCCTGGTATCAATGCTCACCTTGTCCTTTGGCATTATACCTCTACCTGATGGTGACACTACTTCGCCTCCTTCGTCCTACCGACCAATATATGAGACACATTGGGTCACAGATTCACCCTCCCGATGCCCTCACTCAGTGCGCTCTCTACACTAAAACACTGTTATAAGCTTGCCACACACCCAAGGTGTACCTGAACACCTATATAATGTGATCCATGACTTGTGCAGTTTTATTACCTGTTCACCTGACTGTATATTGATTTGTTTATGTATGTTGTTTTATTATTATCCTTCATGTTAGTGACTACTACATTGCTCCCATTACCACTGTTCTCTCCTACTGCCCCAACCCTGCCATTGTGAAGCGCTCTGATATCTGTAAGGATCTTGTTCGCGCTATATAAAACTTTGAATAAATAAAATAAATAAATAAATCGGAAGGCTGCAATGCTGATTGAATGCATAGGGCCCAGGGCCCATGCACTCCTGATGTGCAGTTGAGGCCTACCTTACAGAGGGCCCCACCAATTGTAAATTAAAAAAAAAAGTTATGCAAAGCATTGTCAGAGACAATGCCAGTAACTTAAACTTTAATGCTGCGAGACCTATTGCATTGCAAATGCTTGTTTTAATTGAAGTTTCCCTCGTCGTCTGTCAGCCACACCCCCTGCCTCACAACCCACTGCTCTTATCTATACGTGCCACACCTGCTAACAATCACAGTGCAGGCGTTCGCAGTGGTGGTTTGGCCACATGTTATGTTAAATGTTAAAAAATGTATACCGCGCACGTACACCGAGACGGTTTCTTGGCGCTCATAACAAACATAGCTAGCCAGGGCAGAGGTGTTACTCAAAGGCCGCCTTGAAAAGGTGAGTTTTCAGAGTTTTGCGGAACAACTCATATAAGGGACAAAGGCGAAAGGAAGAAGGGAGGGAGTTCCAAAAGGAGGGACCTAGAAAAGAGAAGCATAAACCACCGTGTTTTTTACGGCGAAATGATGAAGTGCAAAGAAGATTATCGGCAGAGGAACGTAAATTGCGGGTAGGAAGGTAACGCTTAAGCTTGGAGGAAATGAACTCGGGGGCCTGGTTGTGCAAAGATTTGAATAGGGTGCAGCCGAGCTTGAAGGAGCACCGTTTAGCCACTGGGAGCCAATGAAGGCTCTTCAGGAGAGGGGAGACGTGCTGGTGTTTGGGTTGATGGTACACCAGGCGGGCGGCCTGGTTCTGGATAAGCTGAAGTTTTTGGAGCTGATAAACAGGAATCCCCACATACAGGATGTTGGCAAAGTCAACCCTGGAGATGACCAAAGCCAGTATAACTAGTGTGAGTGCTTCTCTGGTTAGAAATCTACAGATCTTGCGGATTCTGCGTAGCTGGAAAAAGCAGGACGATGTTACTGCTGCGACAGCAGACAGCATGACTGCTGTCGCCCTACCGCGCAGCAGTAGCAAACTGAATACCCTGTAACTTTTTTTTTAAATGCAGGATTCATGAGTCCTATATTAGATTTGCGGATTCTAAGGCCCATGTGGGTACTCTGAACCCTGAAAGGATTATGGGTTTGTGAATGCAACAAAGCATTCTCAAATGCTTCTATAATAATATTTTAATCATTTGTTTTACTAAGCGGGTGTGTTCTTTGGGGGTCCACTCACATGGGCTGGGGGTTAGTGTAGTCCAATCTGGCCCATATTTCCTCCCTTTAAAAAAAAATTATATTTTCCAACATGATGCTCAGTGCACCTTGTGGGGTAATAAATGCACCAACTGAAATGTGTCAGTTATGGCTAGCCAATCGGAACATGGCAGATTTGACAATCTGCAATGGACGACTGGAGAAAATGCTCCCCAGTTCAATGGGTTGCATTTATTTTGATATCTTATTTGCATATCCTCTGTTGGTGTATGCACACACACCCTCGAGGTATATGTTTGGACCTAGCCCAACAGTGGCAATTCTTGACGTATTGTTGGCATCTGAGATATAATGATGCCTAACCTTGGTGCAATCCCAGACCTGGAATTATTGTGGTTATTCTTATTATTGTTGGCATCCATATCGTGATGGTGCCCATCCCTGTTGTAGTACTGGCTCTATAATAAAGACTGTAATTCCTGGTATGGGCATCCATGAACACGAAGGTGCCACTCTTGTGCAGTTGGCTCTGGCTTGTGAAGTTAGATCTTGGAAAATTGCTTGCAACCATTGCATGATGGTGCCTGGTCTAACACTAATCTTGACAAAGTGGTGTGAATGATTGGCGGATGTGATCATGATTGTGTCCACCCTTGATCTACTGCTGGTGCTAGCACAGTCGTAGTAGCTCTTGGCATACTGTGGCCATCACAAGCATGGGGTGCCTGTGCATATTGTTGACATATGCAGCATGACGATGCCCACCCCTTGTATAATGCTGGCCCTGAACTCTTGACCTACAGTGTGAATCCACAACCTGATGATGCTCCCTCATAATGTTCCTTTGCCCAACATATTAATGTGACATATTGTGGGTATCCATGTATGAACTGGTGTTACATGGACTTAAAAAGGTTCGTCTGTCCGTGTATTGCCTGTTTGTATATTCTATTGTTGAGCTGGGCATTGATGTTTGGGAGCTAAACGGATATTTATTTTTAAGAAAAAAGATGGCAGATATCTCTTGACAGATGACCCTTTATTTCAGGGGTCTCCAAATCGGTCCTGGAGGGCCGGATCCATGCCAGATTTTTAAAATTACTACATGTATCTCAATGGGGATATCCAAAAAATCTGGCATGGATCCCTCCAGGACCGGTTTGGGGACCTCTGCTTTATTTGATAGCAAAATGTGATTTTTTTAATTAACTGTCAAATTGATGATTGCAGACGAAATGCTTGCATTTCTAAATATGTGGTTAAAACGTATATTTGCGTTATAGTCATTATTGCTGTTTAAGACTTTAAGTCTTTAAGATTGGTGCAGCCTGTCTACAGTTATAAGGTCTGCATAATCTGAGCGATAGCAGTGTTTTACAAGTTTGTAGTAAGTTTATCACAAATAAAATGTGATGTCGAATTTACATGGAAGACCCAGCATGGAAATCGAGTAATATGGAGAAGTCTGGATAGATGTTAGGAGAATTGGCGGCTTTTCAGACATTTATCAAGGAAAAGTACAGTTTCCCACATCATTTTGGGACAAGTGAACCCCCCACGCTCCTGGGAGGGAGAGATCAGTGGAGTTTTGAGCAAGTATTTATCCCTCATAAATTTCAAACATCAGCAGACTGGCATTTAATGTATTGTTTCTCTTAACACAGACCATTTCTGAAAGATTAGTCTAGTTGTAGGAGTAAGATGGAATAGGGTTGGTGTTGAGTTTTTATTGCACCTAGGGTACAGTCAAGTTGTGTGTGTATATATATATTTTTTTTAAAAAGATAAACGGGTTGCTCATTCCTTATTAACCAAGCTAGATAGCCTTCTTGCTGACGCATGACATGTTTTGTAAACCACAAAATGTGCACAGGCCTAATTACTGTGTACATCAATAATGATGCACACAGTTTTTTGTTTTCGAATTCAGAACTGAATATCATAGTCTAGAAGGTCTTGACCACCTTGTTCAGTGTTCTAATGCTTGAACTGTCCAGGTTGGCCTACCATGAAAAACAATTAAATTGCAGTGAATGTTTTTTTTTTTACTACACCAGTTGTAAGTTTCGTTTTTGTACTCTATTACAGGCGTTCTGGACTGCCTCGTTGGATTTTGGCCGCCTGTCTTTTTCTCTCGATTATGGTAATGTTGTGGCTAGGCTGTGCCAGCTTGGTGACCGCCCCTGATCAACATGTAAAGACGCAGGTACTGCACTCTATACCAGTCTAGTTCCATAAAGCATTTTAAACGTACATCTTGTTCACTAGGCCCATCGAGCCTGATCATCATTCTGCTGTAAGCTAAATATGCAGATCACTATAGGTCTTCTACCTTTCTTGTTAATGTTGCGGTTTTGTGTTTCTCCCATGCCTTATTACAAGAGTTTCTCATTTCAGCCACACAGTAACCCAGCCAGTAATCACAAACGCATGCCTCAGCACTTAGTCGCACAGCTAATCCTTGAGGAATATGAACCTTTCATAAATGTGCTCTTCTCTTGATTCCGTTCTTGAAGTTCTCAAAGTTGAAGCATTGCAGTCCGAATTCCATTTGGAGCACTGGAAAAGACTTGAGTAGATTGCCATCATACGTTTGGTCCAAAGAGCTCAGTCCTCTTGCGTTCCAGGACCCCCTGTAATATTGGAGCGACATTGCAGTTGCGGTAGAGGCTCGAGGGTGGACAGAAGAAGCAGGATGTCCTCTGCATAAAGAAGTGCCTAGACTTCTCCAACACAACAATAGGGAAATATGACCCTGCCGGCAATCGCCGGATCGCAGCCTCTATTGGCTCCAGAGCATTGAAGAACAGGAGGGGCTATAGGGGGCATCCCTGACAGGTGCCCTGTTCGTCTTGGCATGGACCTGACGGGAGTCCAGAGCAAGAGACCTCTACCATAGAGGAGGCATACCTTGAGAATAAAGTTGCCTCCCAGGCCATGTGGGATATGACATGGAAAAAATACTATTATATCCCAACAAGGTCTCTATCAGAGGCATTACAACCATCCGTGGTACCACTCCACTTCTATAATACACACAAAAGGTAACCCGATGGTTTCTTTAGCTATATACGAGCGAGATCTCATATCGTTTGGTAGGCGTGGTACAGTTTATATTGCTGTTTTTTTGAGTGAAATATATGTATGTTTTCTTGGAGGGTATGATAATAGTTCCGGTGATCTTATAATATGGATCAACGTTTTATGGAATCTGAGACATTTAAATGGGGGATCTAAGACCCATTTAGTGAACATATGGTTCTTCTCCCATCATTAATTTGAACAGTGGTGGATTGTATGAAGGGTAACACGAGGCACTCCCCTTGTTTTCACATGAAAACTTCTATAGGGTGGAGTGTGATTAATAGATAAACCATGTTTTGGTTACCACTTTAGTAAAGTCTGCCAAAAGCGATATATAGCTATACATAGAGCTGTGTTCAGAGAGATGATGATATTGGAATAGTCCAACATGTGAGGTACTAAGGACCTAAAACACGGAGAGAGAGAGAGATATGTGTACTATACCATGATGGAGTTTTCTTTTGAGAATGTTTTTAATGACCAGTGATGTGTTAATGTAAATAATGGCTAATCTCACAACCTTGATTTTGCCTTTAAGGTTCCCATTAATAGATAGAGGACCGGTTAAAGGTAGAGGCATACAGCCAGTCTGCAACTGGTGATAGTATTGATTTATTAGTGTGCGTCATGTCACGTGTGAGGTGGTTTGGCACTTTTACACTTGCACCCTGGTATTAGCCATTTGGGTATGATTGTGAATATGAGAATAATACATGAATGTTTTGTGTGTTTGCAGAAAACAGACCAGACTGAAGTTGGTCTTGAAGACACCCATATAATTAAGTATGTTTTGTTGTTTTTTACAAATGTTAGCAGAGTGACAAGACAGTGGTTCTGAAGAATGCCACGAACCCCTGGTCACCTGGCAGAAACATGTTTCATTTACCTGAGGCGGAAGCCAGGTGTGGGCGAGTGATAACTATTGCGCTGACTACAAGCGATTTTAAACATTCATTTTAAACTCGATATTTTAACCTGTTGGTATCTGATATACTGCATGTATTTTAAAAGCTGATTACGAGCTTTCTGTTCCGCAGCTGCTATTTGCACTTTGCACTTTTTTCTCTTCTCAGGCACCTGAGGCGGAAAGCCGGGTGACATTAGGCCTCTCAGCACTTTATATATCTCCTACCTCTCTTTCATCCTTGTTTGTGCTGCGCTGCTCTGCCCGTAGTGTCCCTTCCCTTCCAGCCGGTACATCGAGGTGCTGGGAGATACTCGGGGACCTGCAGGCGCGCATTTCTTTGGCAGCCATCTTGGGGGTAGGCAGGCTCGCGGGCGTCAGTCTAGTGGTGCTGACTCTCGCCGGACGGCCAGCGACGCATTAAAACTAGGTGCACTCAGCGCAGTGGACGCGCGCAGCAGAGTCGCCTAAGGAGCGCCAAAGGAAAGCCCGTCTGCGCCCGTCAGCGTCCCGAAGGCGGTCGTGCGCGGCTGGGCTGAGGAGGTTAGGATGTTAAAATACACACGGGATGAGCTGCTCTCCCTTAAGCAGTCTAATAACACCTGTATTAGGGTTTTCCCCAAACCTCCCTGAACTAATAACAGATGTTCGGCCTGTGGCTGGCTACCTGGCCAGGGACTTGTCTCTTCCCTCAGTCCTCCTCCTAATAGCAGTAGGTGTTTACTACTCAACACCAGGTCTTTGGGAAAGCACGCACTAGATGTTTATAATCTTTTGACGGACTCTAAAGCGGACTCTTTACAGAGACCTGGCTTGGTGAGGGTGCAGGACCCGATATCGCCACTGCCATCCCCCCAAGCCACGTTATCTTCGGAAAGGACAGAGCCAGCGGCAAGGGAGGCGGTGTCGCCCTGGTTGTCGACAGGCGTATTACATGCTCTATTCTTCCCTTGGACAATATTACTGGGTGTGAAGTTCTTGCCTTCTCCCTCTCCTTTTCACCCCAGCAAACATGTATAGGGCTTTTGCTCTATAGGCACCTTTTTTGAAGAACTCCACTCAGCCATTTCCACGCTATGCCTCAGATCTATTCACTGTCTGCTCTTAGGTGATTTTAATATTCACATGGACAGTGTGGATGACCCTGACCGCATAAAGCTCAATGACATTACATCATCCTTGGGGCTTATTCCGCATCTTCGGTCCCCCACACACTGTAAAGGTCATACATTGGACCAAATTTTTTCCCTGCCGTCCTGGCCTCTCTCGCTCCCGTTTTGTGGTCTGACCACTTTTTAGCGGACTTTGAGATCCCTCTTAAAGCGAAGAGCGTCTGTAATGGACAGTGGCGTGAAGCGCATCCTTCCAGAGCTTTTCATCGGGTCTCCTCGACTATGCTGTCGCAGGCTTTAGACACCTACCCATGCCTGCTGACAGGTACTCTGGAAATGGATCTTGAGCTCCTGCAGGGATGGCTGACTCAACGGCTTGCCGACCTAGCCCCTTCCCCTGCTCCCTAGGACACTATCTGTGAAAACATCCGCCCCTTGGTTTTCGCCGGCACTTGCCGACAAGCGACGGCAATGTAAAAAAGCCGAAAGGGAATGGCGTAAGCACTATGATGCCAGTTCAAAGGAAACCTATAGGGCCATGATTAGAGACTATCATCACGATATCACAGCTGGTAAAAAGTCCTATTTGGCTAGTAGGATTGATGATGCTTCCAGCTCCTGTAAAGAAATTTTCAGGATAGTCAATGACTTTATTTCCCCTCCGTGGTGCATCCCTAGATCCACGCATTCGGAGTCCTGGATTGCCAAACTTGCTGACTTTTTTGCCAGCAAAATTTGGACTATCCAGGCCTCCTTCGGGACTACTAACACGTCAACCATTCTTAATTCACGGTCCCCTTATCCGTGCCCGACTTCTGGGGGCCCGGCCCTTTGGAACTTTCCTTCCTTGACCTTACAGGCCTCCTTAGATCTCCTCTCCAAACTGAAATCTGGCTCCCCGCTAGACCCGTGTCCTGCTAAATTCCTCGCGCAAATGGCCCCTACTCTGAACCATCTTATCAACCCGATACTTAATCTCTCTCTCAGTACGGGTGACGTCCCTCAGCCTTGGAAACAGGCACTCATTCTGCCATTGCTCAAGAAAACGAACCTGAACCCTGAATCCCATGCCAATTACAGACAAATTTCCCTTTTGCCAGCACTTGTGAAAGTCGTCGAGAAACATGTTCATACCACCCTGTCCCATTTTCTCGAGACGAATGACATACTTCATAAATCGCAGTCCGGCTTCCGCTCCAACCTGAGCACTGAAACAGCTTTGCTCGAGGTCACAGAGGCCATTAGGGAAACCCTGGACAGTGGAGGCAAAGCCATGTTGGTGATGCTTGACCTCTCAGCGGCTTTCGACACCGTCCCCCATGACCACCTCCTTTCTAGACTCTGCGAGGTTGGTCTGAGGGGGACGGTGTTTCGATCGTTTAGGTCGTTCCTCTCGAATCGCCTGCAAACGGTCTGGGCCCCCCCTTTTTCTGCCGCCTTTGGAGGTCGGAGATCCGCAGGGCTCAATTTCGAGCCCTTCGCTCTTCAACTTCTATTTGACCACTCTGGCGGCACTGGCGGAAGATTTCGGGGCCCAGATCGTGTTGTATGCGGACGACACACAACTCCTGTTCACCTGCGACAGGGGTCGTGATTTCGATGGGGCCTCTATCTGGGGTTGCCTTGGGGCTGTGTTTGATTGGTTCAGTCGCAGCAGCCTCAAGTGCAACTCCGACAAGTCTGAAGTGCTTTTCTTCGGCTGCCCCGTGGACCCCAGATGGAAGGAATGGTGGCCTACGGCCATGTTCCCTCCTGCCAGCGATTCAGGGACTGCTAAAAATCTGGGTATCCAGATTGACAACAGCCTCTCTTTCAGGGCACAGGTGTCTGGTCTGACCGGCAGATGTTTCGCTATCCTGAAGATGTTGAGGAAGTTCCTGCTGCTCTTATCCTTAGAGCATAGAAAGATTACGGTACAGGCCTTGATAGGCTCTCGCCTGGACTATTCCAACGTACTGTACCTAGGCCTTCCGAACTTCCTCCTTGCGCGTCTCCAGGTTGTGCAGAACTCTGCGTCCCGGGCCATTTTTGGCCTCACTAGGAGAGCCAGGGCCAGTGAACTTCTTAGAACCCTTCACTGGTTGCCCATTAAGAAGCAAATTGCTTTCAAGGCCCTGACCATTGCCTTTAAAGCCCTTCATGGCACAGGTGCCTGTTATCTTCGGAAACGGATCAGCTTCTATTTTCCTTCTAGATCCCTGCGTTCTTCCACCCAGGCCAGAGCGGTCACCCCTGTGATCCGACGCGCACGCAGTAGGGGGCATTCTTTTAAACATCTGGCCCCCCGGCTATGGAACGCCCTTCCTCTGTCACTCAGATCCAACTCCAATCTGCTGGCATTCAGGAAGGATCTGAAGACCCTGCTTTTCACGCAATAACTCATTCCACTCTGAGCTATGCTCTCCCTCCGGTTTCACCTTCTACCCTGGGTTCGTGAGGTTCTTTCAGCGCCGAGACACTCTTCGGAGTAGCCGTGCGCTATAAAAGTACCCCTTTAACATAACATAACGTGTTGACCTAGTCAGATGGGGGAACATCCTTACCCCTATCGTTACACTGTTTTTAACAACATCCATTGGGGATAATCAATAAAAAAAAAAATCTGTATATGAGGTGGTTTTAATACACTTTTGATATTATTTAGCACTCTGTCCCTCACTCACATATTACATTGGAGTAAAAACATTTCACACTCCTCTCCTGAGGGAGAGTTGTAGCCCACACAGTGCACCTTGCAGGCACTGTGTGCAAGAGCTAACCCAATGAAGAAGCATGTCACCCTATAGGTGAGTGAGGGTTCTTGTCTTTAAAAAGCAAATTCCCTTTATCTTAGTTTTGTTTATACACACCCATGGTCACATTCTAGCTAAAGAAACAACCATCAGGTTACCTTTTGTGTGTATTATGGAAAAGATACTGCCAGTTGATGAAGTCAAACGTCTTCTCGGCATACAGGGAGAGCGTTAGGAATTCAGATGGGTTGTCCTTCGTCTGCTACAGCAGGTTTTTCAAAAAGCTGCGGGAAAACACACTGCACATCACACGGACCGCACCAGACTGTTACCCTCTGGACCGCATCAGATATTTTAATGATACTTGAAGTCTGCGCCCTACAAAGCACCAGCCAGTCGCGTGATATCCATTCATATTACAGCACTACTTAGGACATATCAAAACAGGCCGTAATGCCCTGGCTCCCTCCTTACCACCTTGAGAAAGCCCCAGGCCTGTATGCCAAGAAAGGGGCGAAACACGTGTTGGTTGTTTTCACAAAGCTTGTGATTCTTACTATAAGAATCTCATTGAATCAAGGATCCAAGCAAGCAAAATAAAGAAACCTGAAGCACTATTCCAGAATAAAGGACTTCTTTTAGTTTTTGGAATTTATAATAACATATCATATAACAACTTAGCTCTGTCCTTGTCTCTCCCTGTGGCCCACAACTCCATTGTTTAAGGGTTTCCCATTCATATAGGACATCTGAAAATACTGATTAGCCCCACTACTTAAGGACGGGCTTTTCCTTGAACACCTACTACTCTTCTTCAGGCCATGTGGGACATGACATGAAAAAGATATTGCCAGGGGACGAGGTCAGACACCTTCTTGGCAGTCAGGGAGTGCGCTAGAAATTCAGATGGGTCGTCCTTTGTCTGCCATAGCAGGTGGGACAGCAATCCGAGGTGGTCTCGGAGGCTGTAGCCCATGACAAAGTCCTCCTGCGATTCATGGATCAGGAGGGGTATTACCTTGCTCAAGCATGTGGCCAACACCATGGGCAGACTCTTCCTGTGGACGTTTTGCAGCAATATTGGGTGGTAGCTGACGTAGTTCAAGGGGTCCTTACTTGCCTTCGGAAAGAAGGTGAGGCTTTATTAGAAATAACCTCCAGCGCGCCCACCTCTTTGGCCTCCTGGAATGCCTTTGTCCGGTAAGGGACCAATAGGTATTTCCCCGTTGTAATATTCACCCCGGAACCCATCTTCCCCAGGGGATTTACACAGCGCTAGAGCTTCGGCTACTTTATATTTAGTGAAGGCTCCCGTCAATTATTCACTGCCCTCATCAAAGAACTAAAGCAGGTGTAGAGGGGCTTGGAAGGCGGTCAACTGTTCTAGTGTGGCCCTATGTTCCTCAGCATAGAGGGAGGCATAGAAGGAGAAAACCAGGAAGCACTGTTACATGGGTGTATAAGGAATGACCCTGTTTGATCCTGTAACGCTGTTCTGACTTGTTGGGATTCCTTATGGTTCAGTTAGGTGGCTAGAAGCCTGCTTGCCTTTTTTCCATGGTAATATGGTAGTCACTGCAGTTTGACGAGCGCCTTCTCAGGATCTTTCATGAAATAGGAGTTTATTCAGATTTTGGCACGTACCAATTGTTTAAAGAGAGAATGGAAGGGTGAGGTTGTGTATTGCACCATAAGGGTGCGTATCTCTCTTCAGGAGGCCCTGGCTGTACATTCCTTATGGTTGGCGGCCGCAGTGTCCGCTATCATCGAGCCTTGGAGTGTCCTCTTGCAGACTGCCCACAGCTTTCTGTGGGAGGGCACAGTGCCCTTGTTGTTCGAGAAGAAGGACTGAATGTGGTTGCTTAGTTGGGTTTTTCTCTCATGTTGCTGATAAACTAAAGCTTTTGTGCGCCATCGATGAGGAAGGTGCATCGTGTCCGATGTCCAGCCCAAGCAGCGCTGGGCTGTGGTTGGCAACACCTGCCTCTAGCATGTCGCAAGAGATGATGGGAGGTAGGAACTGGCCATGAATCATGAAGTAATCGATCCAGAACTGGGTCCCATGTGGGCAGGAGAGGAATGTGTATTCTTGGTCCCTCTGGTGCAGTAATCGCCATACAGCCACCAGTGCATGATCAGTCACCAGGTCCCCAAAGAGTGCCCTGTCCCACCTATTGTGTGCATCGCCCCTGCCTACCCTATCCAGGATTGGGTCCGGTGCCAGGTTCCAATCACCACCCACCAGCACCCGAGTCCTGCTGACACAGGACAGGAGATTAGAGAGTTGAGCACAGAAATGGGATTTACTGGTTGTGGGGGGCATAGATTGATCAAACTACAAGTCTGAGATCCATAATTTTTCCAGCAACCATCAGCCTCCCTTGTCCGTAAAATCTTAAGCAATGTACAGGGTAAGGATTTCCTTGTGAGGAAGGGCCACCTGTCTCATTTTTTAGAGCGGATACGTGAAGGAGAGGTGGTGCCACTATCCACGACAGATCTATTGCTGCTAAGGACCGTACCCACATATTCCCTGCTCGAGGTTGGCTGATTTGGTTTGGGACATGGGGGTCTCCATGTCCACATGCTTGGTGTGTCGGTAGTGCAAGCTCATATTACATTTGATGTAGACAAGCCTGTAACATCCACGGAGATCAGAGCAAAAGGGGTAGACAACATGGTGCAGTGGCAAGAGGGGTATAATGTTCCCTGGGGCAAGGGCAGTCTCGCAGAGCACTGCAGTTACGCTTTGGAAGGGAGGCACTCAGATGTATGCTGTGAGGCGCACTGTTGCACCAGATAGGCCGGGTGGGTGCAGGGAGGGAGTTTAACAAGGGTAGGATCAGCCCTATTGGGGCCTAGGACGATAGGGGTCTCAAGTTTGGAGCTGGGCTCGGGGCTGCGTTGGTGGCATTCGTCGGGAACAGGGCCGGACTAGCTACCATGCGTTTTGGCATGCTGCCGAGCTGGGGGCTGATGTCACTGCGGTGGGGGCTAGTTTTGTTGATGGAAACCTGCGTGTGCTTCGAAATAAACAATGCAAAACGAATTTCGTTCAGCACACGCAAGTCCCCATCAATGAAATCAGCCCCAGCTCGGCAGTATGCCAAAACGCCTGGTAGCTAGTCCTGCCCTGGCCAGGAACCCCTGTCTGTGATGTCCTAAGTGTGGTAACAAAGAAAGTGCAATGGATTTGGGCCCACCCCAATTTAGCGCCATCTGACGTTCCCAAGATGGGACACATGTTGTGTTGAGGGTGAGAAAGTACAGTAGTCCTGGGCTAGTGGAGTAGGCCGCGACATAGGTCAACCTATATCCGGGGAGCGGCTAGGAGCATGAGTACGCCCCCCCCGTATAACTGCAAGTGGGTCCTCCTTAGGCAGACTGTCCGAAAGGGAGAGTGTTGGGCATTGATTTCCCATCTGGGGAGGTGACTTGGGGGAGATTGCAGGGACCACAAGGGGGGGCGGGGGGGCGGCGGGATGAGACAGGATAGCGGCCTGCAAGACCACGGAGAACAGCAACACCGATGGATCAAAAAAGAGAGGTAAAGGAGGAAGAGGAAGGGACAGCATGAGACCGAAATAGTCATCACAGAGCAAAGGATATGCTCAAGTCTCTGTGGGTGTTGCAGACTGTCTCCCCATGCTTCAGGGGTGATCAGGATTTGTCTTGTTCAGTGTGGAGCTCCTCCACAATTTGATGGGGGCCCTCTCGATCAGACTCCCTCCACAGTGATCCTCCGGTGCGGATGTGGTTGAGCTTGGACTTAGATTTCCATTGGTGAGGCTGTCTTCTCAGGAAGTGGGAGCAGACGCGCTCCCCGCAACCGTGTCCATAGTAGAGCCGCTCCTGGAGTCAAATAAACAGTTCAAGATCTCCAGGATCCGTAAAAGCTCTTGTGGCACTGTCAACATCATCCACGCGGGTTCCATGAGTTTGTATTTAATGCTGTGGCGTTACAGGTGGGGCGGAGTGCAAGAAATTGATTGCGTTTGATAGCTGCACAGAAGACTCCTGAGAAGGAGATTTAGTAATAGTGCTATGTGGCACCTGGCAGCAGAGAAGACAGCCCTTGTGTACTGAAGCCTGAGAGCACGTGCGATGATGGGTTGCGGAGAGTTGGGCTGCGAGGTACGGCAGGAGCAGACCCGGTATGCCCGCTGTAGTACCAAGGGTTTGTGCAATGGGAGGTGCAACAGGTCTGGCAGTAATGACTTGAGGTAGCCAATCATGTCCGCTCTTTCTGCCCCCGCAGGGACCCCACAGATCCTGAAGTTCTCTCTCCTGGCCTGGTCTTCCAAATCTGTCACTTTAAAAAGCAAGAACTCGATGGCCTGACACCCGACGATCATAACAGCCCTCCATATTACCCAATCTGCGATCTCCTGGGTCCAGGCAGGTGTGGAGGGAGGACACCTCCTGTCTGTTGGAGTGCACCTCGACCATGTGGGCCATCATCTTGGCATCCGTGGCATTTAGGTTAGATCCAATGGCCGTGATTTCCTTTTGGTGGTGTTTGGTATGGGTTGGGAAAGCTTCACAGATGGCTCTGTGTGGCGCAGCGCTTCCAAGATTAGGCATGCTTACTAGAAGTTCGAAGAAAAACTTTGCTTCTCCAGTATTGGGGTGTCTTTCATAGATTCACATGCTTGAATATTCCCCGTTGTCGAAGTGGGAGCCCCACGGTAAATAAAATGGCAATAAAACCAATCATATATGTACATAAGAACATAATTACATACATCCTAAAACCATAAATACTCATAAGTACCAAGGTTAGCATTAACACATAGAATGACATTAGAAGAAAAAAGCACTTCAATAGCATATCCATGTTGGTATGCTAGTCCAAACTACAGCCATTCAGGCGCAAGCACCCTCTAGAACCTTCTCAGAGGCTCAGGCCCTCAGACTTTCTACCGCATGTTGTGTGTGTGGGGGTCTCCCTGAGCTCTGCTCAGTTTTTCTGCTTCTTCTTGGATTTCTACAGCTTTTAGGATGTCTTAAAGTAAGAAATCTTTTTCGTCCATGTGCTTCTTGTGGGAAGTTGCAGCTCTTCTCAGAGGACCCTTACAAGAAGTGTATTTACTGCCTCTATCCAGAACATGAGGTACGCAAGTGTAAAATTTGCAGGACTTTTTCAACCAAGACTCTTAAGGACAGGGAAGGGCGTCTCCTTCTGTGGTTAGAGGTTGAAGGATAAAGATTCACCTCTTTCTGGTGCAGATAGCCTTGCATCTCGGTTGTCTAATGCCACTTCCATACGTAGCAGTGTGCAGGACTTGCCCTCTCCTTTCCTAAAAAAGAGGAATCTTCAGCTCCAGGAGGCTCATGCTGTGTCTCTACCTCTTCCTGCTACGCCTACGAGATCGGACTCTCAGGCGTCCACGGCTCCTTCAAAGCATGTTTCTGCCAGAAAAACATGCCAAATCGTCAACAATCTGTCCGACGACGAGATCTGCCGTTTCTGGCTTTTCGACGACAGTGACGACGACTTCTGCCAGCAGGTCGTCGACTGTGGTGTCTGTGAGGCTCAAATCCGTCTCGTCGACGATTCCTATTTCATCGTCGACATCAAAAAAGGGAGTCTCGTCGACTACCAAATCTTCGTCGACGTCTTCTGTGAAGAAAGCCTCTTCGTCGGCAGGTACTCTGTCGACGACCGCTCCGTCGACAACGGCTTCGCCGACGGCGGCCCCGTCGGCGGCGGTGGTCTCGTAGTCGACCTTGTCCCGTCGACTGAGTTACTATCGTCGACGTCTACTTTCACATCACTTCCTCTGGTGCCTATTTCAACATCCAGCTCCGTGACACCTGCTGTTGACACTCTTTCAGTGTCGTCATGCTTCTGTGGATCAGCTTCCGCTTCCACAACACTCCAAGCCTCCTTCACCTCTTTTTGCCACGGGTTCGGAGCCTGACTCTGGTTCTGATGAGGAGGAAGATGATAGATTCCGGGCAGCTCGAAGTCCTTCGGAGCTGGTCATCAAGTGTCCGGATTACGAGGACGATCAAGAGGATCATCACATTCATGACTAGGAACTTTCTGCACAGGTTCCCACAGCGCAAAAACCGCTCTCCCTCATTTCTAATCTCCACTACATGTTGGAGGATTATAATAGACGTTTTCCGCCGTCTCACCATGGATCTCCTCGGCCTAGGGAGCCTGCTACTACAGCGGCTCCTTCGTCTACAGCACTACTGGGGCCATGTGCACCTTCTGTTCAGATACAGGCAGCTGTTAATGAGGACGATGACGTTTACCAGGATCGGGAAGACGGCGAATTGGATGATGATGGGACCATGGCGGATTGGGACAATTATCAGATCCAAACACCGTCACCACCTCCTTTGGGTCCTGTGGATTCCCCTCCTGTTGATATCGCTAGTTTTCACCAAATTATGGAAAGGGCGGCGCTACGCTTCAAACTTCCTATGATTCTAAAGGATGAAGATTCTTTTATTTATGACTTCAAGAGTCAGCCTCTTAAACAAGTCCGTGCAGGGCCCATAATTGACTTTATCTGGAACAAAGGCGTCCAACTGATGCAGAGGCCAAATTCTATTCCGGCGCTTCTTCCACGTTTGGAAAAAAAATACAGAGCACCCGAAGGTTCTCCTGCTTGCTTGTAGCACAACCTAAACCTGACTCCGTGATTACACAGGCTGCGCAGCGCCGTTCCAGGAATCCATCTTCCCTTATTTCTGCACCTCCTGACCGTGAGGGTCGTCGTCTTGATGCCATTGGGCGAACATTTTCCACTATGGCTTCTACCACCGTGAGAGCTGCAAATTCACTGGCCATTCTGGGTCGTTACGACCGCCAAATGTGGTCAGATATGCCCTTTTTATCGACCTCATTCCTGAGCCTTCCAGAGCGGATGCTCTCAAGATTCTTCAAAAGGGGGAAAGATCATCATCTGAGATTATCGCGTACTCTGTGGACATTGCGTGCACTGGTTTTCGTCAGCTTGCGGGGGCAGCTGATTTGCGTCGTCAGGGCTGGCTTCGTTCCACCTTTTTTCACCAGGAGGTTCAGGCGAAGATCCTCAACATGCCCTTAGACGGCGAATTGCTCTTTGGCCAGCATGTGGACGACGCACTTCAAACCATTAAGAAGGACACTGAGACGGCTCGTGCCCTAGGCACTTTGCAGTTTCGCAAGCAGCCTTTTCGTGGTGCATGCGAAAGCGGCACCTCCTCTTCTTTTCGCAGCGGCTCCAACCAGTACCCCTCCTATAATCAAGGAAACCAAAGATATTCCTCTCAGTCACAACAATCTTATCGACAACAGTCTACAAAGTCTTACAGAGGTAAGTCTTCCTACAGAGGCTCCGCTTCTAAGAAGCAATGACTTGCCTTCCCCTCTCAAAGTTGGAGGTCAAATCTCTTTTTTCTTTTCCAATTGGTCTCTAATCACTTCGGACCGTTGAGTGCTAGTCATTGTGTCAAAGGGCCATGCTTTGGAGTTTGTCAAGTTCCCTCCAAACACTCCTCCAACTGGTCCTCCTCCTGCTCACATCAAGGAGCTTTTTCAATAAATTCGACTCATGATTCAGAAAGGTGCCATAGAAGTGGTTCCCAAATCTCAGAAGGGGCTGGGATTCTATTCCCGTTTCTTCCTGGTCCTCAAGAAGTCGGGCGAGTGGCGTCCGATCCTGGACTTAAGAGCCCTAAACAAGTACCTAAAAGGCCAATCTTTCCACATGCTCACGAAAATTCTCCCCCTTCTCTCGGAGGGCGACTTCCTGACCACCATCGATCTCCAGGAGGCCTATTTCCGCATGCAGATACTTCCATGGCACCGGGAGTACTTGAGCTTCCGGGTAGGGCGCAGAGATTTTCAATTCTAGGTTCTTCCTTTTGGCCTTCGTTCCTCCCTTCGCGTCTTCATGAAAGTCCTGGCCCCAGTGGTGGCATATCTACGTTAGAGGGGTGTTCAAATCTTTCCCTACCTGGACGACTGTCTCAAGTCGCAATCTCTGTTAGAACCAAATGGAACTTTGACTCCGCACTCGAGTGGTTTTGACGGTGTGCTTTGTTTGAGCCAGATTTCTGGAGTGTGGTTGGTGCGTTGATGTGAGTGCCCTTCTGAGTCACAGGGTCAAGTATAAATGTCAATGCGTGTTTTTGAAACCCCAACATTCAGATTCCCATCCGCACTCACTTTGTTTTCATATGAAGGTGAACGTAGTTAAAACGAGTTGTTCAATAAACTTCTTCACTCAATAGTTCATCTGTTCATTTCATTTAATTGTCATGAAATTTTCAGTTTTCATTTTTCTTATTCCTTAAGTAATTCAATGGTTATCATCAATTCATACATTGCCCGATGCATTTCGAGCTACACAGCTCTTCCTCAGGGGACTTTTTTTATCTGAAACAAATACATTCCTTTACTAATGGTGTACCAGACTTGATTAAGACAAGCAATTTATATCAATAATCAAACAATTCATTCAAGTGACCAAGTTGCAATAGAATCGGATTCCTCATGTTCCCAAAAGTGCAATACCTTGAACTAGTGTGTCACCTTATGACCCAGTCATTAAAAAAATGGGTGCGCGCTTGTATGGACAAAACTTCCATATGACTGACCTGTACCCTTGTGGTTGTAAGCTGGTCTGTGAGCTGTAACGAAAATTACAGAGCTTGTAACCTTGACTACGATAGACTATTTAAACTAAAATGCAGGTGTGTTTCTCCCACCCCCCGGGGGGTTCTATCCATCTCTTACCGTGTACGCGGTTCGTATGGTTTTCCCAATGATCGGCCGTCGGCGTGCGTCGCTCTTTCCAAGCGATGTCTATGGTTTTTTATGCCGGTCACGTGGGACGGGTAAATTTACGTTGTTTACTTCCTGCCTTCTGTCGCGTATGACGTGAAACGTCATGTTGCGTCAGCGTGCGTCGCTCTATCCGTGCAGTGTCTATAGTATTGTATGCCGGTCACGTGGGACGGGAAAAAACATTGTTTACTTCCTATTTTCCGACGCGTGTGACGATAGTGTAGTCCCATTCTATCTAGCTAGATGGTATGTGTGTGTAGTGTAACCTACACTGATTCATGTGGATTCTGGTGGTGAACAAAAAGAATTTAAATAAAGTAAAATGTAATAAAAAGCCTCAGATGTTGTGCATATATTGTTCTGGGAAACATGATGGAGAAATAATAATAAACATGGTGATTACCATCACAACCTTAGTACATGCATGTTATACAAAACAATACATTTAGCGTAAAAAAAGGTCTGTACATATCAAATTTGATCATGATGAGTGCTAGGCACCCTATGCAGTCATTTCACGGAGTGGTGCTACAAGAAGCAACTAAGTTCAATCCTTTCATTTAACCCTTTTGGGTGGAGAGTGCACCAGAAATTGATCCAAAATATTTCTCTCCGTAGCAGATAATTGTTGGTGTCTCTTCCTGGCAAATTCTCAATTTTTTCTAAGATGCAAAATTTGAGTTGTGATGGGTTATGTTTGGCTTCGTTAAAATGCATCGCTACTGTGGATTTTTGGTTTTTCAGCCTGATGTTACTTTTGTGTTCGACCACTCTAGTTTTTATTTTTCTCTGGGTTTTTCCCACGTATGACAGGCCGCACGGGCATCTCAACAAATATACCACGTTGCTGGTATCACATGTGCCTGATACTTTGAGTTTGATTGGTATACCTTTAGTGGGGTGATTAATCACGTTCCCCTTGATTATTGCCGAACAATTTCCACAGTTGTGGCAAGGAACAGTTCCTTTGTATGTATCTATTTCTTTGTGTTGTGTTGTTTTGATTAATTCCTTCAGGTTTTTTGTCCTCTCATATGCAAATATGGGAAGTTTACTGAATAATCCTTTGAAATCTTCCTCCAGGGCCAGTAATGGCCAGTGTTTCATTATGATTTTTTTGATGGAAAAACTCCTGGTTGAGAACTTCGAGACAAATACTGTTCTTTGTTCCTCTGGTTTCACTTGTGTGGATAACAGATGTTGTCTCTGTAGTTTATCTGCTCTTTCAGCAGCAGCTTCCAGAATGGACTCGGGATATCCCCTGTTTTTGAACTTGAGTAAAGTTTCTTGTTTGTGTTTGTTGTACAATTCTGTCGTTGATGCAATTCTCTTAATCCTGATCAGTTATGAAAACGGTAAGTGCTTTTTTAGGGATGGTTGATGAAAGCTTTTGTAGTGGAGGAGGTTATTTCTGTCTGTGGATTTGGTGAAAACACTGGTGGTTAATTCTCCTTCGTGGTTTGAGATGGATACGTCCAGAAAAGATATTTTGTCTTTGTTGATGGTGAAAGTAAACTGAATTCTTTCATTGATGTTATTGAGTTGCTGTAGGGCAGTTAGTAGAATGTCTGTTGTACCCTTCCACAATACAAATATATCGTCGATATATCGTTTGTATAAGATCAGATTATTGGACCAAATTTGTTGATTCAGTATGTTGTCGAGTTCGAATCTGTGCATGAACGTGTTGGCATAGGTGGGAGCTGCACAATTTCCCATCGATGTTCCAGATGATTGTACGTAGAATTTCTCCTTCCATGTGAAGTAACTGTGGAACAAAGTGAAATGAATAAGTTCCATTATAAATACCTTCAGATCCTCACTCTTCTCTTCGTGTACCAAAAAACTTTCAATGGCGATCATACCCAACTCGTGCGGTATGGAAGTGTACAATGACTTCACATCTATTGTGGCCATAATCATATCTTTGGTGAAATTGCTTTTGTGTTCCTCAAGAATGTTTAGGAAGTGAGTGGTGTCTTTCACATACGTGGAGGATTTCTGAACAATGTTCTGTAAGTGTCTATCGATGAACTTCCCGACTGGCTCATGTATTGATCCCACTGTGGATACAATTGGTCGTAATGGCGGTTTGGTAGGGTGCTTATGAATTTTGGGTATCATGTATATGTACGGTATTGCAGGGTTTGTTTTCAGTAGATAATCTTTCTCTTTTTGACCTATCACGCCAGTTTTTATTGCATTTTCAATGATGTTGAATAAGATTTTCTCAAATTCCTTGGTCGGATCTGTTTCCATCTCCATGTAAGTCTCTTGGTCTTTGACGTGTGTATCCACCTCTTGTTCATAGTACTCGGTGTCCATGATGATAAGTGCACCACCTTTGTCTGCTTGTCGAATCGTGATTTGTTTGTATTGGCCAAATTTTGTAGTGTTTGTTTGTCTTTTTGAGATAGGTTGGTTTGTTTAGATCTAGGTTTTTTGAAAATGTCTTCTATTTCTTTAATTATGACTTTTTCATATGCGTCGAGCACTTTGTGGCTTACTGGTGGGGTAAATTTGCTTTTGGTTCTTAAACCCATTAATACATTCCCTTGAGATGGTGTAGGTGTCTCCACAATATTTGAAAAGAAATGCCGTAATCTTAGGGATCTGAGGAATTTGTATAAACACACCTTAGTTTCCAGTAGATTGGAATGGTACGTGGGTACATATGATGAACCCTTTTGTAGAGTCTGTGTTTCATTAATTGTCATGTTGTACTTCGATATATTGATAACTAAGGTCTCTGACTCCTGGTGTTTTGCGCCACTGATTCTGTGCTTATTTGTTTTTTTCCCCCGCCGGGTTCTATTTGAGGTCCAGGGACTTTCTCTAAAAAAGGTACTTGATCAGGTGTGACTTGGGTGGTAGATGTTCCAGAAGTACTAGGTGTTGATGATTCCGTACTATGGGTCTGTCTGCCACCTGGGGCATTTTGTGGTCTTCTGTTATCGAAGAATCCTCTTCTTGGTTGAGAGTCATCCGAAGATGTTTCGTCAGATGATTTATCATTATTGGGTCTTTGCTGTCTCCTTCTGGCATAAATATCAGCCCAAGTATATACCTCTCCTAGGCGATAATCGGTAGTATCTCTTTTGAATTTCCTTAGTTTGCGGTCGTTTATTTCTTTTGTATATTCTTCTACTTTTTTAGTGGTGTCTATAAGTATCTGATCCCACTCATCTTTGGTTACCATTTTGTTTAGGTCTTCTTTTAAAAGGTCAATTTCCTTAGTCAGGTCTTCTAGTACTTTTGCTAGTTCTTCCACTATCAGCAATATGAGATCAAGTGAGCATTTATTCAATATTGCATACCATCTCTCGGTGAATCTTGCGTTATTTTTGCATAATGTAGACTTCAGTGATATCCTTAATCCACGTGGAATTCGCTGTGATTTGTGGTACTTTATTAGTGTACTTGCATGTAGTCGTTGATTCATGATCTTTTTTGACATGTACAGTAGTTGTTTGATGTTTGCTTCCCTTGTTCCGGTACCTGGACGTATTTCATCAGATTCCTCTATCAGTGAGTATATCCTGTTGGTGTCATCTTCGTTGAACATTAGTGTTTCAGCTCTTATTGTTGTGGTGTGAGCTATTTCCTCAAATTGCATGATGCCGGTGCGAGTAGTCGATGTGCTCAGATGCTAAACTGTTAGAACCAAATGGAACTTTGACTCCGCACTCGAGTGGTTTTGACGGTGTGCTTTGTTTGAGCCAGATTTCTGGAGTGTGGTTGGTGCGTTGATGTGAGTACCCTTCTGAGTCACAGGGTCAAGTATAAGTGTCAATGCGTGTTTCTTGAACCACAAGATTCACATTCACATCCGCACTCACTTTGTTTTCATATGAAGGTGAACGTAGTTAAAACGAGTTGTTCAATAAACTTCTTCACTCAATAGTTCATCTGTTCATTTCATTTAATTGTCATGAAATTTTCAGTTTTCATTTTTCTTATTCCTTAAGTAATTCAATGGTTATCATCAATTCATACATTGCCCGATGCATTTCGAGCTACACAGCTCTTCCTCAGGGGACTTTTTTTTATCTGAAACAAATACATTCCTTTACTAATGGTGTACCAGACTTGATTAAGACAAGCAATTTATATCAATAATCAAACAATTCATTCAAGTGACCAAGTTGCAATAGAATCGGATTCCTCACGTTCCCAAAAGTGCAATACCTTGAACTAGTGTGTCACCTTATGACCCAGTCATTTAAAAAATGGGTGCGCGCTTGTATGGACAAAACTTCCATATGACTGACCTGTACCCTTGTGGTTGTAAGCTGGTCTGTGAGCTGTAACGAAAATTACAGAGCTTGTAACCTTGACTACGATAGACTATTTAAACTAAAATGCAGGTGTGTTTCTCCCACCCCCCGGGGGGTTCTATCCATCTCTTACCGTGTACGCGGTTCGTATGGTTTTCCCAATGATCGGCCGTCGGCGTGCGTCGCTCTTTCCAAGCGATGTCTATGGTTTTTTATGCCGGTCACGTGGGACGGGTAAATTTACGTTGTTTACTTCCTGCCTTCTGTCGCGTATGACGTGAAACGTCATGTTGCGTCGGCGTGCGTCGCTCGATCCGTGCAGTGTCTATAGTATTGTATGCCGGTCACGTGGGACGGGAAAAAACATTGTTTACTTCCTATTTTCCGACGCGTGTGACGATAGTGTAGTCCCATTCTATCTAGCTAGATGGTATGTGTGTGTAGTGTAACCTACACTGATTCATGTGGATTCTGGTGGTGAACAAAATGAAGTCGCAATCTGAAAGAAACACGTTAGTGTTAGATTCCTTACCTTAGAATATCCCCAGGCGTCAGTCTGGATCCGAAAACTTTTGCGTAGCAGTACCCCTGCGCGTCGGTAGGCGTCGTCAGCAGGCGTCCCCTGCGGGTCCGTCGTCGGCGTCGTGCGCCGTGATGACGTCGCTGGAGTATATAGACGCCGCCTCCGCGCGCTGACGTCAGTTCTTCTTTTTTCCGCGCCAGTGGACGCAGATCTGAAGAGCAGTACTCCGGTCTTTGACCAAGTTTTTTTTTTTCGATTGTTTTTTCTCTTATTGTGCCTGATAGGATGCCTGGGTTCAAGCACTGTGATGACTGTGAGCGCACGATGTCGGTCACGGACCATCACCGCCTCTGTCTCCGGTGTCTGGGCCCCGACCACGACGTGGACTCCTGTGTCGACTGCCGGGCCCTCACCAACAAGGCTAGGCGGGAGCGGTCCCGCAAGCTACTGGAGCTCCGGGTGTCGGCCCCACGTCGGGACCGGGAGCGGTCCCGGTCCGGCCGGAGGTCGAGAGAGCGTTCGAGGGAGCGGTCGCGGAGCCGCGCCGAACGTTCCGGAAGTCGACACCACTCGTCAGGCTCGTCAGGTAGGAAGCACAAGAAGTCGGGGCGTCGTCATCGTACCCCCGACTCCCCCCGACGCTCGCGCGATGCGGCCGGGGGTTCGGGTGACCCCAACCCCGCGCCTCCGCGAGAGTCGCCGGCGCGGCCTGCCTCATACCCTCCGGTCCCTGGGCATGGCGCGACGCCTGAGGAGATCGAGGCGTTCCTCATGGCCATGAGGGCGCTCGCTTCTCCGACGGGGCCTACGGCGCCTTCGGGCCCAGTGCTACCGTCTGGGGGCCCTGGCGGTTCGGGTGCCCCTGCCTCGGCGCCGTCTGGTGCTCCGGCCCCGGCGCCGCCGACGGCTCCGACCCCGGCGCCGCAAGGGCCTTCGGGATCGGCGCCGGCTGGTCTTCCGGCCTCCCCGGCGCCGTTGCCATCGGGGTTACCCCCGACGCTGCCCCTGCGCGGCGCCGGTTCTCCAGTGCCGGCTCCGGCCGGCGGTGGGGTTCCGGCGCCGGCTCCGGGCGGCGCCGTCCCCTTACCTTCTCCGACGCCGGACGCGGCGCCGGACGGGCGTCGCTCGACGCCGGTCCCGGCGCCGATGGGGCCCATGAACCCAGAGGAGCCGGTCTTCATCGTTGACTCCGAATACGGAGAAGATGAGGAGTACGGTGAAGGTTGGGAGGGGTCCGAGGACCCTCTGTCACGCGAGTGCCAGTATGACCCGGACTGGACAGGTGACTTGGGGGATGCCAGTGGTTTGGACGACTCTCCTAACCCTGGTTTGATCTCTCCTCCTTCCGTGGCATCGGTGGAGGGAGCTGCCTATTCTGTGGTGCTGATGAGGGCTGCCAAGGCCTTACACCTTGAGCTCCCCGTCGCGCCCGTGAGGCCTAACATCCTCACCGAGGTCTTCAAACCGCAGTCATGCCCACAGGAGCCACTGCTGCCGTTTAATGAAGCCTTGTCAGACGTTCTGTTGGGCACGTGGTCCAGGCCCGCTTCAGGTGCGCCTGTTGATCGGAACGTGGCCAGGCGCCACCGTCCTTGTCCGGACGACCCCAAGTACCTGTCTACCCACCCCACTCCTGAGAGTCTGGTGATCCAGGCCTCGACCTCCCAGTCCGCATTCCCGTCGGCCCCGCCCGTCCGGGAATCCAAGAGGTATGACCAGTTTGGCAAAAAGGTCTTCTCGTCCATTAGTTTGGGCCTGCGGTCTTGCAACACCGCTTGCCTCTTGGGCCGCTACACCCACTCTGTGTGGGATACGGTCGCGGAACTGCTGCCAGAATGCCCCATGGAGGTGCGGGCAAAACTCGGTCAAGCTGTGGCTGAGGGCCGGGATGCAGCGAAATATTCAATACGGTGTGGTCTTGATACGACCGACTCGCTGGGCAGAGCTATGTCAACGACGGTGGCGATTCGTCGCCACGCCTGGCTGAGATCTGCCAATTTTTCGGCTGATGTCCAGAATACCTTGATGGACATGCCGTTTGATGGCTGTCACCTGTTCGGTGACAAGGCGGACCACGCGCTGGAACGCTTCAAGGACTCCAGGGTCACGGCCAAGTCCTTGGGTCTCTCGACCCAGCGTCAGCAAACGGGTTCGTTTCGTCCCTTTCGTGGCCAAGGAAGGGGCGCCCCCACACGTGCTGCCAGCCACGCGCCGCAACAATCCTTCCAACGCGGTGGCGGCCGTGGAAACCGCCGTGGTGGCGGTCGGGGACAACGGCGGGGTCAGACCACACCTTCCCCCGCAGCATCTACCCCAAAATCCTCCTAGTCCGTGCTTTCGGCCCCATGTGGCGCCAGTGGGTGGCAGGGTTCGCCATCACCACGCTCACTGGCGCACGATCACTTCGGACAGGTGGGTGCTGCAAATCGTCCGAAGGGGCTACTCCCTCCCCTTCGAGACCTCTCCTCCAGCCATGCCACCGCAGAACCACCGTGTGTCGGGGGACCACTTGACACTTCTGCAGGAGGAAGTTACGGCCCTCTTGGCCAAGGGGGCCATCGAGCGCGTTCCTGGGCCAGGAGTAGGGCGTGGTTGCTATTCCCACTACTTTCTGGTGCCCAAGAAGGACAAGGGGGGCCTACGTCCTATCTTGGATCTAAGGAACGTCAACGGCTTCCTCCGGAAGGAGAAGTTCAAGATGTTGACGTTAGCTCGGGTCTTGGCTGCTCTAGACCCACAAGACTGGATGGTAGCGTTGGACTTGCAGGACGCCTATTTTCACATTCCCGTCCTGCCGGCCCACCGGCGTTACCTGCGGTTCTGTAGTAGGGGATCTCTGTGTATAGTCATAATCTAGTGAATAGTCCCGCCCATGTGCGTGGACCCCGGCAATCAAAAATAATCTCTTAAGTTGTCAAAATAATGCAGAAACTGCAAGGACACTTAAGAGAGAATTTAAAGACAAATAATGCAGCCTATATCCACAGGCTACACTGTCCAGTACTTCAACTAGAAATTCCACCAAAATTCACCACACACAGTACAGCCTGCTAGTTTCTACCATAGAGAAACCTGCCTCCCCCAGTCAAAGACTCAGGAATGATAGAGAGGAAGGCAGGGACAGACAAGCCCCATAGGCTGCCATTATGTGGCTTAAATAGGATACTGTGCCTTTAAGAGAACTTTCCAGAACTTCTCCCAGTATCCCAGAATGCATAGCAGGTCCCTCTTACTTCAGTTCTTTTTTCCGGCTCCTGCTTACAGGACCCTGGCATTGAGCTCTCCCTTTTACAAGGGTTTATTGAATTCGTTTTTTGCACTTTTAACTTTTAAAAGTGTTGCTGATACTGCTTGGTGTTCTCTTCTCACTTTTGTGCTGTTTTTAGGCGTTTTGGGGCTCCGAAATGCCTGGCCTTTTTGTCAAGTGCCCAGCATGTGAGAGGAAGAAGGCCAAAAGCGACCCCCATGATGTCTGCATCGTGTGCCTTCCAGAGGATCATGGCCCTGAGGAGTGTGTTATCTGCCAGCAACTTTCTGCTAGGACCCTCAGGGACAGATTGAAGATCAGGCTGGCTGGCCTGGAGGATAGGCGCCAACGTGCTGCAGGTGGGTCTGGGCAGCCTGGGAGGGATCCCTCTGCCTCTGCTGAGGCCCCTGGGGGGCTCCCCAGGGGCAGGAAGTCCAGCCAACGGTCCCATTCTCCGTCGGCGTCGATGGCATCGACGACGGCGTCGAGAGGGATGACGACGGCGTGCTCCCCTTCTCCCCGGGGCTCCGGGTCGAGACGGCGCGACGGCTCGACGGCGAAGGAGAAACCGACGTCGAGGCCGCCGTCGACGTCATCGTCTTCGTCGACGTCGAGGTCATACCGACGCCGAAGGCACAGTGACGTACATCGACGCTCGCCGTCGAAGCGGCGCCGACGCTCGCCGTCGAGGCGACACCGTCGGTCGTCGTCGAGGCGACACCGTCGATCTCCGTCGCGGCGACACCGCCGATCGACGTCGAGGGGCTCCTCGACGTCGGGAACATCAAGGCGACGGCGGCGCTCGTCGTCGAGGGCGGACCGCCCGACGTCGAGAGGACGCCGAAGGTCGACGTCGAGGAGTCGGCGTTCGACGCCGAGGAGGAGGCGGTCGACGCCGAGGAGGAGGCGGTCGACGCCGAGGAGACGGCGGTCGACGCCGGAGTCCAGGAGACGTCATTCGACGCCGGAGAAGCGTCGTTCTGCGTCCAGCAGACAGCGGTCAGCGTCGGGGAGCAGGTCACCCGCTCCGAAACGGCGGAGAAGGGACTCTAGTCCCAGGAGTCACGCTGCTTCCAGCGGTGGTCGCAAGAGGAAGAGGTCGCCTGCGGATGGGGATGGATCTCCGCGCCCCTCGCCTGGAGGGGCATCGGGCTCGGTGTACTCGGAAGTGTACACCCCGCCCCGGCCCAGGACTCCGACTCCTCCCCCCGTGCCTAAGGAGGACCCTCCGCCCAAACCACCACTGCCTTCAGGGGACACTCCTCCACCCCCGGTCCCTCCGCATGGGCCCGCACCGCAGCCGAAGGTTCCTCCTCCGAGGTCTACTTCCCTGCCGTCCCTGCCTGCTCCTCCCAAGGGGACTCCGAAACCGAAACCCCGGGAGGAACCGAAGACGCCTCGTGATGAGCCGAGGAAGACCCCTCCGCACAAACCGAAGGAGCGCCCACGAGCTGGCAGGTCTCGCTCCCGCTCTGGGCGGAAGGACAGATCGAGGCACAGATCATCCACGAGGTCGAGGCACCGCCATAGGAGGCGCGAGTCTCGCTCTCACACGAGGTCCTCTGGGACCAGGGATTATTCACCTACCCTATCGGGGTCCCCGGACACCAGAGTGTCCCCGATAGATGACCTGGTGGCCTTTCAGGACGTACTGTTGCGGGGCGCAGCGAAGCTCGGCATCTCCCTGACGGTGCCTACACCGAAGACATCGGTCATCTTCGAGGAGCTGCATCAGAGGCACCTGTCTCGTCCTCTCCTGCCCCTGGTGCCGGGCCTGGAAGAACCTGCTATGGCTCTGTTTCTCACCCCGGCTGTGACGAGGGCGGCCCCTTCGAGATTACTTAAGAAGTACCGAGCTCCCGAATCGGATCCGGCCTTTTTGAGGGCTGAGCCTCCACCTGACTCCGTCATCGTCACGGCGGCCCGCAAGCAGCATGCCACCACCCCGACCTCCACGGTTCCCCCGGACAAGGAATCGAGATGGATGGACTCGGCAGGAAGGAAAGTTTGTGGTACTTCCGCGACCTCCATGAAAGCGGCGAGTGCCACGGCCTTGTTGGGTCGCTACGACCGCGCCCTCTGGGACTCCCTTGAGCGCTTTGCGGAGCATTTGCCCCGGGAGCAGCGTGAAGACTTCACGGAAGTCCTGAGTGAGGGGATGCTGGTAGCCATCCAGATAATCAGCGCGGCTGCGGACTCTTCCCTGTTGGCGGCTCACGGATTTTGCCACGGGATCAACCAGCGGCGTCACGCATGGCTCCGGCTTACGTCCCTGAAACCGGACGCACAGCAGAGGGTGGCCAATCTGCCGTTTTCCGGTGAGACCCTCTTCGGGAAACATGCTGATGATGAAATGGCCCGCATGAAGGCGGAGGCCGAAACGCTGACGGCTGTGGGCCTGGAAAAGCCCAAAGAGACCAAGAAGCAGTACCGCCCCTTCCAACGGCGGTTCGGCGGACAGGGCCGAGGTCGAGGACAGGCCTCAGGACACTCCCAGCAGCAGCAGCAGTTCCGGAAGCCGTTCCAGAAGCGGCAGAGGGGCAGGGGAGGCCAGCAATCGGCTCCGGCGCCCAAGGGCCAGGCGGGGCCTAGGCCCTAGGAACTTACTTCCCCCGGATCCGTTACCCACTCCGGTAGGGGGAAGCATCCAACTTTTTCTGGCAGAGTGGAGAAAAATTACTCAGGACAAGTGGGTGCTGAATATTGTTTGCAATGGATACAGTCTTCGGTTCACCAGCCCTCCTCCAGCTATTCCCCCCGTCAGCTCGCAGTTTCAGCTGCGCGAGCTTCAGGCGGAAGCGGATATCCTGTTGAGGAAAAGGGCGATAGAAGACGTACCTCGGTCTCAGAGAGGAAGAGGTCTGTACTCCCGGTTCTTCCTGGTTCGCAAGAAGGACAAGAACGAGTTCAGGCCCATTCTGGATTTGCGACAGGCAAACAAATGGATTCGCAGAGAAAAGTTCCGCATGCTGTCGTTGCATCAGATTTACCCTCAGTTGCAACAGGGGGACTGGCTTTGCGCTATAGACCTACAGGATGCTTACTTCCATGTGCCCATTGCACACAAACACAGGAAGTTCCTGCGGTTCCAAGTCGGCACCAATCACTATCAATACACAGTACTCCCATTCGGACTGAAGTCTGCGCCGAGAACGTTCTCGAAGTGCATGGCGGTGGTAGCAGCACACCTGAGGAAGACCAAGGTGTTCGTCTACCCGTACCTGGACGATTGGTTGATCAAGGCATCCTCCTTCTCGGAAGCGCGAGCACACTTCCAGAAGACGTGCGTTCTCTTGAACAAGTTGGGGCTGCACATCAACATGGCCAAGTCTGTCCCGACTCGGGTCCAATGCATACAGTACTTGGGAGCCTCCATCAATACGCTGTCAGCAAGCGTGTCTCCTTCGGAAGAGCGACGATTATCACTCCTTCGAAAGGCTCAGGCTCTTATGACGACTCCATCTACAACAGTGAGGACGGTGTCTTCTCTACTGGGATCGATGGCCTCTTGTATCTTCCTGACGCCACACGCACGGCTGCACATGAGACCGCTGCAGGAGTGCTTGGAGGACCAGTGGGATCAGAGGAAAGGATCTTGGGACGACAAGATTCGACTGTCGCTGCATGCTCTTCAGTCTCTGAAGTGGTGGTGTTCGGCGGAGAATCTCCTCAGAGGGGTTCCCTTTCACAAGGACATTCCCACGCAGACTGTCGTGACGGATGCGTCTCTTCTGGGATGGGGAGCGCACTCCGGGACTTTGCAGATTCAGGGCACGTGGTCACCGATGGAGGCCACGTATCACATCAATTTCCTGGAACTCAGGGCTGTTCACTTGGCGCTGAAGGCCTTTCTTCCGTCCTTCCAGAACAACTCTCTGCTTGTACAGACGGACAATACCACCACGATGTATTACCTCAACAAGCAGGGGGGCTCGAGATCGCGCACACTGTCACAGGAGGCGCAGACGATCTGGCACTGGCTCCTGGCCAGAGGACTGACGATAACGGCTACCCATCTACCAGGTGTGCAGAATGTTCAGGCAGACGCACTGAGCAGACTGCTTCAGGAAAACCACGAATGGGTCATAAACGACGAAGTACTAGGAGAAGTCTTCGCAAGGTGGGGAACTCCAGACGTAGATTTGTTCGCCACCGCCGAAAACAGCAAGTGCAGAGACTTCGCCTCCAGGTACTTCCAGCAAGGGACGCTGGGGAATGCGTTATGGATCAACTGGACGAACGGCTTTCTGTACGCCTTTCCTCCCATTCCCCTGATTCCGGCGGTACTCATCAAGCTGGCCCGGTCCAGAGCTCGGATGATACTTATCGCCCCGGAGTGGCCCAGGCAGTGGTGGTTCACGGACCTACTTCACCGGTCTCTCCTTCCTCACATTCGGTTGCCGTGCAGGCCGGACCTTCTCACGAAGTTCGGGGGGCGGATGTTACACCCCAACCTCTCGTCTTTGAGTTTGGCGGCATGGCTCCTGAGATAGTGCAATATGGCCATCTGAATCTTCCCGATGATTGCATGGACATACTGAAGGAGTCTAAGAGACCTTCCACTCGGACTTCATATGCTTACAAGTGGAAGAGGTTTTGTATCTGGTGCCAGTCTAAGGACCATAACCCTACGACATGTAAGGAAGATGTCATCCTTCCTTACCTCTTGCATTTGGCGCAGTCTGGCCTTAATGTCCATTCCATTAAGGTTCATCTTGCTGCATTGACTGCCTACAGGAAATGCCCTTCACAGACTTCCTTTTTCCAGATCCCTGTGATCAAAGACTTTCTGGAAGGCTTGAAGAAAGTA
Organism: Lissotriton vulgaris; assembly: GCF_964263255.1. NCBI lineage: Eukaryota > Metazoa > Chordata > Amphibia > Caudata > Salamandridae > Lissotriton > Lissotriton vulgaris. Next base: position 48,708,237 of record NC_141700.1, read on the forward strand.
TTCCCTCCTGTCAGGCTTCCCTCGCCTTCATGGGAATTGAATGTGGTGCTGTCCAGATTGATGAAGGAGCCTTTTGAACCTATTCATAAGGCTTCGTTGCAGCACCTGTCCTGGAAGGCGGCGTTCCTCGTGGCCATTACATCGGCCCGCAGGGTGAGTGAAATTCAGGCGTTGTGTTGTGCTGAACCTTATACTGTATTTCATGCTGCTAAGGTTGTTATGCGTACTCACCCTAAATTTCTTCCCAAGGTTATTTCTGATTTTCATGTCAACCAGACTATAACTTTGCCTACGTTTTTTCAGAACCCTTCATCCCCAGCGGAGAGGTCTCTCCATTCCCTGGATGTTAGGAGGGTGTTGAAATTTTATCTGGATAAAACCAAGGATATTCGTAGGTCTGACCAGTTGTTTATCAATTATGGATCGGTCAGGACGGGTCTTGCGACCTCGAAGCAGTCCATCTCTAGGTGGATTGTGTCCTGCATACAATTGTGTTACCAGAAGGCTAATAAGACCTTAGGAGGTAAGCCTAAGGCTCATTCCACCAGGGGCAAAGCTGCCACGACGGCTCTGCTCCGTAACGTGCCGATTGCTGAAATCTGCAAGGCAGCCACTTGGAAGTCGGTTCATACCTTTGCTAAGCATTACTGCCTGGACACTGATGCCAGGGCAGACGCTCAGGTTGGCCAGGCTTCGCTGCGGAATTTGTTCGCACAGTAGTGGCGTTATGTATTTATTCTCCACCGCCGCTTTGGTGTGGGGATGGGCTTGCCATTCTATTCACTAGATTATGACTATACACAGAGATCCCCTACTACAGAAGGAGTAGTTTCTGTCCTGTAACTCCAGTTCTGTAGTAGGGGTATCTCTGTTATAGTCATAAGCGCCCGCCCTCCTCCCCGGTGGAGACTTTTTTCATCATACAAGAATGCGACAGGTCTGGCGTGCTTCGCCTTCAAAAAGAACTGAAGTAAGAGGGACCTGCTATGCATTCTGGGATACTGGGAGAAGTTCTGGAAAGTTCTCTTAAAGGCACAGTATCCTATTTAAGCCACATAATGGCAGCCTATGGGGCTTGTCTGTCCCTGCCTTCCTCTCTATCATTCCTGAGTCTTTGACTGGGGGAGGCAGGTTTCTCTATGGTAGAAACTAGCAGGCTGTACTGTGTGTGGTGAATTTTGGTGGAATTTCTAGTTGAAGTACTGGACAGTGTAGCCTGTGGATATAGGCTGCATTATTTGTCTTTAAATTCTCTCTTAAGTGTCTTTGCATTTTCTGCATTATTTTGACAACTTAAGAGATTATTTTTGATTGCCGGGGTCCACGCACATGGGCGGGACTATTCACTAGATTATGACTATAACAGAGATACCCCTACTACAGAACTGGAGTTACAGGACAGAAACTACTCCTTCACGGTAGGCCTGGAGCACTTTCAGTTTATCGTGCTCCCCTTCGGCCTTACCAGCGCCCCACGGGTGTTCACAAAGGTGATGGCGGTGGTCGCAGCCCATCTGCGCAGGTTGGGGGTTTCAGTCTTCCCCTACCTAGACAATTGGTTGTTGAAGGCGGGCTCGTCCCAAACAGTCGTCCACCACCTTCAGATGACGGCAGACCTCTTGCACGACCTGGGGTTCTCCATCAATGTGCCGAAATCACACCTGTGTCCCTCTCAAAAAGCTCCTTTTCATCGGAGCGGTTCTGGACTCGGCGCAGTTTCGGGTTTATCCTCCGGAACGGCGGGTTCGGGATATTCAGGCTTTGATTCCCATCTTTCTGCCGCTATCCCGAGTCTCGGTCAGGTTGACGCTGCGGCTGCTGGGACTGATGGCTTCCTGCATCCTTCTGGTGCATCACGCCAGGTGGCGGATGCGGGCTCTGCAGTGGGACCTGAAGTTTCAGTGGGCCCAGCATCAGGGCAACTTGTCCGACCACGTCTTGATCTCGGAGGGCCCTGCGAGACAACTGCAGTGGTGGCTTACGGACCGCGATTGGGTCAGGGGCAAGTCCCTCTCCCTTCCCCAACCGGAGCACGTTGTCGTGACGGACGCGTCCCTCCAGGGCTGGGGTGGCCACTTGGGAGAGGCAGAGATCAGAGGCATCTGGTCTCCGGCGGAGTCCCGGCTCCATATCAATCTGTTGGAGCTGCGGGCGATTCGTCTGGCACTGAAGGCATTCCTCCCCTTTGTCAACGGGAGTGTAGTGCAGGTGTTCACCGACAACACCACCGCCAAGTGGTACTGCAACAAACAGGGCGGAGTGGGGTCGTGGACCCTTTGCCAGGAGGCTCTGCGCCTCTGGCAATGGCTGGAACGTCAAGGCGTGACTCTGATGGTTCAACACCTGGCAGGTTCTCTGAACGCCAGGGCGGACGAACTCAGCCGTCGGTGCTCGATGGATCACGAATGGCGTCTGAACTCGGACGTGGCGCAAGGCATCTTTCTGCAATGGGGAGAGCCTTGGTTAGATCTATTCGCCACAGAAGAGAACGCGCAATGTCATCAGTTCTGCGCGTTGGAGTTTCCAAGACGGCACTCGCACGGCGACGCCTTTCGGCGCGAGTGGAGTTGCGGTCTGTTATACGCCTTTCCGCCTATACCACTTCTGCCCAGAGTGCTGAAGAAGATCAGGCGTGACCGGGCCCAAGTTATCCTTGTGGCTCCGAACTGGGCTCGAAGGTACTGGTATCCCGAGCTACTCAGCATGTCAGTCGGTCCCCCGATCCGCCTGCCCCTTCAGGAGGACCTTCTGTCGCAGCAGCAGGGGACGGTCCTCCACCCGAACCTGTCCAGTCTCCACCTCCATGCTTGGAGATTGAGCGGCGGCAGTTGAGGCCATTTGACTTGCCTCCTGAAGTCTGTGATGTTATTCTGGCAGCCAGGCGTCCCTCCACTAAGTCGGTATACGCCTGTCGGTGGAACAGATTTGTGGCATGGTGCACAGCAAAGGCTGTGGATCCTCTTTCTGCCCCTCTTTCGGAGGTTCTTCTGTTTCTTCTTTCTCTTGCCCAGCAGGGCTCTGCTCTGGGCACTATCAAGGGCTACCTTTCTGCCCTTTCAGCCTTTTTGAGGCTTCCTGATCAGCCTTCTTTGTTCAAATCCCCGATTGTAACTCGATTCTTGAAAGGCATCACTCACATGTTTCCACCTGTTCCGTTTGTGATGCCTCAGTGGGATTTGAACCTGGTTCTGACTTTCCTGATGTGTGCTCCCTTTGAGCCCCTTCATTCTTGCCCTCTCCGTCTCCTGACTTTAAAGACGGCTTTCCTGGTTGCCATCACCTCTGCCAGGAGGGTGAGTGAGCTCCAGGCTCTTTCTGTCCAACCTCCTTTCCTGTCCATTCATCCTGACAAGGTGGTTCTGAGGACTAGACCTTCTTTCCTGCCCAAGGTTGTTTCGGCCTTTCACATCGGGCAGTCCATCACCCTCCCTTCCTTCTTCCCGCCTCCGCATCCTTCAAAGGATGAAGAGCGGCTCCATCGTCTGGACCCAAAACGTGCGCTTTCATTTTACATGGATCGCACTCGCCAGTTCCGGGTGGATGACCAACTGTTTGTTGGCTACGTGGGTGCGAAGAAGGGACGGGCGGTTTGTAAACGAACCATCTCTCGATGGGTCGTCCTCTGCATCAAAGCGTGCTACTCTTTGGCTCGGAAGGAGCCTCCTGTTGGGCTGAGGGCCCATTCCACTCGGGCCACGGCGGCTACTACTGCCCTGGGCCGGGGAGTCCCCTTGCAGGACATTTGCCAGGCGGCTACGTGGGCCTCGCTGCACACCTTTGCGAGGCACTACTGCCTGGACAGTCAAGTCCGGAGGGATGGCTTCTTTGGCCGTTCTGTCCTCCAGGACTTTCTGGTGTAGTTTTGTATTGGTTCGCAGGCCCACCACCGGGGTTGGTATTGCTGGGGTATGTATTCTAAGGTAAGGAATCTAACACTAACGTGTTTCTTTCAGATGAACAAGTTACTTACCTTCGGTAACGATATATCTGTAAGAAACATTAGTTAGTGTTAGATTCCTTACCGAACCCACCCATCCTCCCCGTTCTGCGAACTGATACCTAGGGTTAAGGACATCCCTTTCAGGGCCCTAGTTTTACATGGCACCAGTGTTGGTTCTCTCATGGCTCTGCGTCTCCTGGCGCGGAAAAGCTGTGTGCAAAGAACTGACGTCAGCGCGCGGAGGCGGCGTCTATATACTCCAGCGACGTCATCACGGCGCACGACGCCGACGACGGACGCGGAGCCGCAGGGGACGCCTGCAGACGACGCCTACCGACGAGCAGGGGTACTGCTACGCAAAAGTTTCCGGATCCAGACTGACGCCTGGGGATATTCTAAGGTAAGGAATCTAACACTAACTAATGTTTCTTACAGATATATCGTTACCGAAGGTAAGTAACTTGTTCATCTCGTCATCAGGCGTCTCTGGACACTCGATTCTGTCACTCTATTTCACTCCCTAGGTCTGTCCAACACCGAGAAGTCTCCGGTCGATCCAGCTCCCTGCAGGACCTTTCTAGGCGCCACTCTGAATACTTTGTTGGCAAAGGCATTCATGTCTCACGAACGTCGGCTGCAGATTCTACGCCTAGTGGCTCTCATCCGTTCAAAAGGCTCCGCTTCAGTTTGTGTATTGAAGTCTTTTCTCGGGATGGCGTCCTCCTGCATCTCCCTGATCCCAAATTGCAGGCTCAAGAGTCATCCAATTCAGGAGGAACTGGACAAACAGTGGCGTCAGGTCACAGGCTCTTTCAACGGTCTGGTCCTGGTGACCGCTCGAATTAGGTCCGCTCTCCGCTGGTGGGCTCAACCGTCCAACATCGCTGCCGGTACTTCTTTCCTGACCATCGCTCCAGAGCTCGTCCTTACCACGGATGCCTCCCTGGAAGGTTGGGGTGTACATCTTCAGGGGTTATCCGTAAAGGGCAAGTGGACCCAGTCTCAACGTTCTTGACAACAGATTGGAACTGATGGCCATTTTTCTTGCGCTAAAGTCCGTTCGTTATCTGCTTCAGGGAGAATCCGTGCTCATTCAAACCGACAATACCACCAGCATGCACTATTTAAACAAACAGGGTGGCACCAAGTCACCGCTCCTCTCTCAGCTGGCACAGAGCCTCTGGGATTGGGCACTCCGTCACCAGATTACCCTGACAGCAGTTCACCTACCAGGCATCTCCAACATCCTGGCAGATTCCCTCAGTAGGTCCGCGTCCGCGTCCTCGACCCACGAATGGGAATTGCATCAGCCGACTCTAGACTTCATCTTTCGGCTGTGGGGTCGCCCAAACCTTGATGTTTTCGCGAGCCCTGTGAACCGGAAATGCCCAACTTACGCAAGCTGGCTTCCCCACCGCGGGTCATGCGGGAAGGCCCTTTTGATGACTGGTGCAATCTATTCGCCTACGCTTTTCCACCGATCCCACGGATTCCTCAAGTGTTGTGGAAAATGCGGAGAAAGCTGTGCCACATATTCCTGAACGCTCCCAGATGGCCTCGACAAGCGTGGTTCTCGGAACTGCTGCTCCTCTCATGGAGCGAACCCGTCCTCTGGATCTCCTCACATGGGTCAGATCTGCCATCCGGACCCCTTCTCTCTCAAAATATCGACCTGGAACCTAAGCACTTTGAATTTGCCCACTTGAATATTTTGCCGGCATGTAGATACGTTCTTGCCAATGCGAGGGCTTCGTCCACTTTAAAGACTTATAGCTAAAGTGGAAAAGCTTCTGTCACTGGTGTGCATCTGTCAACATCCACCCCGTGCACTCATCTCCTGCTCACCTTCTGCCTTTCTTTCTTCAGTTGGCTCAATCAGGACTTTCCCACTCCACTTTGAAGGTCTTCCTAGCGGCAATATCTCGTTTTCGGCAGGATGGGTCTTCCTCTCTCTACTCTTCCAGTCATTCGCCAGTTTTTCAAGGGGCTATTCAGGATGTTTCCGCCTATTCGGCGTCCTCCTCCTACCTTGCATCTCAATATTGTTTTGGCGCAACTGATGAAGGCGCCTTTTGAGCCCATCCACAAACAGAGTTTGAAATTTTTGACCTGGAAGGTTGCGCTCCTTCTCGCCCTGACCTCCTCACGTCACGTGAGTTATATCCACGCCTTTACCATTCAGCCTCCTTTCCTTCAATTCAAATCGGACTGTGTTGTACTTCGCACCAACCCGGCATTCATGCCTAAAGTGTCAGCTGATTTTCACCTCAATGAACCAGTGTTCTTAAAGACTTTCTTTGCTAATCCCCAATCTCCGGCGGAGCAACGTTTGCATTCATTGGACATTAAAAGATGCCTTAAATTCTACATCGACAGAACAGCACCTTATCGTAGGTCTGATCTACTGTTCGTTGCTTACGGACGCATGCGCAAGGGGCGTTCTGTTACCAAGCCAACTATTTCATGTTGGATTTCTACAGTACGAGCTCATTCCACCAGGGCGATGTCATCCTCTACTGCCCTGTTTGCTGGTTCGCCGATTCACCAAATCTGTCGAGCAGCTACGTGGTCCAGCAGGCACACCTTCACAAAGCACTACTGCCTAGAGACGATCAACGAAGCTGATCAGCAGTGGGCCAAGCGGTGCTTCGCAATCTTAAGGTGCCTTTTTCCTTCCCTACGCCTGTATGGGTTGTTATCTATCTGGCAGTATTATGTTATTTCATTGCATTTTATGCCACTGTATTGCTGTTTTCTTGCAGTCAGCTATTACTGATCACTATTCAATTCAAGCATGTGAATCTATGGAAGACACCCCAATACTGGAGAAGAACAGTTGTTAATTACCTGTAAACGGTGGTTCTCCAGTATTGGTGTATTTCATAGATTCACATGCGACCCACCCACCTCCCCTCAGAGGCTCGCTTTTCCTCCTAAACTCTTTTGTCTCTTGTGCTACGAAAATCTGAGGGCCTGAGCCACTGAGGAGAAGGTTCTAGAGGGTGCTTGCGCCTAATTGGCTGTAGTTTGGACTAGCATAACGACATGGATATGCTATTGAAGTTTTTTTTCTTCTAATATAATTCTATGTGTTAATGCTAACCTTGATGCTTATGAGTATTTATGGTTTTAGGATGTATGCAATTATGTTCTTATGTACATATATGATTGGTTTTATTGCTATTTTATTTACCGTGGGGCTCCCACTTCGACGACTGGGAATATTCAAGCATGTGAATCTATGATACACCAATACTGGAGAACCACCGTTTACAGGTAAGTAACAATTGTTCTACTAGGCCACAACAGTGCCAGTTCTACCCACAGTTAGAAAATACTACTTTGTAAATAGCGACACAGGGGCTGGCGCCAGGTTTGGAGGAGCTGTCCTGCAAGTCATCTTACTCCAGTATTTGGTTAGCTTCTTTCCTCACTGTTCCAAAGTTGCTAGGACAGTAGGTGTAAAAGTTGGTGTCATTGGAGTGTGTGATGCTGTATTCTAAATTGGGGTCTTGTGGTCTTTTCAGGCTACCACTTTACCTCCCCTCCTCAACCTGTCTGTTCACCTTAGTTTTTTTCTTCCCCATCAGGAACCTTGTTCTTTTCACAAACTAGCTCCGTTGACACCCTGAAAGTTGTAAGAGCACTTTACAAAACACCAAAATAACATAAGACTGATATACACAGATCTTCAGTATTTGTAGTCTCTTGCAGCATTTAAAAGGAAGGTAGTTTCATTTATGAAAGCTATTGTTTAGTATGATTCTCTACCTCATTATAATGTTTGTCTTTGAACTGGTTTTACTAAACAAAAATGATTCATTTTTGTCTTTCCTTTCTTTTAGTCTATGAGCATTAATGGGGACAAAGAGTATCTTGATCTGGAGAAATCTGCCCCATTCTCTTTAGAGCCTGTTATTGCTGTCACCGTCTGCCCCACAATAGAGACTGAAGAGGCAGGACCACTGCCGGTCAAAGTGGATCTGGATAAAACCATCATTTAAGCAATGTCTACAACTGCTGAAAAAACATTTCATGGGCTTTGCCCCCTAGGTTGTGTCTCATTCTTATTTTGCTTAGTCTCTATGGCCAGTTTATAACATGTGGAACAACCAAACTACTCACAAATGTATTGTTTTCTTTTGTACCGGGATATACGTTTTCTATTTCTCTGCCAGAGCTCCAATAGATGTCACCAGTGTCTCACCGAACATCCTTTAACTCCACTGTCAAAGTGTGTCTTAATTCCAAAAAGTTGACTCTGCCGTGAATGGCCATAGTTGACCTGATCACCAATGGTGTGTATTTCATCATCTAATATTAAGCCCGTCCATGAAGTCAGTCTCTGAAAGCAGTCTCTTGTACGGAAACGTATGATTTTTTTCTGCAGAGGTGTTTATGAAAGTTGTGGACCATGATGCAGCGTGAACCTATCCCTTTTCTTTAGGCAGAATTTTAACCGCTGGAAGTTCTTACATGCAACTGTAGATTCATACATAACTGAAATGAGAATTTCATTTCTGTCCCGATACTTTGTTTGAGGTCTTAGATGTATACATTACAGCGTTCATAAGGCTGTTGCAATGAAAGTAAAATAGTTTGGATCACTTTACAAAAACGTTTCAAATGTGAAATATCGAAGTTGTTTGGGGGCATAGGCTAGCACATCAAAAGCCTTTCTGGAGTTTGTAGGGTTTGTATTAGTGGGTTCTATTTACAGCACTTTTGTTGGGCAATAAAGAAAGTCTGATAGGTTTACTTTAGGCCAGGGCCGGACTGGCCGTAGCGGGCACTGGGTGTTTTCCCACTGGGCCGCCAGGGTGGGTGCCGGTTATGGGCCCCTGGGGGGCCGTTTTGTTACAGGAAGCCGGCAATAGCGGCCCCCTGTAAAAAAAAAAACAGCTGGGCCGCAATCCCCCGCCCGCCCCCCCTCACTGCTTTTAGTAACCTGACTTAGACCGGTTGTTCTTTGTACTGGTGTCACATCTTTTAATAATGGGGTAACAGACTTGGAATGCAACTTCTTAGTGCAGAATTGTTTCTATTTGTTTTCAGTTTTCTACTGGAACTTTCTGGTTTGAATTCTAAGTGAAAACATGCAAGCATATTATTGGAAACTGGGACTAGAGATTTGCAAAGATTCCCCTTTCTCTCCCTTGCTCCTTTTTCTGACTTTTGAAGTAAATAGAGGGGCATATCAGGTAACAAACAGTAAGAAGACAAACACTTATTAGTGCGTTCATAGACTACAACTTGATCATCCAAGACTTTTATCTTTGCAAAGTAAATAAGTGATGTTGGTTTGAGTTAATAAGATCACAATCATGTTTGCACTGTTCGAATGAAAAACTGTGCACAAATATTTTTGCCTTATTGCATGTTTTCAGCTAGTGCAAAATGGTGAACAACGGTTGCATTCTTTGTAGCTCTCCATTTGTGATTAATTCGACTTGCCACACAAATTCAGCCACATATCTGTGAAAATAGTTACTATTTGATATACAGGGGTGCCTGTTGTGTCGGTGGAAGTGTTAAATTTCGTTGTTTCAAAGTACGATGTCACTCTTTCTAAAATGACAAGTCAGTAATGTTTGTCACAAGTGACAAAGAGGGGGAAAGTGAAAATTCAAAGTGAAGAAAGATTTTAAAGACATTGAGCCATTGTGTTGTCTAGTGGTCCTTCCTGTATTAAGAAATCCTAAGTTGACAGCTAGATGGTGGCATTTGAAGGTGTGTGGTAGATCAGAGATACAGTAGTTAGATGGGTTTTTCAAGTTTCCGTGACTACTGCTATCAAACACTGAAGAAAATATTGTGTTTTGATTCAACATTGTAATAATTGCAGATTTGCGTAGCTTCTTATGAAGCTATTTTTTGAGTTTGTGTTTTGGTGATTTTGTTACTAATGTTTATTTTGAAGCACATTTTTCATAGAAATGTATTGTGTTGTAAATAAATGCTAGATTTCTTGATATTGGGTTCGTCTGATAACCGGCAATACCCTTTTTAGAAACCAGAATACTTTGTGTGCTGTTTTTTAAGATGACTAACAACTACAGAGTCTTTCTTTTGCTGTAACTAAAAAGGTTCATAGGACATCATTTCAATGGGTAGTTTATGTAAATGTTTTGTCAAAAGATGACCACGGTGCTGGAATCCTATATTGTGCGCGGCCTGAGATTAGTAAATGAGCAGAGAGGCAATGCTCAAGACTATCCTTGAGGCCGAGCCTAGGAAGCTTAGCATGATGAAAATGCAGGAACTTGTCTAAATGCAGGATTCTGCACTAATTTAGTTGTAGTTAGTTCACTGTGTATTAACTTATTTTGTCGAAAAACTGTATTAGCTTAATGGTATTGTATGACGGTGTCTTTCGTTTGTGTTTGCACAAGCATGCTGAGTTCTGGACAGTTCTGCATGCACATTTTGTAATTTCATTGTGAAGAACTTCATTGAAGGAAAGTGCAGGATTTAAAGTCTAGCACCAGTTCCTACTGTAGATGTTTATAAGCAACAACTACTGCATGTCGCTAATACTTGTCTTTCAACTCGATAACTGGTTTTATTTTAATTATTTTATTTAATGTGTCTTGTCTTCACTTTGTGTAATGTTAGAAAAATAAAATCTAAGCTTTTAAGCTTTATTTTGATGCGGTCAGCTTATTGAATGCTTGCATACATAAATCGTCTCTTGTGAGAGATATACTACTGTTTCATAGTGGATATGTTGACTTTCCTTGCTTACACTTGATCAGAGCAGACTTGCATTCAACTACATAACTAAAAGGCACTTTCCTGCAACAAGTGGTCCTTTCACGAACTTCTTTGGTGTTTGGATGCTGTCAAAACTATGGTTCGAACCATTAATGTTTCTTCAGAAAATATCTTAAAAGTAATTTCTTTTATAAACGTGAAGCTGGCGCCCAAGCTGTATCCAGCCAGTATGGAAAAAATAAAAAAATGTGTAAATCAAATGTGAAGTGTTGTCATTGATGCTAACAAAACAATACACTGCAACATTATTTAACTGCAATGATGTTACTTCATTGAAATCTAGCTGAGGCCCTTTAATTGTGAAGAATTTAGTAGTGTTTACGCTTTATTAGGGGTTTTGTTAATTGTATCCTTATTAAGACAGCCTGTTGAGCTTCTGAGGGGTCTCTGCTTTATTTACGAGAAAATGTAGCAAGGGTAAATGATGGGTAGCTGGAATTTCATGTGATTGGCTGAGCAGACCATGCCTACCAAGCACATGTTCAGACTGTATTAAAGATTGCTGTAGGCACTGTTGTAAACCTAATCAGTGTCGCACAGGCTTTCTACAGAATTGAAAGCCTAAACAGCAGTTTCAAAAATGAACTGCAGCATGTCCTAGAGATGAAAACGCTGACGTGAATTTATGTTGCACAAGGGGCACTGGTGGGGGTGCTTGTGTCCTGAAGAATCTCCCCTAGGCTCGTCTCGAGCTATAAAGCTTAGTGGTAATAAATTGGAGACGGTCGCACGATATTACTTGGTCTCTTGAGTCATTTCGAAAAGTTTAAGAGATTAATATTGTAGACTGACCTCCACAGGGCTGCTTTGTATATCTTTAGTGATGACCATTGCCACTGTGCAATGTTTTTTTCTTTACATGCATTGGGCTGTTACAAAGCATAGAAAGGGGAACTTCGGCTTACTTCTGTGGAATCTTTCACCAGCGACCATTAGTTTCACTGAGTATTGCTTAGTGATATTGCTTCTTTTCAGAATAAAGTGGAAAGCGAACAACTGACTACCATTTCAATCGATATAATAATGAAGTGCCCTTGTGGTATCGCAAGTTTACTGAACAGGCAATGTTAGAAAAGAACACACACCTTCCTTTTACTATGTTGCCCACCCCCTGCATATCCTCCCTCCTATGCACTGACTGTCCTACTGTTTTTAATTGTTTTATTTGAGCCATCCTTTACAGCAGTATTGCTGCTGCACATTATGGCTAAAAGACATTGACAAAGCCATTAGCGCCCTCGTAGGGGATACCTAATGGTATGCCGATGATTGATTGATTTAGTAGTGTTTATATGGTCTTTTGTTGCATTTGCCATGTTTGAGGGACTTCAAGAAGGGCTTTGTATATGTCCCCTCTACCGTTCAATATAAGCACCCCACATTCGGGCCACAGTATTTTTGTTTCCAAATTTGACCTCCCCATCCTTCTTTGATCAGGAGCCATCTGCTTTTCTAAAGGTCTACAGGTACCCAGCCAATGATCAATGTTTATCAAAATACTGTTCGTATAGATCAGTCGTCCTGTTCTTTACCTTCATTAACATATAAAGATTCTAAGGAAGTTACTGTGAACCAAAGTCATTGTAAGAAAGACTAGTAAAGTCTGATGTGGTTGTTTTAACCTTGAACTTAAGAATGGTAGTGAAGCCGTAAATCCTTTCTGACCAGGTTCTTGATGACCAGCCTGTTCAATTGGCAGAAAGACCATGTGTAAGTGCCAGCTTCTGCCCCCATTTCTGCTCTTAGTTGGACAGTGCCTCCTCCAAAGTTTACAGCTCTTCTACTGTTGATACACCAACGCAGCCTTCTCGTTCCTAGAAGCAAAAAAATGGACACTGACGCACATTCTCCTGACAGGTAATAGCTTCCAACCTACCAGCCTTTTGCATTCAGTGATCTCCAAATCCATTTAAAGATTGAATTTGATGATGTTTATTATTTCTGTTCCTTTTTATACGGGCTTGCCAGATGGATGCTTCTGCCTCTGTAGTTGGTCCCAGGACTTTGAATGTACTCTTGATCCAGAAAAGAAGCAAACCGAATCTTATCAGCTTCAAGAAATCAAAACTTACTGTGTTCAAACTAAAGACACTGTCAAAACTCACTTTCTTGAGACAAAGTTTCAGGTAAGCAAGAGAGTGGACAGGAAACTTATGAGTGTAGCATCCTCCCCAGCCTGGGTACTCGTAAATGAATATGCCACACACAGAACGTGGTCTTACACATCTTAATTGCTTTGCATTCTAAACACAAACTCAATGCACCACACCCCAATACTTGCGTCACAGTTCTACGGAGTCCATCTGGAACCAAAAGGGTCCCGTCATCACCAACTCACAAGACACTACATCTCCCCCGTCCCCTTTGTTAAATAAAGAAATATTTTTTTACAGATATATATATATATATATATATATATATATATATATATATATATATATATATATATATATATATATATATGTCATCATGAAGCTCTTGCCAAATGCCCAGATTGTGTCCTCTGAGGCTGTGAAGAGAAGCCTCCATGACTAGCACAGGTGATGTAGGGACAGATGCAGTCAGGGGGCTCTCTACAGTCTCATCTCAGACATCAGGAACTGGCAAATGATAAGGCAGAGACTGGAAGTGCGAAGAATCTCACTTAATGGACTTTCCAGGACGGTGAGCAGTCACAACTTTGAAGGGTTCAGCATCAAATGGAGCATCAGATTTGTGTTTTCTCTGTTGTCGCATCAATACTTGATCTCCTTTTTGTGTTGACATTTTTATTAAAAAGTTTTAGATGAAAAGACAGAAATACGTGCATATGTTAATAGATAATAACATAAGATATTGCTAAATGAAGCATAATACAGGTATGAAAATGATATAGTTATACATAGGATATAATGGATGTGAAGAAGCAAAAATAGCAAATATTCTATACGCTACAAAGCAAAAATAGCAGAAAAGAAGAGCAGAATGAAAGGAGAAAAGAAAAGGAAAAATAACAAAGAACCCCAGAGTAACAAGAGCAAGGAGATGAGACCGAGACACATGAAAAGTTACTATCCACCGTGGCTTCTAGGAATGGGGACCATGTTTGAAGAAAAACAGAAGCCTGATCTTGCAAGTTATAAATTACACGTTCATAAGAGGCTGTTTGTACTATTGCCACCAGCCACTCTTCCTGAGAAGGAGATAAGGAGGACTTCCAATGACGTAATATACAGATTTTGGCCGTAGCCAAAGCAGTATGAAGAAGACGAGTCTGTGGTTTAGACAGTGTTGGAAGACCTCGAAAATCATGTAAAATATTATTTGCAGAAGTAAAGGGTAATGGTAATGACATAGTAGATGCCAAAGTCTTTCTTATAAAAAGCCAAAATGATCTAGTACGGAGGCATTCACAAATATTGTGCATAATATCACAGCCAGAAGCAGAACATCTCCAGCACAAAGAATGTGTTATCAATTTAGCAAGACGTAATTTAGATGGAGACCAGTGCCATTCATGGACGATTTTGAAAATGCAAAATTGAGACGAGCCTCTCGGACACCTTTATGTAAACCTTCCAGAATTTGATCCCATTGAGCAATGGAATATGTAACTGATAAGCGAGATTGCCATTTTAATTGAAGAGCTTTCGAGAGAGGTTGCGAAAAAAGAGGATGCAGGAAAGTGTTATAAAGACCAGAAGTCACACCTTTAAAGTTTCCCCACAAATAAAAATAAGACAAAATAGGAGACGCGGTCAACAATTCAGGTGGAGAACCTAAATGTTTTGTGATGGCTTGTTGAAGTTGAGTATATTGACGGGATTGTGTGGATGGTAAATGGAATTCCTCACTAATTTGAGAGAAAGATTTAAAGTTGGTGTCATGGAACAGTTGTTCCAGAGAGTGAACACCAGCCCTCTGTTAATCAATACTCCTAAATATTTAAGGCGGGAAGGTTGCCAGTGAAATGGAAAACCAGAAATTTCAGCTGTTGTAGTACCAATGGCTTCACTCTTATCCCAGTTAATCTTATAACCGGAAAAAGAAGAGAAATTATTTATGATGCGAAGGAGAGCAGGGAGAGAGCGGGGAAGATCAGTAAGTGTGAGAAGAATATCATCCGCGTATAAATAATTTTTTGAATGACTAATTGGAAGAGGAACTCCAACCACTGCGGGTGATTGACGTATTGCAGCAGCCAAATGTTCCATTGCCAGAAGGAAAAGAAGAGGGGAAGAGGACAACCTTGACGAGTACCCCGTCTGATTGGAAATGGAGTAGAAAGGGAACCGTCCCCGTTCACTTGAGCTGAAGGACTATCATATAACAGACGCACTTTAGCTATAAATTGGTCGCCTAAACCAAATTGTTGCATTATGGTAAAAAGATACTCCCACTCAATACTGTCAAATGCTTTTTCGGCATCCAAAGAAAGGAGTAGGGCATCGTTAGCGAGATTTTTAGCTGACCATAAAGCATGAGAGAGAGTACGTAAATGATTTCGAGATGAGTGACCAGGAACAAAGCCTACCTCTGAATTGTGGATTAAAGAAGGTAAAACCTTATGAAGACGTGATGCGAGAATACTCGCAAGAATCTTAACAGCAGAGTTTAAGAGAAATATGGGGCGGTAACTACCACACAGCAGAGGATCTTTACCAGGTTTTGGTAAAACAGCTATGATGGCCTTGTTGGAAATAGAACCAAGAGAATATTCCTCTGTGGCTTCTGCAAATGCGGCATGTAGAGTATCAACCATACTCTGGCCAGTCCACTTGAAAAATTCAGGGGGAAACCATCATCACCTGGTGCTTTATGGTACGGTAAGGCAGTGATAGCTGAGGAAATTTCCTCCTTCGTAATAGCTCCGTCAAGTAGAGCTCTACCATCATCAGAGAGTCGTGGAAGATGTACCGTATTCAAAAAATTGGACATCTCTGACTTATCTATGTGAGTGCTTGGTGAATAGAGAGATCTGTAAAATGAAGCAAATTCATCAACGATTTCTTGCGGTCGAGTAAGCATATCGCCAGAACTTTATTTAATAGCCGGAATCGCCATAGCAGCCTCCCTCTGACGCAGTTACGCAGCCAATAGCCGGCCAGCCTTTTCACCCTGCTCATAGTGACGCCCTTTCATCTTTTGTAAGGCATATTCGGCCTTAGAAGTAAAAAGACTACTAAGAGACATGCGTGCCTGCTCCAACAATTTACGATTTTGAAGGGTTGGTTTTGAAACATATAGTTGAGAAAGTTGGCAAATATCTTTTTCCAGATCAGCCTGTTTGGCAGCGTTTTTCTTGTTATATAGAGCAGCGTCCCGCATAAGTTGACCTCTGATAGTTGCCTTAGCAGCTGCCCATACCCTTCTTTTAGAGGAAATTGAGTCCTCATTATTCAAAAGGTAGTCACGCAGGTGTGACTGTAGAAGAAGTTTACCTGTTGGTGTTTTATATTTATTGATGTTTAAACGCCAGGACTTGCGCCCCAGACTGGAAAGACCCAAATCAAGAGACAAGAAAACAGGGGAGTGATCAGAAATGGCTGCTTCTAGAATTTTCGATTCTGTAACTAGCTGGACTGTATGTTGCGAAAGAAGAAAGTAGTTGAGACGGGAGAATGTACCGTGAGTAGAAGAAAATGTGTATTCTTTATCTTGAGGGTGACTGAGTCTCAAGTGATCAACAAGACCAGTATCCGTAAGAATGTCACTCAAAATGGCTCTATCGGATGCATTGACGGTATCAAGGCAACCTCTTCTATCAAGGGCAGGATCTGGAGCCAAGTTCCAATCGCCTCCAATGAGAATTTATTTCTGTGAGGAGGCGATTGAGTCGAAGGAAAAAATGCTTTTTGGAACCTTATGGAGCGTAGACAGAACCAAGACAAATGAAAGAGTTTCCAAGTTTCAACTTAACAAATACATACCGACCATCCGGATCAGTCCATGTCTTGATAATCGTAAAAGGAAGTGTCTTTCGAAAAAGGATGGCTACCCCACATTTACGAACAGGGTTCGGATTAGTGGGATCCGGTTTAGAAACACTGCTATGAATGACTTTACCAACCCAATCCCTGCTAAGTTTACTAGATTCAACATTGTCCAAATGAGTTTCCTGTAGTAAGGCAACGTCTACATGTTTAGAATGCAAATAAAAAAGAACCTTCCTTCGTTTAATATAATGGGTGAGGCATGAACATTCCAGGAAATCACCGACAACGGATGGGTAGAAGACATGACAATAAAGTTGAACAAGAAGACGATAAAGAAAAGAAAAAATAAATAAATAGAGATAAGAGAAGAAGTTTGTTACTCTGGGCAAGGAGGGAGAAGAAAAGGGAAAGTAGATTATAAAGGCATTGTGAAGAGTGGAACAGACAAAGCAAATATGAACAGAAAGAAAAAAAGTATTAAAGATGCAAAGAAGAGAAAGAAAAAAGAAACCTAGACTGTTAACTACGGGTCTGGGTGAAACTACAGCAGCACCAAAGGAGGCCGGACCCCCTCCGAGCAAAGAAGAATGGGGATTCGGGGAACAAGTAATTAAACTGAATATGTAAAACTCGTTTAGAATATGATTACGAGAAAAATATGGAAAACCATATACCATTATCATGAAATATAAGCAGTAAAATGGAAAAAAAATCATGATATAAGAACCATACAATAAGAGAATAACAGGAGGAGAAAAAATAAAAGCAAGGTAAATGAAATAAAAACGAGACATATTATATAATAAAAGAGGTGCGAAAGATAGAGTTTAATAAATATGAAAGTTAAATGAGAGGAATAGAGAAATCCAGCACCATCATAAAATGTAAATTGATACTTGTATAGCGCACTACTCACCCGCAAGGGCTCAAGGCGCTTGTACGAATACCGCTGTGGAACCCATCCTGGTGGGGGCCGTTGTGGAGATTAAGCAAGCTATTGCCCAGAGTTGCGGAGTGGGATTCCATGATTGGAATAGGCACCGAGGCGAGAATTATCAGGTCTGTGGAATTTTGAGCCCAAGACCCGCCGAGGCGGGGAATTGAACCCTGGTCCCGGGCTAGACCTCTGCATCAGGGTCTGCCGCTCTAACCATTGAGCCACACTTCTCCACTGAGGGGAGAAAAGGAAATGGAAAGTACAGATAATAATGCGTGGGAATAAAAGCATAGGAAAATACCGGAGCCTATTTTAAGAAATATTTGAAAGTATCCAAAGCGGAGTGTCCACTGAAGAAAATGAATAATGTCACGTTAAGCAACTAATACAATATCATAGGGAAAGGAATGCATTGGAAAAAGGACCACCATAGGAAAGGTAACAATTTTGAGGCAAGCCTGCAAACAGAGACATACTCTGAGGAGGCCGAACGAGTAGTGTAAAACCATAAAAGAACAGGGAGATAAAAGACACAATATGAAACAGAGAACAAAAGTTATCACACCGCAAAAAGAAAGATTGCGTTAGAATAAAACCTAGACAAGAATATTAGGACAAGGAGAAGAAGAAGAAAAAACAGGAAAAGGAAACAAACCAACAATGGCACATAAAATCATGCAATAGAAGAGAAACAAAAGAAAATGATCAGAAACAATCTAAACATAGAAAGCAATGAAACAAATAGACATCATTCAGAAGCGGAATAGTTATTAAATGAAATATTTAGTGATTACCTAAACAACAATAACATCACTATGGCAGGGGGCATGAACAGGAAGAAAGAAAGACTACCTGTGGACTACCACTGAACTTAAGATCAGACCCGAACGGTGAAGAGCTGTGACCGTCCTGGCCTAGTCAGAACCGGTTGCTCCACCCGCTCCTGGTCATCCTCTCTGTGCCAGACTGTGCCCCTGCCTCCATCGTGCCTGCTGCATCGCATGGTTTCATATTTGTGCCAGCATCGTGACCCTGTCTCCATCGTGCTGCCTGCTGCATCGCGTGGTATTGTATTTGTGCATTGTGCTTTAATTCCGAGTAGTACTCTGTGCCAGACTGTGCCCCTGCCTCCATCGTGCCTGCTGCATCGCGTGATTTCATATTTGTGCCAGCATCGTGCCCCTGTCTCCATCGTGCTGCCTGCTGCATCGCGTGATATCGTATTTGTGCATTGTGCTTTAATTCCGAGTAGTACCTGTGCCAGACTGTGCCCCAGATCTCGCCCGGCATTGTTATTGTTATTGTTGGTGCCATTTGGTTGTCCCAGCCCGTCTCTCCTCCCCGCTCCCTGCCGCTGCACCCCCGCGGCCCCATCCCCGCCCCCTACAGCATTTCCAAACATTCCCCTCCCCACTCGCCACCCCGCTCCCGCCTCCCAGCTGCTCCTCCCTCCCACTGAACTTAAGATCAGACCCGAGCGGTGAAGAGCTGTGACCGTCCTGACCTAGTCAGAACCGGTTGTTCCACCCGCTCCTGGTTGTCCTCTCTGTGCCAGACTGTGCCCCTGCCTCCATCGTGCCTGCTGCATCGCGTGGTTTCATATTTGTGCCAGCATCGTGCCCCTGTCTCCTTCGTGCTGCCTGCTGCATCGCGTGGTATCGTATTTGTGCATTTTGCTTTAATTCCGAGTAGTTCTCTGTGCCAGACTATGCTCCTGCCTCCATCGTGCCTGCTGCATCGCGTGATTTCATATTTGTGCCAGCATCGTGCCCCTGTCCATCGTGCTGCCTTCTGCATCGCGTGATATCGTATCTGTGCATTGTGCTTTAATTCCGAGTAGTACCTGTGCCAGACTGTGCCCCAGATCTCGCCCGGCATTGTTATTGTTATTGTTGGTGCCATTTGGTTGTCCCAGCCAGTCTCTCCTCCCCGCTCCCTGCCGCTGCACCCTCGCGGCCCTACCCCCACTCCCTACAGCATTTCCAAACATTCCCCTCCCCACTCGCCACCCCGCTCCCGCCTCCCAGCTGCTCCTCCCTCGCTCCGCCCCCTCCACTCTCCACTTATGGTAGAATGGCAAACGCGCAGCGGGTGCGCCCCATGCGCGCCATAGGCAAGCCCGTCTACGCCCGTCCGCGCCTGGACCGCACCCAGTGCCAGACCCCCTGGCCCCGCAGAGGCCATCCCACCCGCCTAACGTACGACGCCGCCACACTCACGGCGCTCAACACCGGCCGACTCCCCGACTGCAACCTAGCCGCCCCAGGACGTACCCATGGACCCTTTAACTGCCAATCCTGCAAGTTCTCCTGCATCAAGTCCCACACCACACCCACAAACGCCAAACAGAGATCCGACAATAACCACCTGAAGTGCATCCTACTCAACACCCGCTCGGCCCACAGACACGCCATTGAACTATGGAACTTACTCGACACCACATCGCCGGACGTCGCCATTCTTACAGAAACCTGGATGAACGCCTCATCAGCGCCCGACATCGCCATAGCCATCCCGGACGGTTACAAGATCATCCGAAGGGACCGCATCAACCAAACGGGAGGAGAAATCGCCATCGTCCACAAGAACACCATTCGCATCTCGACCAGCTTCGAAGACACCCTCATAGCCACCGAACACCTCCACTTCCAGATACACACCGACCCCAAGACCACACTCAGGCACCCTCATCTACAGACCCCCAGGACCCCGGACACAATTCAGTGAAGACATTGCTGACTTTATCAATCCACACGCCCTCCCCTCCGACGACTACATTCTCCTAGGGGACCTCAACTTCCACCTAGAGAATAACAACAACACCACCACCACCACCCTGCTGGACAACCTCGCCAATCTCGGACTCAAACAACTGGTGAGTACCCACACCCACTACGCCGGACACACGCTCGACCCAATCTTCTCCTCCAGCAAGCACATCTCCTTCAATCACGTCACAAGACTCCACTGGACAGATCACAGCTGCGTCCACTTCAGCTTCAAAAAGACCACGACCCACCACCACCCGCAACAAGTTCCCCGCAGAAACTGGAACAAAGTTACCACTGACCAGCTCACCACATCTCTGAACCAAAACCTTCCCGCCATATCAACGGACCCAAATAAAGCAGCCATCAATCTCGCACAGTGGATCACCCTCTGCGCTGACGAATTAGCACCCTTGAAAAACCATCACAACAAGCCAGGAAACAAAAAAGCCTCCTGGTTCAACGACGACCTCAAGAACTCCAAAAAGAACTGCCGCGCCCTCGAGAAAGTCTGGCGAAGAAACCCAACCACAGATAACATGACCGCCCTCAAGGACGCCACCCGCAAACACCACCAACTGAAACGCTCCACCAAGAAATCGGCATTCAAGGATCGACTAGACAACAACGCACACAACAGCAAGGAACTCTTTAGCATTGTCAAAGAGCTCACCAATCCCAGCGCCGGCAACAACGACATCACTCCCTCTCAAGACCTCTGCGACTCTCTAGCCTCATTCTTCCACAGCAAGATCGCAAACATACATAACAGCTTTGGCGACCAGTCCACTCCCTCCACCACCGAACTGAAGCCCCCCTCCACCACCCTTCGCGCCTGGACCCCGATTATCACCGAAGACACCATCCGCTTGATGAACTCCATCCACTCCGGATCTCCAACCGACCCATGCCCCCACCACATCTTCAACAAGGCCGACTCCATCATCGCACCCCAACTCCGGAACATCATCAACTGCTCCCTCAACACCGCTACCTTCCCAGAAAGCTGGAAACACGCCGAACTCCGCGCCCTCCTGAAGAAACCTGCAGACCCCAACAAACTTAAAAACTACCACCCCATCTCACTCCTCCCATTCCCCGCCAAAGTCATAGAGAAGACCGTCAACAGTCAGCTCGCCACCTTCCTCGAGTCTAACGGCTCCCTCGACCCCTCACAGTCCGGCTTCCGAGCCAACCACAGCACAGAGACCGCCCTCATCGCAGCCACAGACGACATCCGGACACTACTCGATAACGGGGAAACAGTGGCCCTCATCCTCCTGGACCTCTCGGCAGCATTCAACACGGTCTGCCACCGCACCCTTGTACAACGCCTCAGGGACGTCGGGATACAAGATAAGGCCTTGGATTGGATCATCTCGTTCCTCGCCGGAAGAACCCAAAGAGTCCGCCTCCCCCCTTTCAGATCAGAGGCCACCGAAGTCATCTGCAGCGGACCACAAGGATCATCGCTTAGCCCCACTCTCTTCAACATCTACATGAGTCCCCTCGCATCCATCGCACGCCAACACAACCTCAATATCATCTCATACGCTGACGACACACAGCTGATCCTCTCCCTCACCAAAGACCCAAACACCGCCAAAACCAACTTACACGAAGGAATGAAAGACTTAGCCGAGTGGATGAAGAACAGCCGACTGAAACTGAATTCCGACAAGACGGAAGTCCTCATCCTAGGATCATCCCCCACTTTATGGGACGACTCATGGCGGCCACCGGCCCTAGGAAGCGCACCCAAACCAACGGACCATGCTCGCAACCTGGGATTCATTCTAGACTCCTCCCTCTCGATGACCAGACAGATCAACGCCGTCTCATCGTCCTGCTTTAACATCCTACGTATGCTCTGAAAAATCTTCCGATGGATCCCAACCGAAACAAGGAAGACGGTCACCCAAGCACTTGTCACAAGCCGACTGGACTACGGAAACACCCTCTACGCCGGAACCACAGCCAAATTGCAGAAAAGACTTCAACGCATTCAAAACGCCTCCGCTCGACTCATCCTAGACCTACCCCGCCACAATCCTATATCCGGCCGCCTAAGAGACCTTCACTGGCTCCCCGTCAACAAGAGAATCACGTTCTGTCTCCTCGCTCACGCACACAAGGCCCTCAACGACCTAGGACCCAAATACCTCAACACTCGCCTGACCTTTTACACCCCCACCCGCCAACTACAATTGTCCAACCAAGCCCTCGCCACGATTCCACACATCCGAAGAACCACCATGGGAGGAAGATTTTTCACCTACCTAGCGGCCAAATCCTGGAACTCCCTCCCCACCCACCTCCGTCTTACACAGAACCACCTCTCCTTCAGAAAACAACTCAAAACTTGGCTGTTCGATAAGTAGCGATGCCCTCTCCCCCAAGCGCCGTGAGGCCCTCTGGGTGAGTAGTGCGCTATACAAATTCTTGACTTGACTTAATAGCAAATAAAGAATAACAGTAAGGCATTAGGCACTATACAGAACACTAAGTATAAGGAACCATATTATACCATGCATTAAAGTCTCAGTGGACTAAACAAACAGCAAAAGCATTATGAACAACAAATACTGCTATAAACTTTCAGAATAAGAAAAAGAAAGAAAACCGAACATAAAAAAGAATTCAGTCAGCATCAGAAGGCGTCTTAAGAGGCGATCTAGACTTGTCTCTTTGCTGTGTGTTAGTGAGAGAGGAGACAGAATGTAGACCTGAATCCCTGTCCTCCTGAGAGCGAGACAGACGAGTGAGAGCCCTGCCACGTTGTCTAGAGTCAGGAGAGGTGTATAATTGAGATGTAGGTAGATTCATAGATGAGGACTTGGGCTGAGGAGGTTGGGCAGAGGAGGGAGGCTGAGTTTCCATATCATTGGATTTGATATCGTCCAGGAACTGTTGTAGAAGTGCAGGATCATAAAAGTCTTTGGACTCTCCATTCCTGGTAATACGAAAACGTGCAGGTTCAAATAATCCATATTTGATGTCCATTTGACGTAACTGGGGCCGCATGGAAAGAAACGCTTTCCGCTGTTCATTCGTTTCTTTAGAGTAGTCTGCAGCCATATGGATGGTATGACCTTGAAACAGGAAGGAGCCATGAGTACAAACAATGATAAAATCTGTCTGGTTTGCTCATGCCTAAGAAAACAAGCAATAATTGGTCTAGGTCTTGCCGAAGGACCAGAACGTGGTGGGCCCAGTCTATGAGCACGTTGGAGCTCAAGAGGAGGAACAAAAGAAATTTCAGTCAAAGTGGGAAGGGCATTACAAAGAAAGGACTTCATATCTTGCTTTTCGATATTTTCTGGAAAACCAAAAAAACTGATATTGTCTCTACGACTGCGATCTTCCAAATTGATGATCTTACTGTGTAGAAAGAGTAGATCTTGATCTGAACCCTGAACAGAATCCAGTCGGCCTTCTATGTCCACTATTTTAGAGTCAATGACGTCAATCCTTGTGTGAAAAGTAGTGAGTTCTGCCTGATAGACTTAGTCTCTGCAGTCAAAGAAGTCATGGCAATATCCAGACCCTTCAGTCGTCGGTTAACTCCAGAGAGTTCTTGCAAAATACGTTGCATAGTATCAGATAAGGATTTGTCACACTGAGGTGATGCAGCTTGTGGTGAAGGAGGTGACGCAGATCATTACCTTAAGCTGTCGAAGTAGAGGATTGTTTAACCACATCAGTAACAAGTGTTTGTTTAGGCCCACGACCACCATTTCTATTATTAGACATTTCCGTGCACCGTTGTAGTGGTGGTCTACAATAGCGAATAGAGGAAATATTGGAATATGAGGCAATGATGAAATCAGGGATATATCAAATAACAAGGAAGTAGTAAAATGTGAGCAGCAAGTGAATGTCCAAAACGAACAGCATACAATTAATGCCTGAAATTGAAAAAATCATTACAGCATTGCCACAAAATAACATTGTATGCCACTAAACCAAGGTAGTGCTGAAGTATCAAATCATGCGTAACAAAAGTACCTCAGAAACAAAGCATGTAAATACCGTAAATTAGTAGGACAGTAGATTAGCAATGCAGTGATGATAAAGTAATTGTACATAATGTGAAAGT
This sequence comes from Lissotriton vulgaris, assembly GCF_964263255.1. Lineage (NCBI taxonomy): Eukaryota > Metazoa > Chordata > Amphibia > Caudata > Salamandridae > Lissotriton > Lissotriton vulgaris. The sequence continues at coordinate 48,732,670 of NC_141700.1, forward strand.
AGGCACTGAATCTGAAGGTAAAGCGTTTCTCAAATGGAAGGTAGTATATGAGAGAGTTGAAGTATCATACACTCAGGACTGCCACAAAGAAAACATGAGATTATAATACTGGCATATAAAGCAATGACTGTGAATGAGAGTCAAAAGTTACTGGTAGTAAGGCAAAATGAGAGAACTGACTGAATTTTTTTTTAAAGTGGGGATCAGGCTGATAATCCTGCCTGTGAAATTTCAACAGCATGAACGCGGTAATAGTCCATGTGTCTGTGGCATCAACACATTAATGTATTTAAAATACAGTTGAAAGGGTTCCAAAAGTACAAAGTGCAGATAGGCAGAACAGAAAATCCGGTAGAAAGTACTTTAAACCGCCTCCAGGTGGTGAAATTTGTTGTGTGGAAATAATTCTGAAAGGATTCTTATACTAAACTTCAAAGAAATCCACTGGAAAACGCTTTGAAAAGAAGGTGCAGTGTATTAAGGAGATGCACAATGTTATGCAGGCTTCATTGTGTTCTCTCAGGCTGAGGAGCGCGGCCTCGTTATTTGAGTGGGCGCGGCCTAAAGTATTAGAGAGCCCGGCCCTAAATTAGCAGGAGGCCCGGCTTACCCTGAGGAGAGGCGCGGCATCATTAGCGCGCAGGTCACAGGGCGTGCCGCAGGACAAACTGGCTCCCCGCGCACATGCCGGAAGAAAAGGAAGGCAGCGCCGCCGAGCTCTGTGAAAGCACCGCTGGGCTCAGCAAAGTCCCCGCTTGCAATGGGGCACTAACAGCAGGATCCAGAACCGGGGTGAGGGCAGAAAGCTCGTCAGGGGTCCGTCCCTCGGCGGCGCCTCGCAGTCAGTCGGCCATCTTCCTGCGTGGCCAGACCACGCCCCCTACTTGATCTCCTTCATTAAAAATAATTTTCTTGGGCCGTTGACGGTTGTCGGGATATAATTTCAGATTTTGTTTATGGCACAAGTCTGCTCAACAAAGTTCACCATCTGTTGTAGATTTTCTGTTGGTCCATTTTGGTAATTTGGTCATCATGGCTCTCCCGAACATCAGGGTGGCAGGACTTTCACTGGTCATTGAATGAGGAGTCGACTGGTATCCTCGAAGAGCAGCATGGAGAACTGTCTTTGTGAAGCTTTTCCAATTTAGCGCGCTAGACAGTCTTTTTAAGTGTGCTTATAAAGCGTTCAACAACAACATTTGCTTGTGGCCAAAGAGGTGTGCTTTTCTGATGCCTCACATTGAGGTGATAAGAGTCTCTGAATTCTCAGCTGTTGAAAGGTGGGCCATTGTCAGACTTGAGAATTGAAGGAACACCCCATGTTGTAAACATGCCACTTACCCCAGTGGTTCCCAAACTTTATTGACTCCTGAGGACCCCCATTAAGTCACTACTGGAAGCCAGGGAGCGCCCCAAGCAATTTGTATGATTTCAATTTTAAACATTAAAACAGTAATTAAAAAAAACAAATACTCCAATTACTAAAAGTTTTAGGACTATACTGAAAAAAATAGCAAAATCCCCATGACCGTCCAACAGTGCATAGCCTCTCTGTCTCATGTATTTTATTTGTTTTATAACACCTCTCATACCAGTGTAGGGTGTTGGAGCACTTTACATCACACACATACAGAGACAATGAATCATACATGTGCAAATCAGTGTATAGAAAATGTTAAACAAGGCAGAAGGGATTACAATGTGTAGGGTTAACGTCATTCACACTGGGAAGCATTTTTTAAGAGTGATTGGTCTAGAGAAGCACAAACTCCGGATTCAGGACATAACACAGTGGTTGACGTTTACTATAATAATAATGTATTTCTACCCAAGCAAGCCTTTTTAGCAGCATCAGGATAACGAAAGACTGGGCGGAAAAAAATAACTTATTAACTTGTACCATGCAGTTTGCATGCAGCTCTTTTGAGGGCAGTTCATAGCTCACTGTGCTAGATTATGATCGTAACTTATAAATTGTACTGTAACAAAATAATCTGAGACAAAAAATGTAGCCCAGTGAGCTATGCACATAAAATACCGTTTTTTTAAATGCATGGTACACTTTCTTTGCAGCAGGCATATTAACCATTGGTGCTACCTTAGATGAGTCAAAGGCGCCACTGGACAAACTCCCATCTTTCTCCAGCAGGTAAATGAATCACTGAAGTTATCTTGACTCTTTTATTGTTGCCTGAAAACTGCTGATTATACAAGGAACTTTGCAGTGATTTAAAAACTGCTGCCTGCGGACCCACTGGGAATGTGTCGTGGGCCCTGGGGGTCCGCAAACCACAGTTTGGGAACCGCTGATCTCTTGTTAACTCTTTCTCGAGTGATCGATGAGCGATCTACTAATAGAAAACTGGAGTATACATCGATGTCCCCCATCCGGAGATGTCCGTTGTGGAGGACCATAGAAAGCAACAGCGATTCTCTCCCATACATGTTTTGGTAAATGAGACATGTTCAAGGTATGTTGAGTGATTTTGGGAGGTAAGTGATTGCACAAATGACAGGCCTTGAACCCTTGTCAAGATGAGGAAACCAAACTTTGTCTCGGAGAGCTCTTTTAGTGGTAACAGTTCCACAATGTCCTTCTTGGGGCTCTTCAAATACTTGTCGCAGACTCTCCAGTATGAACATTTTCTAACCTCGTAAGGCCATACCTTCTGTAGTAACGGACAGTCCATCTTTCACATTTTTTTTCACAACAATTTTATTGAGCAAATCAGGCAATGAAATCGCGGCACCCCACAATTCGGAGATCACCACCAACAGTTATGACACATCGTGTTACATATGCATTAATGTTCAATCATGAAAAGAAAGAAGGCTCAAGAAAGAACAATCCCGCAACCCACCCCATCCCGTCAACTCCCAGAACCCCCTACCCCCTAGAACCACCCCCCCCTCCCAGCGCACGTGTACAATTAGCAGCGAGTAGAGTTTAGGTGCAGCGTGGCAGGTATGCCACAGAACCGGGCCAACAACTTTAGCACGTTCATATGTCTTCTTCTCGATCCACTGGGGGATCCAACGACAGTCCTCTGTAATCGGCCCACCGCTTCCAGATTTTAAAGTGCTTACGGGGGCAGCCCCTTGCCTCAAATACCTGTTTCTCGAGTCCCATGTAGTAGTCCAACCCTGCCTTCCACGCAGACAAAGGGGGGGCCCTCTCTCCCTTCCACGCTCGGGCCAGATCCCTCTTGGCAACAACAAGTCCTAATAGCAGTAGGTGACGTTTATAGATGTTCCCACCAATACCCTCCATAACATGCAGCAACCCCAGTCGGTGAGTGCGGGGAAGATCCCAACCCAGAACCTCGGACAGGCAGCTCCGCACACCCCTCCAAAAGCCAGCCAATCGAACACATGACCACACTGTATACAGCAAAGAACCCGGCGTGGCTCCACAGCGCAAACACTCCGGGGACTCAATCAACCCTGCTTTCCACAGCCGCTCTCGGGTGTAATAGGCTCTATGGAGGTAACAGCAATAGCGGTCCCACGCGGGGATTCCAAGGCCTCCCTCCAATCATCTTCATCCAGAGGGCCCACATCCACCTCCCATGCCGCCCGGAGGGGGAGCAGGGTAGAGGAGCAGTGGGTGACCAGCGTCTGGTAGATACGGGAGACCTTTCTATCCTCCAGGTCTCCCATAAAGACCTTTGCCTCGACTGGACTGAACTCAGGGAGAGCTTCCAGATTGGCAATGCTAGGGGCGAGGGCATGACGCAGTTGTAGGTAACGGAAGAACTGGGATTGAGGCATATGGAACTCTGTACGGAGCTCCTGAAACGATTTAAGTGTAGTGCCAGACATTACTTGGCCCAGTAGTGAAATGCCAATGGCCTCCCATCCCTCAAACCCGTCCAGAGTTGAAAGCTCCGGGAGCAGGCCATTATGCCATAGTGGCGTCTCCGCCGTCAATTTGCCCCACCAGCCCATGCGGCGCAAGGCCTGTCTCCACACCGCAAAGACCACCCTTGTGACCGACGGCAGTGCCCGCCGCAGATGGGCCGAGTACAGAATGGTATGCAGCGCATTGTCACCTATGAGCGAGTGCTCCAAGGCATAGGCCGGTTCCCCCCTGTCACTATACCACCATTCATTAAGAATGAGCAGCTGAGAAGCCTGATAGTAAGATAGCAGATCGGAGGTGGCCAGGCCACCACAATAGGTGGACAAGAAACACGTCCGTAGCGCCACTCTGGCCGCACCTCCAGCCCATAAAAAGTGGCCCAGCACCGAATTGACTTGCCGAAACCACTGCGGGCTAATAGGGTAGGGGTAATTTTGTAGCTGATACAGCAGGCGCGGGAGCGCGACCATTTTGAAGATGGCAGATCTTCCAAAGATAGTGAGAGGCATCCTGGACCACGTTTTAATGTCTGTCTGGACCCGCTCCCATACCGGCAAGATGTTGTGGTTCCAGGCAACGGGCCGCGATTCCGAGAGAAATACACCAAGGTACTTCAGCCCATCCGTTGCCACTCGCAGTCCCGTTGTCCAGGGGTCCACCACAACCCCGCCGCCCAGCACCCACAGGGTCGATTTGTGGAGGTTCAGCCGAAGGCCGGAGACCTCGCCAAAGACGCGCATGACGTCCAGGACTCGGGGCCCAGATGGTTGCAGGTCCGTGAGGAAAAACAGAACGTCGTCGGCGTATAATGCAATTCTGTCCGCCAGATCTCCATTCCATACGAACCCGCATATCTGTGCGTCTGTACGCACCCAAGATGCCAGGGGCTCCATAGCCAGGGCGAACAGGTACGGGGACAATGGGCACCCCTGCCGGGTCCCCCGACCAATCCGAAATTGTCCGGATATGGCAGCAGCCACCCGGACCGAGGCTGTGATGTTGGTATACAATAACTTAAGGTATGACAGGAAAACCGGGCCCAGATTAAGATGGGGTAAGAGTGCAAATAGGTATGCCCAACTGACGGAGTCAAAGGCTCTGTCCATGTCCGCCAACAGGAGAGCCGCCTGTTCGTCCAGGGCCCCCATGGCGTCCACCGCCGCCTGTGCCCGCCGGATGTTATGACGAGTGGCCCTGTGGGGCATGAATCCGGCCTGGTCGGGGTGGACCAGGTCCGTGATATATGGAAGCAGGCGGTTCGCCAGGGCTTTCGCCAAGATTTTGGCCTCTATATTCAATAGTGATATGGGCCGGTACGATTCGTGCCTGTCAGGGGCCCTGCCCGGCTTCTGAAACACAACAATTTCAGCATGGCGCCAATCCGGCGGTAGCTCCCCTCGAACCCGTGCCGCCTCAAGTGCGCGTCGGCACTGAGACCCCAATTGAAGGTGAAATTTCTTGTAAAACTCACATGGGTAGCCGCTCGGTCCAGGCGCCTTCCCGGTGTTAAGCTTTCCCAGAGCCTCCCCGAGTTCCTCAGCAGAGAGCGGTGCGTCTAATGCCGTTCTGGCTTCGTCAGAGACGGCCTTCGGCGGCAAATCATCCAGGAATTTAGAAATCTCATCCGCTTCCAGGGAGTCTCGAGAGGCATACTGTTCCTCGAAATAACGGCCAAAGCTAGCCGCTAGTCGGGTCGGGTCTATTATTTCCGAGCCGTCTTCTGCAGTGTGGCCCGGCAATGTAAGCGGCTGAAAAGTAGACTGACATATTCTGTGGAGCATCGTGCAGGACTTGTCGCCCCACTGGTAGATCCTACTGCGTGTGGCGAGCCACGCCTGTCTGGCCTCGTCATGTAAGATAGAAGCATAGGATTGCTGCGCCTGTAGGAGCAGCCGTACTACGGTCTCGTCACCCCCGTCCCGGCCACGTTGTTCCAGGGCCTCAACCTGAGCAGCCGCAGCGGCAATGGCCTCCCGGTGCTTCCGGCGGGCGGCTGTGCACCAAGCAATGTCCACCCCCCGTATCGTGGGCTTCATCGCCTCCCAGACCACCACTGCATCAGTGTCCCCCACAAGGTTATCACGCCAATAATGATCAATCGCCTCCCGCAAGTGGTGAACATAGTCAGGTTGTTGTAGATGCCATGAGGACATCCTCCAACGGAATGGCTGCCGTTTCGTGGGGAGCTCTATCGTCACAACGACTGGGGAGTGGTCAGACAATCCTCTCGGCAAGATTGCAGCTTCCCGCACACGACTCAAGCAAGCACCAGGCATAAAGACATAATCGAGCCGCGAAAAAGAGCCATGCACAGCAGACACATACGTGAACTCTCGCGCAACCGGATGCAAATGCCGCCACACACCCACCCAGCCCAAGCTCTCCACCGTTGCACGTAGCCTGGTGTGCGGGGCAGAGGGGGAAGAATCCACAGCCACCGCTAGTTGCCTCTGGCGGTCCATACACACATCCATCACCTCATTCCAGTCTCCCCCAACCACCGTCCATGCCTCCGGGATTTCGTCCCATATTGCAAACAGCCTCTCCGACAGGGCCCACTGCAGAGGGGGGGGGGGGGCATAAACACTACCAAAGACCACAGGTTCAGTGCCCAGCGTTCCCTTGATAAAGACAAAGCGACCCTGGGGGTCCACCCACTGCTTCTCATGTACATAGGCCACCCTGCGATGGACCAAGATGGCAACCCCTCTGGACCCCCTCGTAAAACCAGCGTGATAGACTTGCTGGAAGCCAAACCTCTGAAGGCTAAGGACCTTGGAGCCCAACATATGGGTTTCTTGAAGCAAAAGCACGTCAACCGCCTCCCGCTTCCCCCAGCGCAACACCGCCCCGCGCTTGATTTTATCGAGCATCCCCCTCACATTCCATGTTGCGACACGTAGGGACTTATTGGGAAGCATAGCAGTCTGTTCAACCATTGTCAAGATGATTCCCCCTACCAGGCCCTCTGCGCCATCCCCACACACCCCACCCCTCACTCAGTACATCAGAAATCAACACGTGCGACCCCCCCCCATCCACCCCAGAACCCCCAAGCCGAAACAACCACTCCCACCCAACCCCGGTCTTGAACCCCCCCAACAACAAACCATCTCTTGCCTCATCCCCACCCCAACTCCCCCCACCCCTATACCTCATGGAACACTGAAGTATCTGTCGCGGCATGGATAGACCCGGACCCAGAACCGAGGACCCAGGGCCAACCATACCAAAGGATCCCAACACCCCTTAACTTGATGATCACAACCCCCCCTAGGCAATTGCCACAACTCGTGGGGGTCGGAGGCCCCCTGTAAGTCGCCTCCCGAGCCCCAGCAGCGATACCACACATATCCAAGACGAGTCTCAAAGCTGGCAGTCTGGCATCAGCGGCACTCCCACAGAAACGGCCCCACCACATGATCTGTAGCAAAGTAGGGCAACACATTACCAGGAAAGAGGCCAGGCCCTATGAGGGTTCAACTGCCAGTGTCAGAGTGTTCAGAGTCCATTGTCCCAGTGGTCTGCGTCGCACTGGCGGAGGCGGATCTCTTGCGTGATCGGGACCTCCGATGTCGTCCTTTACGGGCCGGGCGGTCCGTCCGTTCCTGCGATGATCCCCTCGACCCGCCCGGGTCCAGCCCCGGTTGGGCATGTGGCCTGATCTTCACCGTTTCGTCCGTCCACCTGAAGACTTCCTCTGGGGAGTCGAAGAAGTGGGTCCGGGACTGGTACACCACCCGTAGGCAAGCCAGGTACACCAGAGAGTACTGGAGTTTCAGGCCCCGCAGCTTGGCCTTGGCAGCTACAAAAGATTGCCGTTGCTGCTGCACCAGCTTTGTATAGTCAGGAAAAATCATAATTGTTTGATTTTCGTATGAAATGGGGCCTTTAATCCTCGCTTCCCGCAGTATGACATCGCGGTCATGATAGTTCAAAAGTCTAGCAATGACAGGTCGAGGACGCTCACCCTCCGGTGGCCGTTGTGTCAGGGCCCGGTGCGCACGCTCGATCACAAAGCAAGAAGATAGGACCCCCGGCGGGAGCCAGCTCTCTAGCCACCGGGACAAAAACTGCTCCATGTCGTCCTTCTTGCATCTCTCTGGAAAACCTATAAAGCGAAGGTTATTCCTGCGTGCGCGCCCTTCAGCATCCTCCACATGGGACGCGAGAGACTTCTGGACACGCTCCATCTCCGCCATTTTCTGTTTCAGCGTGCCAATGTCCGTCTCTGCCACGAGATTCTGGATTCCGTCTCTGTAATCCGCTCCACCGCATTGCGGAGGTCCTGGCGCAGCAGAGTCACATCTGCACCCACGGCCCCAATCTTAGCATCCAGCATGTCCCTGGACTGGGTGATTGCCGCCAGGAGCGCCGCGTTGTCCGGCCCAGCCCCACCGCCGTTACCGGGCGCTCCGGGCCCTCCACTGGGCCCCGTAAACTTGTCAATGGGACCCTGCTTAGGCGGACCTCCTCCTCTGGTCATGACTGCGTGTGGTCCCACTGCCACAACACTTCGGGTTTCCGCGTCTGGTTGTGACCTTCAGAGCCCCCAGCCAAGCCAGGCGATACGCCACAGGATAAGGCCAGGCGGGATCAGGGGAGCCGCCTCTGGGTGGGACACTCACGGTCGCGGTGGGCCCCCGGTGGATCTCCAAGCATCAACGGGACACGGTCCCACAGCGTTAGTCCCAGGCAGCTCCAACCAAGGGGCCAGGGCACTTCTGCACGTCGGAGGGTCCCTCGAGGATGATCAGCGTCGACCACTGCACCCGGGTCCAGGCCGGCTCCGAAGTCGCGAAACTCGAGGCCCCGGTCGCCCAAGGTCAGAACAGGCCTCTGCCACGCTGTGCCGCTCGGGGAGTCTCCCCGATGTAGAGTACAAGACCACGGGGCACCGCTGCAACTCCTCAACCCTCGGTGCTGCAATCGCCAGATGAAGTCTCGCCCGACCACCGGCCACCTGCCGCCGACCTCCGCCCGTCAGCCTGAAAATCGAGGTCCCGGCTCCACCGCCGATTTCTAGGCCGCACTCCGTCACCGGTGGCTCCGGTCTCCCGGAACGTCTGAAAGGGCGGCTCAGCACACCGGAAAGGTCCAGGCACCTCCAGGGACAAGCGCCACACACGTGGTACCGTTAGCGGGCTCAGGGGCCAGGATAAATAAGCAGATTATGTCCGGGCCGGCGGGAGCTCTACAAGGCTGCGACCGCCATCTTCGCCCGCTAAGCCACGCCCCTTCCATCTTTCACATTTTTGAACTTCTGATAATCGCGGTCACCTGTGAGAGGTCGAGTGTGCAGTTTCCAGGACTGATGTGCGATAATGTCGTTTAGTATCAACAGGTCACTTACCTTAGCTCGTTGTAGTAATGATCATGCTCCTTTTGTGTAGCTTCGAAAATCAATGTATCATCTCTGTAATTGAAAGCATACATGACAGTTTGTATGATACATCGAACTGCATTTTCGGAAGGTTCTGCAGTTGAGGACACACTGAAATGTAATTGTTTATATCTGAACATACCAATATAGGTAGAAAATATGGTAATGCACCTGCAATTTTCCTCAAGTTCCAATTCATTATATCCTTTGTTCAGATCAAGGCAAGAGAAGGCTTGGGCACCATTTAGCTGTGTGATCATGTCAACAGTGTGCGCACTAGGATGTTGTTCGTTATCAATTGCCTTGTAAGCTTGACTCATATCAACACGGATGCATACAGCGCCTTCACTGTCCTTTTTGGGTACTACCACTATGGACGAAAGCCAAGGAGTTGGACAAGTAGATCGCTCAAAGATATTATGCTTTAGTAACGTCTCCAGCTCTTTCTCAACAGCTTCTTATAAATGAAATGCAATTTGTCGATGTCTTTAAGCAACAGGACAAACGTCCTCATTGATATGCTGTTGCATTTTCATGGTCTTAAGCTTTCCTAATCCATGAAAGAATGACAGGAGCTGACTTACTATTTTGTGATGAGCATTCCTGGTGCAGTTCAGATATCTTTCCCATACCAATAGCACTATTGAAACTTGAGTAAATAGGAACTTGACGCAGTACCTTGAAGTATGTGACTGAGTGCTTGTTCTTTTGTCTTTTTGTGTTTCATGGTTGCTACAAATTAACCTTGACTCTTAAATGGCATCTATGCAGCCCAGGTATACACTGTTAGTCTTTGACGGTGTGAGACAGGGCAATGGAGACCGTTCATTGTAATTCTCCTCAGGCGTAATGTTTGATGCACCACAGTCCATAATAAAAGTTATAGAGCAATTGTATTTAGTGTAATTTTTGGACAATGTTTGAATTACTTTTGTGGTTTTACTCGTCGACTTTTAACTTTTATTATACTTTGCATGTGGCTAGTTCAACATGCGCATGTTTTTCTGTGATAAACATCAACATCGCACATCTGTCTTCCTCATTGGCGATTGACTCTGTTTAGTGTGGATTTGCCTCAGCTGATGTTGCCGCTTGGCCTTGTGGGTGTGCGTAGAACGTCACTTCTGTAATGTTCGGTTGTCCATTTTGCTTTCTTGTTTTGACACGCGTAGCTTTTCCTTGCCTTGCAAACCTTTACGTAATGGTTCTACTTCCCACAGCCTTTGCATACTTATCCAATGGCGGGACACGTGTGGAAACGAAAAGCCACATCTAAAACAGATTCTTTTTCTTTAGAGACATTATGTTGTGTCCTATAGCTCTTGTGTTTCTGCGTACTTTTCATGTTCATGACTGACTCGCTCATGGGCACCTCTGGCCTCCATGTCCGCAGCTTGTCAAGAAGCACGTGCTTCAGCTCTGGCAGCCATGAGAATTCACTCCAGACTAAGGGGTTCTCTCCGCATTTGCCATCTGAATAAATCTGACTGACATCTGTCGATAACTCAGACATATAGCTTCTTCAGCATTAAATTAATTGAACTTGGTGTTTTATAAGCACATCCGGTCTCAACAAATTTGTCAATTGTCTGTCACTCCTGCCTGAAAATATATCCTTTGTTATGGATATTCGGCATTGAACTGAACTTGAGATTTAACAATTCCTTAATTTGACAGTATCTGACTTCCTCAGTTCACTGCAGCTTCTTTACTACTTCATTTACTCCTTCACCTGCAAGAATTTTGAGGTGTTTTACAATCTTTTTGTTATCGGTTTCTTCCAGGGCATCGATGAAATCATTTAAGTTTTCGATCCAGGCAGTCCATCTGCCGCCAATTTTTGTTTGTTAGCTGTATCGAATGGAGTCGGTGGTTTTAGGAATGCGGCGGCATCGTAACCTGTGGAACTTTATACTTTTGAGAGCGAAACTCACTTGAGCAGCGTCTGCTGCCTGCTTGTACTGGGCACCTTCATCAAGTACTAGCCGCGTGTTACCATCCGGGTTGTCGCACCCAGTCTCTGGCTGTATGGTGATGTCTTCTTTTTTGGTGGTGAGTAGCAGCTTTGTTTTTTGCAAGGGTTCTTCGCAGTTCTCACCTCTTTGCATTGTATTGGTTTTCTTATGCCTTTAGTGTTTCTTTGTGTTAGAAACGATTTCATTGTTTAGCACTTACTTGGTGATCACTGCCTTAGACGCTTTTTGTACCTGGTTGTCTCTGCCTTTATTATTATCGTTCTGTTTGATTTATAGCTCTGTGTTGCGTAGTAGCGCAATCCCTCTTTCACGACCTTACTAGCAGGTTTTCTGACCAACGATGAGTCAACTTCTCTCCGTGGCTTTTGTTATCTTCAAAAGCTTCACGCTGGCTGAAGTGGCGTCCTGACTCTACATATGCCAAACATCGATCTTCTCTTCGACTGAGGCTTATGTGGCACACATGAGAAGTTTGGGGGTCACAGCAAACTCTCTGGGAGAACACGGTCGATCTTCAGGTTACGTATCCCCTATCTCGTTGCCACTTGTAGCGTCCGCCCCAGCCTGGGTATTCGTGAATGAATACGCCTCACACAGAGGTTGATCTTACACATCTTTATTGATCTGCATCTCACTGCGAACTTGACATTCTAAACATGAACTCTATGTAGCACAACACTTACGTCACAGTTCTACAGAGTCCATCAGGAACCAAAAGGGTCCCATCATCGCTAACTCACAAAACACTACAATGAGCAAGATTAAAAACAGCAAGGCCATGCAACACATTGATGATTCAGGAAGAACTATGACAGCAGCTGCTATGTTCCCTAAGACATGGGGAAGCAGAGCTTTTTAAGGATTTCTTGTCTTTGAGATTCCACGTGAGCCACTATGTCCATTATACGGATCGAGCTATGCAGTAACCTTTGTAACATTAGCTGTTTGCCCAACCACTGGCCTGCAAACTTGGTTCTCCCCCACAAACTGCAACATACCTCTGCTCTGTGGTAGTGGAACCGTAAGTGAGATGTCAACAATGACACCACCTTGAGGTGGTCACCACCATGCTGTGCTTTAAGTTATAGTTCATGCCCCTTGTGTTAGTGACTTCTTGGGCCTGAAAAAGGTCACCATTGACTGGGATATCTTAAATCACCCCCTGTTACCATAGACTGCGCGGATTGACTATGATGTGTTCCTCATCTTGACTGATGTTGGATATTACCATTGCCAAAAATAAATGTCTGAGTCTGTTGACCAGGCCCCTGACTTCAGCTCTGTGCCAGTCTTTGGTACACTGTCCGCAAATCAAGAACCCTGTAGCTATCTGCGCTTCTGATGCATGGAAGTATTCTTTTTAAGGACCCTCAAAATAGCTTTCTCTTTTCCAGACCCATTGATCACTGTATTGGATTTAGCAAGCATATGTAGCTTTAACTTGCGACCTCCTCTTCTCCTTTCTGACACTACTCTGACTCTGTTCCCTGGTTTCAGATCCTTTTTTCAGCCCACCAGAGACGCTGTGCACTCTAATTTATCCCTAGGCAGGTGATACCCCCCCCCCCTTTTCCCTTCTTGGAAGGTTAATTTTTTCAGTAGCTTGCCTTATTAACCTCGGACTATTGAATTTTCTTCCAGTCTTCCTACAGAGAGTAGGTAATTGAAGATGCAGCGAAGTGTTAGGAATTGAACTTACACATATGTTCCCCTCCCAGGGTCTTGCCACAGTCTCATAGCATCTGTATTTCAAGCAACAACTCAGAGTTGTGAGTAGAACCGGTCATCAACAACTGGACATGCGGCTAAACACAATTATCTTAAATGTCCGGAAGACATTGGGGTCACCTCACGAATAGCTCAACTTTCTCCCCAGAAGCATGAGGGGTGCAAAGCTCTGGTTTCTTCCCTATGTTATCATTTTATTAACTTCCATATTGGAGGGTAGGTTTGCCACTGCAGGAACCCTGGTTTCTACATTATACTGTCTCTCTTCAATTTTGGGGACTCCCCCTAAAATCAAAGACAAAGTCAAGATATTGAGCCGGTCCTGTTAGGAGCAATACCTGGATGTCTATGGGTATCCTATCGCAACCAATCACCATTCTCAGATGTGAGACCCTGACACTGGTAAGGTGAACCTGTTGTGGTTGCAATGTATTCTCTGTTCGTTATGTTCCCATGGTGACGTCTCCATGGTTACCGCTGCATACATTATTGAAGACAAGGGGTCATGGTCTCGTGTACCCACACAGACTTTTATTTCAGAACTAAAGATGTCTTTTTCAAGGCCTTTTCGTTTATTTTTCATGAATTTGAACTTATTCGCATTTGGAACTGGGGCATTTCATGTAGGAATATATCTCGTCAATGCACAAGGCAGTAGAAAAATTAACAAAAGCGAATCAATTTCTAAAGCGCGAGACTTGAATGCACAAATACCTTCCCTCTTGAATAGCTCTCACTGCAACCCTCCAACCCCAGAGTGTCATTTGTTTCTCAGCTTTCAGCAAGTGGGAGGCGGAAGGTGCAGGTGAGTTCTGAACAGAAGCTCCTGCCAATGTGAAACTTCGTGTTTTTTGCAGCAGTTCTATGAGGAGTTTTCACTTCTGTACTTGTCTCAAGCCACGAGCTGACGAAGAGAGTCCACCAATGTCCTAAGATTTTGGGATGTTGGTCCCTTGACCCACTCTCGCCGCATCTCGGGTCTGCCGGAACCCGATGTCCCTGTTACCCAAAAATGGTGGCCTCCTCTCCCTCATTACACAAACCCATAGAATGGGAACCCTGTGGTGGGAATTTGGGGGTTCAGGCTAGAATTTGCCAAAATCCTTCCTGAGGGGTGTGCACTACAAGAGGTTTTGCTCAGCTCTTACTTGACATGTATCTGGATTGACAGCCTTCCAGTAGATTTGCCTGTTCTCTGGATTTGTTGTATGTGTATAGTGCTGGCATCACTGGACATTAGCTTCTGTGCACTCAAGGTATATTGAAAGGAAGAGGGTACAAAAACCTGAGGAACAGATCTTAATTCGGAACGTATGCTAGGCGAAAGACGTAGGGCTTGCATCATTTACAGTTTTTTCTGTAGTCTGTTAAGAGGATGAGGCCGGGTCGTGGCCAGCCAGAGGTTAGAGACTTGATAATGCAGAGATCTTCCTTGTAAGCAGTAGAAGGAAGACCCCTGGAATACCTAAGGGTAACAAGTTCATTCCGACTTTTCCATCGTGGGATGAAGTCCAGATCAAAGATAACTTCTTGGTTCCTGACCTTGTTGGAGGGAGTGGGGTAAGCAACCAAGAACAGGTGCCTGTCTACCAGCTTTCCCCCCAAGTAGGTAAGGTGACCCCAGCATCAGCAGACTAGGTACTTCCCAAGAAGACGCTTTTTGTAGTGGCTTTTGTGAAGCAGGCACAGCCAAAGATATTGAGGCTGACACCTCTTAAGTGATAAAAAACAAGGGAAGGGGTTTTGTAAGTGTGTGGTAGACAATAGCGCCTGCAACTGGTGTACGTGAATCGGGTCCTCTTTTTCGTGAGGCGGTGCTAACAGGAGGGGGTTAACCCTGAACTCCCCGGGTTAAAGAACAGAGGTCTTACAAAGTGCTACAGGCCTGTGCACACGTCTATATTTAGTTGTCGAGTGTTTACTCTGTGTTAAACGTTCACACACAAGAAAATTCAATTTACAACATGTATTGAAAATCACAATGAACACTGAGGTTTTTTGTGTTTTTCTTTAATCCTGAACGATTGCCCAGCCAACACGTATTTCGTCTGGGGAAGTACCCCGAGTCTTCTTCAGGGCTTGTGGCAAATTAGAAGGAAATCATGGATCTCTCTGCCGGTTATACTTTCGTCCTGGTTAGCTGTTATAGTTAAGTGTTTCTTAACATATCGGACGGGTCCGGAGTATGGACCACGGTTTGGTAAATGTAGGGGCTTCACTCTTAACCGGTTATACTTTCGTCCTGGTTCCAGGGAAGACGAAAGTATGTGGACCCAGGTACGGTCCAGCGGGGTGTGCCGAAGGGTGGAGCCAGAAGTAGGGGCTTCACTAAGAACATCATGTACGCTGGAGTACCAGAAGCCTGTCTACCAGCTTTCACTCCAGTAGGTAAGGTGACCCCAGCATCAGCAGACTAGGTACTTTCCAAGAAGACCCTTTTTGTGGTGGCTTTTGTGAAGTAGGCTCAGGCAAAGCTATTGAGGCTGATCCCTCTTAAGTGATGGTGGATACCAAGAGTCCTCACTCAGAGGAAACCAATGATTCAGGCTGAGGCTGCAGATAAAGATGCAGGATGTGAACTGCTTTGCGGTGACTGTTTATGTGACGTTGCCATGTAACATGCGTGGGTTCTTAGCAAATGTTAATAAAGCAATCATGGAAATGGGGGAGCCAGTGGGCACTAGTGAGAAGAAGCACACCGGTCTACAAATAGCATAAGTTGTTCCTCCCCAATGCTCTCACACTCAAGCAGGGGCATGGGAGTGTATTGCTGGCAGTATGTTCTTGAGAGACCTCTCCCTGTCCAGTTAGAAGAACATGACGAGGTTGGAGGACTTGATTGTAGGAAGGTGGATATCTGACCATGGTTGTCCCCAACTTTTTGCCTGGTGTTTAGCTGGTTTTTCGACTTAGTTGACCTGGGGCCCTGCTATTCAGGACCCCAGGCCCACTGTTCTCTCTGTAAAATGGATTCCATGTACTCTAGGTACATATCTAATTGGATACTGAGTCACCTTATCAACCCCTGTACAGTGTACCTTAGGTACCCAGGGCATAGGTGCACCCAGGGCCTACCAGGGGCTGCAGCATGTATTGTGCCACCCCTGGCTGGCCATCCACATCTGACACAACTGCTGAATCAATCAGCTGGGGCAAGGTGGTGTAATCACCCTTTGCTTTAGATATAGTATCCCTATATCTAACCCGAAAATGAACACATATCCTCCTATCAGTCACTCCTATGGCAGGCCTTATCAATCCTGAAGGCAGAGTGCTTGGAATTATATGAGATGGTGCTCTAGCATGAGCTGAGCCTGTCTGCAGCTTTCGGAACCAAGTCCTTTAGCTGTTTCAATGATAACGCAATACCATACACTCTTAAGTGCATTATAATCCTCGCGGTTATTGCTAACTTTGGTATAGCATTATCAAAACATGTCGAGTAAGGTGTCATACGAACTGGAATACTACCCCCTCGCCAATTCTGGCGACGGAGGTAGCATTCCACCCTTCTAGAGGGACACGACATGTATGTAACTGTGAACCCCGGTTAAAGTTAACTCGAGCCTTAGCATCACAAAATGGATGCTGCCACCACAGACACAAGTCTGACCTCCTGCTGCTGGGAGTCATTCCAGCGAGGGAGGCTTGGACAAAGGGTTTCCTGCCTTGGGGGGTGCTAGCACCACCCCAGACAGGATTTTGTGTGTTGGGTAGGACAGGGCTGAAAGGAATGAGACATGCCTGGGGCACACAAGGTGTCCCTGTGCATACACCGGTCCAAACCAGTTCCTGGGGCTCTCCAGCCCCAGCTCTGGCGCAAGACCGGACAAAGGATAGGGGGTGTAAGCACCCCCCTTCCTGGTCCCACCCTGAGGAGGGACCTAGTCGTAGTACAGCCCCCTTTAGCCGGATAAAGGTAGGAGCTGGTCCCATTCCAAATTAGATTATCCTGAACATCTTTACAAGAAGAAACTCTGGACTTCGACGTTCTGCTCCACAGAAGACTGAAGAAATCTCCCTTGTGGGCAAGGAGTGTCCACCCTGCACAAGCAGGCACCATCAGCGTTCAGCAGCTTCCCTTTGTCGTCTTCCCTCGAGGATCCAGACTTCAGAGCCCGACGAGACCCGGATTCCCAGACCTCTCTGACCCCTACCTACATCTGCAGCCCAGCTGAGATCCGTGGGTGCGACGAGACATGTGGGACCGGCCATCTTGAAAGAAGCAGCACTTCGCTCCAGCACGACTTCTGAGGTAACCTCGTCCAAGTGCTTTGGGGACTGAGAAGCCCCGACCCCGAGCAGCTCCTGCACCGAAGACCAGCCCTCCAGCATCCACGAGATCTGCGTGGGGCCCTTCTGCCTGTTTGCAGCTCGACGTGTTGTCTGGTCACTTGCCGGCTGGCTAGTGACCTCCTAGACGACGAACCTTGAAATCTTCACTGCTGGTCTGGTTGCTCCAGACTGGCCCTTGCTCCCTTCCACAAGAGTAGCACCCTGGACCCTCCTGGTCCACTCCAGACGCCGTTTCCACTCACCGCGTGGGTTGCCTTTGCCAAGGACTGTTGAATCCAAACCCAGATCCGACACCACCGACAGCGAGAGTCTGCGTGGGACAGCTCGTGCCTCCATCCTGGTCGTCGAAGACACCACCTGGTCCACGTGGCTGCAGAGACAAGCGTCCACTCTCACCTAATTGCGACGACGACATCTGGTTCCACTCCTGGTTCCACTCCAGTCACTGGCTAGTGACTTTGAACATTGTCCCCTCTGCTTTCAGGTTCTCCTCTTCACTGATCCACCCTTGGATCACACCGGACATCTTCCTCCTGATCGCCTGCAGCATCTTTTCTTCCAGGCACCATAGACTTCAACGCCGGAACCCGACACGACTTCGCACCTATGCACCCGCAGCCTGTGGGTGAGGTAACAAGAACATCTCGTGCTCAAGGGTAGCTTGACTCTCCTAGTGTCCAGTTCCACAGTTGTTTTAGTCCTAAATAGTCAGGATTGTCCGTACTCATCTTTTTCTTGAACTGTACTGTCCATAGACACTGTTACGCATCTTGCGTGTGAGTTCACACTCTGCACACGCGTTCCGTGGGCCTCCTAATGCTTACCTGAAGTTAGTGTAGCGTGGTCCCAGCGATCCTACAGCCTCTGGACAGCTCCATTCCGGTTATCCACTTTCACATTCTACTTACTTAGTATATGGTTTGTCGTGCCCCTAGGGCACCATTGTAATTTGTGCAACTTAAACGTATTTTGCCTAAGAGATTGTCATGTGCTTAGCCCTCTGATCTCATAAATCGTTCAGAGGTGTATGTTAGTTAATAAATATATTGTTTATTTTCATAACAACCTGTGTGGTGTCCTTTCACTTGGTATTCAAGGGGTTATATGTGGTAAAACAGCTGGCTTCACATGCCAAAAGAGTTTAGCCTAAGACTGCTTTGTCCATGCTACCATTAGGATAGCTGGTCTATAAGGTTGACTTACAACCAATCACCATAAGGGTTGTTTGGACTGATACAAGGTGATCACTAGAACTAGTGAGCATCATATAGCAGGCCAACTTCTCACATAACCACCATGGACCAGGAGAAGCTCGCCTGTGTCCAGCATTTGTTTTACAGAAGAGACACGACATCAAGAAGGTCAGGAGCTAGACGGCTGGATTGACAAGTGTATGACAGGATTCTTTCAGAAACCAAGGGAGAGACGTATGAGGTACAGTAATTGATGGTCTTAGAAAAAGACTTAATCTGGGCTCTGTTCATTAAGAAGAGTCGCTGTCGTACGTCATGATCAGAGTTCTCTAATGGACTGTGGCAATTCTGCTACGGCTGGGCCTACGCTGGCAAAAATGGCGATGACAAAGTTTTTGTCACTGTTGCCGCTGGGATGTGCTTTAGTGTTGAAGATGGCACTGTGGTGCACGAACGCCCCAGTGTCCACAGGGGACCTACTACCTGTGGTTTGTCACCTTTAACACAGACAGAAATGCTTATTGAATTCCGGATGAAATTGATAATCTCTGTTCCAGTTGGTTCTATTGAAATGAACCAAGACTGCAACTTCTAGGAAGCCTTCCTGGGTGAAAAGATATCCCAGTTTTTGCAAGTGGTGTCATTTGCTATCCTTGATAAAGGCATGAGACCTGCTTTCTCGTCTGGGGTGCACCGGTAGCCTTGTGATGCACTCTTTCAAGTTTGTAGTTCTTGTGGCATCGTCATTCCCAAGCTTAAGCTTAAGCACCTCTACAGTTTCATCCAGCACCAGACCTGAACTGTTATCCAGTTGTAGGTGCTTGCCATGCTCTGAGGCTGGTGGGGTCGTTTGATGAGTAAACGTCTTGGGCTACCAGCGATCAGTCTATACCATCATAACCACCACTCGGGTTGGGATGCCCTGCTGCTTGTGGGATATTGCAGGACTGATGGATTAAGGGATGGGAGATGTGAGGGACCATCATAACCAGAACCTAACAAACCCTTTATCTATAAGTTGTCAAGGTTAATTTCTGCAAAATGGAATCAAAGTGCTAGTCGTCATGCCCCAAAATAACTTGTCTGTATATTTGGTAATTGTTGTCGATGATGCCTTAAGACCACAATATCTGCAAATGTGACTACAATACGTTCAAACATAATCAAATTAGTACTTGGATAAACATACCAAGCTTTTTGAGACTTTATTGACTATTCTGGGGCAGCATATATTTGAGTATTAAAGTTCTGAAGCTCAGCAAAGCTTGGCTTTGACACAATAATTAAGTTTGACAAAATGTTGTTGAGTATCTGTCAATTCAATAACAACATAATATTTAATATTTTGTCTGCTTTATGTGTCAGAAGTGTAGCTTGACAGCATAGAAGTTATTCACAGCCCACAGCTGACACGTTTCGGCCCAACGCAGGCACTTTTTCAAGGCTCTAAAGTTATAGCTTGAGCCTGGATCAAGAAACAGAATATTATAGTGGAGTGACAGCTTCCCGAGCATCAAATAATGTAGGTATTATTGTTAGCAACTTGTAGGCAAGTGCACAACCCTCGATTTGCTATAAATTATAGATATACTTGTTTAGAAAACATCTGTTCATAAAGAAATTTTTATCAATTTTAGGTTGCTCCCAGGGGTACATTTTCCGTCCTATAAAACGTAAAAATAATGCACACATGTGTGTTTCCAAAAAGGCTTGGTCACAAATCCCAATGGGGCACTCCTTTAGTGATCAGAAAAAAGAGCTTCAAGTTCAATCTTAAATTGAATTTTATTCATTCAGTGATTTTTTTGAGATTTCTTGAGAATCAAAGTTAACCATGTATTCTTTCTTTTCATTATTTCAAATAAATGCAAATTTTCACTTCAACATGACCAATTCTCCAATGCATTTCGAGCAATGATGAAGAGCAGGTCTATTGCTCGAAATGCATTGGAGAATTGATCATGTTGAAGTGAAAATTTGCATTTATTTGAAATAATGGAAAGAAAGAATACATGGTTAACTTTGATTCTCAAAAAATCTCAAAAAAATCATTGAATTAATAAAATTCAATTTAAGATTGAACTTGAAGCTCTTTTTTCTGATCACTAAAGGAGTGCCCCATTGGGATTTGTCACCAAGCCTTTTTGGAAACACACATTCGGGTATTATTGTTAGCACATATGAGGTGGAATGCCCTATTAGACATGGCTTTTGAATCTAATCTGAGAGAAACCCAATTACATATATTTTGGCACTGGGAATATTTTTAGGTAAATCGCTTTGCTTTTTGCTCTGTGCTTGCAAAACTGAGACTTGCAATCCAGTGGCATGCAATGTGTTGATAGATTCAGCAAAGTGAAATTGTATTAGGTCAATTTGAATTTTGCCATTATTTCAAACTAAGTGTGATCACCAAATTGTAACTTAAAGTTGTGTTAAAGGTGATTTTAATACTTGTTATATACCAATTTGCATGTATCTTATTGTTATAATGGTTTAATTTCAACAGAAAACATTTAGATAAATATTTTTTATATGTGTACATGCATTCATGGTTGTATTTGCACCAGTGCAACCTTTCAGCTCATATAATACATCCTTGATAAAATTGTGTTTTTGTGCTTCCATGCAGGATGAAATCTCTTGTTGGTTGGTTACATTTTTAATAGTGTGCTAAAAAGTTAGCAGTAAAAGAAAAACTATTTCTGAAAGCAGTGGACACCATCTGGTATCTTTACTGTAGGAAGGTAGGAAACTTATAGCATGTTTGCCCCCACTTTTTGCTGATGTCAGAGTGTTCGGGATTCTGCTAATCGGGACCCCAGCCACTGTGCTTCCTCCCTAACTTTGACATGGTAAGTACTTCTGCACCTCCACAATTGGCTACTGGTGTACCCTTCTAAGTTCCTAGTATATGGTACTATGGTATATGGTACCTAGGGCATAGGTTCATCGGGTGTCTCCCATGGGCTACAGAATGGATTATGACACCCATGTGAGACAACTCAAACTGTGACTACAGGCCTGCTGTTTCAGCTTGTGTAAGCTGGTGCAAGCACCACTTACGACATATACGTTTTCTTCTATTTGAGGTCACTACACTTAAAGCCTATAAGTCACCCCTAAGGCAGGCCTTTCAATCCTGAAGGCGTGGTGCTGGGTTGTAAGTGTGCCCCTGCATGAGCAGGACACCTCCTACAAACCCCGGAGTCTATTCTCCACGACTTTGTAAGTGTGCTCAACCATTTTGATACCTGTAGGGACCATGCATCATAATGCAATGGCTAACTATATAGTGGCTGCGCCAACCCTGGGCATGTTTGGTATCAAACATGTTGGAATCATACCTCACAACCATTACCAGTGTTGGGGGTATGATTCCATGCACTGGAGGACTCCCCTGGAAAGCCCCCAGGACTTCTGGTAACAGCCTTCCAGCGTCTGCCAGCAAACTAGTGCTGCTGACCCCAGATACAATTCTGCCCTTCTGCTGAGCTCAGCTTGAGCAGGGGAATGTAGTAAAATGGGTTTCCTGTCACAGGGAGGTGTGAACACATCTCAGACAGGACTTAGTGTATTGGGACAGGGTGGGGGTGCTTGCCAGCGCCACTAGACTGCTTTAAAGGGCACATTTGGTGCCCTCAATGCACACTTCAGTTGAACTTACTTCTGGGAGCCCTTGACTCCTGCTATGGCGTGAAACTGGACAATGGACCTGGGAGTATCCTCCCCTCTGTCCAGTTCCTCCTCTGGGAGGGACCCCTGAGTCGTCCTAACCCCTTTCTTAGGGTATAAAAGAGCTTACCTGTGGGTAAGTCCTCAGAATCGTCATGGGACAAGACTCAAGCCTGAAACCACGTCACTGTTCAATCGTCTGGACACCTGGAACGCGTGTAAACGAGACTGCATGATGGAAGACTCCTGCTGCTCCTGGTCTCGCTGATCTGCAAGTTTTCATCGTCATCTGTCTGTTATTCTTCCAGGATCTTCAACAGACCTGTGGGCATCAAGGACACCTGAAGTAATCTCCCATGGAGTGAAGGAGTCACTCCCCTGCATCTGCAGGCACCCCAACAAAGCGGTCTGGTTTGCTGCTCCTGACGTCCCACAGACTTGGAAAAGCTCAGCAGCATATGTGGTGATTCTGCCACTGCCTCTGGGTCTGACCTGTCCTCTCTGCAATTTTGAGGCCAGTATTCCCCGTCGGAACTGCTCGGACAAAACCCCTGTGCACTGTGTTAACTTGCCATTGCCAAGGCTTTTTGGCTCTGCACTCCAGAAATGTTTGGGCTAAAGAACCTCCAGAATCTCTTCCTGCTAAGATCAGCATCCTCTACACTGTGGACCTTCTTTGGTGAGCTGCTCAAGGTCCTCTTGTGACTCCTGTTCATTTGGCTCCTCTCGAGGGTCTTAACTTGCTCCAGTGATCTCCTCTACTCGCTCAGGGCCTGCTCTGATTCTCCTGCACTTGGTGAGTCCCTTGGACCTCTCTGATCCCAACGTTGCTCCTTCATCGTTTTCCACGTCTGAATCTGCTGCCAAGGCTTGTTGATGCTCCCGCCGGACACCGACTCCCTGGTTCTCGATTTCCGACAGCTTGTGAACAGCTCCTCGTCTTCCTCAACGTTGCAGCTGCAGCGACAAGGTCACAGTCATCACTCCTGCATCTTCTGTCATCTCTTGTCTGTTCCTCCTGGTGACCTCTGAGCGGCATAGACTCTGTCCCCTCTGCTGGCAGGTTCTTCTGTTCAAGATTTCACCCTAGGATTCCACAGTCTTTGCCAGCTGCATCTTTTCTAAGGTCCTCCATTGTGGTCTACGGCGGTTTTCTATGTCACTTCACACCTGTGCACCCGGCTTCCCTGGTGTAGGTATCCTGGTTCCTGGAGTCTCTGCGGGCGGGGTGACACCAACCTTCTGTCTTCCACTGGGTTTCTTCAGGGTCCACTGGGGAAGGGTCCTTCTTAAAAACTGCAACTAGGACTTTCCTGTTGACTTCCATTGAGTATGTGGCTGTTTCCTCTCTGCACACAGCCTCAGTGGGGCTCCTGGGTCCTCAGCTTGGGTGGTTCCTTGTGCCCCAAGCTCCCCTGAGTTTCCTGGTCCAAGTCCTGACTTCAGTCGCAGTTCGCATTCCACTACTTTAGTATATGGTTTGGTCTCCCCTTGGAGACCACAGTGTATCGTGCTTACTTACCTGTTTACATTTGAAATCTTTTGTGTTGATATTTCCGGATAGGAGATATACCAATGTTCTAGTGAGTGTAATAAATGTAACTATTTTTTTTTAATATAACTGCACTGTGTGGTTCTTTGTTTAACCTACACTGTATGCCTATTCTCTGGTGAAACAAGCTGCTTAACACTCCTGGACTAAGCCTGGAGGCTGCTCTCCACAGCTACCTCTGAAATCACCACAAGGGTTGCCTGGATTAGTGCAGGGTGCTACACTTAATTTAATTGCGGGTTTATATAGCGCTAGGATCGACTCCCGGAGGAGTATCTCCGCGCTTCGACCGCTGGGGAACCCGTCCTGGCTCACCCTGAGAGATGGTCCCTAATGGGTATCTCTAAGGTGTGACCAAGCATCCCCGGCGGTCTGGGGGGGCCGTTGTGAAGATGAGGCAAGCTAATGCCCAGAGTTGGTGGTCCCTGACTGGAGTAGGCACCGAGGCGAGAATTATCGAGCCCGCTGACCCTGGTCCACGACCCTGCCGCGTCGGGAATCGAACCCTGGTCCCGGGCCATCCTCTGCTTACGGGTCTGCCGCCTCTAACCAGTGAGCCACACCACTCCACTTACATAAGTGTGCACCATATACTAAGCCAGCCTCCTACATTTACCGACCTATTGTTGCCTGTCAGTCTGGTAGATTCTGATACCACAGAATTTGCTGAATAATGTTTTAATTAGGCGATACATTAGATTCTTCCCGGATTAAGCTTCCAAAATGTTCCTTCGCAGCAGGACAGGAATCCGAGTGCTGGTGAAAAGGAGAAGGCGGAGGCGGAGCGGAGAGGCACTTCCGACTGAACTGAGAAACATTTTGCAGATTTGATACTAAAATCTGTTTTTGCACAGGAGCAGGGATCAGTCACCCTTTCATCATGATCGAGACAGTATACATTTCACGCCTACGCAAACGCCCACAGAGCCCAGTATGTAGGCGTCCTTCGTGCCGCTGGAGGGCGCCCTAGAGCCACAAATGAATTAATATCCGACACCGGGCTGCTTGTGTGGGAAAATGATGGGAACAAATATATGTGAGAAAAGTGAGCGAGTGCCTCATGCGAAAAAGCAGGGTCTGTGTGAGGTTCTGAAGTGCTTAACTCTGCCTATAATTCACTCACGCGCCCTTCCAGTGAGATATTCGGGTACTGGTAAAACTGTTTCACCATCCTAACCAGCTCACACTTATTCAGCCCAGAAATGCGTGGTTATTGTTGGCAAACTACGCACATTCTTCAAACTCCAAAGAGAAGGCAGCACAAGATGTCAAACGTGATGTTCGTCTGTGCTCACAGGGACTCCACTGCTCCGTGCCAGTGTTTAAATTTACACAAGATGGTGAGCTCGGAAGTTAATCCAATTCAGGTTCACCGGAATTACACAACCCCCAGCAAGCCTCTGGGTTCATTAACGGAATGCCAAGGGCTGGAACGCGGTGTCCGCGATGAGCTCGAGTCCTCTGGGCTCACTTGCCAAGCAAAAGCGTCCATGTTGAATCTTCTGTCGTCTCGGTATCACTGACGCCACGTGTGATCTTCGTCGAATCAAGCCATTTACCCGAAGTGGTGCCTGTGACAGGCCAGAGGACACTCGGGAGCGGCATTATTCAGTACTTATCTGAGATCAGTGAAAGTGACACTATCCCAGTCATTGACTAGTGCAAGCACACACACTAGGACAATACTTGTGATACAGCGCTACACTTGTGCACGGGCACGCTACCATAGCAGTGGCATAACACAAAATAATGAGGCCTCACCGCAGAGCAGAGCATCTTTAGAGGGAAGAGTCTCCCTTATCTCACACATTCATCAATCATGAACTTCTGAATGGGGCCCTCTCTGAAGGGCTGAGGGCCCCTGAATGCTTGACCCCCCCCCCCCCCCCCCCCCAACCACAATAGCCTCATTCCAATCACTTCTAACACACAGCTGGAAGAAATGATGTGATTCACTTGTAAAATGTAGCATGGGTCCTGTTTCTAAATGACATGTTCCAGCCCTGACTATTCAATTAACCCGGTGCATACTGTGAGTTGTAGTTCTAATAAAAGTGAAATTAATTAATTAAGCATTAAAAGTGCAATTAACCAATAAATTGTTTTTTTCTGCTCTACAAATCTAGTTATTAATTTGGCGGAAACGAGCTAAGACCCACTGTAGATACAAATATGATTACAGATAAACACAGAACAAAAACAATGTGTTTTCTGCCTGCATTTAATTTTGAGAATGGATAAATACAGAAAATTGTTCTTCTGTTAAGGGACTCGCTGTGCTGTCTCTCATGGATTCTAGCCCAACAGCTGAGCAGATACAGTATGCAAAATTAAAAAAAACAGATGAAATGTCTTTAAATAAGGGGATATGTCAACATACATTTGTGGTATGAGGCTAATATTTCGTGGATGTATTGTTACATAATATTTGGCAGCTTAAATAGCTAAATCACAACAGACATTAAAAAAATGTGTGTGTCTATCAGTGCAATTAATAGGGAAATGTACAGTTTTCCAAATTCATTCATACACAAAACACAAAATAAATATGGATAAATACAGATAGAATGGCCCAAAAATAAATATGGATAAATACAGACGTAAATGTAAAAAAAAAATACCATAAAACCGGAAGCCCTAATTATGATGGGTCAGGAGAGCATCTTCTAGGTACGCTTTGTTGATCACTTCAACCTCTTTTTGTCTCTGGTGCTGGACTTAGGGTAAGAAGTCACCGGTCTTCAATCTTAGTTGGCGGGTATGTGCACCCATTTATATGATCCATGATTTGGGCTAACTTTCTCTCCCATCTCCTATTTGGGGACCTTCCACTCCGGGCACCTCTGCTCCTTGGGCAGTTTCCATTCTTGAAGTATGTCAAGCTGCCACCAGGCCGTCCCCTGATACCTTTCCCCCATCACTGCAGTATCCATGCTTTGGGTAATGGCTCTGAAACTATCCTAGAAGCTCTGAGCTCAGTGAATGTGCAGTCTGTTTTCATGATCACAGATTTATATTTAAAGTTTCGTTTCTTTTGTATTTTTGAATCACAACCTACTTTGTATGTTATGCCAATGCCCGCACAATACTGCTAACTATATCCTCGCCATTTAGGGGGTGAAAGAGCGATTAACTGATAATGTCCAGATCCCTTGCAGGTAATCCCCATTGCAATCAATTCTTTCTTGTCCCAGTCCTCTCCCCCCCCCCCTGCAGCGGAGAGTCTTGATGTTTTCTTACTCCTCAGTTTGCAGGGTGTTATTTCAGATAAATGCACCTCTGAAAAGCAGAGGAGTTAGAAACAAAAGTGAGGAGTTTTAGGTCTTAAAGGGGACCTGTCTCAGGAGAAGGGTCACTCCACTGTTTAAGACTGGGACGAGTGAGAGTAGATCTCAGTGTATTTAAGACTGCTGGTAAGGAAGACTGCTAGTAAGAAAGACTGCTGGTAAGGAAGACTGCTAGTAAGAAAGACTGCTGGTAAGGAAGGCTGCCGTTAAGGAAGACTACCGGTAAGGAAGACTGCCGGTAAGGAAGACTGCCGGTATGGATACCTGCCGGTATGAATTGGTGCCTGTAAGTAAGACTGCCGGCATGGATTACTGCCGGTATGGATGACTGCCGGTATGGATGACTGCCGGCATGGATGACTGCCGGCATGGATGACTGCCGGTATGGATGACTGCCGGGATGGATGACTGCCGGTAAGGATGAACTGCCGGTAAGGATGAACTGCCGGTAAGGATGAACTGCCGGTAAGGATGAACTGCCGGTAAGGATGAACTGCCGGCATGGATGAACTGCCGGCATGGATGACTGTCGGCATGGATGACTGCCGGCATGGATGACTGCCGGCATGGATGACTGCCGGAAGGATGAACTGCTGGTAAGTATGAACTGCCGGAAAGGAT
Organism: Lissotriton vulgaris; assembly: GCF_964263255.1. Classification (NCBI taxonomy): domain Eukaryota; kingdom Metazoa; phylum Chordata; class Amphibia; order Caudata; family Salamandridae; genus Lissotriton; species Lissotriton vulgaris. The sequence continues at coordinate 48,760,243 of NC_141700.1, forward strand.
GACTGCCGGCATGGAATACTGCCGGCATGGATGATTGCCGGTAAGGATGGACTGCCGGTAAGGATCAACTGCCGGTAAGGATGAACTGCCAGCATGGATGACTGCCGGCATGGTTGACTGCCGGCATGGATGACTGCCGGTAAGGATGAACTGCCGGTAAGGATGAACTGTCGGTAAGGATGAACTGCCGGTAAGGATAAACTGCCGGTAAGGATGACTGCCGGCATGGATGACTGCCGGCATGGATGACTGCTGGTAAGGAAGACTGCCTGTGTGGATGACTGCCGGTATGGATGACTGCCGGTAAGGATGAACTGCCGGTATGGATGACTGCCGGTAAGGATGGACTGCCGGTAAGGATGAACTGCCGGTAAGGATGAACTGCCAGCATGGATGACTGCCGGCATGGATGACTGCCGGCATGGATGACTGCCGGTAAGGATGAACTGCCGGTAAGGATGAACTGTCGGTAAGGATGAACTGCCGGTAAGGATAAACTGCCGGTAAGGATGACTGCCGGCATGGATGACTGCCGGCATGGATGACTGCTGGTAAGGAAGACTGCCTGTGTGGATGACTGCCGGTATGGATGACTGCCGGTAAGGATGAACTGCCGGTAAGGATGAACTGCCGGTAAGGATGAACTGCCGGTAAGGATGAACTGCTGGCATGGATGACTGCCGGCATGGATGACTGCTGGTAAGGAAGACTGCCTGTATGGATGACTGCCGGTATGGATGACTGCCGGTAAGGATGAACTGCCGGTAAGGATGAACTGCCGGTAAGGATGAACTGCCGGTAAGGATGAACTGCCGACATGGATGACTGCCGACATGGATGACTGCCGACATGGATGACTGCCGGCATGGATGACTGCCGGCATGGATGACTGCCGGTAAGGAAGACTGCCGGTATGGATGACTGCCGGTAAGGAAGATGCTGCTGGTAAGTAATCCAGGCAATAACATTTACCATATTGACAATAAACAACTTCATAGTTGGTTTCTTGTTGCCAGGCAATGATGAGGTCGAGCCCCACTCTCCTCTTCTATGGGCACTGTAGCCGCTGATGTAAACATTTCTTTAAATTGGTCCAGCCCGCCCTATAAACATTTTTGTCCAAGAGGGTCCCCAGCCTTTGACTTAACCGATCAAAGCTCTTTCTTCTTCTGCAAAGAGGACTTGTAGAGGCCAATGCTTGAGCTTCCGTGATAGAATATGGGGTCTACCAGGAGGTAACGGTGTGCCGAGGAGAGTGATGGGCCAGGAAAGGGAGTGGACCCTCTGTGGAAGAAGAGGAGTGAAAGGGTGTCAGTCACTCCTATCCATCTAGGATTCTTGACTCTGGACGCTTCCACGCTGGCAGTACTCCCCTTCCACATGAGCGAGTCTGACTTTTTATCTTGCTTCCAACTTTAGCAGGCACGTGGGAGTTGATGGGGCCACAGGTGCAGCACTACAGTATACGCCTCTCTGCTTCCGCTGGAACTGAAGCGGTTAAATTGCGATCGCTTTTTTAGCTCTACAGTTACTACGAAGAGTAGGTTCTTCTAACTTAAGTGTTTCAGTCTCTGATCTCTTTGACCGGTCCCTCATTGTTGACTTCATCTGTGGGCAAGGTGTGTGTCTTAATATGTATTTTGTTTCTGCCTAATCACCTAAGTTCTCTTTTCAGATTGTATAGAGAAGAGGATACCCATGAGTGCAATAGAAGCAAACGACCAGTCATCAAGGAGGTGGGTGCTACATTTAAAGCATGAACCAGCAGGACAAGTGCTTCACACAGCCTCTCAACTCTAAGGTGACGCATCATATACTTATGATGTATGTTAAGGGATGTTCATTATTTCGTGTGATGCAATAATGACAATGAAATGCAGTCTCCAAAAGAAGACTAAATGAATATTGAGAACTACACTGCGTAAAGCTCTTTGCCGAACAACCTCTTAACCAGTGCTAGGTAGGATGTCTTAAGGACACCTCAAGGCGCTTTGAGCAACGGGCAACATGGATAGGAGTAATCACGAGCGAAGAACAGAGCAAGAGAAGGGACCAGGGACCAGGAGAGGTAAGTGTTAATTTGTGGGGGCCATTAGCACCTTAAACTGACACCAACACCAAAGTAATATTATACAAAACAAACTAGCATTGACAAAGCTAATAGGCCTTTCCCATGTGAGAGGGATTGGCTTTGGCAAGTTGTTTTAGCCATGTTTTACACCATTGTGGCTGATGTTCAGCATGGCCTAAAGTTAGTGGCAATGGATAGATTGGAGAGGGGTAGATTGGCGTTAAGGGGAGTTGGGTAGAAAGGAGTGGGGTGGATTAGGGTAGATTGGACTGGGGTAGATTGTGGAGGAATAGAGTGGGGGAGTTGGGTATATTAGCACAGTAGATTAGAGTGGGATAGATTGAGGTACAGTGGATTGGGGGTAGAATGGATTGGGGTAGATTGGGGTAAATTAGCGTGGTAGATTGGAATGGAGTAGATTGAGGTCAGTGGAGTGGGGTTAGAATGGAGTGGGGCTAGAATGGAGTGGGGCAGGTTGGCATGGGGTAGATTGAGGTACAGTTGAGTGGGGTAAGCAGAGTAGAGGGGTGTAGAGTGGAGTGGCATGTTGTGCAGTGGAGTGAGGGCCATATATTGGAGTGGCCTGGCGTGTTGTGCAGTGTCTTAGAGTGGAGTGGTGTAGCATGACGTGTCATAGAGTAGAATGGATTGGTGTTGTGTGGAGTATGCATGGTGTGGTAGCGCACTGCCCTTAGAGACAACACATTTTCTGTAGAAATCCCCATTATAATTGCACCAAAATACAGTTTTGCTGCAAACAAACAAACAATAATGTGTGCAAATGTCATCACCTAGGTCAGCTTTCTGAATGCCCTCAAGATGTCTTTAGCAAACTAGACAGCTGTGTTGCCTGGTAGGCTTTGACCTAAAAAGACATTAAGAATTTTAGAAAGTGGGTAGGTGCAACCCAGTGCTTGAAATGGAAAAATAGAAGTACAGGTACTCTGTACCAGAGTACTTGCTTGTTTCTGAGAAGTGCTGGTACACTCCAATTAAAAGTATAAAATTTCTCTTCAGAAGTGCCGGTATTCCCCCTCTCAAAATGAAAAAGTGCTGGTATTCCGTACCGGACAGTACCGGCCCATTTAAAGCACTGGTGCAACCCGGAGGGTTGTTATACGGAAGCTGGACATTGGCTGCGTTGCAGTAGAGTGCAGCAAAACTCCGGTGCAGGACAAGACGCTTCTCTGCTTTGTCCAGAGGCAGACTGTTAGCCAAGCCTGAACCCTGAAGCAAGCCAGGCGGCGTTTTATTTACAAGGAATTACATAAAAGCACGTAGAGGGAAGCGCACTGCAGCCATGGAGGGATGCCCAGCGTTGATGTTAGAGCGCAGATTGTTTTTTTAAAGGCACTTTGCTACCACTAAAAGCAGTTCCCACTGGGGCCAGGCGAGTATGCCATTGATTGATGTAGTCAGGAGAAAAAGCCAAACGCCATTACCATTCAGGGAACTCATCCCGGGCTCATTAATACTGCAAGGGACGGGGCCCGCCTCGTATGTCTGAAGTGATGGCGGCTGGAAATCCTGCACTGCTGCCAGAGGATGAGGTGATGCACAGATGCTAAATAGAACCAACTCGCGCGGACCCTGGTGGACAGGACACAGGCTGAGCTGTAAGACCTAGCCCTTTACTTCCTGGTCGGCCATTTTGTGCTCCCCCCAAGTTTGCTGGCAATGACAACATTGAATTTCCCGGCCTCTAGCCATATCTCCTGTCGACTAGACCCAGGTTCTTGGCCTAGATAAGACCCCCTTGACTAGCGTCACCTCACCAATTAGGCAGCCCAGGGTCCAGATGCAATCGAATATTGGACATCAGCTTTTCTGATTTACGAGTCAACTGCAGATGCTAACTAGGGTGATGCTTCATAGTTTAAATGCTTAGACGTAAGATCAGGCCAGGTTAATTTTGTCAAATTGTCTTGCATCTTAAATTACTTTTTCACCTACTCATTCTTCAACGTGTTTTTTTTCATTAGTGGAACACAATGTCTTACTGGCATTTTCAAACTGTAGAGTGACAGGTCAACCAGTGAATCCAAAACCAGGCCTGTGTGAAAATGTCATTACTCTGGCGACGTAATCATGACCAATTTTTGGCATCTTGCATTGAGCTTGTAGCTCAAAATTCCTGAAATGACACCATATCGCATAATATCAAGTGCATTCAGGTAAAAATACTATCGCAGAAGCTCAGATACAACACACACGAACAGAAGACATACAACTGTTCGCGTCACTTGTGTTATTCCATGATGTTTTTAGCAAGAAATGCATGCTTGCGTCTGACGCATTTCGTACTACAATACGAGGAAAATGCAAGATTTTGAATTATTGTTCTGAAACCTAATGTAATAATGAAAAAAGAAATTACAGGAATTTCACCCACCCCTAATCAAAGTCGTGATGATATTTGCTGCACTAGAGAGAGCTTTAAAGAGAGCTTGAGAATTGATGTTTCAATTCACATCATTAAGGGCCCTTTAGATCAATGCATTTCCCCATAGACACAGAATGGATAAAACACTTTGATACATCAGGCTCAAAGTCTTTCCTTCCTTCCTGTCCCTCATCCAATCAAGAAAGAGTATGCAAATGACTGCGAAGCACACACATGGACTCGCTTCTACATTCTTGTTGACAAGGATTATGCAAACATATCACTTTGTTAAATTCCAGTTGCAGTTAGGCTTTTCCTAATAAGACAATCTCTAACATATAGACCCTGAATCAGGTGTGACATTACACTTCCAAAAAGAAGTTCCCCGCCTCTTTTTTTTTGTATCTGATTTTTTTTGCATCAAATTGTAAAATGCAGTTATATTCAAGTGGTGTATCTGCTTCAGGTGTTGTTAAACAGGAAGGAACAGACTGACGTGGAAACCGAAACAGTCTGTCCAAATGTTAATCCTTGCAGTTGGGATCTTTCTCCACTTGGTCTGTTTGTAAACAAAAACAAAAAAACAATACTTTATAATGTAGTGGGCTTGGGCTGAGTTGCTAAGTCACAAAAATAATAATACTGGACCCAATTTAAACCATGACTTGATCTTACATGGATTTCCTCATTTTGGGAACACCAACAAATGAATGCTTCAGTAATTTTCACAAAGGGGCAATAATGAAAATGTTTTTAGCAAGAGAAATTTGAGCATAACCCCCCTCTCAATCTCCTGCCCCATCCCCCCAAAAAATGATAGTGAAAGCTGTCTTTTCATAGACAACATTTTTTTTTCCCGCAGAGAAGAAAAAAAATAAAAGTTAAAATTTCTAATTCTGAAAAATGCCTTACTAAATTTCTGAATGTGTAAATATATACGCGCGCGACTTTGCATGGGGAAACTGCAACATGGCCTTGGACATAAGTTCAAAAAAACAGTTGTTCGTTATCGAGACCTGCTATACAAATCATAGTTTTTCAATAGGGACTTCACTTAAAAACAGCGCCTTGAAGACTTCTGTGGAAACTGTGTAACACCAGCTATTCAGTCAAGATTGCTCGGGACTGTTCCCCTGCAGTTTATTCCCCACAAATGTTTTACGGAAGCTGGGGATTGGACAAAAGACATAACCAAGATTATATGGCTAAAAAGTTAATGTACAATGTCGTAAACAATGTTTTGCAGCTAGAAAAATAATTGCCAATGTCTTGAAATGAATGAAAATCAGGGAATGGAAAAAGTATGTAGCTTGTTGGGGGCTTCAATGCACAGACACCACTAAACCTGTCACCGTGACAGAAATGACTTTAAAAACATGAGTAGACGGCAGGGTGCGTGTACAGCCCTGAAATTTAATTTGCAGCCAGAATATATTTTGGCAGCCGTTCGTTTCATTTCCCTAATGCATCATTCTGGGTGCATATGATTGATGGATATTTAATCCTATTTATGAGGATGTGCTTTGTATCCAATTACTCACTGCTCTGCTTGTTAAAAACATATTAGGACTAACCTCTCTCTCTCTCACAGGACCAAGAGGGGATTTAGCAAGTTTCAGGAAGATTATTGTGTCATCGACTATCTCACGGTTGCACTTTAGGATGAGGAAGGAATGACAGGGCTCGGTTCCCAGAACAATTTATGAATGTAAGTTTGACTTTCACCATTAAATAGGCTGTTTATGTCTGTAAAACCACTGTTGCTATTCTCAAAAGCTGGGATCATATGTACATTTCTGAAAGAAAAATAATGTAAAAAATATGTACTCACATAAATCTATCATCGGGGATGGGGTGGTTGTCGCTCAGTGGGCATTTAAGGGTAGCAATGCTTGTGTGAACACCTACTAACTTTAAGGGTGTTCACAAACCTGGAACTGACTTTTTCTACACTGAAAAGGGCTGGATATTCCCCACTCTCGAGGACACAATTACATTTCTTTCCATGGTGAGAAATAAACCGCAGTCACCAAAATTGGTGGTGGTGGCAGTGCAGGAGGAGGGATTTCTTGATGGGGAAACATGTTTTCCCCATAAAAGGGAAAAAACGTCAGCAAATGTATGTCCACTACAGCTGCCATTTCTTTCTAGACTTCTCATTTGACATTCTGACAGAAACACCCCTTGTTGTGGATTACATTTCGGGAATATAGCGCCTTATTGCGATAGCGGTCGGTCAAATCCCCCCACCCCCTCTCACGTCGGCCAGGAGACTGACTGACAGGCAGGTAGCGGTCTGACCACCCAATTAGGATGCAACCGCCGGGCTGTCGGTCGGAAAAGTGCTCTTTAACACGGCAACTTGTGCTGCGGCCCTGGAAAAGGGCTGCAGCGCAAAAAAGCACTTTGTGCACATCCATGCACTGTGTGCCATGCAGTGCATGGCACACTGTGCATGTACGTGCGTGTGGGCACTACATGTGCCCCTTGAGCCACTTTCCAGTGGCCCACGAAGGACATGGACCCTGTTTAGGGCCCCCAAAGTCCCTTTCCGACAGCCTTTTCATAGCAGTGGGACCGCCATGAAATGGCTGTCAAAAAGGGACATCGTAATCCTGATGGCGGTGCCTGCCTCAGCACCACAGTCGTTAGGGATTGCGATTCCGACTACCACCCCATCTGCATCACAACATGATGTCAGAGGCGGCGGTCTGTCCCCCATCCAACAAGGGTCTGACCGCCTGCATCATAATGCGGCAGTCAGACCAAAGAGCTGACGGTCAGGCGGCGTGGCTGTCCGCCCATCATCGTATTTAGGCCCATTGGTCCCCAACAATTATCTGAGGACTTAGTATCAAATTGTAAAAGGGGATTCTGTAAAAAATGAAACAAAAAGTAACAGATCCATTAGTCTCTTTTGTTTTTGTCTATTGTGACGCACATCAAAGGTGGAAGAAGAGAATACCATCATACTTGAAGAGTCATGAAAAAAGAGGTTCCAATAGCTAAAGGAAGAATAAAAAACAAGCATTGCCATAGAATGTTAGGGAAGTGGAACTGTAAGCGGGAAACTTAAAGCATCTCTCCTCCTCCCTTTGTAGAGAGGATAAAGTATTTCTCTGAGCCAACACTAAAGAGGATATTAAGAGTCACCCAGCAGCGTCCATGGTAGCGAAGGACCAACAACTCCTCTCTGTTTCATCAGTCAAGCTCCTGTTAGAGTATATGCGGGCTTCTCTTGGTGGAAGAACCCTCAGTTTTGGTTATACCAAATCGGGGAAGGGGAAACATGTTAAGCCTACCTGAGTCGCTTAACAATATAAAGCTTTCTGCAAGATCCCAGTTTTCTTCCAGAGAATGTTAGTGGGACTTAATGAGCGCACGAATACCCGGGGGTGTCTTGGCACTATTGACTGCAGTATTTCCTCCCAGGAAATCAGTTCTGGAAAAGCCAAGTTTTTAACTTTTTCCTAAAGATGGTGATCATTTGTGGGCATCAAAACCTGTCACAGAAGCTATGGTTGCTCCCCATGGTCTACCAAAATATTAATAATTTGGCCGTCACTTGACCTCGCCATGATGCGATACTGCCTTGCACAGATACCCGTTTAGGAGCCCTCTGAGAACATTGGTGCTTGAAAAGGACTGGATGACCAAATCTAGCGAAAATTGACAAGAAACTTGGACGGTGTTTAAAATTGACCTATAGTATCTGCCGTTACGGCACTGTGTGCAGGCTACATCCAGAGGACATACTGCTCAGCCCCACACCAACTTGCCCCGCAGGCTAAGGCCGAACATAGCCCACGATTTCAAAGTGATACTTGTCACACCCTAGATAGAATCAAAATACCCCCTTCTGCAATGACAAACATAACTTTCATACATAAATAATGCTCTATATTTTAGACATAATAATTTTCTGTGCCTTGCTGACCAGCACGGTGTTACAGTATGCACAAATTTGAGTGATAATCCTAGGAAAGACTATACTTTTCAATTACTGAATAAGAAAAAAATTTCACACTAGAAATCTCTCGTTGGAGTTAGTAAATAAGGTTGTTTTAATCAACGATGATTATTAGATAACTAACCGGATTTAGAAGGGGTATCATAATGTTAAATTCCGCAACGATAGCGAGCTTACCAACCAGGCATTTAGCAGCATTTGTTTTACCCTGTCTTAAAGCAAATAAATGGCTGTGGTAACTCCTGCTCTCCAGCAGGCTAGTGTGGGGTTTGCCAACTCCACCAAACACTACAGCAATGCAGCACATTAATATGCTCAACAGGGCACAGGGTAATGAATTGTCACTAAACGTTACACCCATTGCCCCTACTGTGCTGGAAGATACCCCGGGCATGTTTGGGAGTCGAGGTAGATAAGCTATAAAAACAGATCCATGCTTTCGGGCTACATTTTTTGGCCAAATTTGGTGTAGTTCCATTTAGCTGTTTTTTCTGTAGCTGCGACAGAAGGTACATTGAGGCTACCTTTATTGGGGGTGCCTTTACGTGCCCAGTTTAGTCCGTTCTCTGAAAGCAGCGATGGTCATTGGTTATTTTTCTGCTGGAGATTTCTCCACCAGCGGGCTCCCTTGAGGGCAGATACAGAACCTTCTGCTGTAGACAATATCGTTGCTTTAGCTGAATACCATACTCTCGTGGGGTTTATTTGTCACTGCGACTTGGCGAGGGAGCGGGACATTTACTACAATTGTGGACAGACAACCCATTGGCCACTATCAAAATCAGACTACAAATGTACAACTTCATGAACATAAAAACTGGAAATTATTGCAAAAGAACTGAATCAAGTTTCATCTGTTTCCAAGTTCCGTAGCAACATTTGAAGAACATGATTCTGGTTAAAAATGCATTTAAAGACATTCTATTGTGATATAACACATGATTATATTATTGTGGAACACTGACCTCTGTAAATAAGTAAACAAGGAATCTTTAAATATTTAGGTAATTAGTAGAGGGCTTACTATTGTTTTCCAGTAAATATTTAATTTTCTACTCTTTGTAAGTAAAGATCCTATTTTTCCACTTTCCTATTTCCCATTTCCATTTAATTTTTTTTATTAACTAATTAGCGAGCACCCTGTATGGCAAAAAAAAACTATTGGAAATATTGTTTTTGTATGTAATGAAGCTAATTTATGGTCCCCATGATCTTGTTTTAATTGTTTAATGTTTTACAGCTGAAACCATGTTGTTCCCACACAGTTCTATGTGTAAGGTTGAGGGTTCTATGTATATTTCTACCTATTTTCGGCTGTTTTTGATTTACTGTGCATCTCCCGGACGGTTTCCACAGTAAAAGCTTGATGCTAAATTAACATGGATAAGACGATAATAAATCAGTAGATTGCTTTTTACCAGGAAACATCTCCAGGTCTGCAGCTGGACTCCTAAAACTGTGTGACAATATAATTGACTTAACTGGGCATTACCGCAGGATTAGTGCCCAGTTTTAAATGAGATTTTTAAGTTGGTTATGGTTCACAAGTAAATGATTTCACCTCACCAGGCGACTTAATCGCAGTTTTCTACAGAAAAAAATCACTCCTCGATCATAAAAACTCTGTATCTAACAAACACTGGCAAAACCAATAACCCTGGCCTCGGTAAGCTTCCCATTTACTTTTGCAAACATATGTCATATGCAAACCAATCGGCAGACATATTAAAACATAAAAACAACGGAGTCCTCCAGCAGTCTTGCCACTGAAGTGCACTCCTTTTCAGGCGGCTGTGCACATATGCTCAAGCGAGTGCTACAGAAATCTGCTGCTAGACTGTTGTCTAGCCTTCCAAACCATGCCTCCTTTTCGAACCGCTGCAAGCTTCATTGGCTCGTTGTAGAAAAGCAAGTACAATGTAAAGCCATTTGCTATATGCACAAAGCTAGATCTCACACAGGACCACAATATATCCAAGACTCGGTGGTGACTTCTCAGCCCATGAATGTGTTGCAGTTACTTAACCAGTGCCTGTGAACAGTACCTAGAATCCGGTTAGCTCGTATGGGAGGCCTTTCCTTCACATTCATGCCCCGAAATTGTGAAACTCCCTTCCTGAGTCCTTGAAGAGCTTCACCTCATTATCTGTGTTTCGCAAGAACCTGAAGACCTGAATGTTTTAATCTAACAGTCTGGTTTGCCCTACCTTTTGCTTAGCACCGGGAAAGCCTTTTTGGGTAGCTGAGCACTTTACAAGATGCTATAATAGTAGATGACTTCACAATTTCTCTGGGGCACCCCTTGGAAACTCATAAGTTTCTTTTGTGACCCATTTCCTAGGCAAGGCAAACAACTACTGGCACCAGAGCAGCTGCAAACAAGAGGTGAACTTGGAGTTCTACTAGTGCAGCAAAATTTTTTGTGTGAAGTCATGGAGCCAGAGCAATCTCAGAAAAGAAGCATATTGTTTGTGAAGACTGGTGTGCTTAGCGAGCAGCATAGCGTCCATTTGCCTCCTAGGACAGGCACTATGTGGCAAAAACCTGAGAAAATGGTGCCATACAGGCTTTGAAAGAACCCCTGCCCTTATTCTGAGGCATTAAAACCTTTCACTCTGAGAAAACTTAAATATGCTGCTAGGCCTAGGGTGACTAGACGTCCCGGTTTTCCCCGTACGGTCCAGGTTTTTCATGAAGTGTCCTCGTGTCCCAACACTTTCCAGCAAACTGAATAAATGTCCCAGTTTTTAGATAACGGCTGGGATGAGCACAGAAAGTCCCGGTTTTTGAGTATTGTCTGAGTGGGCACTGGTGTTAAAAAAATGCGCGCATCTGGATGTCACTCCAGATTAAGGTGTGGTGGGAAGGGAAATTCTTTTTTAAAAAAAAGACCTTTTCTCTTGGGATTGCCCTTCTGTTTCTAAAACACAGCAAGAATGTCATTATGCCAGCCATTGTGGCAACAGCGTGTCCGAACCGCCAGCATGACCATGTTCACTGGAGTCAGAGGTTGCACCAAGATCCAGCCACCCGCTAGTGTAAACTGTAGTCCTACTTCTATGTTTATGACCTGTCCCAGTTTTTTGTTTTGGGAATCTGGTCACCCTATCCAGGCCTCTGCTAAGCCTCATGACATACATGACATACTAACTCTGGCACATTACTATGGCACACCAAGTTCCTTACAAACTGCTGCAAGACCAATGGCCTGCCACTCCTTACAACTGAGACCACCACACCATGCCAGACATTGATACATTTTATCAAATTGCTCAAAATCGACTTTGGTCCCTGATGGGTCCCATAATATACGCCGGCAACCTCACTCCATGTCATCATTTGGGTTTTTATGACAACACAATGCATGCTGGCTCTTGTATTCTTGGTCCGCTTCCAGTGAACTACACAGATGAACACTACTGTGTCATGTGCATTCAACCAACATCATAGACTTCTTCATCCATCACGCTGCTAAGCCTAAAAAAAACACGCTAACCGTGCCTCAGTGGCATCAAGCAAAAGACAGAAACACTTCCCACATCATATCAAACGAAAGACTAACATTTTTTTTTAATCACACTCTCACAACATGTAACATGCTGCCTAGTTGAGCAAGTTCTTCAGAGCGCGACGTGGCAGTAGTAGGAGCTCTAGAAACTCTAATACTTTGCAATGCCTGCAGTGAGGTGTGAACCCCAGTGCTTTAAACTTGTCACTTAGATGGCACTTCCCTGGGCCACCTACATGTTTAGGACACAGGAAGCTGTTTCAAATCACAGGATTTTTTAGACGTTGCTGGGACTTGAACCTGGTTCCTCATTACCCATGCGAGCACCTCTGGCCGTTATGCCACATCGTCTGCAAGTTAACCTACAAGTGTCAGTGCCCGGAGTGTGCTGGCGCTGCTTCCTAAAAACTGTATCTAACAGCCTGGAGTGCCGGCCTATGTACAGCTGGTTCATCACATCCGGCTCATCAGCTCTGTTTCTTCCGGGGCAGAGCAAGGGGCGGTATCTTCCGGGACGAGTAAGAGAACCGCATCGCATTGACTGCCAAACCTAACCAATCAGAGAAGTGATAGGGCAGTACGCCCTTCAAGCCCCTCCCAGTACTGGCCATCCACCTGTCATTCGCGGTATCCCAGCTCTCCTATTGGCTCTCCGCGCCGCCACTCGCGCCGGTCTCCAGGAGTCCTTCTATGTTGAAGTCAGCCTGGAGTCGAAAGCTAAATCCAGACGGTCGGATGTTTGAACCCTGTGGTCTGGAGGTGGGAGGTAAGGCGGGTGTCCTGAACACCCCCGGGACCGGGCGTGTGTCCATGCATGAGAGGCGAAATGACAAGAGGCAGCCCTTCCAGGATGGGACAGAGGAATGAATGGGTTGTGGGTCACTTAAATATTAAACTAAAAATAATAATTTAAAAGAAAGTGGTGAAACGAAATTATATGCCTGGAAATGTCTCTGGACCTGACACTCCCCCCTCAATATAATTATTTGTCCTTCCCTTACAAGGAGGGTTCATGGGTTGCGTCTGGTTTCTTCAGCCCCTGAAGTTATTCATTTTCTGGGCTGGCTGAGCCTCCACCCCTGCCAAACTCCTGCACATTTGGAAGGTGTCAGCCCCCCTTTCCAGTCACATTCACCTCTAGCCAGGAAATGCTTCCACAGCATTCAAAGGGACTTTAATTATAATACTAACTTTTTTTTTACAGTGTCAGATATCTTAATTCTGCTGTTTTCAAGTGCTATAAAAATAGGCATTGCTGTTATCTGCTTTATAGTTCTCTATTTACCTACCTCCAAAGGATAGAATGCTGAGTGTGCTGTACAGTGCATCACAATCACTTTAATTTGTCACTGACTCGAGGGGCCATGCTTTATTATTATTCTCTTAAAATAGGTTGTTCTACATTCCCTTTGCTGGAATCAGCCTCTGAAACATTTGACCACACCCTCAGTGCAGAGTCAGCTGCTTTGCTGGTATTCACTCTCTCCATCTGCCTGTTTGTAAACTGAATCGACCCAAGACACATCCTAGCTGAGGAAGAGCAGGCCTGGTGGCTTGAAGGGTTGTTGATCTCTGATCAGCTGTTGCAACAGTGATTGAGGTGCAGAGCTCGAACAAGCATTGGCAAAGCCAATAAGCGTCTGCTTTGTGATCTATTGACTTTGCCATAATTTAATTTAAATAAAGAGAGAAAAACTTTGACGTGGCCGCCCGTGGCGGTTTGTAGGTGTGTGTACTTAAAAAATGGGGCACGTGTTTTTCTTTAATTTTATTTACTTATCCAAGTTGGATTGAGAGCTAAAAATAAAATAAAACATGCAACAGAGTTTTTTTTAGGGTGGGTGAAGCAGAAGCAACACCCGAGAGAGGTGAGGTAGCATTGGCAAAGCAACACAGTGGACGTCAAATGGTGAAGTTATACAGGTGACCGTGGTGGGACGCTGAAGCATCACAGGAGGGGATGTGAAAGCAACTTTTGAGAGGGCTGTAGGGGACGTGAAACCTACAGGAGGTTGGAGGGTGTGAGCAAAAGCAACTTTGGGGTGGGGTGGGGGGGTAAGGAAAACAATGACCGCGGGTGGGTGAAGCATACTTGGCAGAGAGAGAGGGGTCGGGGAAGCAATCTGGCACAAGCGGGTCCAGGGAGGAGATTTAAATGATGGCTCAAAAACACACACTAATCAAGATATTCTCACAAAAGAATAGAAACAAGTAGTACTTGAAAAGCAAGCAGTGGAAGCAGCGATGCCAGCCTGTCAAGGAGATTGTAAAGAGGCAATTCTGCATGGGATGAGCAAATTCAAGATTGACAAGTTGGGACATAAATTAGAAACAGGTAAGTAAGAGTGACAAGGAAATCCAATGCGGTCACAATATACCTCATAACTAACTGTGCATGTGCTGTCTAGTCGGCTCGACCAAAAAGCAGCATTAATTGTTTGCATCCTTTTATGATCTTGAGGTGTTCTTGCATAATTTGGTTGACTAGGAAGTGCACATCTGGGAGCATAGGAATATTTTATTGCTAAGGAATTAAAGAGGTTTTCCATATATTTTCTGAGTGTGAAGGTTACTGCTGTTGTGTCCCTGTGTAGGGTATATTGAATAATAGTTGTTTTTGCAGTCTCTAATCTAACTGCAGGGTTCTGGGCTATTTTGTGACCCTATTCTATTTGGGATATCTAAATTCAGGATAGCTCTTTTATGTAATGTTGTTTGTAACTTTGTCTCTACAATTGCAGTTCGTCTTATTCAGTTAAATCCGAAATAAATAGGTCCAGAGCACTGGGGTACACGGGTACACGGAGGGAGTGAAGTAGGTTATCAGCTGATTTCCGACCAGAGGAACTAATACGTTTCGAACTCTGTAACTTCCCCTCAAATCCCCGTGAGGCAAACTTTCCTCCATTGAGGAGTTTGTTCATTTTTATGTAACCACTTCTGGGTTACTATTATTTTTACCCATTTAGCGAACCGCTATTTTTGGGTTCTGAAAGGGTTGCAGGTATGGCAGGGTGTTAGTGGACCCTGACCACCCAACTCCTTTTACATCCTTTTGGTCCTGATGAAAAACCGGTAGCTCCCATATGGTTTGAAACATGTAGACCCAACACATATCACAGATACACTAGGTCTCATTAAAGCCTTTATTGTATCATCACTGTTTTTAATATTGTCCAGTAGCTTTAGAATAAATTATATTTGGTCAAGTTATACCAGGACAATTTTTAACTCACTGACCTTTTTTCCATTTTTCACATTCATCACTCACATACCCGCTCCACTGTATTCAGGTGTTGCAGCACACCTTGGCGGCACTCGGCTGTCAAGGTGGCCCCGATAATGAAGCATGTCACCGACCAGGTCGGTGAGTGAAGGGTTCCTTAAAAACAAAGGAGGACTTCTTCTTTTACACTAGTGTCTCATCCCACCAATATTGGCTGTTCAGCCTTATCTTTGGTGGTAGTCCTTCGTATTGTTATATAGCTACCTGTATAGGGGACTGGGAGTACCCTTCCATCCACAGCTGTGGATAAAATCCCTTAACTCTCCTACCTTGTTAAATATATATTCTAATTAACCAACCATAATAAGGTCAAGTAGTGTTCCATCTAAAGTACATATCTCTAGACCGATATCTTTATGGTGTATATGGAGAAGCTTGTTTGTTTCTGTCTAATAAGCTACTCTGTGTATTTTTGTTTGTTGTCGCTGATCATCCTTCTGCGTATCAGTCACCAATGAAACAGGAACTAGAACAAGCACAGAAACTCACATCAGTAGGAATGAAAGATATCTTCATCAAATCAGCTCCTAACATCTTCTTGACCAAAATTGACATTAAAGGTAACCTGGGTCTTTACCAACTTTCCGGACACATGGTCCACATGCCACACATGACATGGGCATGATAAGCACATCACAAGACCATCCCTAATTATAGACCCAATTAATTTCTGTGGTATGTATGTTCGTTTTGTTTTTATGTGGGGTGTTTTATATAGCGCTACCTAGACCCCAAGGTATCAGAGTGCTTTACATGAGCACCAGTTTTGTTACAGACAGACAGACAGACAGACACACAGACACATTCATTATTTTTTTTGTTTGTTTTTTGTTAGGCATGGGGAGATTAGGTGATTTGCCCAGAATAACAGGATGTTGAGCGTCCGTACCGAGACCCAAACCCGGTTCCTCTGAGTTGACCGCTTTAGCCGTTAGACCACATCCTCTCCACTTTATCTTTAAAACCAAGTTTTTTTGCGTTAAGATTGTTTTAATGAGTTACTTCTAGTGAGAAAACAAAATAGAGACATTCAGGATACTTTAAGAAGTGAATGGTTAACTCACTTAGTTAATACAGATTGTTGGCCCATATGCAGGTGCCTGGGGAGTCCCAAGAGACCTGTATTTATGAGCTGGAAAGATAAAATTATAGGAGGTGATTAATAGTTCGCCTCTCTGCAAAAGTGAAGAATTGTCTAGTGCGTACGGTAAATATATGAGCCAAGGCTTTGTAGGAAGAACCCACACAGGCATTTTAGGCATCCAGGAGCTTGGGGATTAGAGCGGTTGCCTGGGATTCAGAGTTCTGACAAACTTCAGAGCAAACGAATGTCTGAGCAATCACATTGAGCAGCGAGGCTGAAATGTCCAATGTCTTAGTTGGGGCATAGGTGTCTTATCAAAACCTCAAGAGAGCAGATGTGAGTGAAGACTGAGCGGGGAGGCTGGGCATGGATGGATATTTGACCAAACACAGCGATCTGGGGTGCCGAGGCCCAAGTTTTGGTACTAGATACAAACTTGAAGTTGTCCAAAGCACCAAGACGAGGAAAGCTACGAAACCAGGCGCGAAGTAAGGAGCTCAGACGGGAAGGGGGATGGTTTCCAGATTGATGTCGAAACATTCGTTCATAGCAATGAGGCAGTCTTGTCCCTGTTACAGACAGACACATTATTAACAAATAAAATCATCTTTAGTTAAGGGCCCGGCCAACTGTTTCTTTTTTTTCTTCTTCATTTTTATCTTCTTGCTTTGCTTGAATTCTCCTAATTGACTGGTAAGCTGTCCAATGTCATAGAGAAAACATTTGTATTTTGCATTGCACTTTCCCCTTGTTTACCTTCCTGAACTGTAAACAAGAGTGTAGAAGTCTGGCATACCCTAGAGTTAACATTTATAAGCTGCTTTCCACCAACATATCTGTCTCCCATTAGTGTAATTAAGTGCGTGAAGCACATCTAAGTATATGAAGTAGCAAGCTTGGATTTTGATTTTAAACCGCATATAAAAAGTGAGATTAATCAAGGCTTTTTCAACTTGAGGCAAAGATAGATGACTAAATGTTCTAAACGAAATGTTCATCTTGAAGTAATGCTTACGTTTCGTACTGTACAAAGAGTTCTTTCTCTCCATGTTCATTTATTTCTTCCTAGAATTTGAGAGCATACTTTTCAATGAAAATAATTTTATTGTCTCAGTAGCATAGGGTGCTGGGCGAAGCAGAGTGCATTCTGGATCAGACGAGATTACAGAAACCAGGATGCTATAGCGAAGAAACACATAATTGCTACAGAACACAGCGCACTTGTTCTTTCAGAGCCCAGGTTTACCTTGCCTTACGCGTATTTACTTTTGAGGTACAAGGAAAACAGGCAAATTGCCCAGTATCACACAAAACATTGGTCAAGTGCCACAGCTGGGATTACCACCCGGGTCTCAATTGCGAAGACTATTTTTTATATGACCACAAGGGCCACTATTTATGGCAGACCAGGATGAGAATAAAGTATAGTAAAGTCAAAGTGCACATCTGATAGTCATTGATGATGCTTTGCTGGAGTGCAGCCTCGGCACACAGGTTTGATTCAAATATTTGCTTCTTGGTGACAGGTGGTGACTCGCTTGGAGAGGTGTTCTCTTCCACCACAGATAATAGGAAACAAAGCATTATCTTGTATGAATATATCATTACTTGCAACTTGGCACAGCACATCCCGCAGAACTTTTAGAGTTGCATTGAAGCAAAATTTGAGGAATAACTGAATAAGTACCCGCAATTGCACACAATGCCATAGGACACCCTAAAAATAGGAAGCGCTATTCAGAGCGAAGCTATCCACTGGAAGGATGTTTACCTTTTGGATCCAAAGTGTATAACTTAACCATTAAATGACACTGGTTAAATTAGGCCAGCCAATCCATTTAGTGTGCAAAGCAAGGATGAACGCACCAGGGGCTGTCGAGCCCACTGCAGAGCAGGTTTTAATCCCCACTGAGCTGTATCCTTTTTGAAGTCAAAGGACATAAACGCCAATTATTTGGGTGAGTTATTCTCAATACTTAAGGCCAATAGGCAATGATGTTTGTGGCGCCTGTTTTGTAGATGGGCAATATTCTACGACCATTCCTGTTAAGGCTTTTTGAATGTCCCGCTGTTAAATTTTGAAATTGCCACATCTTCAAAGTCAGAAATAGAAAGTTAGTTTTAGGCACTGAAATCCATCGCCTGTAAGATATCCTGTACACTTTTAATTGGCTAGGTCCCTTATGGTTTGAGAGTTTATGCGACAGGATTTTCACAGTACTGAAGAAGACGTATTGGCTGTTTTATGAACAAGTTCACTATTACAGTGTCTTCAGAAAAAGGTGGCTTAGAACCAATAAGTCAACAAGTCTGGAAATGGAGAGAGAACAAGCACTAGATGGCTAACTTGAACATCCATTGGTCAATACTTACTCCTCAAGTAGTCGAGCTGTCATTGCTGCTGGCTGTAGTTTGCTTAACTCCAGGATTGTACTGCAGTTCTGCTAGCTCTACAAGTTCCGGTTGCGTAAGTTGAAGCCCAGCACACTCCAGCTTTGCCTTTTGTTTTCATTATCTGCAGCGTGATAACTCCAGTCCTACACATTCATTTGTATTTGCTGGTCCTCCAGTGAGGTTTTGGGTTCAGACAAGTTTTTAAGCCTTTGAGCCTATCCCTTGAGAATGCTACTGTATCCTGTTAGACCACCAGGAATGATCTGGTCCTTTCTGGAAGAGGCCACCTTTAATTAAAAACCTCTTAGAAAGTGGTGTACAATCAACCCCCAGTTCCAGTTTTTGATATATATATATTTCCAAAACCCATGCTCAAAACTCCACTGCATGATTCACAATACAAGAATCTACAGTCTGGCTAATCGAGATAATAAAGCATCCGGTCAGAAGCCTGTACTGCTACCCTCCACCGGTACGCTGATTGCCAACCTGTGCACAATATTTTGAGAAATGATGGGTATGGATAGATATTAGGAGAAAGATGAAAAGTAGCCAGACTCTGCAGCTTACATTCAGACAACAAAAGAAAATTCAAAGAAATGACTTGACATAAAATGCTAATGCAGAAACTAAAAAGAACTAGTTATTGTCAAGATGCAATGCTTCTTGTGCCATGCTACAATTGATTCCCATCCGAATGAATGAAAAAACATATAATCCTTTGGCATACACACGCCTATAGATAAAATAATTCAAAGCTCCATTTAGTTAGGTCCTGCTGTACAAACAGTTTTGAAATGTAATACTGTACATACTCGTCTAGTTCTCTTGGATGCTGTTCTCCAAAGTTCTACACTTGTTAACGTAAAACCTCACCCACCTGAAATTTCAGTGTGATCTTGTTACTCTTGAATGTTTCATTTTTAATCCCACTAACATCCTTAAGGTACAGGCGCCCTATATGTGAATGTCCAAATAAATAAAAAATACAAAACCAAACAACAAGACCCCCTCGAACAGCCGTTTCTCCAGTGTGATTGATGGCCATCCCCTATCCACATGAAATGGCGCCCAAAAAGAAAATGCTCTACGTTGGCACAAAAATGGTAGTTGGTGCTATACAAATGTGTACAACAAAACATACGCTTCGCATTGGGTAAATCGTTGTAAGACGCAATATTGAAGACCGCATATAACTATAAAGTCATACAGTCATTTCAAGTGTCAGATTAATATGTTCATCTTTTGCTTTAAAGTTATATTTGTGGGTGTCCAGTACAGTGATTTATTGGTGCAGATATCTCAGTAGTTAATGATTTGTGACATGCAGCAGTTAAATGCTAGGGCTAATTAATCTCGCTCTCAATGTCCATTGTGACCAATATATCCGCTCAGTAGAGTTCTAGAACAGTAGGTCATGTAGTTTCTTGTGGGTTTACTGCTGTCCAGATCACTGTGCTTTCTTCCATACCTTACTAAGAAGCTCATCTTCTCCTTTTGCCAGGCCAGACACCAAGACGCACCTGGGCAAAACCAACACGGGCTCCAATACTCGCGCATAGTTTTGAGCTCGGTAGAGGCAAGTACAGACTTTTGGTGATTTCTCTTTCCTGGACATAGGTTCGGATATTGGTGAGGCCGCTGCTCGTGACTGAAAGTGCTGCATAAGACAGACGGCTAAAGAACAGATTGTAAGTTTCGGGTGTTTAGGAGGAGTTGCATCTCCATCACCCCATCTGCTCCTACCGACATGTTTCAGCCAATCATTCTGGTCCCTATGGGTCTCTGGCCTTCCTCAGGGTCATGATCCCTCTTGGCTATTTAGATGATCAAACGTTACACTTTAACCACTAGTAAAAAAAAATTATGCCTTACTTGATTCTTTGTACGTAAACACACTCGCCTTTAATACCCGAGTTGCATTGCTTTTTCTCCCAACTCGGGGCCAAAGTGGGAACATCGCCATGTAGTCACATTCATCAAGGGTCAGGCTTCAGCTAATCCCGAATTGTGCCTCTGGCCAACCCTTGAAATTCCGTTCTCCCCCCAATATATATAAGGCAGTGACCATGTGACAAGCCTTGAAAATAATTAACTTCCGCCTACCACATATTTCTCTTAACATATCAAGTCACTGTTTGATCAAAAAGCATTTTAGCCAGTCAAGAGCTTTACTGATGTTCTTACCATTGTTGGTGCATTTGCATACCACCTACAGATTGTGTAATAACTTGTTAATCTGCCCTCAAATATTACTATATTGAGGGATCCCAAACCATCCTCTTTTACTAGAGCATTACCTGACTCTTTGGCCGCTTCTGTTAAACTCTAGTTACAAGATTCACTAAAGCTTTTTCCTGTTTTAATAACCGGCATACTTCTGCTCTTAAAGTGCAGCATCTTCCAAGGTCTTCCATTATGACTAAACTCTTGAATGTGTTGCCATGGTTATTATTGTTACCAACCACTGTGAAGAGCTAGGTTATAAAGCATCAGGATGGCAGCGCCTCTAAGACCGAGCTGCAAGAGCACATCGCCAAGAATTTCTGAATCGCAGGAAAAATGCAGTTCCCTTGCTAGGTCTGAGTCTTTCTCTGACAGCATCTTTTCAGCTTCCAGGTGATAGGATAACTGTGTGTATTTTTCCTGACTTGGCGACTAACGTGCCTTTTGCCGGTGGTTTTGTTGTACGCGTTCTTGTGTTTTAAATGTTTACAAGCGATGAAACATTGCCAACCTTTCTATTGCATTTAGCTCCCCTCTTGATGAATACTGAGCAAGCTTTCCAAGGATCCGTGGCTTTTTAATCCCAACATTTGACCCATTTTGTAATCCAGTATGGATCTCATGACCCTTATGAATGTCATCATTCCTTCTGCCCTTAAGAAGCCCTCTCTGAACTTCTGTGTCACACCCTGTCCTCTGCTTAATATCTCCATTGCCCGCCTCTACTAATCTCCCGGGTGGGTTGCTACTGTGCAACAGGGGCGGCCTTAGGCATGTGCAAGCTGTGCACCTGCACAGGGCCACCAAACCCCAGGGGCCACCACACCAATATATATCCTTAATATAATAATCCTCTGAGGATGGATACATATTTGCATGGCGGCCCCTGGCAGGGATTTGGCGGCCTCCGGCTCTGTCCCACTTCCAAACACCCTGACTCCCCTTCTTCACTGGCCTCCCGCTCTGTCCCGCCCGGACCCGCTCTTCCGGGGCCCCCTATCTACGCTCCCTGCACAGGGCCACCCTGAACCTAAAGCCACCCCTGTGTGCAAGCAAGAATTTAATTTACGCAGTTGGGATCTTGGCCTTCAGGTTGAGTGTTTCCCTAAGAGATGAAGACGGAGTGCTGGTATCATTATTTTAACACTGTCCAGGGGACCTCTGATTCTACTGACACTAGCCCGACAGTGACTGACAAGTTGGTCGCCTGAGGGAAATGATCATGACAGAGGCTCCATTTGTTTTTACACATGATGTTCCCAGGCAGTCCTTCTCCTGCTCCTTACATTTCAGACCCATCTTCTGATCTGTAAAATACCATGGCTTTACTTGTCCCAGTTTGTTCACCTTGTGTTTGTTTCTCATCCTGAAGCATCAGCTCTTTATTTACATTCTCTCTAACTGGCTAGCTTCTATCTTTCCAGAGAGATCAACATTTTTTTCTGTCGGCTTAAGCACTCCACGTGCTTCCCACCCGCCAAATTCCTTGCCTCCGGCACACTCAGTTACTTTGTTGCTTGTGCGGCTCCACCTGCCCCTCAGTGTTTCTCTCCATTGTGCGTCTCACAACCCGCTCTTTAGTTACCCCCTAAGGCCACTGTCTTATTTTTTTTTTGTTGCTTTAATTTTTTTGTGGACAGCGGGAGGACCAGCCAGCAAATTTCCTCTGACTCCCGCACTTTAAAAGAACAGTTTATGTCACTTCTTACTCATTCATTTATTTATTTATTAGTTACCAATCCATCTGGAATCAGTAAATATAAAAAATGGTGTCTATGTGGTTTTTGTAGGTGCAAATGCGTAAAAACACATTAACACACACGTCAGCACAAATGCACACACCTACAAAATTATGCTTTGACCACACAACACGACACTTAAACATTTTTTTTTTACAATTTTTCTTTTTTGTCCTTTTAGCATGTTGCACAGTATTGCAAAAAGACATTGGCAAAGCCAGTAGGGCTGTAGGTTTGTTTTAAATCTAGAGTTCTGCCTCGCTAAATTTGGCTTTGGCCCTAAATTCATCGCATGGGTCAAGCTCCTTTACGAACGGCCTCTTGCTCAGGTCGCGGTGAATGGTAGATGCTCGGACCCCTTTCCCTTAGGCCGTGGCACACGTCAGGGCTGTCCGCTCTCCCCGCTTCTATTTGCATTGGCGCTCGAACCCCTTGCCGCATGGCTCCGGTGGGAACCCTCTATTAAAGGGATCCGATGGTCCCCAGACCTTGAGGATCGTGTCTCCTTGTACGCGGATGATATCCTCCTTTATCTCACTTCCCCTCAGAAGTCCCTTAACGTTATTTTCGACGTTCTTACGTCCTTCGGTAAGAACTCGGGACTCATCATTAACTGGACCAAGTCCTGTGTTTACGTTATTGCTGGTACTCTACCGCCTCTACCCCGCAGGTTTCCCATTCTGGTAGCGGCCGACGGCTTTAAGTATTTGGGGATCTATGTATCTATGACCTCATCGGTCCGCTATGAGCGAAATTTGTATGCTCCGCTCCGTAGACTTAAGCAAGACGTTCGACGTTGGCGCGATTTGCCTCTATCTCCATTGGGCCGGGCGGCTCTCTTTAAAATGATGTCGCTCCCCCGATTTCTTTACGCCCTACAACATTTTTTCGACCCTGTTCCAGCTCGCTACTTCCGTGAAGTCGAGAGTTTACAGCGACAACTGATTTGGGATGGCCGTGCCCGCATTGCCTTGTCCAAGCTCACGCTCTCCTGGTATGATGGGGGTATTGCGTTACCAGATATTAGACGGTACTACTGGGCCTCGCACCTGAGCGCCATCAACCATGCGACCTATGCTCCGGAGCCCGCTCCCGCCTTCGCCTTGGATAAGCTATCGTTGCCCGGTGGCAATTTTAATAGGGCTCTGTATTCAAAGGCACCCTTTCGACTCATTACGGGCCCGACAAAATGTGCAGTGCGGGCATGGAGGGACGCTACCGTGGCCACGGGCTGGGGTGGTAGGCTGACACGTAAGACGCCACTGTATGATTCGGAACGGTTGGGCAACCTGTGGAAGACAAAAGGGTTTGAGAAATGGGACATGATTGGGATCAGCACGGTGGAGGACCTATGGGCACGGGGCGCGGTTAAGTCCTTTGAGTCGTTGAAACTGGAATACCGGCTTGCTGACAGAGAGCACTTCCGGTACATGCAAGTGAGGTACGCCTTGTCTTCCGTCTTTCCACCTGGCACCGACATTCCGCAATCCTCCCCCTTGGAGGATCGAGTTCTAGACGGCCACGTCCCGGATAGTACCATCTCCTTAATCTACAAAAAGCTTATTAACAACAGAGCTGACCAACTCGAGAAGCTCCGGGCTGCCTGGACGGCTGACGGACTTGAATTAGACGACGAGGATTGGCAGTCAGCTGTGTCCTCCCCTAAGGAGGTGGCTATTCCGGCACGGCTTCGCTTTGTCCAGTTGAAGGTCCTCCACCGTGTGTATCTGACTGGAGTGCGTCTGGTGCGAATGGGTTTGGTTTCGGATGGACGATGCAGGCGTGGGTGTGGGATGGATGGTACCTTTCTTCATGTTCTGTGGGAATGCCCGATGATTGCAGCGTATTGGTCCAGGGTGCATGATGTTATGAGTCGTGTCACTGGGATCCCACTGCTTCCCGAAGCACGACGTTGTCTGTTGAATGTGTGGGAACCGTCTGATTGTAATGCTGCCCAGACACTTTGGGTTACCCTGGGCAATATGGTCGCAAAGAGGGACATCGCGCAGCTCTGGGGCTCCCCTAGATTACCATTGCTCAGTGCCTGGAAAGAGAACATGGACTGGTCCATGTTCCGAGAGAAGACGGTGTATGAGGCTCGGGGGCGTCCAGGGAAGTGGTCCAGAGTTTGGGCTCCGTGGAATACTTATCGCGGAGATATCTGCCCCCCTCCGCTTGACTATGAGGTCCCTCTCCCCTCCTCTCCATGATTTACGTTCCTCCCCCAATTTCACTACATGTTTTGTTTTCCCGCTCTTGCTCGCCCCCCCCTTGCCGGAGTCCTTTTTACCGCGTCGCTTTTCCCCACCCACCCCCTGCGACCCTTGCCACTATGATACCATGTGTTTGTGTGTTGTTGTTCCTCTCGACAAAAACATAAAATTAAACCTTTCTTATCCTACTTGTATGATATTATGCTCTATCCAATAATGTGGACTTGAAGGATTGCTTCGGCAACGTGCTGTCTCATAATCTACTTGTCACTCAGCCTGTTTGTCATAGCGGCCGGCCCTGCGGGGTTGTAGGCAGACGCTGTGTATTGTGCATTCGTAAATAAAGGTTTAAAAAAAAAAATCTAGAGTTCTGAAGAAAATATTTCCCTGCCTCACACAGGATGCTTGATGATGACCTCTACCACCTTGCAGAGGACTGTAGGACTATGTGAGTGCCCTGTTTTTGTGGCTTCCCAAATACTTTGTAGCAAACTTTGATTCAGAATGCAAATGTGATCTTTCGGCTTGACTCCATAAACATGACTATCCTTTTTGCCATCTGCATGGCCCCCAATCACTTCAAAAGCACGTAGCATCAAGTTTAAGTGTAGGACTCAGGCTTTAAGAATTTATTTTGTAAACAAATTTAAGACTTACTTATGACCCAGGATATACTGGTTATAAGAATCTCTTTTGTAAATTAATTGAAGTCTCACTTAAACCTCAAGGTTTATTGGCTATGTTTGGATAATGATTGGCTATCTGGGTAGTGGTTTCAGATCTCAAAGAATTCAAACAATGTATTTTACTAAAACTTTAAAAAAAAAAAAAGCTGGCACAGCCGCAGAACGTAGTTATGCGTTTTAGGAGAATTAGTAAATCCCAGTAACTGGAACGCTGGGACTCTGTTGGCCACACAGCGACCTCTGTTGGCTCTAAAATGTAATAACCTGAAGTTACCGACTTTCCAGTGACTGCCCCTGGCCAAGTGGGGAAAATCCGCCTCTGACGCACACTCCTATGTGAGCAAAATTTACTAAACCTAAATGGAGTGCCTTGCTAGGCTATATTATGGTAATTACCTGAGGGAACGTTTGTGTCTTTGACTCTGACCTAAGGCACCTAATCTTGCACTTTTGGCATGTATGCTGCATTAAAACCCAACACATTTGGTGGTGTTGCTGTGCAGTTCTCAAGTTGCACCTAAAAGCGAGCCTTTCCGATACCAGGGTAGTTCAAGTGCATGCTTTGTTCCTAAACATTCTCCTTCATACGAATGTACAAAAGGCAGAAGGCACCCCCTTAAAAAGCAGGGAAGGATTTTTGTTGCTTCTGATTTTATCCCGGTGTGTGTATGACCGGTCTCGAGACCGCGCCTGAAAGTGGTGCATACACTGCAAAAAACATGCTGATTCATGGTAAAATTTGCATGGATTTTAATTAGTGTACTAGAGCGGAAAGAACACTGCACCCTTTTAGCACAGCACCTTTCTGTACTCCCTCAACTATCTGCCGCCGACAGAAACCCCAGTCCATTCCCTATGCCATCCACCACATACCTAGTTACAGTTTTGCAGTTTTCCACACGAACACTTAAAAAAGAAATGCCAAAAAGAATACAGTTAATCGTTAAAACACGGGGGAGATCTCTACAACCATAAACCTCCAATAAAATCACAGACACACAAAATTACACAAAGTTTACAAATGCACTGATAAAAGAATGATCACTGCATCATGCCAAACTTTTGGACATGATCATGTCAAATTTCTTTTCATTGTACAATAATCATCTGCTATATGCAAACCTCTGCACCAACCCTCCACCAGAACCACATTCTCCTCGCGGAGGAACTAGAACATCCAGCACAACTAGCAGCACCAACTTCAGCGGGAACTGGAACATCCCAAATTAGAACATGGTGTACTCCTAGCACCAACCTCTCCCTTCCCATTGGAATTTCAACATCCAGTAACACATTCCTATCAGCCTTTTCACATTGGCACTTAGACTGATAGCTGCTGCTGCACACAGATACTTTGTGTTGTGGCTTGCTCCTTATTAAGTTAAAGAACAGAAAAAATTAATACAGAATGCTGTGGAGCTAAGAAACAGTTGTAGGAAAGCTGCTGTCCTGCCTGGATCTTGGTGGAGGCTTTGAGATACAGTTACACTTAATTCTTCACCACAGTTTTTAAAAGGGGAAACTTTGACTTAAGACTCTTCCTCAAATCAACACTCTTCCTCCCTTACCATTGCCTTCCTCTTGAACAACGTCCCGTTGTTTATAGGGCATGCTGATTCATGATTTCTTGCATCACACCAAATCTGCCGCTAAACCTCAGGATACAACAAAGTATATGACTTCTTAGAAAACGGAAAAGGCAACATCCTGTTACCCAATGAACTGCAGCTCTATAAGATAAAAGTATCATTTGGAGAGCTCTATTGAAATTAACAATTCCACTGTGCACCAGTTGCATGGTGTCCTTGATGACAGTAGTAAATTTCTATATCTTGTCGTTTGGCTTCGTGATGAAACATGTATGTTCTTTTGTGGGTAAATGCCAGCTGAAACTAAATATTTCCTCCTGAGAACTACCAAATGGAGGTCCATTATCGAAAACAATTTTCCCTGGGGAAAAATGTTATCAAGAAACTCACAATCACATCCACAACACTTATTGCACCATCCTGATAGCTGGCCATTTGAATAGTACCTTCTCTCATGGACAACACCACAAAAGGACCAATTATCTCAATTATAAGTTGTCTCCAAGGATTATAGATACATCAAAAGGTTTGGCCTCAGACTTCCAGACTTTAGCCAATTTGCCACTATTCATACAAAGGACACAATCTCTGACTGAAGCATCCATTCAAGAATCCGTTGCTGGCCGTCAAAACCCTTGTCTAATATGTCTCTTTGTGGCAGACATCCATAAATTGTATTTGTGAAACCTGCCACAAATTCTTTCCCAAATCCATACAGAGGAACTGTTTTATTCCCACATATCAACATGCCATTCTCAACTACCAAACTACCTTTCACTAAGAAGAAATTATTTAAATTCATTAAAAAGCTTTCTTTCATCAAGCTAACTTGACCCAACATTCCCCATCACCACCTTCAATCCTAAACTCGTCTCCATTTCCTTGAACCATTCCTGCTCTGAAATGCACTGAGTACCATCTACACCACCATCACACATAACATTCAATGGAAAAGCAACCTTGTACTCGCCCTCCTTGTATCCCATGCGCGCAAGGGCATCCATTGCATTCTCCCCCCCTCCCAAAATGATTAAGAGACCGAGAACATATAGTACTCTGACAGTGCTCTGTTTCACCTTCCTAAAGGCGCCATCCTGCTACCACCCCACTTAAACGTAGAAATTTCTTCTACAGTTTACCAAATGGCTTCTTTCAAATGCATAATTCTCGACAAACTTAGGACAACTTTAAAATGGACTACTTTTGTTTTTTTAGACTTCATTTATATGTTGTGTTCCCAAAACTCAACAATTCTGAGGGGAAAAGATATACTTGTCCAACCTTAATGTTAAACCGGAGTCAGCCACAAACTTAAAACCTACAAATGATGGTCATGCTCTGTGAGGTCTTTGCCATAAAAGAATATTGTCCTGAAAAGTCTGTAACCTTGCAAACCCACCACAGTCTCCTTCATCAAAAACTATTAAAAAAGTCACTACCGATATTACGCACGAGTCGTCCATCATCTGTGCATTCACGCCATCTACAGCAGATAAGATGGATGAGAATGTATTTTGTTTCCGTCTATCTTCAAACTCTACACCATCTGTACATTGAAATGATTGCTTTAAACACTGTCCTCCTCCTCCTCTATGAAAAGCCCCTTCCCCCACAATCCACTCTTGCATACTTTGCCAAAATGCCCCTTTTTATTCCACGAATTTGCATATTTTATCAATATCTAGATTACCCCAAATCTATCAACTTTATTGCATTAGGTGTTTGTTCTTCTTGCCACCACCATAAATTTAAGAGACTAAAGGGGATAACAACATTTAGTGGATTGTGCGCTATTTTAATGTACACCTGGCTGTTTTTATGAAAAATGTTTATATTTGATGTATATGTAGCTTAAGATGTCTCTTTTATGGTCATATCTTTATATGCCCAATAAAGATTGTTGTTATTATTATTATTATTATTGCCATCGCTTTGGTGTCGTTGACTTTCCTGTTTTTCTCATGCTGGTTTCCTAACTATGGCATTCGTGTCAGTAAGTCTCCCTATAATTTACAACACCAGTCTTTCTGAATTCTCTACCCCTTGGCAGAGTTTACTGTAGCACTTAAGAATAAATCATACTCCGATATGTGCCAGCCTTTTTTTTTATTCTTCATTCCCATTAAAATCCAATCTCAAACAACCTATTCATTGTTCATTATTGTCCTCTGTGTGGTGTCGTATTCCTGAATTGTCTCATTTTAATGGTGTGACCTTGATAAATCATTTATAGCACTCCATGGACACATTTTACCATATTGCAACCGCATTTTCTTTTTCGCCATTTCAAAATCATCCACCCTCGCTTCATTCCGCAGATTCTTGAAATTCTTTTAAATTTTTACCTCCAAATGTTTAAGTAATGTCAATTTTCCCCACCAATTACCTTCAAATGTGTCATGAGTACCTCATTCTCACTCTCTGCAACTATGAATATTTCCTCCTTACATCGACGAAATGGTAGGGAGCGGAATATTGAAGAGATTAAAAAAAAAAGAATGTATACACTGTTGTCTGTGCTGACACACAATAAAGTAAAACATAAAATGTAGTGACCATGGCCCAGGAGCAAAAGGACTGACTGTCTCAGAATTGTTAAACTCTACCTACATCAGGAGTTAAAAAATAGAGGAGCCGGAAGAATTTTAAGCTGCGCTAAGAATAACTCTTCTGAGCAGGTTCACCTCCCGAAAACTCCAACACATTGGAATGATCATGTCAGTGGGCAGTGTTTTTTTTTTTTTTTGTACATTTCTTTTTTTAGGTGCCACGTTCCAGAGAGATTTGTTGTCTTTGGCTTGCCCCCAGATACAAAATGTTCATTGCTTAACCAGGTAGTTTATGTAGCAGGAACACTGTATAGACATCACAACTGATATTAAAGGTTGTGGAAATGAATGGGCTGGATTTGAGCAAGACACTAATACAATATGAGTTCAGAAACCTGGTGGGGAAATGAACAAAAAACAAACTTTAGCCTTCCATGAACTCCATATTGGAAGGAGACTCATCCTGGGATTAAGATCCAAAAGCGTACGAAATAATCAGATGACGAGTACCTGATGATGCAACGCTGATATCCACTGTTCGGCTTCAGAGGTAAAACAACAACATATTTTATAGAGTACACGTGAATTGGTATAGCTGCTCCTCACAGAAGAGCTTCTTGGAGGCTTGCAATGATTTTATCCATCGTGTAAGAAAGAGCATTGTTAGTCCCTCTTCAGGTACATTTCTCTTGAAAGCCCTTGGGTGATTCGATCGCCAGTTTGAGAGTTCTTACAAGGCATATGCCTCTTGCCGTATGCCATTGTTCAGTCATAATGACTTGTTAGTCGCGATCAAAGATGAGCAAGACCTCCTTGTGCAACAAAGCAAGAACAAAAAGGTAACCTCAGGAGCATTATTTTTATTTATTTTTATGAACATAAATCTTTACAGAGGTACTTGAGCGGTCAAAGAAGATTTTCGTTACTGTATTTTATGGGCATTATAAGGACTGAAAGTCACTAGCACAGAAAAGGAATAAACTGCAAGTGGTTGAGTGTTCCACAGGTTATTACAAATTCATACAAAATGAAAAGATCACTAACACAATATAGAGATGCTCTGGGAACCCTTTAGTTAATTGTTCATATTTCCTAGAGGTTAGACAGAGGAGCAAGGAGAGAATTGTTTGTGTACACTTGTCCACTGCATGCAATATGTGAACATGTACAGATTCCCAGGTGTGTCAGATTCTGTAATGTTAAACACTATACAGGCCATAAAAAGTGAACTAAAGAAACTTTAGTATGTATAGTTTGACAGAAAGAAAACAAGTGATTATTTTGAACTTCTGGGAATTCAAAAATCTATTTGACAAATGCACTCATTAGCTAAAGATGTCTCTCAGACTGCTTTGGACACTTTCTCCTGCCCCATCACAATCTTTGCTAGGGAGTGTGCCAGGAAGTGTTAGGTTGTCATCCCTTTGTATCTTTCCTTTCCTGAGGCGTGTAACACAGTACCTCCTCTTCTATGACAGGCCCTACCCAGTGCAAGGCTGCTGCAGAAGAAGGAACTTTGGAAGCAAGGGTTAGAAATGTCTGCAATCTGCATTGTAGTATTCTATACTCCTCCAGTATTGGCATGCGTGAGTGTTTGTGTACTGAGTTGCATTTAATGTTCACGTTACGGTTTGCATGGCAGGTGTGCGTACTATAGTTAGCTTTAACTTTGTTTTTTGTCGAGTGAATTGCTGCATTTTTTCTGAGATAAACATTCCAAGTTCTACAAAAAGAACTCCTTCCACAGATGACCGAACCCTGGTTCTCATGGCAAGAGGCCTTATTCAATGGGGTGGCCACAAGACTGGCCCACGGCCAGTGATCCGTAGAAGGCCATCCCCACTGTCCCTTCCACTGTGCTCAGAGGTTTCCAATGTGGAGCCTGCCGAGGCTCTGTCATCAGAAACCCTTTGATTTACTCCCCTCAAAATGGGACAAGGGAACTGTGAGTTTAGCAGTTCAGGAACACCACCGATTGATGACAGTACTGCCACTCTTCCTAACTCTAGATGATTCCTTCTACCTCCAACTACTTGTGGATAATCACAGAGAACTGACCTGAGACATTCCATGCGGGGGCTATCGGTAAGCTCTAATGACTGCAACTTTAGTCTAATCAATATTTCTTCAAATACTTGATTTCAAATGAACTAACTTTGTTCTAGTGTGATGATGAATTTATTAATTCACTGAAAAAAACTAGTTATGATCCACAACGTCATGTAATATCTTTGGTCATATGCGTTTTCTGTCACTGGAACTGCATCCTTTGCTCTTCATGCAGTCTTAATATTAACATCTGTTCCCAGTCTGGGAAATTAAGCCTTTCATTGTTAAGTAATGTTTCTAAAGACATCTGTTCTGGAGTATAAAATGTACAACTTTGAACTGCTGCCTCAAATCTACAGGTTCTGTTATGATTCCCCATCAGTGATTTAATTAGTGAGGTCACTAGTTGTATTTCTTCTTTGTGGCTGTAGTTGTGTAACTAACCCTAGCTGGGGAATTTCCGTAGTTGTAATTAATTCCTCATTTTGTACTTTTCACTATTTCACTTCTTAAATTAGAGTGTAACGATTGCTCGCATGGCACTCTTGGAGGCTTTAAATGTAACATACATCAATTACATGGTTTTGCCACTCTTTATATTCCATCCCCACCCATGTCTTATGACCCGTGGTTTGTTTTGTTACTCAACTAACTTATTTCTTTTTTTACATTCGCTAAGACTTTCTCAGGCATTCTCAGACTTTCCTTCTAACTTCTGCCTTATTTTCTCAGCCCATTTTCTATTTTGTACAGCCTTTCTAAGGTAGTCTTGCAAAGGTCTTCCCTCTTTTTTTTCACTGTGCTTCTATCTTATTCTTTGGCATGTCCTAGTCTTCAATGCCTTTCTCAAGCTCTCTTATAAACACACTCACCCCTTTGCTCTTCCTTATTAAATTACCTTAGTCTTCTGTGATTTCTATGGCTTCTCTATTATCTCCGCTCTCCTTAGCCCTTTACTCATACTTTTTCTATTGCCATGTTTTGATCAATGTAGCCTTTTTGAGACCTTTGCTAAAATTTCCTTTGTGTTCCATGCTTATCTGGTAATCTTTCCTGTTCTTCTCAGATCTACTACGTTGCTTAATTACTTCTAGATCTTGAGCACTATCTGCCTTTTCTCTTCGTCACATCCGTTTTTCATCCTTATAACTCCTTCTTCTTTCCATTTTTACTCGCCATCTCTTCTGCAAAACAATTCTCTTCTATATTTAGGTTACATAACATTTCTACTGTTACACTTTACCTTCAAAGTCCTTCTCGCCCTTTCTCCTTCCCTCCTTATGTCACTGTCCTCAAACTCATTGGCCACCCAAATGATTAGCAATGTGGATTATACCATGGCTGAATAAAAACTGTCTAGTGTCCTGTCACATCAGAAAGCGCATGTTGACTGAACCAACGTTACACGAGTAAATTGGTAACACAGACCTCCATTCCAGGTCCTGTAATGTAGCAGCAACATATTTCTCCATGTATGTGTTTCACTGCGCATCTTTCTGCTTAGTAGCAAGTTTGGTAATTTTGTACTAATGCAGTTTTTTTTAGTTAGCAACTTTAGCGACCATGTGACTCGAGGGCAATCTTAGGGAGCTTATTTATCTGTTAGCGTTTCGATTTTCCATTATTTGTAGATGGCAACACACCGGAAGTGTTCAGGTTTCCCGATTTTTATCTTTTAAAAAACAACACAATTGACCACGCATGAAATTCCATTGTGTATCACATTTATGTATTTACCTCAATAAATGTCCCTTTTCCATGAAATACCAGTTATTTGGTGCATGTGATGGAATAAGTAGCTACTGGTAACTGAAACCAACCTTATTTTTTTCTTCTCTTGCTGTAGCCATAAACATATTGATAGGCTCTCTACCAATAATCAAATTCATTTTAAAACGTGCATGCTACCAGTTGGAGAAACATGTTGCATAGTCGCAGAGTATGCATCAGTAACTGTACTCCTTTTTATTAGCCTGCTTATAAGCGTCACACAATCTTTTTGAGTTTTTAAATTGTTTTCTTGTTTTATTTTAGTATGGCTGACAAGAACAGTGCCCTGAAATGCACATTTTCAGCTCCAGACCATAGCACAACCCTCCTGCTTGGACTTGCAGCACTCCGGGCACAGGGCCAGCTCCTCGATGTGGTTCTTACTATAAATAATGAAGTTTTTCAGGTTCACAAAGTTGTTTTGGCTGCCTGCAGTGACTACTTCAGGTGAGGATTGATTCCACAAGGGATCTTTTAGGGAAACAATTTGCTGTTGCTTCGTGTTTTTTGATTGCCTTTTTGGCTCAGATGTTACTGCTTTGCGGTTTCTCCTACTTTTTTTTTAACCACAGCTGAACTAGTTTACTTTGGAAATACTAGAATGAAACACATTTCCACTCCCAATTATGTAAATCTTTCTCCTCTGGCACTTTCTTGATATAACCGCGTATACTGGCAGGTAGAAAGATCTAGACAAATATTTAGTGTGCTGATGACGAGTTGTGTAAGCATGAAAAGTAAAGTCCTTCAGTGAAAAAATGGTGAGCATTGGTGCACCCTCCACCTCTCCCCATGTTTGCCTGGTTAAGTAAGGTCATCGTCAAGTTGTGCTGTGTCATGAGCCTCCTCCATTTTGTCTGAGGGCTTTAGTCTTCATACAGTGTCAGGCTGATATGCAAGTTCTGCACCTCTGTCTTTCATTAACTTGCTGTAGGAGTGGTTTACTGTCACTCTAATAGCCGTACCTTGTCTTGTCGGTACTCTTGTGTTTTACAGCCGTTGTTTACTTTCCTATCTTCACAACCTCTAAATTTGTTTCTGCTTTTGCTGCCTCCACTCTGAAAGCTTACACTAAAATGTCATGATCCCTCCTGTAGAATGTGGTCCTAGGATGACTTATTACAACCGAACTTGCCTGGCCCGAGTAATTTATTTTTGTTGACCACTCATTCCGGTTTGACTAAGTTGCCCAAGCCAGTTTACAGTTTGCTCTGACTAGAGTATATCCTCTATTCCTGCTGTCCAAGTGTCTTTTGTCACTTTACCTCCTTTGCCAGTCTTCCGGTGCAATATATGTATCTTCCCGAATGTTTTACCTGCTAGCACGGACACCATTCTTATACTTTTTATTTCTTGCATTTATTTAGGGGGAGGGCTTGTGCAGCATCCCTGCTACTTTCTGCTTCTTCTAAACACGTTCTGGATAGGGCGTGGGCATGTGTTGTTAGCACTCATTGGCTATTGAGAGCAAATTAGAAACCTGTAGGGCACTGATACCAATGAACAGGTGAGACTGTAGGGCGCTGCAGAGCCAGAGATCAAATGACATGAGCACAGGTGGGTAGAGTCTTGTATCTACAGGTTTGTGTGGCTAGAGCATTAAGGTGGGTTACCTATGCCATCTCTTTGGTATGTCGGTGAGGTAGTCTGTGTGTGTAAAATTATGTACACTTTTAACCCTGGGGTAGTAGGGTAATCAGCATAATGTAATGGAGAGCCTGGCACCTGAAATTAACTTTTAACCACAAGTGAACAGTTTTGCCTTCAATCAATGTGATTCAGGAAAATTAGAAAATAAACAATATAGTATTCATGAAGGGCAGCAATAAAAAAAATTGATCATCAACTTTTCAAGGTAATTCTGTGATCATTGTCAGAACAATGATCTATGCCAACTCCATGTCATGTCACTATAGTGCACTAACATCACAAAATATTCCACCTCGGAACTGCTAACACTTCATGAATCAGTACCTCATTCATAAATACTAAATGCATACAGTGGGTAAATAATGCTTACTATAGTTTCGGCCCCATAGTGAACTCATTAGGGGCTTCATCAGGGTCAGTGACTAAATAACAGTACATGCACAGCTTCTGACCAAAAGGAAACCTGCGCAATATGACATGAGTAAATTGATGTTGTGGATATAAAGGTGGTATTTCCTGTAAACCACCATTGTCTGCGCAAAGCAAACTTTCGGATTGTTAATTCGATTGAGAGATTAATTTAATTAATTTCCCTGCCATGGCAATTTATAAGTGCACTGTTAAAAAAAAGTCTATATACATATTGCAGAAAAGTGTTGCACAATAAGAGCTTTTAGAAATGGTGGTCAGTAGTTGGCATGTACCCTGTCCAAGTAGGGACCCTCATTCTAGTCCCGGTATGTAAGTTACACAGCTAAGATAACCCCTACTCACCCCCTTGTTAGCTTGGCACGAGCTGTCAGGCTATCTCGGAGGCAGTGTGCAAAATATTTGTACACACAGTAACACAGTGAAAACACTATAAAAAGACTCTACACCAGTTTATAAAAACAGTCAATATTGATCTGAGTAAAAGAAGACCAAAACGATAAAAATCCAAACTACACAAGTAAAGATATGAATTTGGCAAGAATAAACTTTGAAATACAGTTTATTGAAGTCGAAAGTGGCAACTGGGGCGATTTCTGCGTCGTGAACAGCACAGATCCAACAGTTCAGTGATACGGTGTTGGACAGACCCGCACAACAGTACCTTAGGAAGTGAAGAGGCCTCGGGGTCCATGTGATGAAATCAGAAGATGGTGCATTGGTTCCGGCAGTCGGGCAGAAGTTGTTGAGCCCTTAGTCATACGTGCTGGGGTTCAAGCTCTGCGATGTCGAAGTCAGGAGCCCTGGTGGGGCCGGACTAGAATGTCATCACAGTCGTTGCGTTCTCCTCTTCATGATCATTGACCACGGCGGAAGCGCTGTCAATGGCAGACCCGGGGTTGCAATGTGAGATGGAGTGATGCGTTGTGCTCTTCACGAGCAGTGCCCTCGGTGCAGGCAGCTGCGTCTGAGATGAGGTCAGAGTCGATGGCACTGTCGTCGGTACACCAGGGGCTGCGATGTCGTCGAGGCAATGCATCGTGCTCTCCACAAGCGGTACTCTCTGCTTCAGTGCAGGCAGCAGTTGTGATGCATGAAGCGATGCCGTCATGAACTATGTATCATGCTCCTCACAAGCTGTGGCCACGGCTTTGTTACAGGCAGCGGCGTGTGAGATGGCGTCAGGTTTGCTCTGCAAGAGGTTGCAGCACAACCCATCAGTTCCAAGGGCCCAGGACTGGTTTTGGAGCCACTTGGCAATGCAGGACTTAAAGCAGAAGAGTCCTAGTGCTGGTAACAAATGTGGATGAAGATTTTGATACCCCTGGGACTTCCAACCGGAGGCAATCTCAACTCAAGCCTTTGGAGAAACTTGGAAAAGTAGGAGGTAGAAAGCCGAATCCAGTCCTTTCACAACCCAAGAGCAGATCAACACAGTAAATATGATAGCAAAGTGGTAGTTCTCCTGACAGCAACACCTCTCTTCTTCCTGGCAGATTGTCCTCAATCCAGAAGATATGGTGTCAAGGCTCCAGTACTTATACCAGTTTCTGCCTTTGCAGTAGGCAAACGTCAATGGAAATTCTTAGTAGTGCACAAGACCCTGCCTTTTCCTGACCTGACTCCAGAAACACTACAGGGGTGTGTAGACAGCTTAGGTGAAGGTTAACATCTACAACCGGTGTCTTTTATATTCCAGTGTAAATGTGATAACAAGTGATATTTGTGATTTTAGCTCCCTATGCATTGGTTACAGACCGACATAGGTGCATTAACTATCAATCCAAAACTTATATTGCATCATATACACTGCGAGTTTCATTGAGAAAACTGTTGTCACCCTTTTTTGGTCCTTTGGTACACTATAAACTTGTGTTATTCTGTGGTTCATTGGAGATTAAACAAGATATATTTGTATATATATATATATATATATATATTTTAAAAGTATAAAATGTGAATCCATTGATCATAATAAATATAAGTAAAGAAAAAAATCAAATGAAATAAAAAGATATGTATTTTTATAAGATATCAGACCCGTGTATGTGTTGTATTTAGATCCATGTTTTGAGAGCTGCATTCTGTATCCTCATGCACTAAGCCCGGTGCACTGTTCCCCTTTTTTTCCAAGTACGTATTTTCCTTGTTAGGGTTTATCATATAAACAGGGGGCCCCTTTCTTCCTTTCCCAGTTAAGACAGCTTAGTTTGAACAAGCACAGCCCTATTCAGGTGTCAGTGACAACTCCTCCCACCACTCTAGCTCAGGAAGCATCAGCCTGGTGATGGGCCAACAAAATATGCAAGGCACGCCTCAGCTCAGTTTGTGTGACTGTCTAGAGTGAATGCACAAGAGCCCAACTGTCATCCTAACCCAGATATGGATTGCCCATTTTCTAAAAGTGGCATTTATAAGCACGCCATTTAAAAAACAACTGTACAAAAAGAAGTTTTTTTAAATTGTGAGTTCAGAGACCCCAAAACGCATATCTCTATCTGCTCCAGATGGGGTGTTACACTTAAAGACAATCCGCATGTTGGCCTGTAGGAGAGATGGGCCTTGCAATACTAAAATATGAATATAGCAGTATTTTACTATTAGGACATGTAAAACACACCAGTACATGTCCTACCCTTTAAATACACTATACCATGCCCATCGATCTGCCTTGGGCCTACTTAGGGGCGACTTACATGTAGTAAAACGGAAGGGATTGGACCTGGCAAGTGTGTGCACTTGTTGGGTTGAAATGGCAGTTTAAAACTGCACACACAGACACTGCAGACACTGCAGGGGCAGGCCTGAGTCCTGTTTAGAGGGCTTCTCATGTAAGTGTCCCAGTCAGTGCTGCAGGACCACTAGTAGCATTTAATTTACAGGTCTCGGGCATGCCTGGTGCACTTTACTAGGGACTTACTAGTAAATCAAGTATGCCAATCATGGATAACCCAGTCACCAATACAATTTACACCTCGAGCACTTTAACTTTGACGCTGGTCAGCAGTTGTAAAGTGCCCAGAGTCCTAAAGCCAGCAAAAACGAAGTGAGAAAAATACACGAGGAAGGCAAAAAGTCTGGGGATAACCCTTTAAAAAGGGCCAGGCCCAACCTCTCAGAAACGCTTCAAACAAACCATTAAAATATATTGATAGATTCCCTAACTATATGCACAAAGCACGGAGCACAGTTCCTGTGCCTGGAAATGTGGAGCACAGCCCGCATATATTTCTGGTGGCAGCTCAGCCTTCGGTCCGAGCATGACACTAACCGAGCAGGCTGCTGTAGTGCTCCTAATAACTCGACACTGGCACATTGCTGCTAAAATGTGTACTTTATGCGGGAACACAATAAAATGTACACAATTTCATTGGCTTTGATGTGTGTTGATAGACTGATTAAAAAGTAGCTTTATCCATATTTATCCTTTCCCTAGCCACCATGTTATAGAAATGTCATGGGCTGCATCATCTTCGGTAGCTGAAATTGTGTATTGTATTGTGTACTGTGAAATCCTCTTCAGAATAATGTGGTGTATATTTTGAACGTCCGACGTTGTCTTGCAAGAGCCAAAAATTAGTCTTGCCAGGTTGTAAGGGAGGATCAATTAAAATAATTCACTGTACCTATTTTTGTTTCCTTTATCCTCCCGACTATTCTATTAGTGTTCATACACACACACAATTGCGAAAGTCTCAGAACATCCCTAAAATGTATTCATATCTTATGGGCATTAGCAACAAATTTCAAGGTTGTGGCCCTACAGTGTTTGCTCAATTCTTTATTGGTCTTTCAAGCACCTAAGTCACCGCAATTATGTAAGTATGTATTCTGAGTGTTGGTGGAATAACCTTGTTGACTCTGAAAGTGATGTGTTAGTCATCTTTAAACATTTGCTAGTTATCATTCGGCTTCGTGGCTATTTCCTGCTTATTCTAAGTGCCACTTGTTAGCCAGGCTTATTTTTTTTTACCAATGCTGCTTCTAAGCTGAATCTTTATTCTGAATAAGAATTGCCCACTTGGGTTTTTAGCATCATATGATATCTTACCATATCTCCAACATCAGTTGGTATCATGAGCATCAGAAATTGTATTTAAAATGATGTTAACCAACTTCAATCAGTCTTTAGAACATTGGAGAAATAACATGTATCTAAAGTTGTCTGCTTACCTTGTTCCGGCCTACACACTATCTGTCAGTCCATTACTCCTGGCTACTACATTGACTGTATCTGACTGTGCAGCACTTGAGCAGTGCATACTTTCTAGAATACTTGTGTCTTGCACTTGTGTGTTTAATCTGTTAAGAAGGTCTGGCTTGGCTTGTCTTTTGTGAGAAAGTAATTAATGCGCCTCATTGTTTGAGCTTTAAGCATCAGATTTTTCTGCAAGTTAGAAGATTTGTGAGCACAGTTCTGTGCTCTTTATTCGACGTTGCTTGAATATGTTTTGTGTGTAGAAACAAAGGAATCGACTCGATCCGCATAGGAAACCGGCTCGACTTCCACCAGCCAAAATTGGAATTTTCTGTCAACTGAGCAACCTGTGTTTCCTTGAAGATATTTGTTATCACTGTTGGAAGCTGGCTCTTTATATACTATACCAAAAAGAGGTATAGTTGCACAGAGTCCAGTAAGTCCCCAAAGGTATGGGTGATGTTAAAGTAGATAATCCTTCCTCTCAAGTTAGTGCTAGCTGGGCTGACCAGTTAGGTCTATCAGAGGGTAGTGTTAAGCATTTGTTGTACACCCTCAGGCAAGAAATGATGTCATACACTCAAAAACGAAATCAAGACCAATTGTTTGTATGAAAAGTTGTTACCTAGTTTTTTTTTTTAAATTAGAACCAAGAATCGCTTAGTGCAGTTAAGTTATACAGTTTGTAAGACTGCTGATGCTTTTCAAGAATGCAGTATGGTGTGGTAAATGCAAAAAAGACTTTACAGTTTTAAGAAAACTTTCTGTACATGTCAATTAGATGACGTTTTAGGCTTTGAAATGATAAAGATACGCAATGCAATGTAATGTAGTGATACAGTTTAATGTATTTCTATGGAGGAAAATAAGGTTAGTGACTAACAGGTAAGTACTCTGTTTTGTAGTTTAGACTTGGGCTGATAGCACTTACGCAAGGCAGGGTTCAGGTAGGTAAAGAGAGTGCACCCTCTACGGCACAGAGGCGGTCGGGTGCAGAGGTCAAAGGAGAGGTCATGCCCAATGTAGTGTTATGGAGATGGCAGTGTACTCTGAAGAGCACTGGTCCCAGGTATGTATCTGCAGTTTCTGGTTCAGGCCGTAGGGATCAAAGGTAGGCACAAAGGGGGCCGCAACTAGGCACACAAGTACACCTCCAGCAGCACTTGGGTGGCAGGGTGCCCAATGCAAGCCAATGGAGGGCATAGGTTGGGAAAATACTGCAGGCTCGGCACAGGAGGCTTGGAGGAGGTACCCAGTGACTGGAAGGCGAAGTTGGAGTGCTGCTGGATGCTGGGACAATCGGTCGGGCACCCCTAGGCCAGGGGGCTGCAGGTGCAGAGGTGTCCTTTCGTGTCTGGTTTTCTCTTCAGATCCGGCCACACAGACCCTTAAATATGAGGAGGCAGGTGTCGCAGTGGAGGTCAGAGGACAGTGTCGGCTGGTGACATTTGAAAGTGGTGAGGGTGTAAAAGTTTGGAATTACTTTTATGTAGTGAGCGACGTGGGCAAGCTTAATGGACAAACATGGGGTCCAGGCTGGATCCTCCTCCAGAAGAAAAAATTGACAAAAGATCTGCACATCTTCAACCACCTCTCTTTCGTCTTCAGCACCCTCTTTGCACTCTTCCCCGAATGCACTTCCTTGCATCTCGCTCAGTTCACCACATCCAAACATACACTGCACTCACTCACATTGAAGCAATTCATTTTTCTTTTGCTTTTACCCTGTAAATATTTTGCCATCTGTGCACTCCCTTCACACATTTTCACAAAATTGCAATCACAACTGGAATACATGACCATTGTTCTGTGGGCCCTGCAGAGAGGCCAACCCACTGAAAGGGACTTTGCTTTGGCTTCAGCATCAGAGCTCTCATTCAAAACCCCTCATAAACACCTGCACTACTTAAAGTATGCACGGGAAAAAAGAAAGAAAGAAAGAAACAACATGATTAAATAGCTAACTCTCAAGGGAGGCAAGATTTAAGTAAAACTTGAAATAAGAGAGGAACTAAATCGCTGAAGTGCATTGCCTTAACATTTTTGAAATCATGTTTCATAAATCAATCAATGTTTTTGGCATTAATGTTGTTGAGGGCATGAGGATTGAGTCAGTTTTAATGCCATACTGTAGATAACTGTCTATTGTAAGCACATACCTCGTTTTTGCCCTTGACGTGGATATTTGTATCAACTTCACAGGAGAACAAGAAAACTGGCCTGCTCGTCTTTTGCATCCATTTCACGGGGGAACAAATGCTGCAGCTCCACTTCTAAGGGAACCAGAGGTGCGGAGCCAGGGCCGGGGGTGTCTCAGTAGGGTAGGTTAGCATGGTGAGGGGTCTCATAACAAAATGCATAATAGAAGATTAGCATTCTAACACTTACCATTACCGAGGACAAGGGGAACCAAAACACATGCGCACGGTGCGTGCATCTACTCCTAAATGTAACGAATGGGAAAGAGTGGGATCTATGTCTGTGAATGTCAGACGGCTTCTCTCACGCAGGGAGGAAGACTCCAACGCCTCAAACCATGACACTGACCGCTTCACTGGCCTATAGAAAGTACTGCCATAGACTACAAAAGCAACAATTCATTATGAAGGGCTTTAGAACAGTAAGCCCTGCTTTGTGCTACACAGTTCAGAAAGTTCTAATTCAGGCCACGGCGGGGCAGGTAGCCTGGGACAGACAGCCTTGATTTAAATACATTGATTTGTTTAGAGATACTATTGTATCTCTAAATAAATCGATCTATTTAATATTTGTACAGGATAGCAAAGGAAATAGTTTCAAGGGGGCGCGGCCGCAGAGCCCTTATGGAGAATCCACCCCTGGCTGGATCTAAGGTCAGGTACGCTGAGAACGTTGCTGTGGTGTTGGGCCACAGGGGTTATCAAGTAGGAGACGGGTCAGTAGGGCTGAGGCCAAAGCAGTTGTCCTCGTTCTCGTCCTCTTCTCTGCTGCACAGCTCTTTAATCCTCCTACTTCTCTTGTCGAAACTGAGGAGCAACATGCAGGAGTGCCCCTAAATACTAGATTTAGAGGTGGTACAGGGGTGTGTAGGTTGGGACCAATGGGTCCCTTCCCTGGGGTGTCTACACCTTCTCTTATGCCACCGTCTTGATTGGGGGAATCCCCTCATCTTCAAGATGGAGGGGACTAAGATGCGTGCTTCACTTCGCCTCCCTCATCTGAGGGGTGGGGTTGGCAAAGGTGGGCACACCTTCTTTTCTCACTAGGTTTTCCCGCCGATTCTCCTATCAGTGGTGGTCAAAACCAGTGGGAGCCAGCTGCTGATAGCAGCAGA
Source organism: Lissotriton vulgaris (assembly GCF_964263255.1). NCBI lineage: Eukaryota > Metazoa > Chordata > Amphibia > Caudata > Salamandridae > Lissotriton > Lissotriton vulgaris. The sequence goes on from NC_141700.1 coordinate 48,803,350, forward strand.
GGCTGGTGGTTGCAAACAAAGCCTTTGAAGTTTCCCCTTCGTGGACCCTGCCCATCCTGGGGTAGGAGGTATGACACCTTTGCCCAGGAAGTGCTTTGTTTCAGGACCCAGAGAGTGGAGGGCTCTCCACCCAGGGGTCCACAAACGAGTCTGGTGGTGGCAGATGGCTAGTAGCCAGTCATGAACCACACCCGGGCTAGTCTTTTTTCTGGGGGCATCTCTAAGTTGGCCTCTGAGTGTATTTTACATTAAATCCAACCCTGGCATCCGTGTGGGTTTAATGTGCTGAGAAGTTTGGTCTGCACCTAAAACATGCAACCTGCAATGGCAGTGTGTGGGTGTTAAGGTGAAGGGTCCCTAAGTGTGGCATAATACATGCTGCAGCCCTCAGAGTTCCTCTCTGGTCCCAGGGCCCTTGATACCATGGGTAACTTATATAAGGGATTTACATGTGGCCCAGGGGTGTTCCATTTGTGGAGACAAAGTTATAGTTTTGGGAAAGAACACAGTCCCTGGGTACCTGATTGGCAGGAACCAAGGGCACACTCCGTCACATTGGCATCATATATCTGGCAAAAAATTCTCTGAAATGTTGGTATTGCAGGAAAATAGTCATCTGGTGCTTTTTAGGATCCTCTCTGAAAACCAGCCAGTGAGTGGGGACCCGCCCACTGTCCTTGAAGGGATAAGTCAGACCACAGAAAGATTGGATGGGCTAGGCATTCACATCCCCCGCACCCTACCTTTTGACTAACTCTGCCCCAGCACTATTGCAGTACATTATATTGCATGGCGAACCTGAACTATATACTTGCGAGGAAACCAAATAACCGTGGTTTGTAAATGCAAATGTGCCCTGATTAACTAAAAATAAATTTCACTCCAACTTAAAAAAAATTGAGTGGAGACCCTGTGGGCCTAATATCTTTATTTCATTGACTTGATCTGCTTGTCTTTACTAAGTGTCTGTGTTTCTGAAGCCTTATGGACTCCTAACTGGTTGAGCAAGGTTGGAACCTCCAGAGGCTCAGCTGGGAGTAGTCACTATCGCTCGTTTCACCTTTTAAAACTTGTGTAGAAAGCGCTTTTTAAAAACACTCACCAAGCTTCCTGGCACCCGATCCACTCGGTGCAGGCACCCCCACACAGCGGAATTAGCGCTGAAGACGGAGAATCTCTGACAACTTCTGCCGCCATTACCCACGCCCAGCCACGGGCCACGCCTACTTCGAGGCCATGCCCCCTGTACCCGTCCTCTGCCCTATAAACATGTGTATCTACCGGAAGCGCAGCGGACGCGACGATTGCGCGCCGAAGGCGCGCTTAAGGCAAGCTCGTCTGCGCTCGTCCGCGCCGAGTCCGGGCCCAGGGCCATACACCCTACACCTCAGTCACAAGAGCCCAGGTATTACAGTGCTGAAACCCTTCACAGTCTCAGGCCCGCTGCTACGACCTGCCTATTGCATCTATATCACGCTGAAAACATTCCACATACCTGTCCTAAATGCAAATTAACCCTCAAACCTAAGCCGACCACAGAACTGACACACGACTACCGTATGTTTATGCTAAATTGCAGATCCTTGCCGAAACATAGAGCGGAAATTGCCCTACTATTAGAAGAACGCATGCCGGACATAGTATTCCTGACGGAAACATGGCTCACCACAGACTCCGACCCTGCCCTAGTAACCGCCCTCCCTCCAGGCTTCCAAATCACTCGGCAGGACCGACCTGAGGGGAGAGGAGGAGGTCTTGCAATCATTTATAAAGAACAGTTTCATTGCCGAGTTACTCCTGAAACCATTCCTGACTGTGAGAGCCTTGCCTTCAGTCTCGAACTTTCCCCCAATAACTGCTTCTCAGGAACACTTATCTACCGCCCCCCTAAGCAATTCCACAATCTTCTTCCTTCGATTGTGGCGGAACGCCTGAGTACCACTTCTAATTTCACTCTGTTAAGTGATCTCAACCTTCATTTCGATTCTGCATTGGATCATACAGTCACTACGCTCGTGGATGACTTAGCTGCTCTGCAACTAACCCAACACGTCAAAACCCCAACTCACGTTAAGGGCCACCTGTTGGACCCTGTGTTCAGCAACTGTGTAGACCTTGTAGCCGGACTACCGATTCCGCTCCCATGGACGGACCACTTACTGGTCCCCTTCACCTGGACCACACTTAAGCCTCCACCGACTGCACCCACTACAAGATTCACCAGAGCATGGTCTCGCCTCTCAGTCGACGAATGGTCCATCAAGCTCGCCAGCAACCAACCCCTCTACAATGAGGATCCTTGTCTAGCCAACCAGGCTTACGAAGACTGGATCACACAAACTCTTGAAGACACCCTCCCTAAAAGTAAAACCACGCTGAAACGCTCCCACAAAACTGCCCCCTGGTACACGGAGGCCCTCGGGGGAAAAGAAACGCCAATGCAGAAAAACCGAAAGACGATGGCGTTTAGACTATTCTCCAGGAAATAAAACTCGCTACCGAGAGTCAATCAATGACTACAAAGCAGAAGTCAAAGCTGCTCAGGCTATATACTTTTCGAACAGAATTATCCTAGCCAAATCAAAACCAAAAGAAATTTTCCAAATTGTGAAAAAACTAACCAAACCCCCACCTAGCCTGCACGAAACAAAATCCACGACCCACTGCAATAACGTAGCTGAGTTTTTCCAACAAAAAGTTAACAAAATCTACTCATCCTTCCCCCCCATAGATACCACCCCCTCAGCCCAGACCAATACAATCATGGCAACCTCCCCCCCCCCCCCCCCCCATCCCTTCAGCCTCAACCTATTCTGGATCACTTCCCCCTCCTGGATCTTGCAACCCTTGAGTCCATGGCTCGGAAAGTCAAATCCGGTTCCCCTGATGATCCAGCCCCGCCAGACATCATAATTTCAGCCTCCCAGATCACACTGCCAGCGATTAGGGATGTCTTGAATGTATCTATCACCTCCGGCACTGTCCCTCCTGTCTGGAAACGGGCCATGGTCCGAGCATTGTTAAAAAAAAACAATCTGGACCCCTCTGATTTCAGCAACTACCGGCCTATCTCCTTGCTCCCGTGGGTGAGTAAAATCCTGGAAAGATACATTAATCTCCAACTGGTGAATTTCTTAGAAGACCACCAATTGTTAGACCCCACCCAGACGGGTTTCAGACCCAAACACGGAACCGAGTCTGCCCTCCTTATGGTCACTGAGGAATCCAGAAAAATCCTGGATCAAGGAGGATCAGTGGCAGTGATCCTCCTCGACCTCAGCGCGGCATTCGACACGGTCAGCACCGACACCTTGCTGCACCATCTGTCTAGTGTCGGAATCAAGGACAAAGCCTGGCTTTGGTTCAAATCCTTCCTGGCGGACAGATCCTTTCGAGTATTCAATGGTGAGTCTCTGTCCACTAGTAGACCACTGAGGTGCGGAGTCCCTCAGGGCTCCTCTTTAAGCGTCCGTCCATTTGGGGTTAAGATTATTTCTTACGCGGACGACACACAGCTGGTGGTCTCATTGGCGCAGGAATCCAACACGCCAATGTCAGGCCGACTTAGAGAGTGCCTAGAGGAAGTAAAGAGCTGGATGTCCTCATCATCCCTCAAACTAAATGGGGACAAAACGGAGCTGATGCTCCTGGGCTCCTCCGACCCCAGCTTCTTCAACTATTTGTGCCCCCCCCCCCCAGCACCCAAGGACAACATCAAGAGCCTTGGGGTGTGGCTGGATAGATCCCTCTCATTCAATACCCAGGCCACAAAACTTTCAGCTACCTGTTTTGGCCTCCTTATGATGTTAAAAAAAATCCCTTCTACCCATGGAAGCTAAGCAGGTAGCCATCCAGGGCCTAATACAGTCTCGCCTAGACTTTAACAACGTGCTCTACCTTGGCGCTCCAGATTACACCTTACGCAGACTCCAGACAGTGCATAACTGTGCGGCTCGCTCACTGCTCGAGCTTCCTCGCAGACAATCAGTGAGAGCCGGTCTGGTCAGCCTTCACTGGCTGCCAGTGCGCCAGAGAATCCTCTTCAAGGCCATGTGCATTGCCCATCAGGCCTTCTGGGACACAGGTTCTATGATTACCCGTGACTTAGTCACCCATTACTAACCCAGCAGAAACTTCCGCTCAAGCCAGACCTTTATGGCTATGGCACCAAGAATAAAAAAGACTAGGTCTGGCGGCAGGACATTCTCCTATAATGCATCCAAGACCTGGAATACTCTCCCCCTACATCTTAGAGCCAACCCCAACCTGTCTGCATTCCGCAAGCAGTTAAAAACATTCCTATTCAACCATCCCCACTAATTCTCTGCTAGCCACTCTACGAGGTCACCTCTGTTATTTCCTAGCGCTTGGACGCCCCTGGGCAGCAATTCGCGCTCTATAAATTTACCTTCATTTCATTTCATTTCTTAAAAACATTTGTTGGCGCCACCCTTTCTTCAAGGTGGAGTTTTTTGTTGAACAAACGTGAGACTCTTTCTAAATAATGTACCTTTGATGTTCCTAGGGGTTGTCCCACCTTGCTGGTGGTGCAGAGATTTGGTCTAAACTAAATGTAAATTTTCATGTGTGGATGTGTTCAGGGAGGTTTTCTGTTTTGAGTCGATTCTGTTGGGGAGCAAGCCCAGTGTGCAATTGAAATATTCTCCCCCAGCACAGCGGGGGAATGTAGCCAGCAGGGAAGGGGTTAATCTTTCCACTGTTGTCAGTCAGATCTCCAAATTTGAAAAATAATTGGCAACACGCGCCCCCCTCATCAACCTCCCCCTACATTATCAAAAAGATCATCGTCCAATTAACCTTTTGGTCTCTTATTCATCTTCTCAGGAGTGCTGGAAAGGGCAGGGTAAGCTTTGGTTGTGCCAGTCTGAACTGTTATGAAATAAATGTATTTTGTAGCATTTTTTTGTTAGCAACAGGGAAAACAGTTCCCACCATCTGAAGTAGTCGTACCTTGGAGACAGTGATATTAGGCTCAGTGTTAAAACGTCATTGATGACCAATAACCCAATTCGCCTTTTCATAATGTGTGCGCAGAAGGAAAATTCCAGAATCCGTAAAAGAATTTAATATGTTACTGGAAAACAAAACCGCCATCCCATTTTTAAGAATCTAGGTTTTCTAAAAATGGTGAAATAATAAAAACAGACTGTTCCTACATTGTTAAATTAATCATTGTGCCTGGCTGTGAGAGATGCGGCATGTTAGCAGTGTAGCTGAGAATCTGAAAGTCTAATCATGTCATTTGTATTCATAACAGTAACCTTTTTCCTGTGTTTGTCTGCTGTTAACAGCGTGATCGCCAAGTCATTTTCTGGTATCATTTTCGTTTAGTTAAACAGGGCTATGGGACACTGATAGAACACGCTCCAGAGAAATAATACCTCATTTGAGTCAAATGTAGCAAAATATCATGACCAATAGGAACTCCTAGCTACTTTAACCCTTTCATGCTTGCAGAAATGCCGATTAATTTAGCTTATCTTATTTTTTTATCATTTAAGGCTTACTGCCAGATATTGAAATCCTCTAGTTGAGGCATTCATTGCCAAGTTATGAGAATGAGTGTTTCTCACAGTAATTAATCATTTCTACAAACGGTGTAAAAAAACTAAAAATATTTTATAACATGTTTTTAAACACTTAATCTCTTTATGTCTGGCTAGACACAGCTGTAGTGGGTTGCCAAGTTTGTGAGGAAGGAAAGAAAACCTGCAAAGAGGGGCTTTGGGTCAGCCCTTTGTAGCCATGGGTTGCATTGGAATAGTGCACTTCAACCACTGCTTGATGAAAGGGTTTTGACGCTTTATTAAATAATCATAAAAAGGTTTATCTGCTTTGTTTCTGACAGTAATACCGTCAATGAGTGAACCAGTGGTTGAACATCAAATAAACCAACTAATAATTTGGGGTACGTAGGCGCGGACGCCAGACACTTTGTTAGAAAAATAATAACCTGAGTGTATACAAAAAAAATAATTTAAAGCGAGGATGAGTCATGCAGTTACCTACAAAACAAATGTCCTAAAAAGTAATTGAAAGACATGAAAAAGGAATATTGAAGAACAGGGCACAAGATAAAATTGCATATAGAAATCATCCTTTTCTGCCTGCCGCAGTAGCGAATAATAAGCCGCCATCCTTTGAATGCTAAGCAGATGCTGAATAAGTCATAGTTGGGGGGGGGGGGGGGGGGGGGGGGGTTGGGTTTCTTGTTTCCTGTTAGTTGATCAGCGGGAAAACCAAGGCCCAAATTGACAACACGTTTTGCCGCTCTGCACTTGCACAGATTGTGGAAAATGCACCTGTTGCATGGGTATGGATTTACAATATAAGTCTGTGCATGAACAAAGCATTTCAGCACAAGACCCACTTTTTGGACCAGGTCGTAGTACGTGGTGGGTGTAAATTTCCACGCATCTGTCTTTTGTGCTGCGTCGTAGCTGCCACGTAGCGTTGTTTTCATATACTTTAATTTTTGAGTCCATTTTATAGTATTTCTGAAGGACAAAAGAATGCATATTTCAAAAAATCCCATCTGATACAGTGGATTTGGCACAGGCTGTGTTGCCAGGTGTATCTATCTTAATATGCGTAATATGCACAGCAGGAGTGTTCGGCATAGGTTCCGGAGGGCTGGAGCCAGATCAGATAGTCAGGATAACATCTAGCTTTGGAAATTATTTCCATATCGAATTATTGTATGATCATCCCCCGGCATGTTAAACTCATTTTTGCTTTTTAGTAGAGGTCCACCACGGTTTGTGGGGCAGATTGTTACAGAGGTAACCCCACAAGACAATGGGACGGAGGACTCACCCTAGATCAGGCGGGTCACTGGTGCTGCTTACGGGGGAGTCTTCTCGACATCTAACTGTAGCAGATGGCAGATCTGGGGGAGTTTCTTCTTGTAACATGTCTGCCAGACGCACCATCTTGTGGATGTGCTGCAGAAGGGGCTGGTAGTGAATCTTAAATGGGGGGTGAGGATTGCAGGGGTTTTGAAAACCCCTTGTGAAAACATTTCCAGATAAACCCTTTTGTACTTTATTTACGAGCTATCCACTTTCATGCATTTGAATTCTCACGGTGACGAAACAGGGAATTTCATCAAACTCTTCAAAGTAGATACCATGTGCTATTAACTTGAAATACTTTGCATTGTTATTTTATTTTTTTAAATAAAGACAATATAGTTTGTTTAGTTTCAAATCAATTATGACTTCTGAGTAAATGTATTAAAAATAAAAAGATGTCATTTGATATGTAAGTGGTGTATTGTTGGTCTTACAATCTAGCTATGGAATAGCTTAATGATATTGCTTAACACATGGCTGTTTCTTTCTTTCAGGGCAATGTTCACCGGCGGAATGCGAGAGTGCACTCAAGATGTGATTGAACTGAAAGGTGTGTCTGCCAAGGGACTCAAGCACATTATTGACTTTGCCTACAGTTCAGAAGTGACCCTCAACTTGGACTGCATTCAGGATGTCTTGGGCGCTGCCGTATTCCTCCAGATGGTACCAATTGTGGAACTCTGTGAAGAGTTCCTGAAGTCTGCTATGAGTGTTGAAACCTGTCTCAATATTGGGCAGATGGCGACGACGTTTAGCCTCGCCTCTTTAAAGGAGTCTGTGGATGCCTTCACATTTAGGAATTTTCTTCAAATTTCTGAGGAAGAGGACTTTCTTCATCTACCTTTGGAGAGACTGGTCTTCTTCTTGCAAAGTAACAAGTTAAAAAACTGCAGTGAAATTGATCTTTTCCGCGCTGCTATCCGTTGGTTACAGTTTGATCAGTCCCGTCGTGCCAGTGCCAGTCAAGTACTTTGCCACGTCCGATTTCCTTTAATGAAATCCTCGGAGTTGGTGGACAATGTTCAGACTGTCGACATCATGGTAGAAGATGTCTTGTGTAGACAATATCTCCTCGAAGCATTCAATTACCAAATCTTGCCTTTTCGCCAGCATGAAATGCAGTCCCCTCGGACCACCATTCGGTCAGATGTTTTGTCTCTGATAACGTTTGGCGGGACCCCTTATACGGATAATGACCGCACTGTGAGCGGCAAGGTGTACTACCTTCCCGAAATCAGTGCCCGACAGTTCAAGGAATTGACAGAGATGGAAATGGGCAACAGCCATGCATGTGTTGCAGTACTGGACAACTTTGTTTATGTTGTGGGTGGCCAGCACTTGCAGTATCGCAGTGGAGAAGGAGCTGTTGACGTCTGCTTTCGCTACGACCCACACTTAAACCAATGGCTGCGCATTCAAGCCATGCAGGAGCGGCGGATACAGTTCCAGCTCAATGTCTTGCATGGAATGTTGTATGCAACGGGAGGCAGAAACCGAGCGGGTAGCCTTGCATCTGTCGAGCGATACTGTCCCAAAAGGAACGAATGGACCTACATATGCCCTCTAAAACGCAGGACGTGGGGGCACGCGGGTGCCACTGCTGGGGGCAAGCTGTATATATCTGGGGGCTATGGCATATCCGTGGAAGACAAAAAGGCTTTGCATTGTTATGAGCCAACGCTAGACCAGTGGGAGTCTAAAGCACCAATGAATGAACCCCGAGTACTTCATGCCATGGTTTGTGCAAACAGTAGAATTTATGCACTTGGAGGCCGCATGGACCATGTCGACCGGTGTTTCGATGTTTTGGCTGTGGAATATTATGTGCCTGAGACCGACATATGGACAACTGTGAGCCCGATGAGGGCTGGACAATCTGAGGCAGGCTGCTGCCGGCTAGAAAAAAAGATCTACATTGTGGGCGGGTACAACTGGCACTTGAACAATGTCACCAGTATCGTGCAGGTCTACAATACGGAGAGCGACGAGTGGGAGCGGGACCTGCATTTTCCCGAATCCTTTGCTGGAACAGCATGTGCTCCTGTGATCCTACCACAGACCACCACTCAGAGATAACAGACCTGCTGCTTACAGCCACCTGCAGTGCACCTTACCTTTTGTGGTGTTACCAAAGTTGTAATGCTGACCATAGGAGACGATGCACAATAAACAGAAAGCAAATATCTTGGTATACCACTGTGGCACTACGTTAGGGTGAAGATGGCGCAATAATCTGTTTCAACAGGCCTCAACATTTACCTAAATATACACTCTGAGTGTATATAAAGCATTTTAAAGTTAATCATAATTAACATGAAGCACAGTTTTGCTGATACTTTGATAAGCATTTAGGAACCAATGCCACCATTGTTTATTAACTGCTGAACTAGTCTACTCTATCGTAACACATTTTATAACCTACAGACCTCAGATACAGAAAAAAATAAAAGAAAACCTGTAAACTTGCAGCACAAGTCAAGAAAGCCTTCCTCAAATTCCATATTGATGGAATCAATTTTGCATAAAAGTTTATTTCTTACTCTTGAAATATTTTAGTGGGGATTTAGTTAGGTGTGCAGCAATGTGTTGTTTTGTTTTTACCACCCTTGAAAAAAGTAGCCCATCAGCACAATTCTTGTTTGCTATAGGCTTCCCCGTTTGTGTCTGTGCGTTTTATATGCACCGTGTTTATATTTATCCACTAAACATTGTCCGAATTAAGGCCTCTTAGGTTGCCGTATCGGCATCTATTTCCTGCCTTCTATAAAATATTCTTGAATCTTGGCCAGGCCTGCCCAACATGGAGTTTCTGATCCATGTGGCATTTGTAGGACAACCACATTCTAACTAATGGTTTTGAATTTACTTTTTGTTGTAGGAAATTTGCACTTGCACAAAAGATGGAGTGTATGTCTTCTACCAGCCTAGGCTGCTGATGCACAGTGTGCGCTCATGGTGGGGCGAGCGGGGTAACGTGCATGTCTTGCATATCCCTGAATCACCAAGCAAGATGGTGAGATCTGGGTCTGGTTCACAATCCATTCCGACTACTACTCCACTGCGTAGAATGTGTCTGTATGTCTAAATGCTACTTCCATGTTTCTGTTTCATAAGCCTTGGCATCATTAGGCCTTTATTACGATGAAGTTGCTCATGGGAGCCAGTGCATAGTCCTAGTATTTGCTGTGCCAGTCTCAATGTATCTACCTGTGCTGCAAGCCATTCTCCTAAGCTTCACATCTGGCTTATGAATTGGGACCAGCAGGCTTTAAAAATACAGCTGTACATCTAAGAAGGGCATTTTGCATTTTTATTACATTGACCCATTGTATTTTCTTTTATTTCATGTGATTATTTTCAAAACCTGGCTTGGGTCAGGTGTTTGTGAACCAATGATGGAACCCCCAGTGGCAAGTGTGGCTTCTTCTGGGATCCGGAAGTGGTGGCTTTGCAAGCGCGGCATGCTGCATCTCCTTTTACGAATCCTCTTTGGGCCCTTAAAGAAAAACAGAATAGCTTCTGGGGATGTCCAAAGAATAGGGCATGATTTCAGTTGACTAAAAGAATATTTTCCCTGAGTTATCTATTAACTATAGTCACTCTTGAACTTTTCCAGTCGAGTCTGCTGCCCTTTAGCTATCGTTCGGTGGGTTATCCTGTTAGTATTTTCAACAGACCCTGTACGATCATTAAATCTAGACAGGGCTCACTCATTTTAACTAGCTCAGTACACCCCATGAATTTGTTTCTATACGGCAGTACTCAACCTATTTTAATTCACAACTCGCACTCACACCACTACCTTGACCACATACCCTCACTCGCCATACAGCTGTCTCTGAAAAGCGGGAGCCCGTCGGGCATTGCAACGCCAGCCCGACGAGGAGCATAGCCCAAATTATGAAGCATGATATCCTTCGGGGTGTGTGAGGGCAATCCATAAGAGACCTGTTCACTCCTTGACCCTCCCCACAGGAACTGCACATTTCTTTGAATTACGCATTTTTTAGGAGCATAGTGCAGGACCTCATCAAAAGCTCCTGGTTCCTCTCTTGTTTAAAAAACACACACACACACACACACACACTGCGGACACCAGTTTTACCACTGAATTAAAACAAAGCTTATTTACTTCCAGCCAATTTACTGGACCACTTGAGTGTTCTGTGTGTTATTTCAGTGTAGTATTTGCGCCAGCTTTTTTTGCCACAGTGTTCTCCAGCAGAACTATAGGAGGATTGCTTCCATACCAGATTTTCATGATAACCATTGACTATGTAAAAGGTCTCCATTTAGATGAATGTGATTTATTCTGCCTCCTGTGGTTATTTTGAAGATCTGGCATGGGTCCAGCTTCCCGGACCTACGTTGGCATATATTGATCAAACAGGAATGCGTCCATTCTGAAAAGTGGTTGATTAGAGAGACATTGACCAAGAACCTTCCCCTTAGCTGTGCGAGTTCTTTGTATTTTCTTTGCAGTAAGTTGATCTTGTTGTGACGTTGAGGAAGACACAGATGGTTGTTGTGATCCATTTCCATTGACCATGAAATACCATTGATTCTACACACCAGGCAGTTATTATGCACATGCATTCCTGAATGTAACCGCAGAAGTGTTGGCCACTGGTTTTACTGAGTGGCTGTGCCCATTCGAGACTCTTGTTTCCTTTACAACTGTGAAATACACTGAGCCTTCAAAATGTATCGCCTTGTCATCTTTTTGGTGCCATTTAACTTGCATGTGTGCTGTGTATGTTTAAAAATTGTTCCAGACACTGCAGAAATTGAACATGTAAAATAAGAATTGACTGACCTATTGGTACAACATGATTTGTGTATAGGAATGTAAGGTGGTTTTCTGCAGCTAGAGCCATCAACCATGAAACCTGGAAGGGTCTGTGCTTTGAGTACACCTACCTGTCGGAGAGAAGTATACCTCTGGTTTCTGTCCTGCGGTAGTTGGAGCAGACAGGCTGTTACCTGGCATGTTGTTGACGACATCCAAGCCTTTCTGGGTCCGAAGGCCATACCATTGCATCTGGGAGACGGGTCACTAACACCATGCCAAGAATGGGCGTTCAGCCTCTTGAGTAGACAGGCGAAACTGATTCCGAGCCAGTTTTCTCTCAGGCAGCACAAAGTACACTTTGTAAATGTTACTTTTCCAGTAAAGTTATCAAAAACCTGATTGCATCATTAAATTAGGTTTTTGAAACTAAGTAGAAATTTGCTGATTAATTATTCTGTCCTTTTTCCATTTTGGGGTGTGAAGTATGAACTTTATTGAGGTCTACACATGACAAATCTAGCATTGCCTGCACAATGAAAAAAGATTTTGGACCATTTTGTTCTTACCATTTCCAATATGTACTGTGCCAATTGTTCCATTGGGAACCTCCCCTTTGGGCTTACAAGTCACACTTTAGAGGTGACATCCTTAATATATAAGCCTATATTTTACCATGGCAATGACACTTCTTCTCCCTGCCCTGCAATGCTCCTAAACTATACAATATAATATAGCACATTGCTGCTTCTTGCAGCCATATTTCTTGTCATGTATGTGGGGGGTGTAAATACACACTACAGCTCTCGTGTGGCATGTAACTTCCAGACGACTTGTGCAATTTCAGCATCCACTTACAGTGAGCTTACTGGAAAGTTAAATATAGGATTTGGCAAAATCAATTTTAAAGTACCACTTTAGGGGTAGAGCACATATAGGGGCTCATTAGGATCGCGGTTTTCCCCCATCCTCCGGGCCGGCGGAAGCCACCGCCGGCCCGGAGGATGCGGGAAAACCGCTGCTGAGCCTCAAAAGACCCACCGCCATATTAGGATGGCAGTGGGTCTTGAAATCTGTCCGCAGCTTTTCCGCCGCGGTCGCCTTCCGACCGCGGCGGAAAAGCTTTAATATGGCTGGCGGTGTCTATCAGACACCGCCAGCCATATTATGATGGTGTAAAATGTATGCTTTTCCGCTGCGGCTTATCTGCTGTGGAAAAGCATACGGACCTTCACTTTGGGGGCCCGTTGCGGGCCCCCTGGGTGAAGGGGGGGTGGGGGATGCGCATGGGGGTACCTATGGTACCCCCCTGCATTTGCGTGAACAAAGCAGCAGGCACCGCGCGGTGCCTGCCGCTTTGTGCATGCAAATGCACAACTTACATTTTTAACATTGCGGCGGGTGCTGCTTCAAGCAGCACCCGCCGCAATGTTAAAGATACAAGATGTGACCGCCAGGGTGGCGGTCACATCCTAATTCGGACGGAGGGAAGGCCGCTGCCCCTGCGGACGGTCCCTCCTACTCTATGGTGGCGGACAGACTCAGGTCCGTCCACCATCATAATCAGCCCCATAGTGTGCTGAATATTAATGTCACACTAAAGAGTCATAATACAGGCAAAAATATGGATTTGAAAAAAGGTAAACATCAAGGAATTCCTTGCAGAAAAGGCAACTTTGCCACACCTAGCTAAACTATTACTGTGCCATGCTACGGTTGCACCTTGTTTTTTTGTTAGAACTTTGTATGGTGTAGAATGAGGCTGGTCTGTTCGGCCAAGGGACTGTGGCCACAGGGTAAAGGTTCTCCTCTTTGTTGAGATGCTATAGAACCAGGCTCTGTGGATGGTTAACGTTAGTAGCCAATTGACTAATTTGTAACAAAAATAATAATAAAATAAGTGCTGTGGTCAATGGTTTTGCGTAAGAGTACGCAAATGATGCTGCCGTATGCTGGCGTTGCCTAATACCAAGGCTGTCGATTGTTGATTCAACCTAGAGTCTTTTTCATCCATCCCTTACAGTTCTTGTCTCTTTATCTCACTTGTGTAGTTTATTTTATATTCTTGCTTTCTCACACTTTTTCGTCGCTTTCCTGTCTCTCTCTTCCTCCTAATGTCACCCTTTTCTGCCTTTCTCTCTCTCTCGCTCTCGGTCAAAGTCTGATGAAGAAAAATAAATCCCAGTCCCCAAAATTGATTGTCACTGCCCAGGAGCTGCAACCGCCGGCATAAATTACGCCCCAATCTTGCCTTCCTCATGGATCTTATGACGTTTTGAATTATTCAATTTATTCCTGATGAGAATGTTTTATGTGTCTGCTTGGAGCAAGGCTGCCAAATGTAATTTTAACTTTGACCTAAAGTTATTAGAATTAAATTTGCGTCCAGGAGGCTGACTTGCAGCTCTCTTAATACCAACATTAATGCGACAAAGGGGAATCTATTGAGCCTGGAAAATAGAACATTCATCAAAGAGGAGCACCTGAGTGAGGAGACTCCTAAGACATGCAAGACTTCATGCGGGATTTTAAGAATATCATATTTTGTTTCCTAGAAGTTAAACCCCTCAAGGCCGGTGTAGAGGTTCCTTTATAGTGGTAAAAATGTATCCTTCAAAGAGGATTAAAATAAGGGAATTGGCGTATATTTTATCTCATCTATTTTTACCTTCAGCTCTGCTTTGGTACCAGTAAAACAGTTAAAAATTGTTTATCCTTGAATCCAGTAGTGGCCAGGGTTAAGGCAAAGTGGCGGGCGGAGGTAGGAGCTGAGGTGGGTGGGGGGTGGGATGGGGGATTGTCCGAGAAAGAAAGAAGAAAAAAAGAACTTGCCTGCAACGTCGCCGTTCTTCTGCTCCTCTTGTGGCTCCACTGCAGGCAGAGGCTCCCAGCCTCCCCTGCGGCCAATCCTGAAGCTGCTCTCATACATGAGAGCAGCTTCAGTATTAGCCTGAGCACCTTCAATTTGCGTTCCCATGGAGACTGGGTGCCTCTGCCTGCTGTCTCCAACCCGACAACGCGGCTTGGGTTGGAGACCGCTCAGTGCGCATGTGGGCTTGGTCGGCCTGAGATGGCTGGCCAAACCCACATGCGCACTGATAGCAGGGCTTACCACTCCCCTTTGTCACTGCCCCGCGAAGCCCCCACCCCCAAGATGTGGCACTTAGAATTTGAAAAAGAAACTGGTAATAAACTTGTTTAATTTTTCAACTTTTATAGCTGCAGGTGTGTGGGGGTGGGCGACGCTCCTCCGCCATAGCGGAGGAGCCACCACTGCTTGTTAGTTGCATTGCATGTTCTGCACAGAGTTCCTACTGTGCTGCGTATAACTTGAACGTTGTATTTGTAACACTGGAACTTAAGAGAAGTTTACTTACATTTTAAAACAACTTTTAGGGTTTATTGCACATTCATCATATGCAGGGTAATGAAGGAGAGTGAGACTTCTGCAATCATCTAGTTAATCCATTTTATGTCCGCTGAAGCACATTGGATCATAGTCAAAAGTTCTGTCTCTGTCCCTACACTAGGATTACTCCAGGGTGCTTGTTTCCATGTTTCTCCACGCTAGAAGGCAATCTCATGACCGTACCTGCCTGCCTTTAACAAGGACATTTCTTAACTTACCCCAGGCACAGACGATCAGCTTTTCTCCCCCTAACAATGGCCCCCAGTAAGACCGGTGACTTTAAACCTTCACCATGAGAGGACGCTCTATGGTAGAAGATTTGACACCACCTTCTGTAAACCACTTTCGAATACTGAGTGGTCCAGCAACCAGACTATCCGGCACGGAAGTCCCCGCAGTCTGCACAAGTCATCATAACCGGTGCCGTGCCTCCGGGATCCTTCTCAGCACTTGCAGGTCACCAATGGGTCTGCCTCACTGCAACACTGGTTGACGATCCTAGACTCGTTCTGCCCAGAGTAAGAATTTGGATTCTACACCAATCGGCAAACAGTCTGCAAAAGTTCGGCAAGGTATGCACCATCATTGAAGACGCCTTAATAAACCGAAGGCTGAAGTCAGTCTCCTATGTCACAGCATGATAGCTCCTTTAAGCATTTGAAAAACCTTGAGATTCTGGATCCAGTCCCAGATACACCTATTGGACAAGAACACACGAGAACTGTCGCGTCTGGTTGTTTGCATTCTTGGCTACATTCTAGCCGTTGCAGAGTACTTCGGTTTGTCCTACTGCAGGCTTGTCCAGTAAAAGGCCATGGGGGACTGGATCAATGCCACATTTTCAGAATTATCTGTGGCTTAGTAAATGAAAACTTTTAGATCATATGTTAATTGATGAGGATATCCTGAAATCCTGTCCTGGAAGTGGACTGATGTTCGTTTACCCTTTCCGAGTGTATTCCATGGATTCATTCGCCACCCCGGCGGTCGTATTAAAAAATCTTTCGCAGTATTTCAGAAGCATTCATAAGCACTCATGATTGTGCCTGAGATTGGCCTTGAATCGTCTATGGTCATATAATTGGGGTCAACTGAAGACAAGCTGCCATTACATGCCTTTTGATCCCAGAGATGAAATTCTAACGATTGGACACTTCCTCCCCGCCCCAAGGATGTCACAGTGTTAGCATGACTAGTACAAAGTTGCCCTTCCCGCACTATGTTTCTGCGTGATTCCCCCGCTGCTGGTTTCACGCCTGCTGTAAGCACTTCCACACTTTAAATAAAATTGCAGGTAATCTTAACAGGATTCCAGACCATTAATGCAATCCAGCCAGAATCGGAAGCGGATCAGAAGAGATGAAAATCCCAGGGTCATTTAAACAAAATCCTCTCCGCGCACAATTCATGCATATAAAACACATCATATCGGGCATAATACATTTGCACTTTTAAAAAAACTTTTATTTTCTTTTGTCTTTGTGAAAAGCTCTTAATTCTGGAAAATGAAATCCATTGTTTTCTCTAAGTCCATCTACAGCCATTATGAAAACTTTTTTTATTGTTCTATTTTTTTTCCAGCTAGCCATCTTGCGGATGGCTATGGCAAGCGCGATTGTTTCCCTGGAAACAAACCCATCATTTGTGTGTGCAAAGCAATTCTTTTCAGTAAGGTTTTTTTATGGGTGTAGAGTAATTGCACAGTGATTCTTCCTTCTGTAAAAAGGTTTCAGAATAGTTCAGGAACACAAATGAAAGAACTTAAGCACATAATTGAACCTGTGGGCAAGGACGTTCCATGTCCTCGCCCACAATGAAAGCTTTCGCTTAATGAATTTGCAAGGTTGTTTGACAGTAAAGTGTTGGCTTAGATCCTAGAGTTTTTTAACTATTTTTTTACTTACTTTTTTTCATTCTGAGGTTCATGCTCACTCTGCACACTGTATAAATATGATTCCTTTTAATCCAGAATGGGGCATAATTAAGCACTATTGGGGTATTAACAGTGGATATTACCTATAGGCCAGGATGTCAATCGCAAATTATTTGCCCTCTTTGTATTTATTGGCTGAGCCAACATTCAGGGCATTTCTTTTGGTAAATTTTGATCTGTTTGAGCTAGACACATATTTTTTTTTTATAATGAGTAAAACGTGTAGCCTCAGAATTGTAAAATGTATGTGTCCCAAACTGTGATACTTTTTCAGTGACCAAAGAAAGCGAGCAGCCGCATCTTTCAGACCTGGTTGTGATTTCCTGGCCTCTACCGTGATTTCTAAAATGGTAAAAATGTACAACACTTTTAATAAACTTTTTGAGTCAACAAGTCCATCAGGAGCCTGTGAAATATGACCGTAATTCAGGGTGTATTGGGCTGTCATATGGGATAGAACTGTATACGAACATGGATTGTACCTTTGAAATCGCAATAAAGATTTTTTTTTATTTAGGGCGTAGCATGAGACATTGATGCTCTGCACCAACATTTGTATGGCTTTGAATAATTTCATATTTTGAATCGAATGGACAAGTGGACCGGGCATCAGGCCTCTGTTTGTGTCACAGGAGAATTGTGGCATCTGGGTGAGGCAGTGTGCCACGGTACAAGTTGGGAATATCCTTCTTTTTGTGATTTTTAAAAAAACGTGCATTTGTATGCACAAATCGAGATTTGCACGACTACTGGACTTCTGAATGGCGCTGTTAGTCCAGATGCACGCGCCCACACTTAAGAATCTGGTGTTTTTTGTCCTACTTGACTTGATAATTCACCTTGTTCCAAGACCTGTTTCTCCCTCGCTTGTGTGTGTCGCTTCTGTAACATTTAAGAAGCAGTCTGAGTGTTGGGAAGCCCCCTCTGCCCTTCACTTGATTGCTAAAGTGTCATTTTCTGCACCCACTGACATTTACTTCTGTCTCCAAATGTGGATAATTAGAGTTCACTTAACCTCGGGGTCAGCTTGCCTCTTAATACCAGTCTACATTTTGCAATAACTGCTTTCCGTATGCCGTGCCCTGCTCTCAGGGTTGCTCATTATGCATGGGCATGTCCTGCAGGAGTCTGTCTGTGAAGGATAGATTTATTAGATTAAATAATAAAAAAATACACTGGAAACCTTGATTAAAGTTGAGATGGTATTGTCCATGTAACTTACTGCTCAGGACTGGATAAAGCATAATTTAGTAGGCCTGGTGGCTGAGTCTGCGTCCGACTTGGTCCCAGGTTCAAATCCCAGCCTGTGAACTCAGCCTTTCATCCTTCTAAAATTGATAAAATGTGTACTATTGTGTTGAGTGACAAATAGCACCTGCTTTTCAGCGCCTGGATGCCCAAGGATGAATGTGCATGTAATGGGCTCAGGAGGAATTGGCAGCCAACGTGTCTTTGTTAAAGTGGTATTTATTGATTTATACAAAGAATCAGTACAAGTCTTTCTCCTTGGCAACGTCCGACGTGGTGAACGGCTTTTATCGGACCTCCGGGCTTTGGACTTGGGGAGTTCGTCTTGACGAGTTCTCTCCCGGCTCCGACGAGGAAGTACTTCGTCCAGTTCTGTTTTGGCTCTCGGAGTGAACAAGAATAGAGAACACTAGGTGAGGGTACTGTTAAATTAGGTACTCCGATATCAGGGAAGGGGTAGTTAGGAGATCACAATCCGTGCACTAATTTATAAACCGTGGACGTTTGAGGGTAAGTGCTCGGGATAGGGTAATACCGGGACACGGGGATTCCCAGGTTATATACTGGAACCGCCCTTACGTCCAACCATCCCTTGATTCTGTCTCGTACTTGGTTGAGCCATACACCTCCCCCGGGTGTATGGCTGGGCGACCATGAGGTCGTTGGCTTCCTGGCTTGCTTCCTTCCTCCTCCGAAATTCGTCCTCTGGTCTCAGC
Organism: Lissotriton vulgaris; assembly: GCF_964263255.1. NCBI lineage: Eukaryota > Metazoa > Chordata > Amphibia > Caudata > Salamandridae > Lissotriton > Lissotriton vulgaris. The sequence goes on from NC_141700.1 coordinate 48,822,320, forward strand.
TTCCTCGTCGTACTCTCGTCTCTCTCCGTCTGTAACGTCCTTCTGCTCCTCTCGACTCGTCAACTCTCTCCCTCCGGGTGAACAAGCACACCTGTGTATCGCTTTTGTCGGTATAAGACGTCTTCACGTCTGGTTGTAGGCCCGTCCACTCATCAGCCGTCTCAAAGTTAAAGGACCAGTCCAAGTTATCGTATTCCTGCTCTTGCAATTCCACTTCGGTGTTCTGTAGGGAGCAGAAAGAGGGGGAGGAGGTAGGTGAGAGTTGGGGAACAGTCTCTGTGTCGCAAACAAGTTCAGACGGCGGACCCACGCCGTTACAGTGCGCTTTACAAATTCATGTAATGTTATTTGATAGAAGTATTTGTTACCCACCTATTATGTTAATGGAGCTGTGAAAACAACATTCAGTTGCTTGTGAGTGTGGCCGCTGCATAGTTTTTCACCAATAAACCGAACCCTAACTTTAAACTTGTAAATGCACCATTTCCACCAGAAACAACTGGTGAAAGGCGAGCAGGTAACCTTCGCCAAGTGTCAGGAGCTGCATTGCACCCAATATGTTTGTATGAACAATTGATGCATTTAAGCTCAGATTTTTTTGGGTGGCCTTGTGGAAATTATGCGGATGATGGCGGCTAATGTGGCATGTGTGGCAAATCCGTAACTATGCAGAAAATGCAACAGCCTCCGAATCGTACAATGCCAATTCGGGAAGGTTAAGCGAGCTATTACCCAGCGTCGCATGGTGCTGGACTAACCTGGCACCGGGGATCGAACCGTGAACCCTGTGGTCCTGAGTCAGCCGCCCTGCCCGCTGTGCCACACTTCTTCCCCTGACATGTATATGCCAGAAGGAAATGTGCACCTGTGGTCTGGAGTTGCAGCTCACCCCTGGGAGGGAAACAATGCACCTCCTTTCCTAGATGAGCCAGTAGGACTCAACAGTGGCAGTAGTAGTCGCAGCAGAGTAGAGAGCAGCAATCCCAACATTCGGCTGGTAGCACCAATGTTGAGCAGCACTTTGTGGTCACTTCCTTTTAAGAGGCAGATGACCTTGCCGTGGGTCTGGGGAGGAGCGTAGGTCATTAATTGTAACTGAAGTTCAGGGAGCCAAGGGTTAGGAGCAAGAAAAATGTTACGTACTCCCCTTTTTACTGCCCCCCTTCTCCCCCCCCCACTGGGTGCTCCCCTATCACACTTTGGGCCTTGCTGGCTACAGCATGACCCGCCTGGTGTTGTCCTCACTCCTCTCGTGAGATACTTTAGTGATAAAAATAATGGTGCTACAAAGCTCTGTGTAATTTACTGGTAGACATAAAGCATGGCTGCGACACTACCTTCTGTCATTGGGGAGGGAATAGCCAAAGAATTCATGGGTGCGAGGAATGTTTATGTTCATGGTGGCGAGGAGGTCCCAGCACTGCCTGGCCGTCCCTTCTGATCACATTTCACATTGTTCAAGCAGATTTTCACATATTTTCTCAGGATTTAGATTGTCTGCTGCCAGGGGTTGTCATAAAGACAGTGCTTAATTTGTGCCGGTGGATACAGGTGGCACTGGCACTACTTTTCGACCCAGAGCATGACAGAGAAATGCAGAAAGGGGAAGGAATAAAAAGCAGAGACAGGGGGGGGAGCAGAGATGAGAAGAACCCTGTAAGAGTGAGATAAAGAGACAGCACTGGAAAAAGGCAGCCTCTGTATTCTTTAGATAAAAAGACAGGAAGTGTAGGGAGTGGAAAAAAGAGGCGTGAGGTGGAATCAAGACCAGGCAGCCTCGATATTCATGAGATAGAGACAGGAAGCGTAGGGCGGTGGAAGAAAGACGCATGGGGTGGAATCAAGACCAGGCAGTCTCTTCGTTCATGAGATAAAGAGACAGGACTTGTAGACGGTGGAAGAAAGAGGCGTGAGGTGGAATCAAGACCAGGCAGCCTCGTTGTTCATGAGATAGACAGGAAGTGTATGGTGGTAGATGAAAGGGGCGTGAGGTGCAGTTGCGGCCGGCATGACTCAAGGGTGGGGGGCCGTGAGGTGTAATTGAAAAAAAATAAAAAACATAAAATGTTACTTACCGTCGCCGGCCTGGTCCCACGTTGTCTGTCCAGCGTCTCTTCTCTGAAACAGGAAGCAGCTGCAGACAGCTGCCCTCTCCTCCTCTAAGCCAATCACAACGCTGCAATGTCAGTGGTGTGATAGGCTGGGACGCCGACCACACAGGCATCTTTGGGGAGGCCATTTTCTCCATGCAACCTACATGGAGAAAAGGGAGAGTGCACATGACCGGTTTGGTCGGCCCTGGGCCTGACCAGTCAGCGCCCTCGGAGTGGGCAAGCCACTCTTCCCCTGCCCTAGAGCAGGACCACCCACCCGCCCGCCACCAACCAAACCCTTCTGCTTTCTCGCAGTGCGAGAAGCAGAAACATAAAATTGTGTTTATAGTACCATTTTATATTTCTACTTTTCGCACTGCAAGAAAGAAGTGAGGCGACACTCCCCCTCCCACATGGAGGAGCCGCCCTTGGTGAGGTGGAATCAAGTCGAGGGAGCCTCAATGTTCATGAGCTAAAGAGAAGGGAAGTGGAGGGTGGAGGAAGAAATAGGCATGGGGTGGAATCAAGACCAGGCAGCCTCAGTGTTCAGGAACCCAGAGTTTAGCAGCTCCTTCAGTAGGTTTTTAGATCAACCTGGGTCCCTGCACTTAATTATTCATATATTTAGTAGCGAGGAAGAGCTGCCAGATTTACTCAGATAAAATTAATATAGCATTCAGAAGCACTGAGGGTTCAGCCCTCGAAACGACAAAAATGCAATATGAAGCGCTACATAAAATGGAATATATTATCAATAATATGATTGTTATTACTAAAGGCAAGAACACGTAAGTATAGATTTTTGGGGACACTCCTGACTCCGGCCCTTCTGTAGACTTACCCTCTAGTGAAATGGTTCATCACGAGGCACTCTCAAACAGGAAAGGTGCCCAGAAGCCGTATAAGCAATATACGATGAGCTATCTAAAAATGCCAGAACGCAGTTTTTCATCTGGAACTCGGCGTCTACATCGCCATGACAGCGGGTGAGGGGCTGCCTGCCTCGGCGCCCACCCCCACAGCGTGAATTGATAACCCAGCTCGAGGCACTTGGAAAGCATGCATGCGGCCGCGATCTGCGCCTGTGCGGCAAAGTCGCAAGTGGGCGGGTTTATGACGGCCCCCAGCCGTCATCAGCACACGAGCGCCGTAGTGCATTTCGGCTGGGGGTCATCATCAGCATGCAAGGGGTCAAAGCCGCTCGGAGGCTCCGTGTTTCCACAACAATCCTCAACAGCTCACCGGGAGCGCCAGAACTGCAGATTAAACGCTGCTAACTCGCCCTTGATTGATTCCAGTGCGAACTGGCTTTTTATGCAGATAGTTTACAACTGTTAGGAGTGGATAAAGTGCGTTCTGACGAGGCCCATGATGTTCCGAAGTGTTAAGTTACCAGCGGCGGGGCTGCACAAATCTGGAGCCAGAGACGGCTTTAATGGTTGATTAAAGCCCGGAGTTCAGACATGCGGCGGGGCCTGCCTGGGTACGCCTGCTCTGTGCGCACACTCAGGGCTGACGCCGGCTATGAAGGATGCGTGCTCATCTTTCTTCAGCGAGGGAGGGCTGCTAGCCTTTTGCTTGTAGCATTCCATTCCATCGTTTCTTGCTCTGAACGGACGCAAGGGCATGCCCCCTGCCTCGGTTATTCATTTATTTTGTAATAGTGTGCACCGCAGAACTCCTTTGCTAAAGAGCCTTGTGGCTTTTTGGTCATAGTGTGGGAAATAGTTACTCTGAGAGAGTTAGACTGACAGTCAGACGAAGGCACACAGACTGCTGCAGGGATGCAATCAAAGTCACCCGAGGCAGCGAGCGGCTGATTGTGTCCATTGGGGAAGCCACAGATTTATATTGAGGCACATGCACAGTTACAATGAGGTAGTCACAGTGACACGGATACAAATACACAGTTACATTGAGGTAGATACACAGTGAGGCTGAGATAAATACCCCGTTTCATTGAGGTAGATGCACAGTGAGGCTGAGATAAATACCCCGTTTCATTGAGGTAGATGCACAGTGAGGCTGAGATAAATACGCCGTTTCATTGAGGTAGATACACAGTGATACTGAGATAATACCCAGTTACATTGAGGTACATGCACAGTGACGTTGAGATAAATACCTCGTTCATTGAGGTAGATGCACAGTGAGGCTGAGATAAATACCCTGTTTCATTGAGGTAGATGCACAGTGATGTTGAGATAAATACCCTGTTTCATTGAGGTAGATGCACAGTGAGGCTGAGATAAATACCTGTTTCATTGAGGTAGATGCACAGTGAGGCTGGGATAAATACGCCGTTTCATTGAGGTAGATATACCGCGACGTTGAGATAAATACCCCGTTTCATTGAGGTAGATGCACAGTGAGGCTGAGATAAATACACCGTTTCATTGAGGTAGATACACAGTGATACTGAGATAATACCCAGTTACATTGAGGTACATGCACAGTGACGTTGAGATAAATACCCTGTTTCATTGAGGTAGATGCACAGTGAGGCTGAGATAAATACCCCGTTTTATTGAGGTAAATACACAGTGACATTGAGATAAATACACCATTTCATTGAGGTAGATGCACAGTGAAGCTGAGCTAAATACCCTGTTTCATTGAGATAGATGCACAGTGACGTTGAGATAAATACCCCATTTCATTGAGGTAGATGCACAGTGAGGCTGAGATACATACCCTGTTTCATTGAGGTAGATGCACAGTGAGGCTGAGATAAATATCCTGTTTCATTGAGGTAGATGCACAGTGACGTTGAGATATAAACCCTGTTTCATTGAGGTAGATGCACCGTGACGTTGAGATAAATACCCCATTTCATTGAGGTAGATGCACAGTGAGGCTGCGATAAATACCCTATTTCATTGAGGTAGATGCACAGTGAGGCTGAGATAAATACCCCTTTTCATTGAGGTAGATACACAGTGATACTGAGATAAATACCCAGTTACAATGAGGTTAATGCACAGTGACGTTGAGATAAATACCCCTTTTCATTGAGGTAGATGCACAGTGAGGCTGAGATAAATACCCTGTTTCATTGAGGTAGATGCACAGTGAGGCTGAGATAAATATCCAGTTACATTGGTGTAAATGCACAGTGATGTTGAGATAAATACCCCGTTTCAATTGAGGTAGATACACAGTGGCGCTGAGAGAAATACACCGTTTCATTGAGGTAGATACACAGTGATACTGAGATAATACCCAGTTACATTGAGGTACATGCACAGTGACGTTCAGATAAATACCCTGTTTCATTGAGGTAGATGCACAGTGAAGCTGAGCTAAATACCCTGTTTCATTGAGATAGATGCACAGTGACGTTGAGATAAATACCCCATTTCATTGAGGTAGATGCACAGTGAGGCTGAGATACATACCCTGTTTCATTGAGGTAGATGCACAGTGAGGCTGAGATAAATACCCTGTTTCATTGAGGTAGATGCACAGTGACGTTGAGATATAAACCCTGTTTCATTGAGGTAGATGCACCGTGACGTTGAGATAAATACCCCGTTTCATTGAGGTAGATGCACAGTGAGGCTGAGATAATTACCCCGTTTCATTGAGGTAGATGCACAGTGAGGCTGAGATAAATACCCCTTTTCATTGAGGTAGATACACAGTGATACTGAGATAAATACCAAGTTACAATGAGGTTAATGCACAGTGACGTTGAGATAAATACCCCTTTTCATTGAGGTAGATGCACAGTGAGGCTGAGATAAATACCCTGTTTCATTGAGGTAGATGCACCGTGACGTTGAGATAAATACTCCGTTTCATTGAGGTAGATGCAAAGTGAGGCTGAGATAAAAACCCTGTTACATTAAGGTAGATACACAGTGACGCTGAGATAAATACACCGTTACATTGAGGCAGATACACAGCGACGTTGAGATAAATGCACCGTTTTATTGAGGTAGATACACAGTGATACTGAGATAAATACACCGTTACATTGAGGTAGATACACAGTGACGCTTAGATAAATACACAGTTTTCATTGAGGTAGATACACAGTGATACTGAGATAAATACTCAGTTATATTGAAGTAGATACACAGTGACGTTGATATAAATACCCCGTTTCATCAAGGTAGATACACAGTGACGTTGAGATAAATACCCCATTTCATTGAGGTAGATATACAGTGACGTTGAGATAAATAGCCTGTTTCGTTGAGGTAGATACACAGCAACATTGAGATAAATACCCTGTTTCATTGCAGTAGATACACAGCGATGTTGAGATAAATTCCCCGTTTCATTGAGGTAGATCCACAGCGACGTTGAGATAAATACCTCGTTTCAATGAGGTAGATACACAGTGATGTTGAGATAAATATCTCGTTTCATTGAGGTAGATATACCGCGACGTTGAGATAAATATCTCGTTTCATTGAGGTAGATATACCGCGGCGTTGAGATAAATACCCCGTTTCATTGAGGTAGATATACCGCGACGTTGAGATAAATACCCCGTTTCATTGAGGTAGATGCACAGTGAGGCTGAGATAAATACACCATTTCATTGAGGTAAATACACAGTGACATTGAGATAAATACACCATTTCATTGAGGTAGATGCACAGTGAAGCTGAGCAAAATACCCCGATTCATTGAGATAGATGCACAGTGACGTTGAGATAAATACCCCATTTCATGGAGGTAGATGCACAGTGAGGCTGAGATACCCTGTTTCATTGAGGTAGATGCACAGTGAGGCTGAGATAAATACCCTGTTTCATTGAGGTAGATGCACAGTGAGGCTGAGATAAATACCCTGTTTCATTGAGGTAGATGCACAGTGACGTTGAGATATAAACCCCGTTTCATTGAGGTAGATGCACCGTGACGTTGAGATAAATACCCCGTTTCATTGAGGTAGATGCACAGTGAGGCTGAGATAAATACCCCGTTTCATTGAGGTAGATGCACAGTGAGGCTGAGATAAATACCCCTTTTCATTGAGGTAGAAACACAGTGATACTGAGATAAATACCCAGTTACAATGAGGTTAATGCACAGTGACGTTGAGATAAATACCCCTTTTCATTGAGGTAGATGCACAGTGAGGCTGAGATAAATACCCTGTTTCATTGAGGTAGATGCACAGTGAGGCTGAGATAAATACCCTGTTTCATTGAGGTAGATGCACAGTGACGTTGAGATATAAACCCTGTTTCATTGAGGTAGATGCACCGTGACGTTGAGATAAATACCCCGTTTCATTGAGGTAGATGCACAGTGAGGCTGAGATAAATACCCCGTTTCATTGAGGTAGATGCACAGTGAGGCTGAGATAAATACCCCTTTTCATTGAGGTAGCTACACAGTGATACTGAGATAAATACCCAGTTACTATGAGGTTAATGCACAGTGACGTTGAGATAAATACCCCTTTTCATTGAGGTAGATGCACAGTGAGGCTGAGATAAATACCCTGTTTCATTGAGGTAGATGCACAGTGAGGCTGAGATAAATACCCAGTTACATTGGTGTAAATGCACAGTGATGTTGAGATAAATACTCCGTTTCAATTGAGGTAGATACACAGTGACGCTGAGATAAATACACACTTTTCATTTAGGTAGATACACAGTGATACTGAGATAAATACCCAGTTACATTGAGGTAGATACACCGTGACACTGAGATAAATACACCGTTTAATTGAGGTAGATACTCAGTGATACTGAGATAAATACCCATTTATATTGAGGTAGATACACAGAGACGTTGAGATAAATACCCAGTTTAATTGAGGTAGAGACACAGTGACGGTGAGATAAATACCCCGTTTCATTGAGGTAGATACACAGTGACATTGAGATAAATACACCATTTCATTGAGGTAGATACACAGTGACCTTGAGATAAATACACTGTTTCATTGAGGTAGATACACAGTGACACTGAGATAAATACACCGTTTCATTGAGGCAGGTACACAGTGACACTGAGATAAATACACTGTTACATTGAGGTAGATACACAGTGACGCTGAGATAAATACACCGTTACATTGAGGCAGATACACAGCGACGTTGAGATAAATGCACCGTTTCATTGAGGTAGATACACAGTGATACTGAGATAAATACACCGTTACATTGAGGTAGGTACACAGTGACGCTTAGATAAATACACCGTTTTCATTGAGGTAGATACACAGTGATACTGAGATAAATACCCAGTTATAGTGAGGTAGATACACAGTGACGTTGAGATAAATACCCCGTTTCATTGAGGTAGATACACAGTGATGGTGAGATAAATAGTCTGTTTCATTGAGGTAGATACACAGCAACATTGAGATAAATACCCCATTTCATTGAGGTAGATACACAGCGACGTTGAGATAAATACCTTGTTTCATTGAGGTAGATACACAACGACGTTGAGATAAATACCTTATTTTATTGAGGCAGATACACAGTGACATTGAGATAGATACACAGTGATGCTGAGATGAATACACTGTTTCATTGAGGTAGATACACAGCGATGGTGAGATAAATACACGTTTCATTGACGTAGATACACAGTGACGTTGAGATAAATACCCCGTTTCATTGAGGTAGATACACAGTGATGTTGAGATAAATACCCTGTTTCATTGAGGTAGATACACAGTGACGTTGAGATAAATACCCCATTTCATTGAGGTAGATACACAGCGATGCTGAGATACATACACGTTTCATTGACGTAGATACACAGTGACGTTGAGATAAATACCCTGTTTCATTGAGGTAGATACACAGTGACGTTGAGATAAATACCCTGTTTCATTGAGGTAGATACACAGTGACGTTGAGATAAATACCCCATTTCATTGAGGTAGATCCACTGCGACGTTGAGATAAATACCCCATTTCATTGAGGTAGATCGACTGCGACGTTGAGATAAATACCCCGTTTCATCGAGGTAGATACACAGTGACGTTCAGATAAATAGCCCGTTTCATTGAGGTAGATACACAGCGACGTTAAGATAAATACCTCGCTTCTTTGAGGTAGATACACAGCGACGTTGAGATAAATATACCGTTTCATTGAGGCAGATACACAGTGACGCTGAGATAAATACACCGTTTTATTGAGGCAGATACACAGTGACGCTGAGATAAATACACTGTGTCATTGAGGTAGATACACAGCGATGCTGATATAAATACACCGTTTCATTGACGTAGATACACAGTGATGTTGAGATAAATACCCTGTTTCATCGAGGTAGATACACAGTGACATTGAGATAAATACCCCGTTTCATTGAGGTAGATACACAGCGACGTTGATAATACCTTGTTTCATTGAGGTAGATACACAGCGACGTTGAGATAAATACCTAGTTTCATTGAGGCAGATACACAGTGACGTTGAGATAAATACCTCGTTTCATTGAGGCAGATACACAGTGACGCTGAGATAAACACATCGTTACATTGAGGTAGCTACACAGTGACGCTGAGTTAAATACACCGTTTCATTGAGGCAGATACACAGCGACGTTGAGATAAATACACCGTTTCATTGAGGTAGATACACAGTGACGCTGATAGAAATACCCCATTTCATTGAGGCAGATACACAGTGACGTTGAGATAAATACACCATTTCATTGAGGTAGATACACAGTGACACTGATAGAAATACACCGTTACATTGAGGTAGATACACAGTGACGCTGAGATAAATACACTGTTTCATTGAGGTAGATACACAGTGACGTTGAGATAAATACCCTGTTTCATTGAGGTAGATACACAGTGACGTTGAGATAAATACCCCATTTCATTGAGGTAGATACACAGTGACGTTGAGATAAATACCCCATTTAATTGAGGTAGATACACAGTGACGTTGAGATAAATAGCCCATTTCATTGAGGTAGATACACAGCGACATTGCGATAAATAAGCCGTTTCATTGAGGTAGATACACAGCGACGTTGAGATAAATACTCTGTTTCATTGAGGTAGATGCACAGTGACGTTGAGCTAAATACCCGCTTCATTGAGGTAGATACACGGCAATGTTGAGATAAATAAGCTGTTTCATTGAGGTAGATACACAGCGACGTTTAGATAAATACCCAGTTTCATTGAGGTAGATACACAGCGACGCTGAGATAAATACCCCGCATCATTGAGGTAGATATACAGTGACGCTGAGATAAATACCCCGTTTCATTGAGGTAGATACACAGTGACGTTGAGATAAATACCCTGCTTCATTGAGGTAGATACACAGTGACATTGAGATAAATAGCCCGTTTCATTGAGGTAGATGCACAACTACGTTGAGATAAATACCCCATTTCATTGCAGTAGATACACAGTGACGTTGAGATAAATAACCCGTTTCTTTGAGGTAGATACACAGCGACGTTGAAATAAATACCTTGTTTCATTGAGGTAGAGATACATCGTGATATTGAGGCAGACGTGAAGAGTCTAATTTGTAAAGGAACAAGCGCCAGGGTCTATATTTGTTAATAGGGGTCCTGCGACATTGCTGCCGAATGTGGGGGTTGCTGAGTACCAAAGCTATCTGATCTCGAATCCACCTCATGCCTCATTCGACTGCCAACATACCCTCCCTGACTCTTTACCTCACTCATGCAGGGTCTTTTATCATCCATGCATTCGTTTTGTTGTTGTCCTTCTGTCTTTCTCTTCATCCTTCCTTCCTCTTTGCTCCCTTCGTCTCTCTTGTTCTGGGTCAAAGTGGGGTGGTGAAATGTAAGTGCCAGTCTTCAAAAGATGAGTGCTAATGGGCCCCACCGGCAAGCACCGGCTCACATTAGGCACTGCAGTCATGGTGGTATTAGGACAGATATAGTTAAATTGAGGTATAAACATGGTTTCACTGAGGTAGATTCAGATTTACATTGAGGCAGGCACACAGTTAAATTGAAGTATATACATAGTTTTATGGAGGTAGAAGCAGAGTTACACTGAGTCAGGCACTGAGTTCAATTGAGGTAGAAACCGAGTTACACCGAGTCAGAGAACTAAGTTCAATTGAGGTAGAAAGAGAGTTACACTGAGTCAGGCACTAAGTTAATTTGAGGTAGATACAGAGTTACATTTAGGCAGGCACACAGTTACATTGAGGTTGATACAGAGTTGCATTGAGGATGACATGGTTCTAGTGAGGCAGTCGAAGGATTACGCCGAAGCAGGCACACTGTTATGCTGAGACTGATACGTATTTGCATTGAAACAGATATAGTGTTCCATGTATAACCCAGTATATACTGTGGTGACCCAGGTTCCCCGGTCTGTAGCTCCCTTGGTATGGGATCAGCTGGTATCTCAGGGCATTCCCCTGGGCATCTGCCAAGGTTTGCCATCTTGCATTTGTGAACAACAGCAGCATTTGATTGTCACAATGCTTGTGCAGACATTGCAAAAATAGAAGTGGTTCTGCAGGTTGGGGTGTAGCTTTGTTGTTGATAAGCCCAAGGGCAGGTTGGTCCAGCCTCAGGGGCTGAGCCTGCAGAGTAGTAAAGTTAGTTGTATTTATAGGTTATGTTCGTTTCCGAGGTCATAGTGCGCCACGGCCACCTATCCCCTCCCAGCGAATGCAAGGACTTCTTCATATGTACAGAAATATAATCTTGATTGGTCCTTTCTCTATCAGTTTGGTAGATCCCAGATGACATGTGATCACGGTGCTGAAGTTCTGTTCGGTCTCCCTCTCCCCTGGAGAACAATGCTTGTCTGCCCCTTACTTCTTACTTTAGTGTATTTTAGAGAAGCAGTGCCCTCTTCTGAAAACACCCTTCTAATTAATAACCAACCCTGCAGAGCAATAATATATTTATTATATGATTGCCTAACTAGAGAATTTAAGATTATGACAAGACTGCAGTGCTTAATTTGAGCCGGTATTTTCCAGTACTCCGCACTGACAGTTAACTGCCAGCACCAGCTTTAATGACAGTCCACCACATGGTGGCGCTGCCTGTCTAATTTTGAGATGAGCAAAAGAGTTTATAATAAGTCAATACATATTAGAAATGAATAATACCTGCTGCTCACACCATTATTATAGCTTTGGGTCGCCTGGAATAATCTGAATTGTCACACGTTTAGGAGTACGGAGGCCAGTAGTTGTATTGGTGCTATCAGTGGTAGTGCTGACAGGGACAATGGGTGGTGCTGGCTGCAGTGGCCCCCCTAGAAGGGCCCTGGAACTCATATTATTTTACAAATTAAGCTCCAAGAGGTATAAAATGTAAGAGATGTTTCTATATTCCAAGTGCCCTACTATGTTGAGAACTTTGAGATGAATATACGAAATTAAATGATAGCCACTTGAAAAAAAAATGTTGGGGCAGATAATGAAGTCTGTTTCCTACTGTAAACACAAGTACAACCCTGTGTCCAAATACTAAATATATTAACACCCTCTAGTTAATATTCCCACACTTTAGTATCTGAACAGACCAATCAAGAGGGGAAAGATGACCACTTAACTTTTGCAAAGTGTTAGGAGCTTCACTGAATTCCGTATGCAAAGTTTGCGTTAACTTTTGATAGTATACGTGGAGAACAAGATCTTGTGTAAAGACGCTGCATAGTGGCATAATTCTAGTGCAAAACACACAAGATGATGGATGGAATGTTGCACAATGGCAAAACATTCACCCCCAGTTACAGATCTGGGTTTAATCCATCGTTCTTTTGCTCACCACGCCACCCCAGTTCAGACATGGCCATATGCAAATCAGTCTTGACCCTGTGCCTCATGGGAACAGTCAAGACCGAACTGCCATTCCATGTCTTCCCTGGACCGGAATCAAGCATCCTCGGACCGGTTTCTGGCTATCAGCCATCTCCAGCCAGGATAGCTTGACTCCAGTGGCTTAGTGAGCAAGGGACCCACGTCTGGGCATATCCTTCCCACATAGGGTGAACAGCAAAACACACAAGATGATAGACGGAATGTTGCACAATTGGCCATGTCTGAACTGGGGTGGCTTGGTGAGATTAAACCCAGATCTGTGACTGGGGGTGAATGCTTTGCCATTGTTCAACATTCTGTCCATCATATTGTGTGTTTTATAATTCTAGTGCACCAGACTATGGAAAACCACAGGGGAGTCTGTTTTCAGCATTGCTTATTCAGAGTACAATGCTCTCCAAACCATCCTAGTGTTACTGCTGCCATGAACAAATAAACAATATTTAATATGTCTGCTAACGTTAGTGCCATGTTTGCAGATATTTTAAATATTGTCTATAAAAACACCTGTTTAAGGCGCAGTAGCAGTCGTCAAATATGTTCTTGTAGAAAATTCACTGTATCTGTCTGTAAGCTTGTTAATTTTTTATGAACAAAGGTAACTGAGTAACAACAGCGACACCTCACGCCATTTTTTGTGCATGTTTCGATCTTAACCGTGTCATATAACAATGTAATTTAGTTTGCTTGACTGAAAAAACTCATTACCAGAGGTAATATATCATGTTTCACAAGTCTTTATTTGCATGCTTTGATGTGTTTCCATTATAAGTAACATGCCCTTTGTCTGGTATAAATACATGGCTTGGCGGGCTTCTGTCGTGAATGGTCATTTACGGATTACTTTTGTTGTTGCAGTTTTATATATAACACGAAGCCAACCGAAGGTATTACAGAGATGTATATGAGCACCAGTTACATTACACAAGGACACATTCATTTTTGGTAGGCACAGGGAAGTTGAGTGATTTGCCCAGAAACACAGGATGTTGAGTCGAACTTGGATCTTACCGTCAAAGTCTGCAGCTCTGGCCATTACACCCCATCCACTGCATTCAATTCCCCTAAGGTTTTCTCTGGAGCAAATTTGAAAAGAAGACTAAAACATCTAAACTTTACACATTTCGCCTTGAGCCCTACTCACTAAGGTGAGCGCTGGAGCAGATATGAAGTGAATGGGTCACAGATTCATGATGCCCTTGGGCAATTCAATCTGAATCTCTTTAGCACATACCTATAAAACGATGCAGATTAATAAATGGAGAAGGCCGTACTGATGAAAGCTTAATTTGTGCCGGTGTTTGAAGGTGCTGGGCACTGGCACTGATATTTGGTGAATTAGACTGATATTTCAAAATCAGACGTCTCAGGCTTCAGAGATAAAGCAGTGCTTAATTTCTAAAAGAATAAGTAAGTGTTGGGCGTCAAACGTTTTGCTCAGAATCACACGGCTAATGCTAGTGAAGGTTGGTGTGCCGAAACCATGGCTGCACCGTCTTGATTCCATCGCATGCCTTTTTCATCCACCACTGACACTTCCTGTCTCTCTATCTCATGAATACCGAGGCCGCCTGGTCTTGATTCCACCTCATGCCTCTTTCTTCCACCCCCTACACTTCCTGTCTCTTTATCTCATGAATACCGAGGCTGCCTGGTCTTGATTCCACCTCATGCCTCTTTCTTCCACCCCCTACACTTCCTGGCTCTTTATCTCATAAACACCGAGACTGCCTGGTATTGATTCCACCTCATGCCTCTTTCTTCCACCCCCTACACTTCCTGTCTCTTTATCTCATGAACATCGAGACTATCCGGTCTTGTTTCCACCACATGCCTCTTTCTTCCACCCCCTACACTTCTTGCCGCCTAATCTCATGAATACCGAGGCCGCCTGGTCTTGATTCCATCTCATGCCTCTTTCTTCCACCCCCTACACTTCCTGTCTCTTTATTTCATGAATACCGAGGCTGCCTGGTCTTGATTCCTCCTCATGCCTCTTTCTTCCACCCCCTACACTTCCTGTCTCTTTATCTCATGAATACCGAGGCCGCCTGGTCTTGATTCCTCCTCATGCCTCTTTCTTCCACCCCCTACACTTCCTGTCTCTTTATTTCATGAATACCGAGGCTGCCTGGTCTTGATTCCTCCTCATGCCTCTTTCTTCCACCCCCTACACTTCCTATCTCTTTATCTCATGAATACTAAGGCTGCCTGGTCTTGATTCCACCGCATGCCTCTTTCTTCCACCCCCTTACACTTCCTGTCTCTTTATCTCATGAACACCAAGGCTGCCTGGTCTTGATTCCACCTCATGCCTCTTTCTTCCACCCCCTACACTTCCTGTCTCTTTATGTCATGAATACTGAGACTGCCTGGTCTTGACTCCACCTCATGCCTCTTTCTTTCACCCCCTACACTTCCTGCCGCTTTATCTCATGAATACTGAGGCCGCCTGGTCTTGATTCCACCTCATGCCTCTTTCTTCCACCCCCTACACTTCCTGTCTCTTTATTTCATGAATACCGAGGCTGCCTGGTCTTGATTCCGCCTCATGCCTCTTTCTTCCACCCCTTACACTTCCTGTCTCTTTATCTCATGAATACAGAGGCCGCCTGGTCTTGATTCCACCTCATGCCTCTTTCTTCCACCCTCTACACTTCCTGTCTCTTTATCTCATGAATACAGAGGCCGCCTGGCCTTGATTCCCCCTCATGCCTCTTTCTTTCACCACCAGCATTCACTGCCTCTTTACCTCACTCTTACAGGTTATTTTTCATCCCTGCTTTCTCCCTTGACGAGAGTGTTTTCTTCTTTTTAGCATTCATTCCTTCTGTTCCCCCTTTTGTGCTCTAGGGCAAAATAGGTTGAGGAAAAATAAGTGCCAGTGGCCACCACCTGCAACACCCACAAAAATAAGGGACTGAAAATGCAGAATATGGAGAAAGAAGGAAGAAGAGGAAGGCAGGAAATCCGTGACAACATGTGAAAGCAGAGATGAAAAAAGAACCTGTGGGGCTGAGATAAACAGACAGTGTGGGTTGGTGGAAGAAAAAGTGAGGTGGGACCGGGGAGACCTGTTAAATGGGAACCTTGGCAACCACCAGCACCGAAGACCTCACAGGAAAATCTTCAGGCTCCAGCACATATTTGTTTATTGACATATTTTACACATTGAGTGTAGGAAGGTGGATACCTGACTATGGTTGCCCCCAACTTTTTGCCTGGTGTTTTGCTGGTTTTCCGACTTAGTTGGCCTGGGACCCTGCCAATCAGGACCCCAGGCCTACTGCTCTCTCTATAAAATGGATTCCATGTACCCTAGGTACATATCCAATTGGTACTGGGCCACCTTATCAGACCCTGTAACTCAGGGCATAGGTGTACCCAGGGCCTACCAGGGGCTGCAGCATGTATTATGCCACCCCTGGCTGGCCATCTAAATCTGACACAACTGGCTGCACGACAGCTGGGGCAAGGTGGTGTAAACACCCTTTGCTTTAGATATAGTATACCTATATCTAACCCTAAAATGGACACCCGTATTCCTATCAGTCACTCCTATGGCAGGCCTTGACAATCCTGAAGGCAGAGTGCTTGGAATCGTGTAAGATGGTGCTCTGGCATGAGCTGAGCCCGTTTGCAGCTTGCGGAACCAAGTCCTAATAGCTGTTCCATGATAACGCATACCATATACTCTTAAATGCATTATAATCCTCGCGGTTAAATGCCAACTCTGGTATCGCTTTATCAAAACATGTCGAGTAAGGTGTCATACGAATTGGAATACTAACCCCTCGCCAATTCTGGTGACGGGGTTAGCATTCCACCCTTCTAGAGGGACACGACATGTATGTAACTGTGAACCCCGGTTAAAGTTAACTCAAGCCTCAGCATCACAAAATGGATGCTGCCACCACAGACACAAGTCTGACCTCCTGCTGCTGGGAGTCCTTCCAGCGAGGGAGGCTTGGACAAAGGGTTTCCTGTCAGAGGCAGTGCTAGCACCATCCCAGACAGGGTTTTGTGTATCCTGGGTAGGCAGGGCTTTAGAGGAAGGTGACTGCAAGTGGCACCCCGGTGCTCACTATGCATCTGCCGGCTAGAACCAGTTCCAGGGGCACACCAGCCCATGAGCTGGGGAAAGTCCGGCATGGGAGAGGGGTGTAACCACCCCCCTTCCTGGTCCCACCCATGGGCAGGACCTAGTTGCGTGCCAGCCCCTTTTCCTAGTATAAAGATAGGAGCGGGCCCCCTTCCAAATTAGATCATCTTTGAATCAAGACACTACTTTCTACGAAAGGAGCTCTCGACTTCTTCTTAAGATTTCTCCCTTGTGACTAAGGAGTAGTCACCCTGCATCCGCAGGCACCATATAAGAACACTGCGGTTTGCTGCACGTCCTTCCTCCGGAATCCGACCGACCAGCACGATGAGACCCGGCTTCCCTGGCACCTCTGACCTCTACCTACCTCTACAGCTAAGCTGAGAACCGTAGGTGCGACGAGACCTCGAGGGACCGGCCCTCATCAGAACTGCACGACTTCTATCCAGCACGACCGCCGAGGGATCCTCTGGTGAGTGCTTTGGGGTCCGAGAAGCCCTGACCCTGAGCAGCTCCAGCACCGAAGTCCAGCCCCCCCAGAATCCACGAGATCTGCGTGGGGCCCTTCTGCTTTTTGCTGCTCACCGCGTTGTCTGGCTACTAGCCCGCTGGCTTGTGACCTTCCCGACGACGACCGACGACATCACCACTGCTAGTCTGGTTGCTCCAGACTGGCCCTTGCTCCCTTCCAAAAGAGAAGCACCCCGGACCCTCCTGGTCCACTCCGGACGCCATTTCAGGTCCACCGCGTGGGCTTGAATTTGCCAAGACTTGTTGCCCCAATCCTGGGTCCAGCGACGTCGACAGCATCAACCATCGTGGGATAGCTCGCACCTCCATCCTGGTCGCCGACAATGCCTCCTGGTCCGTGAGACTGCAGAGCCCAGCGTCGCCCACTCACCTGGTCGAGGTGACTTCGCCCGGTGCCATCCTGGTGCCCACACAATCACTGGCTAGTTATTAAGAACTTGGTCCCCTCTGCTTTCAGGTGTCATCCATCTTCGATCCAGGCTTGGATCACTTCGAACTTCAACACTGGTCGCCTGTCAGCAACTTCTTTCTTCAGGCTCCATAGACTGCAACGAGGATTCCCGACGTCTTTTCAGACCTATGCAGCCGCAGCCCCTGGGCTAGGTAACTTCGGCATTTCGGTGCCCCAGCATAGCCTCACTATCCAAGGGTCCAGATCCTTTTTCGTTTTCAGCCTAACTAGTCGGATTCGTCCGATATCCTTAACTTTGCTTTTACTAGCCTCCATAGACTTTGTCCCGCATCCCGCGTGAGAGTGCACACTCTGCACCCGAGTCCCCTAGGCCTCCTACTAGTAATCTGAAGGTTCAGTAACATAGTCCTAGCGATCCCAAAGCCTATTAGCCCAGTACTTACCTGCTAGTAATTTCGCATTCCACTTTTATAGTATATGGTTTTTCGTGCCCCTCGGGCATTTGTGTAAATTGTGCAACTTAAAGTATTTTCGTAAGAGTTTTGTTGTGTGCTTAGTACCCTGTCCTCATAAAGAGTACAGGGCTGTTGTGATCTAAATAAATACACTGTTTATTTTCATAACACTTGTGTGGTGTCCTTTCACTTGGTGTTCAAGGGGTATAAGTGATGGTATAACAGCTGGCTTAACACGCCCTCTAGAGTTTAGCCCGAAGACTGCTCGTATCCATGCTACTAGGATAGCTGGTCTATAAGGTTGACTTACAACCAATCATCAATAAGGGTTGTTTGGACTGATACAAAGTGCTCACTAGAATAGTGAACATTATATATCAGGCCAACTTCTCAAATTGGTGAGCAGCGGTTGGGATTTGAGCTTGCTGTTGTTTTACCACACGTATCCTAAGAATATCATTTGAAAGATCACATAAGTACCAAGGTACATATAACTTAGCTTAGAATACTCTGAGTTCTACTGAACCAGCTGTTGTAGTTCAACAGGGCCTAGCACACCCTGACTACAACTCTTAGCAAGGGATCAGTAGGCAAACAAATAGTGTAGGTAGGTGCATCACTTACACCACACTAGAAGCATGTCTAACCACGGAGAGTCTTCAGAGACCCCTCTTGTGGTTGTGGACCCTCCACAGGTCCCTTCCAGATATTCTGCTCTTAGCTTCCAGGAGATGAGACAAATCTGTGTATCCAGGAAGCTAAAACAGGGTTCTAACCCTACCATTCCTTTTCTGATTGGTCTCTTAGAGACTTATGATGCCAGGAGGACTGCCAACACAGATCCTTCTCATCCAGATGGGAATATGCCCCTCTTAGAGGGAACCACTGGTGACCCTGACCGCCACCTCCAGGCAGCAGATGATGCAGAGGAGGAGGAGGAAGAGGAGTTATCAGGGGATGAGGCAGACAAGGGACAGGTAGAAGTCAGGAGACTCACCAGGTCCAACTTAAGTAGGCATGAGAATGGATTTGGGGGACCCCCAGGGCCACTCTCAGGCAGACTTAACATTGGGAGTGGACGAGTTAGGTCTCTATCCAGAGGCTCTAACAGATCCATTCGAACCAATGGCTCTCAGACCTCTTCTCACAGAGGGATGACATCCCCTCAGAGGAGAGAGCATGAAGCAAAAATGAAGGAAGTCAATCTGAGGATTGAAAGGGAAGAACTTGCCCTGGCCAAAGAGAGACTTGCCTTTGCTAGAGAGCAGAAATTGTGTGGGGCAGACCACACTGGTGGCAGCATTCTCCCAAGAGAAAAAGACAGGAGTTTAGACACTAGACACCTGAGTAAGATAGTGCCCCCCTTTAAACAAGGGGATGACATCCACAAATGGATGACTGCTTTGGAGAGGGCCTGCACTGTACAGTGTGTCCCCCAGAGTCAGTGGGCAGCTATCTTGTGGCTCTCCTTTGAAGGCAAAGGTAGAGATAAGCTCCTCACTACTAGAGTTGAGGATGCTAACAATTACCAAGTCCTGAAGAATACACTGGTTGATGGGTTTGGTGTAACCACTGAACAGTACAGGTTGATGTTCAGAGACACCCAGAAAACTCAGTCTCAGGATTGGGCTGACTTTGTTGATTGTGCCACTAAGGCTTTTGAAGGCTGGCTACTGGGAAGTAAGGTTACTGATTTCAAAGGATTGTACAATCTAATTATGAGAGAGCAAATCTTAAGTAATTGTCAGAACCAGTTATTACACCAGCAACTGGTAGACTCTGATCTGACCTCTCCACAAGAATTGGGTAAGAGGGCAGACAAATGGGTCAGAACCAGGGTCAGGCCTAAGAACCAGGGTGGTGACCAAAAGAAGGAATCAACCAAGCCTCAAGAGAAGGGTGGGAATAAATCTTCTGATCAAACCACAGGGCCCCAAAATTCCTCTGAAAAGGGTGGGTCCCAAACTTCTCCCAAAACAGAAAGGAAACCTTATTGTCATACCTGCAAACAGGTAGGCCATTATAAAAGTGACAGCAGTTGCCCCAAGGCCAACAACAATAAGGAGAACATACCCCCAGGTAATACTCTGAGGAAAATGAAATTTTACATGGCCAATATGTCCCCTGCGTGTACCCCACGTTTAGTGTATGTGCATGTCGCCCATGTATTTTCCCTTAGTGGCCTGAATAATGAGGCCTCTGCATTTACGTCCTACATTAGAATGTCAGTCACCAAGTCTTTTATGAAAGAAACGTTAATTCTGCACTGAGGCCCATGTTACCCATGTGTTTGCATTGTGCACTTTTAAAATCGAGGTGAACCCATGTTGTGGCTCAGCCTGAGCCAGTCTCCGAATTAAGGTTTCAGGCCTCCAGACACTCTGAGGGCTGCAGCTACGTATCCCTGACCTCGCATACTTTTGTCTAAGCCGAGAGGGGCACAGCCCGGGGTGCCGAGACAGTATTTTGCACAACAGTTATCTGCTTGCTCTACAGAATCACCTGCCTGGTGAAGAAGGTAAACAGAACCCGTCTGCAAAGATAGGGCCTAGCCTTTCTGTCTCCGTTTAAGTAATTTGCAGAGCTCGCATCCATAGAAAGCCCAAAGCCCCCACGCAATGAACGAAGAAATATATGCCCACACTGGCTCTTGGTGATGAGCGACCTTTTGCTTCAGATAATACATCCCCGGACCTAAGATATCAGATAATACCAGACGTGCAGGTCGTCCTGATACTGAAGGCTTCCCTACTAGACCGAAAGTCAGCTTCCCCCCAGTTACACGTCAATTGCACGTCATGATCAAATTGCGCACACAAGTAGGGCAAAGGTTCCAGCTGGCCATGCGACCCCCTCCATGTATCCACCCACCTATGACTCACCTATGACTCCTCAAGTGAACGCCCTCATGCACGCCCACATGCTCTTATCTCTTTCTTTCTCTTGCTCTGCCTGGAGCGCTCCTCCTTCTCTATGCAATTGAATGTATAAATATTGTACTCTTTGAATAAAGTTTAGAAGACCCTTCCTGAACCTTAGTGGTGATGGAACCGATTCTCCCTTAACTCGAGTTATTTAAATAAAGCCCTTTTGAATCGGACACCACGGACTCTGCCTCTCATTTAATGCATGACCCTTTGTTTAAGTATAGAAATTATGACAGGGTGATACTTTATTTACCACATAAATCTGGCGCCCGAATAGGGACAAATCCCCTTCCCCACGCGCCGGAGATGTAGGTCCAGCCCTTGCCTCCTTCTACAGCCGTGACGGACTTCAAAGTGCACGCCAGCGGGACTTCCCGCTTACTCCCTCAGGCCCGCGGAGGAGACGGACTGCGACCAGGCATCCACACGAGGCGGTGAGGATTGCGGATCATCCCAACCAGAGCCCAACTCGTGAGAGAGCAAGGTCCGAGGTTTCCGAAGGTCCACCTGTTCCGCGGCGCATGCGCAGTATCAAGTTTCCGAGGCCTTCAAGTTCTGCTTCCCGGTGAGTACCACTATTGGGAATGCATAAAGTTCAAGACGGGTTCATTTATTTGAACTCGGTAAAGACGTGTCCGTTCACACGAACACGGTAAAGACGGGTTCACGGTAAACGTGGGCACGGTAAAGACGTGTCTCTTTACGAGACCGGTATGGTTGTACTGTATTCTAGTGCATAAAGTTAACTGTTTTCAATTACATGTATCAGGTTAAACTGTATCTGTTTTAGTGTGTAATGTTTTAGTGTTAATGATTGTTTCAGTCAGTCTATTTTTGTGTGTATTGTGTTTTCCTGCTTTCCCCCGCTTTTTGTGTTTTCATTGTGTTGGTTTCAACATGCCACTGTTTTCAAAGTTACGTCAGATAGGGACCAGAAAAGGCATACTAGAAGAGTCAGTTAACATCCCGCCTAGAGACACACCTGGCCATTATATGTATAATAAGCACGGGCTAGATGCCATATTGTTTTTAGACTTATGGGTAGATTACACAAAGGATTTAGAGGAGAAGTACAGATGGCCTGCTTCGGGAACATGGGATTCTGAATGCATTATGAGAGTAGAGGAAGCGCTATGGAAAAAGAAATCAAGACCCTCTCAGAAAGATGCCATTGAGTTATGGTGCAAAGAGTCACATAGGAGAACAGAGAAAGAATTCCACCAAGCAGAGAGAAGTAAACAAGCAGCGGAAAAAGCCAAAGAAAAAGAACTGCGGGAGGAGGGGGAACGGGTCAAGGCAGAACAGGCTGATAGAGAAAGAAATGCCGTCGTTACTGGTATTTATCCCATTCTCTCAGAAGAACTAGCTAGAGTGACCCCCTCAGAAACACCCCGTAGGTCGCGAACGCCACCACCTGTACCCTATAGAGTACGTACAATAAAGCCGACAGCATCAGAGGCTTTTATTTCCTCCTATCTAGAAGAGACCGCACCGGACTACGTAAACGCAGATTTCCCTCCGCCCCCACCAGCGGATCAGCTCCAGCAGCTCGTGAAAGACGACGTAGGACAAGGGGCCGTAGGGGGAGGGGGGCCAACGCCTGCTGTAGATGTAGCAATCCCTCACTGTAGATACGGTCCAGAACCAGGAAAGGGCTCAATGCTCGTGATTTCACTAAGACTAAGACAGGCCGTCGATTATTTGGACACACTACCAGACATGAAAGAGCACCTAGATAATATATATCGTTTCATTAGGACGGGGCAGGGACCCGAGAGTATAGAACAAGCCATGGAACACAGAAAGGTGGGGGTCAAGAATCACATTCTCCGTTTTATTATTACCTGCCTGATCAGGGAACAAGACGAAGGAGACTGGGATGTAAAGCCTGGGTTGATAGAATGGAGTGATAACATAGATGCCGGTTGGCATGATAAACAGGGACAGACAGATAGCATGTACAAGAAAGTACGAAAGGAAATATTAGCAATACACAGAGTAGAGTCTGACGAGAAGAATGGGTCATCAACGGAAGAGTTAGAGGTAAACGAGGCGAAGGACAAAATGAATTATGTAGGCAAAGCACGACAGTTTGACAGGCCCAAGTGCCTCGACTACCGTAAACAGGGGTCGGCTATAAAAGAAAGATATTCCCTTGAGAATCTATTTCGAGCTACTGAAAAAGCCCTGAAACGACGGATAGAGAGCGAGCGAATCCACACCCCACACGAAATGGAATTGGCCCAGTCAGCCACCCAGTGGGTGTCCAATTCTAACATATATAGCAATGACATAGTGGCCCAGACTTTCTTGAGCCTTCCGCCGAACGAACAGCGTTTGGCCAGTATTTACATGGTCCAACATTTAATAACATTGTATGAGCATCAATATTCTGATCCTGGTCCATTGTATAAATTACTGGGCGACATACTTCTAAAAAGATGGACAGGCCTGGGTACTGACTTAATTAACATCATCTTGGATCAAGTACTTAAATTCTCTGACCACATGCATGCTTCCTGCCCCACACCACGACAGAAAGCGCCTATACATAGACAGACAGAACCCCCTACGAGAGGTACATCCCGTCAAAAATGCAAACGGTGAGCTTCAACGAGTGTATGTTTACACCCCTTGACGAAATTAGAAATACTGGAAATGAAAAAGATGCTGCCCTGCCATGATAAAGATCCGGGGGGGGTTTCAACGAGAATTAAAAGACATTCTCCGCATCGGAGAATACACGTACGCTGACATTCTGAAACTATTGAAAGTACTGTTGCCTGCAGGTATTTACGAAAAGCTTAAGGAAAAAGATTGGGAGGTGGGAGGGAAAAAGTTAAGCTGGGAAGCATTGGAAATAGAGGATAAAGCCAGGCACCCGGGGATTGGTCTTGGGGACAAAGCTAAAGAACTGCCTGAACTCCTAATACAAGTTTTGCCGAGACTATTGATTACTAAAAAGGAAGACTGGGATGCTATTTCAGCCTGTAAACAAAAACAAGACGAGGACACAAGTGATTTCTATACTAGATTCGAGAAATGCTTTGCTATTAATAGTGGCCTTAAGCCCAGTAGCGAATCATACCCTCATCTTTTCGTGAGCAAATTAGTAGAGAATTCCCTACCCCAGATCAAGAATAGAGTACTGAAGGTAGAGAGTACTTGGCAAGCAAACAGCCCCTCACAAATGTTGCAAATGGTACAATATCACCAGAACAGGATTAGAGAAGAACAGGATCAGGAAAAGAGATGCATGAAAGAGACAAAAATGAAGGTGCTGGTTGCCCAAACGGTACCGGCAAACACGAACAAAAATGGCAAGATACCTGTCAAGGGGAACTGTAATTATTGCAAACAACAAGGTCACTTTGTAAAGGATTGTGCTGTCCTGAAACACAATATAGCTACAGGCAAGACAAAAGAACGACCACACATTCCTAGGCAGAATAGTACGCAAAATAGCACCCAACAGAACACCCAACAGACAGTAGCGACTTTTCCACCCCCACCACCGCCTGTTCATGCCACACAGCAAATGTATCAGTACACACAGTCAGACTATCCAGAATACCAATCGTTCTCATGAAACAGCCTAGAGAGGGAAGTTGGCTTGCCCCTTATTGAGGTTCCTGTAGATCAAGAGGGTCCTTATGTACATAGTCGTGTACTGGGACAAAACAGAAAATTTCTGATTGACACAGGGGCGAGCAGAACTACCATCAGCCATGACGAGGTTCCAGGGGCACCCCTCTCGGGCTCACAGAATGTTTCCCTGGGATTTTCAGGAAAGCCTATTGTTAATGAAGTATCGAAACCAGTCTCCCTTGGGGTCGGTCCACTGTCACGTACCACAGACTTGCTACTTACTAAATCATGTCCAGAAAACTTACTTGGTATAAAGACATTAAAAGAATTAGGAGCCGCGTCTGCGGCTGGTACAGTTTAAAATCCTCCACCGGGTGTATGTTACCGGCCCCCGGCTTGTACGCATGGGCTTCTCGCCTGATGGCTTTTGCCGTCGTGGCTGCGGAGCCCTAGCTACTTTCATGCATATCTTGTGGGAGTGCCCCGTTATTGCCCCTTACTGGGAGAGAGTACACAGAGTGATGAGGGAGGTGACTGGAGTCGAGTTGGCAGCGGAGGCGCGTAGGTGCCTCCTCAATGTCTGGGAGCCGAACGACTACAACACGGCGCAGACTCGTTGGGCTACACTGGGCAACATGGTTGCTAAGAGGGATATAGCGCAGAAATGGGGCGCTAACACAGCCCCCCTGGTGGTGCAATGGAAGGCCAATATGGATTGGTGTATGCTACGGGAGAAGACGGTGTACGTTGCCAGGGGGAGGCCTCAGACATGGAATAAGGTGTGGGGGGCATGGAATGCTTACAGGGGTGACCTGTGCCTACCTCCGGAGTCTATTCCCCGTGATGAACACCTGTCGCCGTAGCCGATGACACCAGCTATATTACTCATGTTGTAATTCTCCTGTTCCTTCCTCTCCCCCTCTTTACATCCTACTTACGTTCTTCTCTAAATTTTTACCTGGCCTCTGACGCCTCCTACTGACTCATACGCATTTCTTTCTTCCATTGCCTCTCTTTTGCGCCCTTTGGCGCCTCTGTATTGGTTCTTGTTCCTATATAAAATAAAAAACAACCTGCATTGTCCTGATATGAATCGTTTTGCACTCCACTCCTCCTGATACCATGCTGCCTTGCCTCCGGGATGTTAGGCTGAATAGCTGTGTGCTTTGATACAATAAAGGTTTTAAAAAATAAAAAATAAAAAAAAGAATTAGGAGCAGTTATATGTTGTTCTCCGGAGGGAGTACGACTGTTCTTACGTGATTTTAAGGGACATTATGTGTTGACAGATTTTGACCACAGACTCCAGAATGTACCACAGCACCTATGGGCACAAGGTCCGACTGACGTAGGTTACATGAACATAACACCACACCGTGTTACTCTCAAAGCAGGAGTAGTACTACCACGTATACGACAATACAAGTTACCACCTGAGGCCGAAGAGGCCTTATTGAAAATTATTGACGAACTCATTGCACAAGGGGTGGTGGTGGAGACTGACTCGAATGTATGTAACTCACTTGTCATTCCTATCCTTAAACGATCAGACCCTAATGCACCATCAGTTTACAGACTAGTTGTCGACCTTCGAGAATTGAATAAATGTGTAGTCCCTCAATACCCAGTGGTCCCAGACATTTCTTCTTTACTGACTGCTATTGATTCTGAGGCAACGTTCTTTACAATCATTGACTTGAAGAATGCTTTCTTCAGCGTTCCAATTCATCCAGACAGCCAGTATCTTTTCGGATTCAGTCTAAAAGGACGCAGTTTTAAATTTGCGAGAGCTCCCCAAGGTTTTACAGAGAGTCCTAGCATTTACAGTCAAGCATTAAAAAGACAACTGGACAGTATTAATATGCCTACCAACACTGCACTGCTCCAGTACGTAGACGACATCCTAATTACAGCACGTTCAGAAACAGAATGTGAAGATGCATCACTGACGGTTTTACACTTTCTGGCAGACAAGGGGCACAAAGTGTCCCCTTCAAAGTTGCAATTCTGTGCACAGCAAGTGGTGTACCTTGGACACTTGCTGTCCAAGAGGGGTAGACAGCTGACACAAGAACGTATTCAGTTAATTGCTAACCTTACACAGCCCAAGACACAAAAGGAAGTGCGGGCCTTTATTGGCCTCACTTCATACTGCAGACAGTGGATTCCCCAGTATGCCTATCTAGCCAAACCGCTCATACAGTTGACAACACAGGAGGCAGCGTCTTCGACTGTCCTCCCTTGGACACAAGAAAATACCTTGGCATTTGAAGAATTAAAAAGAGCCTTATGTCAAGCGCCAGTTTTAGCGACTCCTAGTTACAGCAAACCTTTTATGCTTTTCGTAACTGAACGGGATGGAACAGCATTATCTGTCCTCACACAAGATCATGCAGGAAAACACAAGCCTTGTGCTTATTTTTCTGGTACACTGGATCCAGTGGCCCAGGCTCTGCCTGCGTGCCTGAAATCAGTTGCAGCAACAGCCCTAGCCATAAGACAAAGTGATTCGATAGTGTTGGGACACCCCCTGACAGTACAGGTACCTCATGCAGGGGAAGTTCTCTTGAACAGGACACAGACACAACACTTGACTGTAGCGAAACTGACCGGATATGAACTGACGTTATTTCAGCCACACATAGAGATCAGACGATGTAACATTCTGACCCTTCTACACTTTTGCCCTCAAGTACAGTAGACACCGCACCACATGACTGTGTGGAAGTAATGAATATAGTGACGAAACCAAGACAAGACCTGACAGATGTTGCTCTTCCAGACCCTGACCTGACACTCTATGTAGATGGATCATGCATGAGGACGAGTACGGGAGAATTAGTGACAGCATATGCCGTGACCACTGCTACTGAGGTCATAGAGACACAAAGAATAGACACACTGTCAGCACAAGCAGCAGAGCTCATCGCTCTGACACAAGCCTGCATAAGAGCTAAGAACTTGAAAGTGAACATTTATACAGATTCACAATATGCTTTTGGCGTAGTTCATGATTTCGGAGTACTGTGGAGGGAGAGAGGTTTCTTGACCTCTCATGGTGCCAAAATTCAGCACGGTCCGCTTATTCAGGCCCTGTTAGAAGCAATACATTTACCTGCAGCCATAGCCATCCTGAAATGCAAAGCACACACCAAAGTTACAGACACCATTTCCCAGGGTAATGACCTGGCAGACCGAACTGCTAAACTTACAGCCCAGACACCAACAGACACGACAAAGACAGAGGTACCATTACTGACAAAAAGTATGACAGTCAGGGATCCTTCTCAAGATGTACTCGACATACAGACACATGCCACTTCAGATGAAATAAAGAAATGGACTGAACAAGGAGGGGTCCAGACTGACCAAGGTTGGATGACTAAGGGCAAAGCTACATGGTTTCTCCCTGATTCCATGGTACAAGTGATCATAAACACAGCACATAGTCCAGCACACTTGGGAGAGAAGGCAATGTTAGACAGCTTACAGAATATCTGGTTTAACAAGCACCTGCGTGCAGCAGCGAAACAGAAAGTACGAACATGTATGATCTGTTGCCAGTTCAATCCAGGTAAAGGCATTCCGGTGGAACAAGGCGGATTTCATCCTCCTGGCCATCCTTTTGAGGTCCTCCAGATGGATTATATCCAAATGGACAGATGTAGAGGTTACAAGTATGTCCTGGTAGTTGTGTGTGCACTGACTAGATGGACAGAAGCGTATCCAGTCCCAGATTATACTGCTGTGACAACAGCCAGGCAATTGGTGCGTGAATTCTTCCCTAGATACGGATTGCCCCGTGTCGTGTACTCAGACAATGGTCAGCCTTTTTCTTCTGAATTAATGAAATAAGTGTCCCTTCTGTTAGGATATAGTTGGAAGTTTCATTGTGTACGACACCCTGAAGCAGCAGGTCTTGTAGAAAGGCATAATCAGACGATAAAGACGAAATTAGCAAAGATCTGTGCAGAAAAAGGCGTGGATTGGATGGTAGCCTTGCCGGTTGCCCTCTTTTACATGCGTATGGTAGCTCATTCCAGAACAGGCCTATCCCCATATGAAGTGGTTTTCGGTAGACCGCCGAATATGTGGGGTACGCCTATGCCTTAGAAAATAACTGATGTTGACAGTAATATGCTGACAGATTACCTGGCTTCCTTGATGTCTGCACTAATCTCTTGTCGTTCACAGGTTGCCGCCGCCTTCCCTGACAACACCCAGGTCAAGGAGCACGCCATAGTCCCTGGTGATTTCGTCCTCGTCCGGAATTTTGATCGATCAAGCCCCCTTGAGCCGCGTTGGAAGACGCCGAAATTAGTGTTACTGACCACGAGGACAGCGATCAAGGTCGAAGGGAGAAAAGGATGGCTTCATGCCCATCATTGCAAAAAGTACTTTGGAGACTCTGGAACTTTGATAAAGAACAATAACATTACAGACTTTGAGCCCCCTTTGCTAGAAAAGACTCCACAGCAAGAGTACAGGTCCAAATTACGATCTAGAAAGTCAGACAGCGTTTAATTGTTTAAGTCCACTAGGTGGTGAATCGGTTAGACAGGATTTCTGACATGTATAGGATCGCGGACCAGAATAGTAAAAAGATCAAAGATGAACAAATGATGCTGTATGATCAGATATTCGGTCTCATGAATATAGATGTGTCCTGAAGGGTACAGTAGGGGACAAGGAGGGAATGAGGAAAATGAAATTTTACATGGCCAATATGTCCCCTGCGTGTACCCCACGTTTAGTGTATGTGCATGTCGCCCATGCATTTTCCCTTAGTGGCCTGAATAATGAGGCCTCTGCATTTACGTCCCACATTATAATGTCAGTCACCAAGTCTTTTATGAAAGAAACGTTAATTCTGCACTGAGGCCCATGTTACCCATGTGTTTGCATTGTGCACTTTTAAAATCGAGGTGAACCCATTTTGTGGCTCAGCCTGAGCCAGTCTCCGAATTAAGGTTTCAGGCCTCCAGACACTCTGAGGGCTGCAGCTACGTATCCCTGACCTCGCATACTTTTGTCTAAGCCGAGAGGGGCCCAGCCCGGGGTGCCAAGACAGTATTTTGCACAACAGTTATCTGCTTGCTCTACAGAATCACATTCCTGCCTGGTGAAGAAGGTAAACAGAACCCGTCTGCAAAGATAGGGCCTAGCCTTTCTGTCTCCGTTTAAGTAATTTGCAGAGCTCGCATCCATAGAAAGCCCAAAGCCCCCACGCAATGAACGAAGAAATATATGCCCACACTGGCTCTTGGTGATGAGCGACCTTTTGCTTCAGATAATACATCCCCGGACCTAAGATATCAGATAATACCAGACGTGCAGGTCGTCCTGATACTGAAGGCTTCCCTACTAGACCGAAAGTCAGCTTTTCCCCAGTTACACGTCATGATCAAATTGCGCACACAAGTAGGGCAAAGGTTCCAGCTGGCCATGCGACCCCCTCCATGTATCCACCCACCTATGACTCACCTATGACTCCTCAAGTGAACGCCCTCATGCACGCCCACATGCTCTTATCTCTTTCTTTCTCTTGCTCTGCCTGGAGCGCTCCTCCTTCTCTATGCAATTGAATGTATAAATATTGTACTCTGTGAATAAAGTTTAGAAGACCCTTCCTGAACCTTAGTGGTGATGGAACCGATTCTCCCTTAACTCGAGTTATTGAAATAAAGCCCTTTTGAATCGGACACCACGGACTCTGCCTCTCATTTAATGCATGACCCTTTGTTTAAGTATAGAAATTATGACAGGGTAATACTTTATTTACCACACTCCCAGACCTCCTGTTACCACTAGTGGTAATCCCCCAGGTGGTGGGAGTGCCCCCAAGAATGTAGTGGGCATTACTTTAGGAATCCAGGTGGACTATGGCCTAGCCAGGTCCCCTAACAGCACTCTTGTCTGTGAGACTGGCATGGGGTTTGCCAACTTCACTACTGGTTCCCACATTTTGGGAAAGTATAGACAAGAGCCCTTTATCAATGGTCAGAAAGTTGAGGCATACAGAGACACAGGGGCCAGCATCACCATGGTGATTGACCATCTGGTCCCCTCTGCTCAACTGACCCCTGGTTTCATTTATCAGGTGACAGACGTTCATGGAGTGAAAAGAAGGCATCCCATGGCAGTAGTCGAGCTCAGTTGGGGTAATGTCACAGGGCCCATGAGAGTGGCAGTGACAGACACCCTACCTGTAGATTGCTTACTGGGGAATAACCTGGAACTCTCAGCATGGGCTGAGGTGGAGCAAGAAACCCACTCCAGGATGATAGGCCTACCCAGAAAGGTTAGTGGGGCAGTAATAGCTACAGCCCCAGTCCAAGCACCATTCCTCCCTGAAAAGGTTGGAAGAGCAGTGGTAGCCACTGCCCAGGCTCAGACAGACTTTCCAGAACAGGATAGGAGGGCTGAGACAGTCACAGCCCAAACACAAACTGAGTGCCTTCCTGAGAAGCTTGGTAAGGCTGTAATGGTCTCAGCCTCTACTCAAACAGATAGTGGGGTTGTGAAGCCTGAAACAATGGACCACTCCACCCAAACTGAGAGCATTGAGGAGGAAGAAAACTCTTCCCCCTCCCAGACACTAGGTGAGAGCCAGCCTCCTCAGGGAACTGACTCTACCCCTGGTGAAGGAACTGCCCCAGAGGTAGTCAGGCCTAGCCTGACAGAGCCCCTGATGGCAGTGGACCCTTTCCAGGTGGGACCCAGTCTGGAGCAGGTAGCCTGCACCTCTCTACCCTGCCTCAATCAGCCCAGAGCTGTAAAGGTCAGGGAGGCCAGTGGTGGACCCCAAAGGGCCCCCTGTCCAAAAGAACTCCCCAATCAATAGATTAGGATCACTGAAGCTAGTAGACCTAGCCAAGTGAACATAAACCAGACTCCTGAGGGATCCCCCTTAAAAGTAGTTAGGGACCTCCCACAGCTGGACACTGTTGGGCACGGCGAAACCTGGGGCCTAAAAACCCCAAACCTGACCTGTCCCTCCAGTAAGCCAAACAGAGGGACTCAGCCTCCAGCTTTAGGTAGCCAGAGGTTGACCCTGAGAGCTCATAGCAACTCAGTACTGGAAAGAAAGGCACATATGGTGGATAGTGATTGAAGGAAGTTGAGCCCAACAGTAGTGGAGTCTCACTTCAGTACTCCATTCCCACACCAGCCTTTTACTTTGCCAAAACACACCACAGGTAGTGATTCCCTATGGTGGAGACCCTCAGATACCCTTAGGGTGAGGGGTTGCTTAGTGGACCATGATACAGGGGGTAACCATGCCAGTGCATGTACCACCTCATATGGCCACTCAGGCAATATAGGCTTACCTGGTCAAGGATAGCCTTATCTCCTTTCGTTTGGGGGGGGGGGGGTTGTAGGAAGGTGGATACCTGACTATGGTTGCCCCCAACTTTTTGCCTGGTGTTTTGCTGGTTTTCTGACTTAGTTGGCCTGGGACCCTGTCAATTAGGACCCCAGGCCTACTGCTCTCTCTGTAAAATGGATTCCATGTACCCTAGGTACATATCCAATTGGTACTGGGCCACCTTATCAGACCCTGTAACTCAGGGCATAGGTGTACCCAGGGCCTACCAGGGGCTGCAGCATGTATTATGCCACCCCTGGCTGGCCATCTAAATCTGACACAACTGGCTGCACGACAGCTGGGGCAAGGTGGTGTAAACACCCTTTGCTTTAGATATAGTATACCTATATCTAACCCTAAAATGGACACCCGTATTCCTATCAGTCACTCCTATGGCAGGCCTTGACAATCCTGAAGGCAGAGTGCTTGGAATCGTGTGAGATGGTGCTCTGGCATGAGCTGAGCCCGTTTGCAGCTTGCGGAACCAAGTCCTAATAGCTGTTCCATGATAATGCATACCATATACTCTTAAGTGCATTATAATCCTCGCGGTTAAATGCCAACTCTGGTATCGCTTTATCAAAACATGTCGAGTAAGGTGTCATACGAATTGGAATACTAACCCCTCGCCAATTCTGGCGACGGGGTTAGCATTCCACCCTTCTAGAGGGACACGACATGTATGTAACTGTGAACCCCGGTTAAAGTTAACTCAAGCCTCAGCATCACAAAATGGATGCTGCCACCACAGACGCAAGTCTGACCTCCTGCTGCTGGGAGTCCTTCCAGCGAGGGAGGCTTGGACAAAGGGTTTCCTGTCAGGGGCGGTGCTAGCACCATCCCAGGTAGGGTTTTGTGTATCCTGGGTAGGCAGGGCTTTAGAGGAAGGTGACTGCAAGTGGCACCCCGGTGCTCACTATGCATCTGCCGGCTAGAACCAGTTCCAGGGGCACACCAGCCCCTGAGCTGGGTAAAGTCCGGCATGGGAGAGGGGTGTAACCACCCATCTTCCTGGTCCCACCCATGGGCAGGACCTAGTTGCGTGCCAGCCCCTTTTCCTAGTATAAAGATAGGAGCGGGCCCCCTTCCAAATTAGATCATCTTTGAATCAAGACACTACTTTCTACGAAAGGAACTCTCGACTTCTTCTTAAGATTTCTCCCTTGTGACTAAGGAGTAGTCACCCTGCATCCGCAGGCACCATCTAAGAACACTGCGGTTTGCTGCACGTCCTTCCTCCGGAATCCGACCGACCAGCACGACGAGACCCGGCTTCCCTGGCACCTCTGACCTCTACCTACCTCTACAGCTAAGCTGAGAACCGTAGGTGCGACGAGACCTCGAGGGACCGACCATCATCAGAACTGCACGACTTCTATCCAGCACGACCGCCGAGGGATCCTCTGGTGAGTGCTTTGGGGTCCGAGAAGCAGCGACCCTGAGCAGCTCCAGCACCGAAGTCCAGCCCCCCCAGAATCCACAAGATCTGCGTGGGGCCCTTCTGCTTTTTGCTGCTCACCGCGTTGTCTGGCTACTAGCCCGCTGGCTTGTGACCTTCCCGACGACGACCGACAACATCACCACTGCTACTCTGGTTGCTCCAGACTGGCCCTTGCTCCCTTCCAAAAGAGGAGCACCCCGAACCCTCCTGGTGCACTCCAGACGCCATTTTAGGTCCACAGCGTGGGCTTGAATTTGCCAAGACTTGTTGCCCCAATCCTGGGTCCAGCGACGTCGACAGCATCAACCATCGTGGGACAGCTCGCACCTCCATCCTGGTCGCCGACAATGCCTCCTGGTCCGTGAGACTGCAGAGCCCAGCGTCGCCCACTCACCTGGTCGAGGTGACTTCGCCCGGTGCCATCCTGGTGCCCACATAATCACTGGCTAGTGATTAAGAACTTGGTCCCCTCTGCTTTCAGGTGTCATCCATCTTCGATCCAGTCTTGAATAACTTCGAACTTCAACACTGGTCGCCTACCAGCAACTTCTTTCTTCAGGCTCCATAGACTGCAACGAGGATTCCCGGCGTCTTTTCAGACCTATGCAGCCGCAGCCCCTGGGCTAGGTAACTTCGGCATTTCGGTGCCCCAGCATAGCCTCACTATCCAAGGGTCCAGATCCTTTTTCATTTTCAGCCTAACTAGTCGGATTCGTCCGATATCCTTAACTTTGCTTTTACTAGCCTCCATAGACTTTGTCCCGCATCCCGCGTGAGAGTGCACACTCTGCACCCGAGTCCCCTAGGCCTCCTACTAGTAATCTGAAGGTTCAGTAACGTAGTCCTAGTCCCAAAGCCTATTAGTCCAGTACTTACCTGCTAGTAATTTCGCATTCCACTTTCATAGTATATGGTTTTTCGTGCCCCTCGGGCATTTGTGTAAATTGTGCAACTTAAAGTATTTTCGTAAGAGTTTTGTTGTGTGCTTAGTACCCTGTCCTCATAAAGAATACAGGGCTGTTGTGATCTAAATAAATACACTGTTTATTTTCATAACACTTGTGTGGTGTCCTTTCACTTGGTGTTCAAGGGGTATATGTGATGGTATAACAGCTGGCTTAACACGCCCTCTAGAGTTTAGCCCGAAGACTGCTCGTATCCATGCTACTAGGATAGCTGGTCTATAAGGTTGACTTACAACCAATCATCAATAAGGGTTGTTTGGACTGATACAAAGTGCTCACTAGAATAGTGAACATTATATATCAGGCCAACTTCTCACATTGAGCACCGACAATCACTAGGAGAAACGGTACATCCCTGGCCACCACCTGGGCGGAGTCCTGGGTACCACCGGGTAGCCATGGCTACCCCTCATCAGACATGCAGGCTGAGGCTGGCTTCACCCCTTACACTTCCGATGAGCACTCAGCAGCAAACAGGAAGTAATTAACAGGCCAAGCGTGGGACAAGGCGTCAACCCGTGATGTCATAGGGCGCCATTTTGATGAGTCGACGTCATTGAGTCCTGCTGGTTCCCACCTAAATGGAAGTATCATGTCCTTGGCTCCATTTGTGTGAACATGAAAACAACGTAACAATGAACCACAGCAAACGAAACAAGTCTGCAGAGATGGCCGGTGTCACGGGTTCTAGGACACAACTATGAGACAAGAGCAGCTCTGAACGTGCCAGTGTCAAAGATGTTTGAACTATGAGCGTATGTGCAGGTTTTGTCGAAGGAGAGGGCGCCACCTTGTGGTCATAACCGTGTTATCCTCATTTAGGCCCAAACTTCCATTATTGTCAGCTGAGCACCAACCACCCTCTAGCAATAATGACGTATTTTCTCACAAAAATAATAAAAATAAAGATCTATTCACAACTCCCAGGAGACCAAAAATAGTTGTAGAAGTGCATATATTTTATGTGTAATTCATTGCACGGTTGTCTAAAATTTGAATTGATAATGAAGGCGGGGCAAGGCCAGGCTCTGAAAGGGGGGTGAGGGGGGAGGGGGGGTTATGGTATTTTAAAAAGAAAAAGAACAAAAGTATGTACAGTGTTAGGTATGGAATTCAAACGACTTTGTAAGACAGTGAGGTAAAATGTCTAAGGGACTTCGGCTATGGGTATTTAGGGGCAGATTTATGTTAACTGGCGCATCCTGAGGGATGCGCCAGTTAACATGCGCCACAGTGCGCCACAGCTACGGCACCCATGGTGCGCCGCATTTATGATGCGGCGCACCATGGGGCAAAAACGGCACAGATGCGTGACGCATCTGTGCCGGAAATGTGGCGCATTGCTGGAGTTGCGTCGCAAGCGCGACGCAGCTCCAGCAATGCTCTGGGGGGCCCTATTCTTTCAATGCTGCCTCAAGCCTTACGCCTGCTTTAAGCAGGCGCAGGGTTTTGACGCAGCATTGCCCTGAAAGTGACTGAGTGAAATCTCATAGATTTCACTCAGCCACTTTCAGGAGGCGTTCCTGCGCAGGAACGCCCCCCCTGCGCAGGAACGCCTCCTCATGGCGCAGTGCTGTACAACGTGACGCATCTCCTGGATGCGTCACGTTGTAAATAGGGCGCAGGGATGCGCCACGTTTCCGTGCCGTTGCGTCACGCAACGGCGGCGTAAACGTGGTGCAAGCCCTTCATAAATCTGCCCCAGTGTGTCTAAGAAATCTGAACAAAAATGTCGATTTACCGTTACCTTTGCTTTTAAGGTTCATTTATTTAATCATTTAAGCATTGCAATTATACTCACGTTTCTCTCTCCAAAGCCCAATTTTCTACGTACCACCCCAATTGATGTTGGCATTCAGAGGCTTTTCTGAAGTGAATGAGTCAAGTTTGGTCTCCCTCCTCAGATCACCGCCCACCCCTTAACATTTCTTTGGGAGCTGAGGGGGGACTACGTTCCCCAATGTAAAGACAATTTAACAGGAATGTGGGAAGCTGGATCTGTATATGGCATACCACTAAGTGGTTATACCGTGCACAGAGTCCAGAGATTCCACCAGAAGTGTACAGGGCTCAATGTAAACCCAAGTGCTCTATTTGTGGTACTGTGGTCGAGCAGCCTTAGGCCTAACAGAGGTGTGTAAGACATTTGTTATGCACACATTGACCAATCAATGACAGACGACTCAAAAAGGAGACCCACACCAATTTTATCAAAGTAAGCTTTGCTCAAGATTTATTTTAAGACCAAGATGTTCGCCTAATGGTGAGTACGTTTTTCAGGAAAAATACTTAATACTCTAAAAAGAGGACACAATGCAATCATCGGGCTTCGCAATGTTAACCTAAGGAGGAAAACAGTTTCAGTCTTTGGGGTTTCAGGTCAACACCAGGCAAGGTTCAGATTGGCACCAAAACTGCACCGCTAGGTGTACAGGGGCGGCCGGGCGCAAAGGTCAGATTCAGGTTTGTTGCCCAATGTTAGGCAATAGAGACTGAAAGATGCGCTGCTCACAGGTGAGTGAAGCAGTGTGAGGGGTCAATCTCCTGGAGTTAAGATAAGTGCAAGAGTGGCCCCAAGGCAGCACCAAACTTACAATCTCAGTAGCAAAAGGGCCGCCGGGTGCAGAGTGCCAACACAGCGGTGGGGGCCTAATGCAATTCAATGAGGGAGCTTGAGGTTGAAGAAAAGCTGCAGGATCAGGCCAGGAGGCCGGACAAGGAAAACCCACAGCTGCCCAGGTAAGTAGAGATGCTAGGGGATGTGGGGACACTGTCGGTCAGGATCCCCAAGGCCCAGGTGCTTCGGGTGTAGGGGTGTCCTTAGGCATCGGCAAACAGCTTACCAGGCTGATCGCAGTCAGGGAGAGTCCTCAAGTTGATACCCGTATAACAGCATGCCCTACTGCAGTGATTCAGGGAGCAAGCCCAGCTAGACACAGATACCCGTATAACAGCAAGCCCTACTGCAGTGATTCACGGAGGGAGCCCAGCTAGACACAGATACCCGTATAACAGTATGCCCTACTGCAGTGATTCACGGAGCAAACCCAGCTAGACACAGATACCCGTATAACAGCATGCCCTACTGCAGTGTCATGTTTATTTATCTTTTTGATTAATTAAAATCTTACAAAATGGATATAAAATGTTTTTATACAATACTTAAATATTGATGCATCGCTTATATTCAAATACTTCTCATAAAACAATAAAAAGTACTCTGGCCCATTAAAACTATTCCATTATTCATCTTGAGAGTAGTTACACAAAATTCAAACACAAGCGTCCAACTTTTTCTTGGCCAATATAAGAAATTTCACAAATGCTGAATTAATTGCTAGGTCTTCGGGATCTAAGCTTGCCATGAGAGCCTGTTTACAGGTCCTTATACCACGTTCATTAAATAGTTTCCTAAGTACAGCTTTTCTTTCGACTTCCAAGTTCGGGCAAAGGCACATTAGGTGTATGATGTTTTCTTGACCGGATTTACAAAGCGTACACGCCCCGAATGCTTCAGGTCTTTTCCATGGTGCCAAATGACATGAGCCTGGAAAGATACCAAACCTAGCATTCATAAAGATTTGTTGTTTTTTTTTGGTCCATGATGTTTCCAAATAGGTTTGAATCTTCTTTTTCTTAAAACCATTTACTATTGGCCACGCATGGTGTCTTTTAGTGAAATTATCTTTGTCCTTTATCAAAGAAAGATAGTCCGTGATTTTGTTTACTGTCTTTTTGAAGCTCTCCTGTTTGACCGTGTTGTTCCAAATAGAAGCTAAACCATAGTCCTTGATTGCAGATTTTAAATAGGCGATTCACGGTGCAAGCCCAGCTAGGCACAGATACCCGTATAACAGCATGCTCTACTGTAGTGATTCACGGAGCAAGGCCAGCTAGACACAGATACCCGTCTAACAGCATGCCCAACTCCAGTGATTCACGGAGCAAGCCCAGCTAGACACAGATACCTGTATAACAGCATGAGCAACTGCAGTGATTCAGGGAGCAAGCCCAGCTAGACACAGATACCCGTATAACAGCAGGCCCTACTGCAGTGGTTCAGGGAGCAAGCCGAGCTAGACACAGATACCTCTATAACAGCATGCAAAACTGCAGTGATTCACGGAGCAAGCCCAGCTAGACACAGATACCTGTATAACAGCATGCAGAACTGCAGTGATTCAGGGAGCAAGCCCAGCTAGACACAGATACCTCTATACCAGCATGCACAACTGCAGTGATTCACGGAGCAAGCCCAGCTAGACGCAGATACCTGTTTAAAAGCATGCACAACTGCAGTGATTTAGGGAGCAAGCCCAGCTAGACACAGATACCGCTATAACAGCATGCGCAACTGCAGTAATTCACGGAGCAAGCCCAGCTAGACACAGATACCCGTATAACAGCATGCGCAACTGCAGTAATTCACGGGGCAAGCCCAGCTAGACCCAGATACCCGTATAACAAAATGCGCAACTGCAGTGATTCACGGAGCAAGCCCAGCAAGACACAGATACCCGTATAACAGCATGCCCTACTGCAGTGATTCACGGAGCAAGCCCAGCTAGAAACAGATACCCGTATAATAGCATGCCCAACTGCAGTGATTCACAAAGCAGGCCCAGCTAGACACAGATACCCGTATAACAGCAAGCCCAACTGCAGTGATTCAGGGAGCAAGCCCAGATAGACACAGATACACGTATAACAGCATGCCCTACTGGAGTGAATCAGGGAGCAAGCCGAGCTAGACACAGATAACCGTATAACAGCATGCTCAACTGCAGTAATTCACGGAGCAAGCCCAGCAAGACACAGATACCTCTATAACAGCATGCAAAACTGCAGTGATTCACAGAGCAAGCCCAGCTAGACACAGATACCTGTATAACAGCATGCACAACTGCAGTGATTCAGGGAGCAAGCCCAGCTAGACACAGATACCTCTATAACAGCATGCAAAACTGCAGTGATTCACAGAGCAAGCCCAGCTAGACACAGATACCTGATTAAAAGCATGCACATCTGCAGTGGTTCAGGGAGCAAGCCGAGCTAGACACAGATACCTCTATAACAGCATGCACAACTGCAGTGATTCACGGAGCAAGCCCAGCTAGACACAGATACCTGTTTAAAAGCATGCACAACTGCAGTGATTTAGGGCGCAAGCCCAGCTAGACACAGATACCTCTATAACA
Organism: Lissotriton vulgaris; assembly: GCF_964263255.1. Taxonomy (NCBI): domain Eukaryota; kingdom Metazoa; phylum Chordata; class Amphibia; order Caudata; family Salamandridae; genus Lissotriton; species Lissotriton vulgaris. The sequence continues at coordinate 48,862,183 of NC_141700.1, forward strand.
GCATGCACAACTGCAGTGGTTCAGGGAGCAAGCCGAGCTAGACACAGATACCTCTATAACAGCATGCAAAACTGCAGTGATTCACGGAGCAAGCCCAGCTAGACACAGATACCTGTATAACAGCATACACAACTGCAGTGAGTTAGGGAGCAAGCCCAGCTAGACACAGATACCTCTATAATAGCATGCCCGACTTCAGTGATTCACGTAGCAGGCCCAGCTAGACACAGATACCCGTATAACAGCATGCGCAACTGCAGTAATTCGCGGAGCAAGCCCAGCTAGACACATACCCGTATAACAGCATGCACACCTGCAGTAATTCACGGAGCAAGACCAGCTAGACACAGATACCCGTATAACAGCATGCTCAACTGCAGTAATTCACGGAGCAAGCCCAGCAAGACACAGATACCTCTATAACAGCATGCAAAACTGCAGTGATTCACGGAGCAAGCCCAGCAAGACACAGATACCAGTATAACTTCATGCCCAACTGCAGTGATTCACAAAGCAAGCCCAGCTAGACACAGATAACCGTATAACAGCATGCTCAACTGCATTAATTCACGGAGCAAGCCCAGCAAGACACAGATACCTCTATAACAGCATGCAAAACTGCAGTGATTCACGGAGCAAGCCCAGCTAGACACAGATACCAGTATAACTTCATGCCCAACTGCAGTGATTCACAAAGCAAGCCCAGCTAGACACAGATAACCGTATAACAGCAAGCCCAACTGCAGTGATTCAGGGAGCAAGCCCAGCTAGACACAGATACCCGTATAACAGCATGCCCTACTGGAGTGAATCAGGGAGCAAGCTGAGCTAGACACAGATAACCGTATAACAGCATGCTCAACTGCAGTAATTCACGGAGCAAGCCCAGCAAGACACAGATACCTCTATAACAGTATGCAAAACTGCAGTGATTCACAGAGCAAGCCCAGCTAGACAAACATACCTGTATAACAGCATGCACAACTGCAGTGATTCAGGGAGCAAGCCCAGCTAGACACAGATACCTCTATAACAGCATGCAAAACTGCAGTGATTCACGGAGGAAGCCCAGCTAGACACAGATACCTGTTTAAAAGCATGCACAACTGCAGTGGTTCAGGGAGCAAGCCGAGCTAGACACAGATACCTCTATAACAGCATGCACAACTGCAGTGATTCACGGAGCAAGCCCAGCTAGACACAGATACCTGTATAACAGCATGCACAACTGCAGTGATTCACGGAGCAAGCCCAGCTAGACACAGATACCTGTTTAAAAGCATGCACAACTGCAGTGATTTAGGGCGCAAGCCCAGCTAGACACAGATACCTCTATAACAGCATGCACAACTGCAGTGGTTCAGGGAGAAAGCCGAGCTAGACACAGATACCTCTATAACAGCATGCAAAACTGCAGTGATTCACGGAGCAAGCCCAGCTAGACACAGATACCTGTATAACAGCATACACAACTGCAGTGAGTTAGGGAGCAAGCCCAGCTAGACACAGATACCTCTATAATAGCATGCCCGACTTTAGTGATTCACGTAGCAGGCCCAGCTAGACACAGATACCCGTATAACAGCATGCGCAACTGCAGTAATTTACGGAGCAAGCCCAGCTAGACACAGATACCCGTATAACAGCATGCACAACTGCAGTAATTCACGGAGCAAGACCAGCTAGACACAGATACCCGTATAACAGCATGCTCAACTGCAGTAATTCACGGAGCAAGCCCAGCAAGACACAGATACCTCTATAACAGCATGCAAAACTGCAGTGATTCACGGAGCAAGCCCAGCAAGACACAGATACCAGTATAACTTCATGCCCAACTGCAGTGATTCACAAAGCAAGCCCAGCTAGACACAGATAACCGTATAACAGCATGCTCAACTGCAGTAATTCACGGAGCAAGCCCAGCAAGACACAGATACCTCTATAACAGCATGCAAAACTGCAGTGATTCACGGAGCAAGCCCAGCTAGACACAGATACCTGTATAACAGCATGCACAACTGCAGTGATTCAGGGAGCAAGCCCAGCTAGACACAGATACCTCTATACCAGCATGCACAACTGCAGTGATTCACGGAGCAAGCCCAGCTAGACACAGATACCTGTTTAAAAGCATGCACAACTGCAGTGATTTAGGGAGCAAGCCCAGCTAGACACACATACCTCTATAACAGCATGCCTGACTGCAGTGATTCACGTAGCAGGCCCAGCTAGACACAGATACCCGTATAACAGCATGCGCAACTGCAGTGATTCACAAAGCAAGCCCAGCTAGACACAGATACCTGTATAACAGCATGCACAACTGCAGTGATTTAGGGAGCAAGCCCAGCTAGACACAGATACCTCTATAACAGCATGCCGACTGCAGTGATTCACGTAGCAGGCCCAGCTAGACACAGATACCCGTATAACAGCATGCGCAACTGCAGTGATTCACAAAGCAAGCCCAGCTAGACACAGATACCTCTATAACAGCATGCAAAACTGCAGTGATTCACGGAGCAAGCCCAGCTAGACACAGATACCTGTATAACAGCATGCACAACTGCAGTGATTCAGGGAGCAAGCCCAGCTAGACACAGATACCTCTATCCCAGCATGCACAACTGCAGAGATTCACGGAGCAAGCCCAGCTAGACACAGATACCTGTTTAAAAGCATGCACAACTGCAGTGATTTAGGGAGCAAGCCCAGCTAGACACAGATACCTCTATACCAGCATGCCCGACTACAGTGATTCACGTAGCGGGCCCAGCTAGACACAGATACCTGTATAACAGCATGCGCAGCTGCAGTGATTCACGGAGCAAGCCCAGCTAGACACAGATACCCGTATAACAGCATGCGCAACTGCAGTGATTCACGGAGCAAGCCCAGCTAGACACAGATACCCGTCTAACAGCATGCGCAACTGCAGTGATTCACGGAGCAAGCCCAGCTAGACACAGATACCTCTATAACAGCATGCCCGACTGCAGTGATTCACGTAGCAGGCCCAGCTAGACACAGATACCAATATAACAGCATGCGCAACTGCAGTGATTCACAAAGCAAGCCCAGCTAGACACAGATGCCTGTATAACAGCATGCACAACTGCAGTGATTCAGGGAGCAAGCCCAGCTAGACACAGATGCCTGTATACCAGCATGCACAACTGCAGTGATTCACGGAGCAAGCCCAGCTAGACACAGATACCTGTTTAAAAGCATGCACAACTGCAGTGATTTAGGGAGCAAGCCCAGCTAGACACAGATACCTCTATACCAGCATGCCCGACTACAGTGATTCACGTAGCAGGCCCAGCTAGACACAGATACCTATATAACTGCATGCGCAGCTGTAGGGATTCACGGAGCAAGCCCAGCTAGACACAGATACCCATATAACAGCATGCCCTACTGCAGTGATTCAGGGAGCAAGCCCAGCTAGACACAGATACCCGTATAACAGCATGCGCAACTGCAGTGATTCACGGAGCAAGCCCAGCTAGACACAGATACCCGTATAACAGCATGCGCAACTGCAGTGATTCACGGAGCAAGCCCAGCTAGACACAGATGCCCGTATAACAGCATGCGCAACTGCAGCGATTCACGGAGCAAGCCCAGCAAGACACAGATACCTGTATAACAGCATGCACAACTGCAGTGATTCAGGGAGCAAGCCCAGCAAGACACAGATACCTGTATAACAGCATGCACAACTGCAGTGATTCAGGGAGCAAGCCCAGCTAGAAACAGATACCCGTATAACAGCATGCGCAACTGCAGTGATTCACGGAGCAAGCCCAGCTAGACACAAATACCCGTATAACAGCATGCGCAACTGCAGTGATTCACGGAGCAAGCCCAGCAAGACACAGGTACCTGTATAACAGCATGCACAACTGCAGTGATTCACGGAGCAAGCCCAGCAAGACACAGGTACCTGTATAACAGCATGCACAACTGCAGTGATTCAGGGAGCAAGCCCAGCTAGAAACAGATACCCGTATAACAGCATGCGCAACTGCAGTGATTCACGGAGCAAGCCCAGCTAGACACAAATACCCGTATAACAGCATGCGCAACTGCAGTGATTCACGGAGCAAGCCCAGCAAGACACAGGTACCTGTATAACAGCATGCACAACTGCAGTGATTCACGGAGCAAGCCCAGCAAGACACAGGTACCTGTATAACAGCATGCACAACTGCAGTGATTCAGGGAGCAAGCCCAGCAAGACACAGGTACCTGTATAACAGCATGCGCAACTGCAGTGATTCACGGAGCAAGCCCAGCAAGACACAGATACCCATAGAACAGCGTGCCAAACGTAGCCATTCTTAAATCATGTTCAGCCACACCCCATGCTCCATTTCCCATCAGGCGCCCCCTCCCCACCTTGGCTGGTTCTTGTGTGCTTTACCTGCAGGCCTTTACTTGGAGATACATGAATTAAGCCATGTTTTCTCTTGCTGAAATAACAACACCAGTTCTGCTTTCCTTGATGCTGCTTCATAAATAAGTCATGCTGAGGGCACTCCTCTGAAACTAATACATGGCACTCAATTTATTCCAGCCTCCAGAGCAGGCTTTTTATGGTGATGCTAAAAAAACAAGTGTTTGTAGAAAGGGTCGTTCACAAGGGACATTGTTAAGAGAATTATCTTTGAAAATATGTGCAAAGGAGAAGAGCGGCTGCATTGCATCTCCCTCTGCTGGAGTCGTCTCTGTCTAATGGGGATAAGCAAGAAAACACACCCAGAAATGCAAAGTTGCGCAAAGAGCATGTGTGGTACCAGGGTTTCTGGGATGGTCCTCTCCCCTCTTCCCTTTGTCGCTCGAGCTGTTTGTTGTTATTAATATCACCTAGCGTTTGCTTATGCAGAATGGCATCACAGCACTTTTTGAAAGACCAGGGGCGACTTTTCAGGTGTATTTCTGAGTTTTCCTTCACAGAACAGAGTCTGATGCAGACTGTGGGGATTTGTGGCCAGTGGCATGTAATTCTGTTGCTCTGCCGGGTGATTGTGTCAGAATGGATGTTGTGTGAGTTTGATGAGTGAGGCCAGCCCGGAACATCTTGCACGGATTTTCTTGGTTGGTTTGCATGCGCGCACTTAGCTGGTGAGAGCAAGTGCAGCTGGGTACTTTAATAACGAGTTCGCGGCATATTTTGGCGTGTTCAGTGTATGTTCAGAGTTCTGTATCACTGCTTTTCATGCCCTGTGGAGCAGACTGTCCTGTCACCCTATAAGTCCCTTATAAACCAAGCCTGCCCTGCCTACCCTCTCCTGGGGTTCCTGCAGCGAAGGACTGCATCAGTAAAGCTGCCACCTGTTTGGGCCCTTTTGGGCCACGCGCGGTCCCTGGGCAGAACACTCTGCCCAATCTGAAGTCCAGTAGGTGGCACAAAGGAATACGCTTCGAAATCAGGATGTAAACAATTAGGCCCTTCTGCCAACCTGTCTACCAATGACTGTAATTCTTAAATAAGCAACACTACCCCACCCTTGACTACACACTAAAATACCTCTTCCACAATACCATAATTGAGTGCTACAGCCAGTAGTTATGTCTACTCACAGGAGGCGTTTGTGTGTATTGGTCTCTACTTAAGATTAAGACCATGAGCCTACTTTAGATCTTGGCAGACGGGTTACTCTGACGCAACGGTGACGGATATCCTGTCCGACAAAATATAAATCCCATTAGAACATTGGAATGTTGGGAGCTCCATTGCAGACAATAGAGTGCTCCCTGCTTCTACGGCCGGTAAAGGCCCGCAGAGCAACATTCCTACGAACTACAAAGGCTTCTCGAAGCTCGAGGGGATTTATATCCCCTCGAGCTTCGAGAACCCTTTGTTTAATTTGTTAGAACATTCTGCCCTCTAGTGGCAGAATGTTCTAATAGCCTTATAGCCCTTTGTAGCAGGGCTATACCGGCTATTAAAGTCCCGCTGTCTTGTTAAAGTCCCTCACCTTCGGCTCGGGCCTTTAACGATTCAGCGGGCCTTTAATAGCCGGTATAGACCGCTACGGCGGGCTATAAGGCTATATTATATGCTATGGTATTTAGATTTTGGCGGATGGGATATCTCACCGTGGTGACGTAGTAACCTGTCTGACATGATCTAAATGAGGCCCGCCTGCATTCCTATCTGCTTCATGCTTGGGGCTGAAGACAATTCCTTCAAACGAAACCTGGTTTATCCTTTGCAAGGACTGCATGATTAAACCACATCTATAGTATGTGATTATCTTTTACCGCTGCCTTAACTGTGTTTTACCTCCACGTTTACCACCATGTCACTTCCCATAATCATGCTCCACCTTCTGCTGTGCCTGTCACTCCCCACATCCCAGGCCTCTATGGCCAAGCACACAACCTAGAGCCACATCTCACATATCATCAATTCCCATAATACACACCCTTTGTCTACACACAGCAATGCAGCTTTAAAGCAAACAAAAATGACCTTATCTACCCACAGGGGCTAAAAATAAAACACACCACTGAGCTGTCACACAGAACCTCAGCTGCTCTCTCTGTTTCACTCTGCCCGCGCTTCATCAAATTACAACAAAGCGTATTTATTTACTCAACGCTTTGACTTGCAGAAACCTCTGTAACACTTCACAACCTTCTCTCATGGAAAGGTGGGTTGACTCCAAGGGTTTAGCTACACCTGTAACTGCTGACCTCACCTCACCTCCACTCCATAACTATTGCCAAGGATAGGAAATGGGACTCCCTTCAACAATTCACACAGAACTACTCCTACACCAACCACACTGCCACATTCTTTTGATTATCACTGCATATTGGTCACCAACCCATTGAAAGAAAACAAAATCACCCGGAATCACACCCTTGGTGTGACTGGCCACCTCTTTGATGAACTCAGTACTATGTTAGATTAACTTGCACTCTCTGCTTCTATTACACCTTCTTGGCTTTAATCTGCCAGATGCTCAACAGTTAACTTCTCCACACCCTGTTTTCACAACTTCTCTCCTTCACTCTTTCACCCACACACACCTCTTTCCAACACATCACCAAAGTACAGCCCTTGATCTAACAGGACACAGCTCAGTCTTAGCTAAAATGTTTTTAACCATCATCAATACCCAGCAGTTTTAATATTGTTAAACAATTGTATGTGATCGATTTCTTTACTCTAGTTGAAAATGTGTTTCACGGTTCTTTTAACATTTTCCTTTAATTTATCTAATTTTTAATGCCATTTTGCCAGTGAGCAGCCAAACTCAACCACTGTAAAGAGAAGAAACAACAGGAAGTGTGAACTGGGGGAACGGTTGAAAGGTGGCCCATATGCCTCCCAATGATGGCTTCCTTTTTGTACTCATCCAGGAAGTAGTAGCCTCTGTTTACATTAGAGCCCTTTCTTGGCACTCTGGCACTGCCACTACCTTCCTTTATTCATTCACCCTCATCCCGCCCGCTTCTGTCCCTTTACCTCATCCTTCCAGATACACCCTCCTGATCGCCACATATATGCTTGTATTCCTTCCCATCAGCCACCTCCCCCCATGGACCTGATCTTCATGTTTTACTTTGTGCCCCTTCCTTCCTCTCAATTCTTCTACACGCCCAGACTTCCGTAGATGCTTCCTATTCCCGCCATCAGGAATTCAGCTGCCCCCAGCCCAGTGCTTAATTTGACCCAGTGGTTTCCGGCACTTATGCTGGTCTGCCACATGGTGGCGCTGTTTCTTTAATTAGAAACGAGCACAACAACAGTTGTTTGTCAATTCAATATACCTTAAAAATGACTAATACCTGCCCCAAGCCATTCTTATAACTTTGGGGGGCTGGAATACTCTGAACGGTCACACTTGTGGGGGTGTAATGGTCAGTAGCTGTGTTGGTACTGTCATTGGAAGCACTGACAGGGGCAATGTGCGGTAGCCTCCTGGCAACGCCCCTGGCACTTATTTTTTCACAAACTAAGCACTGCCCCAGCCTCCCTTCAAAAGGTGACTTGTTGGCAAATGTTTGAAAGCCAGCAAGGACAAATAAGCCTCTGATCTTTCAGAGGTCGCCATACAGAGTATCACAACATTCGGCTACAGTAGAACTTATTATTTAAAGTACTTACAGATGGGACACACTGGAATGAGGTGCTATATTAAAAACTAATCATTAAAAAGAATGTTATAAAAACAAAAAAATCATTATTGTATTAGAGCAGGGGAGCCGTTTTACAGATAAAGCTTAGAGAGTCAAAAATGAAAAAATGTTTAGCGACAAATAATGTCAACATAATACTGATAAAATCATCACAAGGATGGCAATGAAGAACATCTGTAATCATTGCAGATCTCCTCGGGTAAGATCGGGTACAGGCAGAATTGTAGCGTTGGTGTAATACGTTTTGCATCAGTCTTAACTGCTGGCAATTCCTCCTGGTGGCATCCTTATCATTATCTTTTTAGTCTATGTGCTTCATTACAGACATGGGATAAACCTACGCAAACCCTCCCCAAAGGGCACTGTCCAGGCTGAACTGCAAAGATACATCTGGAAAGGGGCGACCATTCGGTCCCCCCGAACGTATGGCGGAGTACCACGATCCCCCCGGGAAGCCATCTTGGGCGGGAGGCGAGTCTCGGCTGGTATGCCCGAAGCGGCGTAGCCGGGGCGCGCATTTTCCCGCCCTGGAGTGGGCTGGCCTAGACACTGACGCGGCCGGCCACGCCCTTTGAGGCAGGCAGGGGCGGGTTGACGCCCGCCCTGAAGACGGATAAAAGGAGCAACAAGCCAAGAAAGCATCCTCTTGTTCCTGTGCTCTGAAGCTGCACCTCCTCGCTACACGTGAGCTCGAGACGGAACGAAGAGCCAATTTTGAGCGTGGTAATCTTTCTTTTTGTCTTACAGATACTCTGTCTAAGAATGCCTAAGAAAGTCGGAAAGCGAGTTACTACCGACCAGATGCTCATGAAAGAGGTAACCGATCTAAAGAAACAGATGGCGGCTAGAGACGGGGAAGGGGGACCGAAACGACCTTTGGCAGGAGCCGCTCCAGGAGGGAAGGGCAAGAGGCCCAGACGGGGGGCAGCTGGGGGAGACATCCCGGTCCCCGATACCCCACTCGAAGGGCCAACTCCGGTGCCGGCAGAGGGGAATCCGATTCCCGTGGTGGTCACCCCCGTGTCCGGGGAAGATATGCCGCCCGAGTTGGCAGCACAATTGGCGGCGTGGTTGGGGAAAAATGGCGAGGGCGCCACGGCTGACGACGCACGGGTGTTGATGAAGCAACTGCGTGAAAATAGGGAGGTGGCGAAGGCACCATCGCCAGTTATCACGCCGTCGCCGGCGGGTGAAAAATCGACAGGAGCAGGTCCAGCGGCAGACGCAGCTTCCGGTTCAGGTAAGCGGCCATTGCCGATTACGAGGGATGAGTCTGCACCCTCACAAAGGGAAAAGTTGGGTCAGCATGTCCCTCTGGCTATTAAGGAAAAGATGTGGGCTGATGAGTATGTAAACATTTTCTCGTTGCTTACAGATCATTATGAGATGGAGCATGTTAAGAGCCAAAAGGAGCTCATGCATCCGAGTGTGTGGCGCGCAAAGATGGCCGCCTTTAAGGTTGACGAAAACATTGGCACTTGGGGCAGGGCATGGGGAATTTTTACCTCCATCATGGGTGAACGTAGGCCCGAGTTGCTGTCCGAATTGCCTATTTACCAGTCACGGATCATGGAATATTCTGTATCATATGGGGGCAATCAGTGGTTCTGTTACGATAATATTTTTAGAAAAGCGAAAGAGCACGACAAGAACTTGACTTGGGACTGTTACGATTCTGTTTCGTGGTCGAAAATGGAGAGTACTGGTATGTTGAAGTTACCATTGGTAGGTAGTAGCGGGGGTGAGTCCTCACGCCAATATGTTGGGACACCCTTTCGATCAGGTACAGGTACCGACCACCACGCGAGGCCGAACGGCAGCACAGGTAAAAAGGGGATTTGTTGGAACTTTAACAGGGGTAGATGTACGAGGCCCCAGGGGTCGTGCAAATTTAGACACGAATGTGGAGGGTGTGGGCAGTCATCCCATCCTGAGTCCATGTGCAGAGCCAAAACGGGTGATAACGGTGGTAGAGGAGGCACCAAACAGGTCTGAAATAGTCCGAGGGGTGCCTTTACCTACTCCGATTGATACCATGGCAATGATTCCTTGGCTCAGCGAATACCCGGATCATGCTTCCGCTGGGGTGTTGCGAAACGGGTTTTCATATGGTTTCCGCATCCCAGTGGGGGAGTTTCAGGGTTTGGCAAAATGTAAAAACCAAATGTCGGTCCTGCAACATACGACCGTGGTACAGGAAAAGATTGGGAAGGAGGTTACTCGAGGTCGAGTCGCCGGTCCATTTGATGAGCCACCGTGTGCTAACTTTGTTTGTTCTCCTTTGGGGGTGGTCCCGAAGAAGGACCCGGGTGAGTTCCGACTGATACATAATTTATCAGCCCCACGTGGTCTTTCCGTGAATGATGCGATAGACCCGGAAGTGTATTCGGTGCGGTACGCATCTTTCGATGACGCCGTCGCCATGTTGAATCGCCTAGGGCCCGGGGCGCTGATGGCGAAATCAGATATTGAGTCAGCGTTCCGGTTGCTCCCGGTACACCCAGACGATCAGCGTCTCCTCGGTTTCATGTTTCAGGGTCACTATTACATGGATAGATGTATGCCGATGGGATGCTCTATATCTTGTGCCTATTTTGAAAAGTTCAGTTGTTTTCTGCAATGGGTCTTCACAAAGAGGACGGGTTTTCAACGTGTCATGCATTATCTCGATGACTTTTTGTTTCTGGGGGCGGCCGGAGATCCGGAATGTGGACAGGCTTTGAATGAATTTTGTGTCTTAATGAAGCATTTTGGTGTGCCATTGGCACCAGTTAAGACTGTGGGTCCCTCGACCTGCCTCGAGTTCCTGGGGATCGAGCTCGATTCAGGGGAAGGTTGTTTTCGATTACCAAAGGAAAAGGTGTTCAGATTCAGGGCTTCCTTGAAAACGTGTGTTAGTGAGTCTAAAGTCAGACTGCATCAATTACAACAATTGGTGGGCCAGCTGAATTTTGCCCTGAGAGTAATGCCGATGGCCCGCCCCTTTTCCCGCTCGATCGCTCAAGCCATGGTCGGACTGAAGGAGGGTCATCATCGCACGAGGCTATCGGCAGAGGTTCGCCAGGACATGCGCATTTGGTTGGCATTTCTGGCGGAGTTCAATGGTCGAATTGTCTGGAATAAACCGGCGGTGTCCTCCGAAGAGCTGGGGCTGTGGACAGATTCGGCTGGGAGCATTGGTTTTGGTGCCATATTCGGCACACAATGGTCGGCTCAAAAATGGCCGTTATGGTGGCATGAGTGTGGGCTGACAAGTAACATTGCCTTTCTTGAACTTTTTCCCATTCTGGTGGCCCTAAAAACTTGGCCTGAGGGGTTCAGAGATCACTCTGTGGTGTTTTGGTCTGATAACATGACCGTGGTTGAGTGTATCAATAGCCAGGCAGCACGATGCAGATGGATTCTGAGATTGCTCAAAGAAATTGTGTTATTGTGTATGCAATTGAACGTGCTATTTAGGGCAAGACATGTGCCGGGGGTAATGAATCAAGCGGCTGATGCGCTTTCTCGTTTTCGTATGCAGGCCTTCTGGGGTTTTCTGCCCACAGCGGACCCGGTGGCGGCACCCTTTCCCGAAGCTCTCTGGTCTCTCGGTGCCCCGAACTACAGAACCTCGTGGGAGAGAGTTTAGCGCCCAGGACAAGGAAGGCATATGAAGGGGCGTTCCGAGCCTATTGGGCCTTTTTGGGGACTGCTAGGGGAGAGCTTTGGGGCCAGGAAGAGCTAGTAGTAAAGTTTCTGCTGTCTTTACATCAGGCAGGCAAGTCAGTGGCTACGGCCCAGAGGCATCGGGCCGCCATTTCCTTCATGGCAAGGGCTCATGGGATCCAGGACCCGACTGCGTCTTTTGTTGTGCAAAAAGCGCTACGAGGGTGGCAATGCCTTGAGGGTCGCAGAGTAGATGAGAGGCGCCCGATAGGTTTAGATAGGTTGGCTCTTTTGTTATCTGTACTTCCCGCAACATGTTCATCCCGGTACGAAACGGGGTTATTCCGAGCCGCTTTTGTGCTAGCATTCCATGGGGCTATGCGGGTAAGCGAATTAGTGGCAAAGAACAAGCAGGATACCATGGGGGGACTGTGCCGAGAGCACGTTCAGGTCAGGGGGGAGACAATGACTGTTTCGTTTGTCAGGTCCAAGACCGATCAGGGTGCAATTGGGGACTGCATAGTCATACGAAGGATTCCCGGGTCTCCCATGTGCCCTGTGGTGTGCGTGGAGGAATATTTAGCACAAAGGGTGGCATCATGGGGGGTGACCTTGTTGAGACACACTGACGCCACCCCACTGACGAGGTTTCAGTTTCAGCGGGTGCTTGCGATGTCAATTTCGTCCGCGGGCTTGAACCCCGGCGAGTTTGGGACCCATTCCTTTCGGATAGGGGCTGCTACAGAGGCTACAGCCAGGGGTCTGAATGTGGAACAAGTAAAACGTGTGGGGCGTTGGTCCTCGAATTGTTATAAGAGGTATGTGCGGTTGCACATGTTGTGAAGCTGTAACGATGTACTCACGCTTCTTGTTTTTGTTTGGTTTTCAGTTGCGCAAGCCTACGAGGCGGGGCGGACTGTGCAGTCGACCCGACACCGGGGGGCCAGCGGTCAGACATCACCGGCTGTGAAAAAGGAGGTGTGGGTCGTGGGCCACTCATACGTGAGGCGTGCCGCGGACGTATTCAAAGCAGGTGACATGATTCACGTGGCTGGGGAATACGGGTACAGGGTGTCCTTCTACGGAAAGGGCGGGCTCTGTATTGACCAGTTCCGATCATTTTTTGAGGGTTTGTTAGGGCGGACGAGGTCACCGCCGTCTGTAGTCATAGTACATCTTGGGGGCAATGATTTGGTGACCACTGGTAGACGACTTCTTCTTGAGGCGATGCTTTCCACGGTAAGTTGGTTGGCAAGAAGAGTTCCAGGGTGCACAATTGCATGGTCCCATATGATCCCACGGAAAGTGTGGCGGGGGGCTATTTCGGTTTCTTCTCTGAATCATTCAGTAAGGAAAATTAATAATAAAATGAGTAGATTGTTCCGTTCATGTACGCTGCATTCTATTTCACATGGTTGTATTACAGGGGACAGTATGTATTTGGGGGATGGTGTTCATTTGTCCCGGATGGGGAACGAATTACTCATAGGAGACCTGATAGCTTGGCTAAAGACTTTATGACATGACCTTTAGGCAGGAGTTGTTGTGGGGGGTCCGGATAGCCGGTCAACTATCCGGCCTGTGGCGGTAAGGTCATGATCGGTGAGCAGTAATTGGAAGATCCCTATGGGTGGGCGTCACCCATTACGGATGGGAGCGCTCGAGGGAGGTGGCCATTGGCCCCTCAACGGGGAGGCGGTCCCTTCTAAGGATGGGCCGCCGAAAGGAAAGGAAAGGCGGTCAAGGCCCCTTCCTGGGTAGGAGGGGCTACAGCCCCCTCCTGGGGAATTTCCCGGGGCCTGGACATCTGCGACGGCAGATGTGGTAAGTTGTGTGGGGTTTGGGAGGGGGTCTACGCTACCTTCTAGATACCTCACACGAGTCCTCGGACGACCTTTAAATGGCGTCGAGTTTATTGGGGCCCCCGTCAAGTCAAGGGAAATTGGTAAATGCACTTGAGGTACACCTCTGTGCGGTCGCCCCTCACAAGTGAGGGGGATATGTCTGGTTTAGGGATCTTGACACCGGTTACGACCTTGCCGTTGGCCCTTAAACGTTAGGATGTACAATTTCAAGTTAAACGTTTTGTAGGATGATTAGTTCGGCTAGGAGAACCTTTGTATTAGAGAATATGTTAAGGTTAGCCAAACATCGCAATGTGGAAATGAAATTGTACATTAATATGAAACTGTTATTTTAATGTTTTAATTTTGTTTCATATTTTAATAAATACGGCCGGGAGGGTCACTCCCTCCCGTCTTCCAAAAGTTCAGAACCGTTTCCGGTTTCACATTCTTGGGGATTGTGTTGAGAGGGGGTGGCGGGTATCTCAGCCATATGGAAAGGGGCGACCATTCGGTCCCCCCGAACGTATGGCGGAGTACCACGATCCCCCCGGGAAGCCATCTTGGGCGGGAGGCGAGTCTCGGCTGGTATGCCCGAAGCGGCGTAGCCGGGGCGCGCTTTTTCCCGCCCTGGAGTGGGCTGGCCTAGACACTGACGCGGCCGGCCACGCCCTTTGAGGCAGGCAGGGGCGGGTTGACGCCCGCCCTGAAGACGGATAAAAGGAGCAACATGCCAAGAAAGCATCCTCTTGTTCCTGTGCTCTGAAGCTGCACCTCCTCGCTACACGTGAGCTCGAGACGGAACGAAGAGCCAATTTTGACCCACCCACCAGCCCCTGAGGACAGCAAGTGGTTTTGAATAAAGTTTGATGTGGTAACATTAATTTTTTGCAGGTGGTGATGACTATCGTGATAACTTTGAATATGCAATAAAGAATGGTCGAATTATAATATGTTTTGCGAATAAAGTAATTATGCACTAGTGTTGATCAGTAATCATGCCTTTTAATAAAGTTGTAAATTGTTACTGTCTGTTAGTAATTTAGTCATTTAGTAATTTAGTTAGAACTGTCGTATTTATTTTGGTCGGGCGGTAAGGTCATGATCGGTGAGCAGTAATTGGAAGATCCCTATGGGTGGGCGTCACCCATTACGGATGGGAGCGCTCGAGGGAGGTGGCCATTGGCCCCTCAACGGGGAGGCGGTCCCTTCTAAGGATGGGCCGCCGAAAGGAAAGGAAAGGCGGTCAAGGCCCCTTCCTGGGTAGGAGGGGCTACAGCCCCCTCCTGGGGAATTTCCCGGGGCCTGGACATCTGCGACGGCAGATGTGGTAAGTTGTGTGGGGTTTGGGAGGGGGTCTACGCTACCTTCTAGATACCTCACACGAGTCCTCGGACGACCTTTAAATGGCGTCGAGTTTATTGGGGCCCCGTCAAGTCAAGGGAAATTGGTAAATGCACTTGAGGTACACCTCTGTGCGGTCGCCCCTCACAAGTGAGGGGGATATGTCTGGTTTAGGGATCTTGACACCGGTTACGACCTTGCCGTTGGCCCTTAAACGTTAGGATGTACAATTTCAAGTTAAACGTTTTGTAGGATGATTAGTTCGGCTAGGAGAACCTTTGTATTAGAGAATATGTTAAGGTTAGCCAAACATCGCAATGTGGAAATGAAATTGTACATTAATATGAAACTGTTATTTTAATGTTTTAATTTTGTTTCATATTTTAATAAATACGGCCGGGAGGGTCACTCCCTCCCGTCTTCCAAAAGTTCAGAACCGTTTCCGGTTTCACATTCTTGGGGATTGTGTTGAGAGGGGGTGGCGGGTATCTCAGCCATATGCTCTGAACTGGGGAACAAGCAACCCATGACATGTTTCGGCCTTGTTGGGCTTCTTCAGGGAGGTGCAGTTTGAATCTGTATGCACATGTATGTGCTGACATTTTGGCACATAATTCTCAATCATAGTTAGACATCAAAAAATGGATTAATGGAAATACAAAATGAAGGTTTTAATAAGGATTTCTTCTGGGCAAGATGCTCTTACATTTTTTAGCATGTCTTTGCAGATGGAGACCAACCATGTGCAGCTCAGTCTTGGACTTGCAACAGTGCGTTTTGACCTGTTGGCTTCATCCGGGAGGCACAGCGTCAACCCCCAGGAACAGCAAAGTGTTCTAGAAGCTACGGCGGACCAGGGGTCCATACATTTGGGGGCACCTCCGCGCAGCTCGTAATTAGGAAGACGTTTAATCTAAGGAAAGTAAAATACAGGATTTGGTGCTACCTAATGGTTTTGTTGCATTCATTGCAGTAAAGAACATTATTAAGAACATTTTGTAATAGGAGTGCGGGGCCTGAAAATGCACGGGGCCTCTGGCAAAGAGCTCCAGTTGCCCCCCCTTGTATAGACCATGGGCCCAGCATGATCTAGACCAACACTCTGGCAAACCCATCCCACTTTTGGAAGAGTCTCTCCGGTTGCAAATAATTGATACATAGTAAAACTTCAATCATTGCTTTAACATGGACCATGCAAAGTCATGAAGCCTGACAGCTCTCAGTGTAACATTTGTTTGCAGTTTGCCTACTTTTTTTGTTTAATAAGAAAATAAAAAGCTGGAAGAAAGGTAACTTGCACTGCAAAGAAAATTGTACTGGTGCCATGCAGGGCCAAGATCACAAGACACCTCTCTTTGTTGATGGTGAGCATGAGTCTGCCTCCTTCCCCCACTGCTGGAGGTCCCAGGGCAGAACTTCCAGTATAAAAGCGAGGTGATGGGGCCAAGCTCCATACATTGTCACCTGCTGCCATTCAGATGACAGCAGGAAACTGCCAATCCCTGCAGCCGGATTGTCCATCCATGTTGGGCGGGACATCCACCCGAAGGGATGAGCGAAGTCCGGCTACACAGCCTTGGGCGAATTCGGGGAATTTCTGAATTTGCACAATAAGGAAAAAATCGAAGTTGCCTGATTATGCAGGCATAATTAAAATCAAGCCTATCCCTATATTTAACCCCTTGGATTCCCTCTTTGAAGCATTTCATTCCACTAAATGTCATTGGTCTGGTCTCCATAATGCATTGCGTCCACGGATATTGAACACTTTAGACTTGATTGCGTTAAACATTGCAAGATCCTGCACGCTTCATTTACTCCGTCTGCATGTTATTCAGACCAATGATTAATTTTGGCAATTAACATATTCAGATTTTTTTAATCCTATTTTTCCAGGAGGCACATCTAATTATCCTGCACCTTATTACCATTTCGAAAACATTGCTGACAACAATTAGCTTTACTTCCTCTGCAATATCAAGAATTAAATTGAACTTAATCGCTTTGTGTGTTCCAGGAGGTCCCTAAGGCCCATCATTGGAGAACCGCTCAGCGTCTGGGAAACCTTTTGTGAATTACAATTTCACATGCACAAAAATACACACATATATTTTCACATGAGAAAATAAACAATGCAGGAGAACATACACATTGTATCCTATTTTTGTCTCTACATGGAAGATACTTCTTGTGGAGAAACCCTTTTCGTATGCCACACCAAATTTGGGAGAGTTTACACCAAGCCAAACAGTAACAGTGGGGGGGGGGCTGCACCGCCTTGCAAGACATTGCAACTTAGCGCTTGAAAAAGCTGTGGCAAGGCCCACCAATTTCATGTAATGTTTGGTGTGTTTTGTCCCTTTAGCAAACCCCAGTAGGCACAGGAGAGGATCAGGACCAGGTGTACAGCCCCCACTGCAGAGATCCCCTCCATCACCTGAACCCACAATCACGCCAATGGCGGACAATCCCACGCCATATGTAAGAAGGTGGCATCTGGCCACATCTGGAAACATCCTGTGCAGCCGGTGCAGTGCAAGAGAAGTTTGATGCATGTCATTAAACGGTGTAAACCTCAGGCAGGCATTTCAAGAGACGCGTTTCACCTCTTCCAACGCCATCCCCCACTGTGTAACCATCAGTGCTGCCCCCAGAAACTCCTCCAAAACAATGTATGGTTCACGTTAGCAGTTTGCAGCGCTGTGTAGAGCATCGTGACCGCCCGTCTGCCTAACCCATGTGTGAGAAAACTGTAACCCATGATGAAGCTGTGGTTCATCTCAGGGATTTAAGTGGGATGAAAAAAATTGAGGGTCTCAAAAGGGCGTGGCCAATTTAATCAGGGGCGTGGCTTAAAAACACATAAGCCAAAAATCTGTGCTTAGCATAGTGTGCCGCCAGAGTTGTATTTTGCTGTTTCTGTCACTGCCTCCAAATATATAATACAAAAAATAACATCATACCTACAAAAAGTCAGGACTATTGGCTTTGTCAATGGTTGTTAGTTGAATAAGATAAATAAGCAACAACTATGGCTAGTATATAATATTGAAAAAGCTTTCACTTAAAGCCCTGGTGACACCACCACAATGTTGCTGCTCTTGAGTTTCAAAAAGAGAAGGGAAATCCAGAGAGAAAATGGCTCTCTTTAAAGGATTTCCCTTCCCCTACAATGTTCACCTGGCATGACGTCATGCCGTAACTTCTCTACTAATTAGAAGTGAGCAGTGTGAGCAGCGCACATCGATGTGCCTGCGTTACTGCAGTCTGTGAAAAAACGGACTACCTGTGACAGGGCACAAAACAGGCCCCGATAGAGACCCGTTTCAAGGCCCCCTCTTTAAAAAACTGTCGGTGTTCAGACCCGGTGAGACCCGGCTCACTTAAAGCCCCGGTTCATCCTGCCCTACCTCCCAGGTGCCCCTGAATTCCAGAATTAATACATTATAGGCCAGAAAAAGACCAGCTCCCAGGTCATAAGTGACCAGAAGAGCTCCATCATGGTCGGCTAATGTGGTGGTATTTTCTCCAGAATGATAACGAGGCATGCTGCAGTATGTAGGATACCCTTATGGCGGCCAATGTGAAATCTTGGAGGCCGTGGAGCAGGGCGTTGCCAGTATCCGGATGCAAGCGTACGAGAGTTTGAACAGCAGTTCTGAAGTCACTTCCTGGGAGGAAGGGTTTCACATTATGAAGCAGAGCGCGCTGGTCCCAGACTGTCTTGGTTTTATTGGCGATGTGTTGAATGAGGTTGGGATCAGTGTTCAGTAGGTATCAAAATGTAGTGGAAGCCCTGTTAAGAATGAAAACTCATATTAAAGCAAACCTTAGCAACAAGGGACACTCTTTGGGGTACAATGTGCTATATTCCTGTAGTATAACAGTAATGCTATAGCATAATAATACAAAAACTGATTACCTGTCAGGACTCACCCAAGAACAAGCCTTATAGGCTGTGCTTTAGACTCCACAAGCTTGTGGGTGCTCGGAAGAATCAGCGACACATCACGGATCAGGAAGGTAACATGGCAACTATGGCCACCAGAGAGATGGATGAACCATGTATAGAAGTGTTGTCCCCTTAACAACTCCAATATGGTGGAGACTTCATTGTGTGTGGAACAAGGGCCATACCTCCCTAGATGGTGAATGGGTTCCTCTTCCAGGCCGTTATAGGCAGAGCTGTATAAAAGGGCGTGACTTTCAAAAGACCTTCCCCTGGCAACGGTCCGTGTTGGTGGGGCGTCTAGCTCTTTGTTCTAGTTCGCACCCAGCAGCCCTGCAACTACACCTTTGCTGCTTTCTTGACTAGCTGTGGTTCAGGAATTCTTTCCCCTGGTGGTAGAAACCTATTCCCTTCTCCCCTGTTTTCCCAGGGACTGAGTCCAAGTCCTTGTGTTGTTAATATAAGTTTAAGATCTTAGCCTTCAGGGAGGCTTGGGCGAATGTACTAGGATTCCATTCCTATGTAAGAATCTGAAATCAATACATTATTGTTATGTTATGTTATGTTAATAACAATTTCTTGAACGCACGTACACTCTTGGGTTTCTTGGCGCTATAGGTTCAAGACACTAGACACAATTCTAAGCATAAGCCTGTTGGAAGAGCCACGTTTTTAAAGACTTTCGAAATGCCAGTAAATCATTGCTCTGTCTAATAGGAAGTGGAAGAGCGTTCCAGAGAGAGGCAGCCAGATGGTGAAAGCAGCTGCCACCCTGGCGTTTCTTCTTAAAAGAAGAGACATTTGCAAGGCTTAGATGTGTAGAGCGCAAATTGCGTTGAGGTGTGTAATTAGTAATGAACTGCCTGATGAATATAGGGCCATTGTCATGGAGCGCCCTGACGGTGATGCACCCAGCTTTGAAAGCAATTCGCTGCGCCACTGGCAACCAGAGGAGTTTTTCCAAACCAGCTCTAATTGATTGCCACTTTGGTTGCTTCCAGATGAGACTTGCCGCCTGGTTTTGAACCATCTGGAGGCGTTTTAGTAGGCCAGTCGGAAGACCCAAGTAGAGACTGTTGGAAAAATCTAGCCGGATCTTATTGTGACACACTTGCATCCATTTATATGCTTCTGAAGTGTTTAGAAGTTATTTATTTTACACTTATTATTTAACTATGTTCAAAGGTCATATAATATCACTTCATCTGATGTCATCAGGTGACCTAAGGGCATTGGATGGCACTTCCACTTTTAGTCATAACATGTTTATTGGTCTTGAAAATTATTTGGGTACATCATGGTCAAGTTTGTTTGTGGGGTAACATTAATTAAATATTTCAGGAACCTTGATCTAGGAGACGTTGGGAAATTTGGCATTTCAATAGAGCACAAAAGGTTCCCTACAGGGGAAAAAGGAAACATGTTTAGGCATTGTCATCCAATTCTTAAAGACCTTGGCTGGTTACCAGTACCACAAGTAAAGTTCAACCGATTGTGTTCAGTCCTCAAAATGTGCAATGGAATTGACCCCTAACTTCTTACAGTTACAAACACCACATGAATTCCAAATTGAAATTTGAGATCAGACAGAGCAAATTTGATCATACAAATAATATTCAATCCAGAAGCTTTCGACTGCTGAAAGATTCAGGTCACGGGTGCACAACTCTGGGAGTTACAACACCCAACACTGCAGAACCCACCAAACCTGACATCCTTAAAAAACCTGAAGTGGCCACTCTTCATAGAGGCATTTTCCTCACTTCTAGTTGCCAACCAGACCACCGCCGGTCCACCTTGCAAAGAACAGTCCAATCTACATGAGGTTTTGCTTTCAAAAACACAAACCTCTCTTCTTTTGGTTTTTTTCACAGCTGCCAACTCCTAGGAGGGGATGGAAAAGACAATCTAGATTTCTAAGAAACACTAGTGCTGCATTGTAGCTTAAGATCACAAGCCGATTGCAAAAACCACAGTTGATGGATAGAATGCAGAACAAGGTCATACATTCACCCCAGTACAGAGATCTGGGCCTAAATCCATCGTTTTTTTGCACTCCACACCACCCCAGTTCAGACATGGCCATATGCAAATCAGTCTGACCCTGCGCCTCATGGGAACAGTCCAGCCCGACCTGCCAAGCCATGCCGTCCCTGGAACGGAAACAAGCTTCCAAGGACCGGTTTCTGGCATTCCAGCCGTCTTCAGCCCGGATTGCTTGAATTCAGTGGTGTGGAGTGCATGGGACTCACGTCTGAGCATACCCATCCCACTCAGGTTGACAAATGCAAAAACCACAGTAGATGGACAGAAAGCAGAACAATATCATACATTCACCCCAGTGCAGAGATCTGGGCCTAAATCCATCGTTTTTTTGCACTCCACACCACCCCAGTTCAGATATGTCCATATGCAAATCAGTCTGACCCTGTGCCTCATGGGAACAGTCCAGCCCGAACTGCCAAGCCATGCCTTCCCTGGACCGGAAACAAGCTTCTGAGGAACGGTTTCTGGCATTCCAGCCGTCTTCAGCCCGGCTTGCTTGAATCCAGTGGTGTGGAGTGCATGGGACTCACGTCTGAGCATACCTATCCCACTCAGGGTGACAAATGCAAAAACCACAGTTGATGGATAGAATGCAGAACAATGTCATACATTCACCCCAGTACAGAGATCTGGGCCTAAATCCATCGTTTTTTTTGCACTCCACACCAGCCCAGTTCAGACATGGCCATATGCAAATCAGTCTGACCCTGTGCCTCATGGGAACAGTCCAGCCCGAACTGCAAAGCCATGCCTTCCCTGGACCGGAAACAAGCTTCCGAGGACCGGTTTCTGGCATTCCAGCCGTCTTCAGCCTGGCTTGCTTGAATCCAGTGGTGTGGAGTACATGAGACTCACGTCTGAGCATACCCATCCCACTCAGGGTGACAAATGCAAAAACCACAGTTGATGGACAGAATGCAGAACAATGTCATACATTCACCCCAGTACAGAGATCTGGGCCTGAATCCATCGTTTTTTTTGCACTCCACACCAGCCCAGTTCAGACATGGCCATATGCAAATCAGTCTGACCCTGTGCCTCATGGGAACAGTCCAGCCTGAACTGCCAAGCCATGCCTTTCCTGGACCGGAAACAAGCTTCCGGGGACCGGTTTCTGGCATTCCAGCCCTCTTCAGCCCGGCTTGCTTGAATTCAGTGGATACAAGTGCATGGGACTCACGTCTGAGCATACCCATCCCACTCAGGGTGACAAATGCAAAAACCACAGTTGATGGACAGAATGCAGAACAATGTCATACATTCACCCCAGTACAGAGATCTGGGCCTGAATCCATTGTTTTTTTGCACTCCACACCACCCCAGTTCAGACATGGCCATATGCAAATCAGTCTGACCCTGTGCCTCATGGGAACAGTCCAGCCCGAACTGCCAAGCCATGCCTTCACTGGACCGTAAACAAGCTTCCGAGGACCGGTTTCTGGCATTCCAGCCGTCTTAAGCCCGGCTTGCTTGAATCCAGTGGTGTGGAGTGCATGGGACTCACGTCTGAGCATGCCCATCCCACTCAGGGTGACAAATGCAAAAACCACAGTTGATGGACAGAATGCAGAACAATGTCATACATTCACCCGAGTACAGAGATCTGGGCCTAAATCCAACGTTTTTTTGCACTCCAAACCACCCCAGTTCAGACATGGCCATATGCAAATCAGTCTGACCCTGTGCCTCATGGGAACAGTCCAGCCCGAACTGCCAAGCCATGCCTTCACTGGACCGTAAACAAGCTTCCGAGGACCGGTTTCTGGCATTCCAGTTGTCTTAAGCCCGGCTTGCTTGAATCCAGTGGTGTGGAGTACATGGGACTCACGTCTGAGCATACCCATCCCACTCAGGGTGACAAATGCAAAAACCACAGTTGGTGGACAGAATGCAGAACAATGTCATACATTTACCCCGGTACAGAGATCTGGGCCTAAATCCATCGTTTTTTTTGCACTCCACACCACCCCAGTTCAGACATGGCCATATGCAAATCAGTCTGACCATGTGCCTCATGGGAATAGTCCAGCCCGAACTGCCAAGCCATGCCTTCCCTGGACCGGAAACAAGCTTCCGAGGACCGGTTTCTGGCATTCCAGCCCTCTTCAGCCCGGCTTGCTTGAATCCAGTGGTGTGGAGAGCATGGGACTCACGTCTGAGCATACCCATCCCACTCGGGGTGACAAACGCAAAAACCACAGTTGATGGACAGAATGCAGAACAATGTCATACATTCACCCCAGTACAGAGATCTGGGCCTAAATCCATCTTTTTTTTGCACTCCACACCACCCCAATTCAGACATGGCTATATGCAAATCAGTCTGACCCTGTGCCTCATGGGAACAGTCCAGCCCGAATTGCCAAGCCATGCTTTCCCTGGACCGGAAACAAGCTTCCGAGGACCGGTTTCTGGCATTCCATCCGTCTTCAGCCCGGCTTGCTTGAATCCAGTGGTGTGGAGTGCATGTGGTAAATAAAGTTTACCTATGCGGAATTTCTATGCGGTAAAGTTCAATAAGAATAACTCAATCAAAAAATGAGAGGCAGAGTCCGTGGCATCTGAGTTTATAAGGGTTTTATTCCATAAAATGGAATCGGTTCGAACCAGGTATCATGTTCCATCACCACGAAGGTTCAGGAAGGGATAGACAATGCTTTATTAACAGAGTACAATATATATAGTAAATGCATACAATGGTGATGGATACAGAAGGCGTAACAGCTGAGAGAAAAGAGATAAGAACACATGTACGTAACAGAAGGCGTGCACGAGGGCGTACACGGAGGTGTGTGCTAGAAAACGTCACATGAGAGTGTCACAGGTGGGTGGATCCATAGAGGAATCCTGCAGTGTCAGCAGAAATATATGGCAGAGATGCGCGCGCAGCAGCATGACGTGTGATTGACGTGGAACTGGAGGGTGAAGGGGACTTGACATTTAGCACCATACGTGGAGACAGAAGTCTGGCGTGTCAGAACAACCTAAACCCAAATCATATCTAATATCTTGTGTTTGAGGAACTGTATTATCTAGAAGGAAAGGTCTCTCGGGCAGAGGCTATTCTATACTGACTGCTAGTGCATGCATATGTGACTACGTGTAATGCAAGGGGGCCATGGGCCTACCATGGTAACGGGAGCAATGAATTACTTGCACGGAGACAGAAAGGCCGGGCCCTTTGCTCTGCAGCTGGGAAGATGTTTTCCTAAATCACTAGACAGGAATGTATTTTCGAGGAGTGGAGCAGATAACTTGAAGGCAAAATACAGTCTTGGCAGGCAAGCAGGCCGAGCCGGGCACCGCTCACCGCACAGGGAGTAGGGTAAGGGTCATGGATGCAGATCCAGGCTGCAGCTTTCAGAGGCAGAAGGCAGAAAAGGCTCGATGGCAGAAATCAGGGCCTAGCTTGCCCGAGCCAGGAAAACGTGAAAGTGCACCATGTAAAGACGGTGGCACGGCATACTTAGGAACTGAATATTCGACCCAGTCATGGTGGATCTGAAAGAGGACATGTTAACGTTGGACGCAAATGTATTTGCGTCTTCATAGCTGGTTGTGGAGGGAACATACATGTACTTGAAGCACGTACATGGAGCCGTTGGGGTCTACGTTAGGGGATACAATTGACCATAAAAATTCATATTACCTCATTCCCTCCTTGTCCCCTACGGACCCTTCATGATATATCGATCTTCATTAGTCCATCAATTTGTTCATATAACATCATTTGCTCTTCCTTTTTCTGGCAGGATTTAGAACGTGAACTTGAATGGGGAATACATGATGTGGCGCACAAGCCGCAAATCGCTGGCCCACACTGCAGACATAGGCAACAACTGAACACTATGAGAAGGGCTATTCCGAGGAAGGATAGGACTTTCCATCCCCAAGCTGATAACACGCTCCAGAACCAACCGGACCAAGTCCAGGTGCCTGGATTCTGGTGTATCTGACTTGCAATCTTGTGAAGACGGGTTATGGCTCTATATACTGATGGTGCGTTTTCTGGAATGAAAACACAGCAACTCGATCCGATGACTCTACAAGTTCCGCCCCTATCGGCCAGGATGACGTCAAGAACGAGACGATTTTGAAGAACAACAATCCGCATAGCAGACTGCTCTTCTGTTAAGTTGCCTAGGGCGGAAGTAGTTTCATTCACTACTGCTTCGAGGGTTCTGGTTAATTTACGTATCAGTTTACTATTAAAGACAGCACCTAAATAGGGAAAGAAACCTTTATTGAAGTCTGTATACTGCTCCCATGCCGTTTCAGTATAGTCGACAATCGGGAGATCTCTCTGGGGTCTATTGTGTACTAGATGGGAGTCCCTATGGTAATCAGGAGGGGCTAGGAAAACAGGTGGCAGAAGGAATGCAATGTAACAAGTACCATCCCAATCTAGAGGTAAGCGTATATATGCTGTATGACCACAAATGAAATAGGAATGACGGGAAGCTTTAAATGTAGACTTGCCTTTATCACTGAATTCGATCACAGTAGTACATGTACTATGACCTAGGTGTACTGAACCATTCTTTCTGACACATAATTCACCTTTGACTGGTAATACTGACATAGCGGGTAGGACTGGTTCGGCTTCGGACTGGACATTCAGAATCATGAGGTTAAGTGTAAAATTACCTAATCCATATACTTCGTTTTCTAGATCGGTCCCTGTCCTTTGGGGAAGACCCTCCTTGTCAGGGAAACATACTTTATGCAAAACTGTGTTCAGATTTCCACATACCCAATTGCCCTGGTAAACTACGGAATCAGAATCTAAAGAATTCATTAGACTAAACCATGCACCACAGGAACCATTATGTGTGAACGGGTACGGGAAGAGGGGCAGAACTCCCTGGTACTTCTGGTAGGGAGGGAGTCGGCCACATATCCAACAATTGGTAGCATTGCTGGTCTGATGGGAATGATGTAACATACTAATGAATGTATTGTTGCGCAGCACAAGTCGGTAAGATAGCTCGTGCGGGGGCAATTCACTGAAAGTATGCTCGGCAGTGTTATTTGAAGAAGAATGTGCACGTGTGAAAATAGGAAAGTACATGTGTAGCAATATGCTTGCAGCAATAATCATAAGACTCTGAAAAAACATAATCAATAATGTCACAATGCAGTGATTACGGAGAGATTTACAATATTCATGTTTCTTGATCTGTTTCTGTCTATCTCTCTCTCTATTGGGGTCTAACTTGTACATGTCAGGAACCTGTCTAACCGCTTCACCTAGGGGAGGACTTAAACAATTAAACTGTCTGACTTGCTAGACCTCAACTTCATACGAAATTCTTGAGAAGGAGTTTTCTCTACCAGGGGGAGTTTAGTATCAGTCTCTGGAAGGGGGCAGGGCTGGGAGTCTAGTTTTGGCGGTAGTCCATAGTGTCTTTTCACGTGACTCGAGTGGAGCCAGCCCTTGCGGCCCTCCACTTTCACTGCTGTCCTTGTTGTTAATAACACAAGCTTCGGGGCTCCAGCGGACTCCTCCTGTCGAAATTCCGGATAAAAACGTATTCTCCAGGGACGATCTCGTGTGGCTTCACCTCGGTGTTGCCTACCAAAGACCACCTCATACGGGGATAGCCCTGTTCTTGAATGTGCTATCATTCTCATGTAAAAGAGGGCAACTGGTAAAGCTACTATCCAGTCAACGCCTTTCTCTCTACATATCTTGGCAAGGCGAATTTTCAGGGTCTGATTATGTCTCTCTACGAGACCTGCTGCTTCGGGATGTCGGACACAGTGGACGAGAATGGCTGACCATTATCTGAGTACACGATACGTGGTAAACCATACCTGGGGAAGAATTCACGTACCAGCTGCTTGGCAGTGGTCGGAGCAGTGTAATCTGGGACTGGATATGCTTCTGTCCAACGGGAAAGTGCACATACAACTACGAGGACATATTTGAATCCTCGACAACGTTCCATCTGGATATAATCCATCTGGAGGACTTCAAAAGGGTGATCGGGAGGATGAAATCCACCTTGCTCTACGGGAATGCCTTTACCTGGATTGAACTGACAACAGATCATGCAAGTACGCACTTTCTGTTTTGCTGCTGCTCGTAAATGCTTATTGAACCAGAGGTTTTGAATACTGTCTAACATCGCTTTTTCTCCTAAATGTGCTGGACTATGTACTGTGTTAATGATAACTTGAACCATAGAATCGGGGAGAAACCATGTGGCTTTCCCCTTCGTCATCCATCCCTGTTCTGTCTGGATCCCTCCTAGTTCAATCCATTTCTTGATTTCGTCTGGTGTAGCATGTGTCTGTATGTCAATTACATCTAGGGTGGGATCCCTAACTGTCATGCAATGTGTCGGTGTCGGGACTATTGTCTTTGTCAGGTCAGTTGCGTGAGTCTGAGTCTGAGCTGTATGCTTGGCTGTTCGATCTGCCAGGTCGTTACCCTGGGAAATGGTATCTGTGACTTTCGTATGTGCCTTGCACTTCATGATGGATATCGCTGTAGGCAAATGTATTGCGTCTAACAGAGCTTGAATGAGGGGACCGTGTTGGATCTTGGCTCCGTGAGAGGTCAAGAAACCTCTCTCTCGCCAGAGTACACCGAAGTCGTGTACGACTCCGAATGCATAACGGGAATCTGTGTAAATGTTAACTTTCTTATTCTTGGCTCGAATACAGGCTTGAGTCAGAGCGATGAGCTCTGCTGCTTGGGCTGACAAGGTGTCAATACGATTCGTTTCTATGACTTCAGTTTCTGTCGTTACTGCATATGCGGCCACTAACTCTCCTGTACTTGTTCTCATACATGAACCATCCACGTAAAGTGTCAGGTCTGGATCTGGTAATACAGTGTCTGTCAAGTCTTGTCTGGGTTTCGTCGTAATGGTAATGACTTCAACACAATCATGTGACAAATGCAAAAACCACAGTTGATGGACAGAATGCTGAACAATGTCATACATTCACCCTGGTACAGAGATCTGGGCCTGACCTCTGTCCATCAACTGTGGTTTTTGCATTTGTTACCCTGAGTGGGATGGGTATGCTCAGAAGTGAGTCCCATGCTCTCCACACCACTGGATTCAAGCAAGCCGGGCTGAAGACGTCTGGAATGCCAGAAACCGGTCCTCGGAAGCTTGTTTCTGGTCCAGGGAAGGCATGGCTTGGCAGTTCGGAATGGACTGTTCCCATGAGGCACAGGGTCAGACTGATTTGCATATGGCCATGTCTGAACTGGGGTGGTGTGGAGTGCAAAAAAAAGATGGATTTCGGCCCAGGTCTTTGTACTGTGGTTTTTGCATAAGATCACAAGCCAGCACCTATTAAAAAAAGAATCCAATAAATATCTTAGAAGCAATTAATAAAAAACATCTACATGCCCTATGTAAATTAATTTTCATTAGGGATGTATGCCAGCATGTCAGCTACAGAAATATCGACTGACATAAATATCATGTCCGAAATATTCTTTATAAAATATCAACCCATTGAGTGTAGATTGTCTTTTATTCTTTCCGATGGAGTGGTATGTTTGATATGTTTTAGGACACAATATTTATTGGTATTCTCAGTAAGACATTCTGGTACGATGCCCTGCATCAGTCTGTGCAGTGCACTTTAAAGCGCTATAAGGCTTCGCAAGGAGTACACAGGCGCAAAAGGGAGTTTGCTCCTAGCAGATGTGTGAGGTCACTGTCCCTACATGCACCTTGAGTGTCAACAAAGTGGGTGATTGTGCAGGGCGAGGTCTAACTGGCTATGAGAGTGCAGCACAGCCAGCCTTCCATGGAGACAAGAAATGCACTCCCAGCAAACACTTTACATTCACTGAGCATCCCACAGATGCAGGGGTGGGGGCGTGGGGGGCAGAGCCCTTCCCATGTCTGCTAACCCCATGGACCTCCAACCTCAGGCTTGTGGGAGCACATTTGTGAGGGTGGACCTCTACACACCTTTCAAGGGTAATACCACTCCTGTTTCTAATTAAGGGGCATGTGATGAGCTATTGCTTGTGTCCTGCATGAGTGTTTGTGTGTGCGGGGTCCACCACGCAAGCATGTGACATGTTGGCCCACCGTGTGCATAAGTTCAAGTTCAATTCGTGAATTTATATAGCACACTACTCACCCTGAGGGTCTCAAGGCGCTTGGGGGGGTGTATTTACTTATCGAATATCCAAGTTTTTAGTTGTTTTCTGAAGTGGAGGTGGTTCTCTGTAAGGCGGAGGTGGGTGGGGAGAGAATTCCAAGTCTTGGCCGCTAGGTAACAGTTACCCCTTTGCACCCAGTTCCTTACTTGCTCAAGGGATGGCAGGCCCCCCGGAAAGGAGAAACGCCAATCCTAAACCAAGGAAGTGGGTTCTACTATTGGCCCCAACTTGGATAAAACTGAAATTGATAGCAAAGGGACTATAGTGTATTTCACTCCATTTCTTCAGTCTCTAAAGTCGAGAGTGAGTTGTTTTGTTTCAGTAACTCTCAGGGTGTCTCTTGTGTGTGCTACCCTTGTTTGTTTATTTGAGGATGAGTTTCCGTGTAAGAGTATAGGAGACACATAATCCAAGGAATAATGGCCATAGCTCTTTTGGGGCAGCCTCATCTGAAACAGAATACGCAGGAACTGCAACTACAGAGTATGCCGATAACTAAGTAAAACATCAACTGCATTAACAAATCCAGCAAAGGTGGAGAATAAAGTTGTGATCAATGGAAATTCAATTTCCAGCACGATTTGCAATAACTTCCTAGTATTTTAATTTCAGTAAAATGCGCTTAGCCGGCGTACATTATAACAAATGTGTCCAATCAATACACCATTCAGCTTTAACTCTATAAAAATAGCACGGAGAAAATGAAATGCAAACTAAAACATGCTGTGTTAGCAATGAATGAACCTTGCAAGTCAAAAAGAATATCAAGATTATTTTGAAGTAAACATAAACGTATGGAAATAGAGGGACCTCAAAAGAACTGTAGACGCTCTACTTTTGTGAGAAGCTAAAACACAAGAGGCCACAATAATACATAGAAGCCTCAAAGTATTGGACTTATTAATAGTTTTGTGAATTTCTTTGGTAAACACAACACAAATGTAAAACAATTTGTTTGTCAGAGAAGTACCTTTATTGCCAGTAGCAAAGATATGTTTCTATTACATTTTACTTACCTAAAGGGCGTCAAAGTGCTTTATAATAGAGGTACAAAGCAGTGGAAAGGAACTGAAGCAAATATTCAAGGGCACGGCATTCAAGGAGTCTTAGCAAATATTCAAGAGCACAGCATTCAAGGAACTGTAGCACATTTTCGAGAGCACGGCATTCAGGGAACTGTAGCAAATATTCAAGAGCACAGCATTCAAGGAGCTGTAGCAAATATTCAAGAGCAGAGCATTCAGGAAAATGTAGTAAATATTCAAGAGCACAGCATTCAAGGAACTGTAGCAAATTTTCAAAATCAAGGCACTCAAGGAACTGTAGCAAATATTCAAGAGCACAGCATTCAAGGAACTGTAGCAAATATTCAGGAGCACGGCATTCAAAGAACTGTAGATAATATTCAAGTGCACGGCATTCGAGGAATTGTAGCAAATACTCAAGAGGACAGTATTCTAGGAACTGTAGCAAATATTCAAGTGTACGGCATTCGAGGAATTGTAGCAAATATTCAAGAGCACGGCATTCAAGGAACTGTATCAAATCGTCAAGAGCACGGCATTCAAGGAACTGTAGCAAATATTCAAGTGCATGGCATTCGAGGAATTGTAGCAAATACTCAAGAGCACAGCTTCGAGGAACTGTAGCAAATATTCAAAATCAAGGCAGTCAAGGAACTGTAGCAAATATTCAAGCGCACGGCATTCAAAGAGCTGTAGCACATATTCAGGAGCATGGCATTCAAGGAACTTTAGCAAATATTCAAGAGCACAGCAATCGAGGAACTGTAGCAAATATTCAAGTGCACGACATTCGAGTAATTGTAGCAAATACTCAAGAGCGCGGCATTCGAGGAACTGTAGCAAATATTCAGGAGCACAGCATTCAAAGAACTGTAGATAATATTCAAGTGCACGGCATTCGAGGAATTGTAGCAAATACTCAAGAGCACAGCATTCTAGGAACTGTAGCAAATATTCAAGTGCACGGCATTCGAGGAATTGTTTCAAATATTCAAGAGCACGGCATTCAAGGAACTGTATCAAATCGTCAAGAGCACGGCATTCAAGGAACTGCAGCAAATATTCAAGTGCATGGCATTCGAGGAATTGTAGCAAATACTCAAGAGCACAGCTTCGAGGAACTGTAGCAAATATTCAAAATCAAGGCAGTCAAGGAACTGTAGCAAATATTCAAGCGCACGGCATTCAAGGAGCTGTAGCACATATTCAGGAGCACGGCATTCAAGGAACTTTAGCAAATATTCAAGAGCACAGCAATCGAGGAACTGTACCAAATATTCAAGTGCACGACATTCGAGTAATTGTAGCAAATACTCAAGAGCGCGGCATTCGAGGAACTGTAGCAAATCTTCAAGAGCACTGCATTCAAGGAGCTGTAGCACATATTCAAGAGCACGGCATTAAAGAAACTGTAGCGAATATTCAAGAGCACGGCATTCAAGGAACTGTAGCAAATATTCAAGTGCTCGGCATTCGAGGAATTGTAGCAACCACTCAAGAGCACAGCATTGAGGAACTGTAGCAAATATTCATGTGCACAGCATTCGAGGAATTGTAGCAAACACTCAAGAGCACAGCATTGAGGAACTGTAGCAAATATTCATGTGCACAGCATTCGAGGAATTGTAGCAAATACTCAAGAGCACAGCATTCAGGGAAATGTAGCAAATATTCATGGGCACAGCATTCAAGGAACTGTAGCAAATGTTCAAGAGCACGGCATTCAAGGAACTGTAGCAAATATTTAAGAGCACGGCATTCAATGAACTGTAGAAAATATTCAAGAGCACAGCATTCAAGGAGCTGTAGCAAATATTCAAGAGCAGAGCATTCAGCAAAATGTAGTAAATATTCATGACCACAGCACTCAAGGAACTGTAGCAAATATTCAAGAGCACAGCATTCAAGGAACTGTAGCAAATATTCAGGAGCATGGCATTC
Organism: Lissotriton vulgaris; assembly: GCF_964263255.1. Lineage (NCBI taxonomy): Eukaryota > Metazoa > Chordata > Amphibia > Caudata > Salamandridae > Lissotriton > Lissotriton vulgaris. The sequence continues at coordinate 48,894,286 of NC_141700.1, forward strand.
AAAGAACTGTAGATAATATTCAAGTGCACGGCATTCGAGGAATTGTAGCAAATACTCAAGAGGACAGCATTCTAGGAACTGTAGCAAATATTCAAGTGCACGGCATTCGAGGAATTGTAGCAAATATTCAAGAGCACGGCATTCAAGGAACTGTATCAAATCGTCAAGAGCACGGCATTCAAGGAACTGTAGCAAATATTCAAGTGCATGGCATTCGAGGAATTGTAGCAAATACTCAAGAGCACAGCTTCGAGGAACTGTAGCAAATATTCAAAATCAAGGCAGTCAAGGAACTGTAGCAAATATTCAAGCGCACGGCATTCAAGGAGCTGTAGCACATATTCAGGAGCATGGCATTCAAGGAACTTTAGCAAATATTCAAGAGCACAGCAATCGAGGAACTGTAGCAAATATTCAAGTGCACGACATTCGAGTAATTGTAGCAAATACTCAAGAGCGCGGCATTCGAGGAACTGTAGCAAATATTCAGGAGCACGGCATTCAAAGAACTGTAGATAATATTCAAGTGCACGGCATTCGAGGAATTGTAGCAAATACTCAAGAGCACAGCTTTCTAGGAACTGTAGCAAATATTCAAGTGCACGGCATTCGAGGAATTGTATCAAATATTCAAGAGCACGGCATTCAAGGAACTGTATCAAATCGTCAAGAGCACGGCATTCAAGGAACTGCAGCAAATATTCAAGTGCATGGCATTCGAGGAATTGTAGCAAATACTCAAGAGCACAGCTTCGAGGAACTCTAGCAAATATTCAAAATCAAGGCAGTCAAGGAACTGTAGCAAATATTCAAGCGCACAGCATTCAAGGAGCTGTAGCACATATTCAGGAGCACGGCATTCAAGGAACTTTAGCAAATATTCAAGAGCACAGCAATCGAGGAACTGTACCAAATATTCAAGTGCACGACATTCGAGTAATTGTAGGAAATACTCAAGAGCGCGGCATTCGAAGAACTGTAGCAAATCTTCAAGAGCACTGCATTCAAGGAGCTGTAGCACATATTCAAGAGCACGGCATTAAAGAAACTGTAGCGAATATTCAAGAGCACGGCATTCAAGGAACTGTAGCAAATATTCAAGTGCTCGGCATTCGAGGAATTGTAGCAAACACTCAAGAGCACAGCATTGAGGAACTGTAGCAAATATTCATGTGCACAGCATTCGAGGATTTGTAGCAAATACTCAAGAGCACGGCATTCAAGGAACTGTAGTAAATCTTCGAGAGCACGATATTCAAGGAACTGCAGCAAATATTCAAGAGCACGGCATTCAAGGAACTGTAGCAAATATTCCAGTGCACAGCATTCGAGGAATTGTAGCAAATACTCAAGAGCACTGCATTCAAGAAACTGTAGAAAATATTCAAAATCAAGGCACTCAAGGAACTGTAGCAAATATTCAATAGCACGGCATTCCAGGAACTGTAGCAAATATTCAAGAGCACGGCATTCAAGGAACTGTAGCAAATATTCAAGTGCACGGCATTCGAGGAATTGTAGCAAATACTCAAGAGCACAGCATTCGAGGAACTGTAGCAAATATTCAAAATCAAGGCACTCAAGGAACTGTAGCAAAAATTCAAGAGCACGGCATTCAAGGAGCTGTAGGACATATTCAAGAGCACAGCATTCAAGGAACTGTAGTAAAAATTCAAGAGCACGGCATTCAAGGAACTGTAGCAAATATTCAAGAGCACGGCATTCGAGGAATTGTAACAAATACTCAAGTGCACAGCATTCGAGAAACTGTAGCAAATATAAAAAATCAAGGCACTTAAGGAACTGTAGCAAATATTCAAGAGCACGGCATTCAAGGAACTGTAGAAAATATTCAAGTGCACGGCATTCGAGGAACTGTAGCAAATATTTAAGAGCACGGCATTCAGGGACATGTAGCAAATATTCAAGAGCACGTCATTCAGGGAAATGTAGCAAATATTCAAGAGCACGGCATTCAAGGAACTGTAGCAAATATTCAAGAGCACGGCATTCAGGGAAATGTAGCAAATATTCAAGAGCACGGCATTGAAGGTACTGTAGCAAATATTCCAGCGCATGTCATTCGAGCAATTGTAGCAAATACTCAAGAGCACAGCATTCAAGGAACTGGCGCAAATATTCAAAATCAAGGCACTCAAGGAACTGTAGCAAATATTCAAGAGCACAGTATTCAGGGAACTGGTGCAAATATTAAAAATCAAGGCACTCAAGGAACTGGCGCAAATATTCAAGAGCACGGCATTCAAGGAATTGTAGCAAATATTCATGTGCACGGCAATCGAGGAATTGTGGCAAATACTCAAGAGCACGGCATTAAAGGAACTGTAGCAAATCTTCAAGAGCACGGCATTCAAGGACCTGTACCAAATATTCAGGAGCACGGCATTCAAGAACTTTAGCAAATATTCAAGAGCTCAGCATTCAAGGAACTGTAGCAAATATTCAAGTGCACGACATTCGAGGAATTGTAGCAAATACTCAAGAGCACGGCATTCAAGGAACTGTAGCAAATCTTCAAGAGCACGGCATTCAAGGAACTGTAGCAAATATTCAAGTGCACGGCATTCGAGGAATTGTAGTAAATACTCAATAGCACAGCTTCGAGGAACTGTAGCAAATATTCAAAATCAAGGCACTCAATGAACTGTAGTAAATATTCAAGAGCATAGCATTCAAGGAGATGTAGCACATATTTAGGAGCACAGCATTCAAGGAACTTTAGCAAATATTTAAGAGCACGGCATTCAAGGAACTGTAGCAAATATTCAAGTGCATGGCATTCGAGGAATTGTAGCAAATACTCAAGAGCACAGCATTCGAGGAACTGTAGCAAATATTCAAGTGCACAGCATTCAAGGAATTGTAGCAAATTCTCAAGAGCATGGCATTCAAGGAACTGTAGCAAATCTTCAAGAGCACGGCATTCAAGGACCTGTAGCATATATTCAAGAGCTCGGCATTCAAGGAACTGTAGCAAATATTCAAGGGCACGGCATTCGAGGAATTGTAGCAAATATTAAAAACTCAAGGCATTCAAGGAACTGTAGAAAATATTCAAGAGCACAGCATTCCAGGAACTGTAGCAAATATTCAAGTGCACGACATTCGAGAAATTGTAGCAAATACTCAATAGCACGGCATTCAAGGAACTGCAGCAAATCTTCAAGAGCACGGCATTCAAGGAACTGTAGCAAATATTCAAGTGCACGGTATTCGAGGAATTGTTGCAAGTACTGAATAGCACAGCTTTGAGGAACTGTAGCAAATATTCAAAATCAAGGCACTCAAGGAACTGTAGCAAATATTCAAGAGCACGGCATTCAAGGAGCTGTAGCACATATTCAGGAGCACGGCATTCAAGGAACTGTACCAAATATTCAAGTTTATGGCATTCGAGGAATTGTAGCAAATACTCAAGAGCACAGCATTCGAGGAACTGTAGCAAATATTCAAGTGCACGACATTCGAGGAATTGTAGCAAATACTCAAGAGCACTGCATTGAAGGAATTGTAGCAAATCTTCAAGAGCACGGCATTCAAGGAACTGTAGCAAATATTCAAGAGCAACGGCATTCAAGGAATTGTAGCAAATATTCAAGTACACAGCATTCGAGGAATTGTAGCAAATACTCAAGGGCACAGCATTCGAGGAACTGTAGCAAATATTCAAGAGCACGGCATTCAGGGAAATGTAGCAAATATTCAAGAGCACGTCATTCAGGGAAATGTAGCAAATATTCAAGAGCACGGCATTCAAGGAACTGTAGCAAATGTTCAAGAGCACGGCATTCAAGGAACTGTAGCATATATTCAAGAGCACGGCATTCGAGGAATTGTAGCAAATACTCAAGACCACGGCATATAAGGAACTGTAGCAAATCTTCAAGAGCACGGCATTCAAGGAACTGCAGCAAATATTCAAGAGCACGGCATTCAAGGAACTGTAGCAAATATTCCAGTGCACGGCATTTGAGGAATTGTAGCAAATAATCAAGAGCACAGCATTCAAGAAACTGTAGAAAATATTCAAAATCAAGACACTCAAGGAACTGTAGCAAATATTCAATAGCACAGCATTCAAGGAACTGTAGCAAATATTCAAAATCAAGGCACTCAAGGAACTGTAGCAAATATTCAAGAGCACAGCATTCAAGGGCCTGTAGCATATATTCCAGAGCTCGGCATTCAAGGAACTGTAGCAAATATTCAAGAGCACAGCATTCGAGGAACTGTAGCAAATATTCAAGTGCACGACATTCGAGGAATTGTAGCAAATACTCAAGAGCACTGCATTGAAGGAATTGTAGCAAATCTTCAAGAGCACGGCATTCAAGGAACTGTAGCAAATATTCAAGAGCACAGCATTGAAGGAACTGTAGCAAATATTCCAGCGCACGGCATTCGAGGAATTGTAGTAAATACTCAAGAGCACAAGAGCACAGCATTCAAGAAACTGTAGCAAATATTCAAAAACAAGGCACTCAGGGAACTGTAGCACATATTCAAGAGCACGGCATTCAATGAACTGTAGTAAATATTCAAGAGCACGGCATTCAAGGAACTGTAGCAAATATTCAAGTATACGGCATTCGAGGAATTGTAGCAAATACTCAAGGGCACAGCATTCGAGGAACTGTAGCAAATATTCAAGAGCACGGCATTCAGGGAAATGTAGCAAATATTCAAGAGCACGTCATTCAGGGAAATGTAGCAAATATTCAAGAGCACGGCATTCAAGGAACTGTAGCAAATGTTCAAGAGCACGGCATTCAAGGAACTGTAGCATATATTCAAGAGCACGGCATTCGAGGAATTGTAGCAAATACTCAAGAGCACGGCATATAAGGAACTGTAGCAAATCTTCAAGAGCACGGCATTCAAGGAACTGCAGCAAATATTCAAGAGCACGGCATTCAAGGAACTGTAGCAAATATTCCAGTGCACGGCATTTGAGGAATTGTAGCAAATACTCAAGAGCACAGCATTCAAGAAACTGTAGAAAATATTCAAAATCAAGACACTCAAGAAACTGTAGCAAATATTCAATAGCACAGCATTCAAGGAACTGTAGCAAATATTCAAAATCAAGGCACTCAAGGAACTGTAGCAAATATTCAAGAGCACAGCATTCAAGGACCTGTAGCATATATTCCAGAGCTCGGCATTCAAGGAACTGTAGCAAATATTCAAGTGCACGGCATTCGAGGAATTGTAGCAAATATTAAAAATCAAGGCATTCAAGGAACTGTAGCAAATATTCAAGAGCACAGCATTCCAGGAACTGTAGCAAATATTCAAGTGCACGACATTCGAGAAATTGTAGCAAATACTCAATAGCACGGCATTCAAGGAACTGCAGCAAATCTTCAAGAGCACGGCATTCAAGGTACTGTAGCAAATATTCACGTGCACGGTTTCAAGGAATTGTAGCAAATACTCAATAACACAGCTTTGAGGAACTGTAGCAAATATTCAAAATCAAGGCACTCAAGGAACTGTAGCAAATATTCAAGAGCACGGCATTCAAGGAGCTGTAGCACATATTCAGGAGCACGGCATTCAAGGAACTGTAGCAAATATTCAAGTATATGGCATTCGAGGAATTGTAGCAAATACTCAAGAGCACAGCATTCGAGGAACTGTAGCAAATATTCAAGTGCACGACATTCGAGGTATGGTAGCAAATACTCAAGAGCACTGCATTGAAGGAACTGTAGAAAATCTTCAAGAGCACGGCATTCGAGGAATTGTAGTAAATACTCAAGAGCACATCATTCGAGAAACTGTAGCAAATATTCAAAAACAAGGCACTCAAGAAACTGTAGCACATATTCAAGAGCAGGGCATTCAATGAACTGTAGTAAATATTCAAGAGCACGGCATTCAAGGAACTGTAGCAAATATTCAAGTGCACGGCATTTGAGGAATTGTAGCAAATACTCAATGTCACAGCATTCGAGGAACTGTAGCAAATATTTAAGAGCACGGCATTCAGGGAAATGTAGCAAATATTCAAGAGCACGTCATTCAGGGAAATGTAGCAAATATTCAAGAGCACGGCATTCAAGGAACTGTAGCAAATATTCTAGAGCACGGCATTCAAGGAGCTGTAGCACATATTCAAGAACACAGCATTGAAGGAACTGTAACTGTAGAAAATATTCAAGAGCACGGCATTCAAGGAACTGTAGCAAATATTCAGGAGCACAGCATTCAAGGAACTGTAGCAAATATTCAAGTGCACAGCATTCGAGGAATTGTAGCAAATATTCAAGCGCCCGCCAATGTGGCGGGCGCATCCTAATTGTGTGTGCGGGACCGCCGCGTGCATTGCGGGTGGTCCCATTTCCCGGGACTTTGTCCGGCCGCCATGCTAATCAGCCCCATCGTTTTTTTATTACTGTCATGTATTTTAGTATATATTTTATATGTATGTGATGTATGTTTATTGTATAGGAATTGTTTGTATTTTTAATATATGTGTTACATTTTTAGAAGCTAATAATTTTTTTTATTTGAATTTTGAGCTTTTAGTTCCGTAGCAGGATGTGAGTTTATAGGGTAATAGAGTGGGCAGTAATTTAATTATATTAAATTCATTCATTTTTTTAATTTTAATTTTGCGTTTTTAGTTACACAGCGGGTTGTGGGTTTATAGGGGGATAGGGTCGGAATGAATTAAATGATATTAAATGTATTGATCAATTTTTACTATTTGTTTAATTGAGTTGTTATACTGCTAAAGGTGGAAAGTAAGTTTGAATTAATTAATTATTAATTGGTTGTTTGTTAATTTTAATTTAATTAATTCGTAATTAATTATGCTAATTGTGTAATTACTTTTAGGTGTGTGTTATGGTGTTTATAGGTGTAATGGGTGGGGAGTCAGTTATTTTTAATTTATGAAATAATAATTGGTTATTAATTAATTTTAATTAATTAATTGGTTTTTAATGTTGGTAATTTTGTAATTAATTTTATGATTGTGTTGTGGTGTTTATAGGTGTAAAGCATGGGAAGTAATTTATTTTTAATTTATGAATTAATAATTGGTTGTTAATTAAATTTAATTCAATCATTTGTAATTAATTTTGGTAAATTAGTAATTAATTATAGGTGTGTCTTGTTTTTATAGGTGTAAAGAGTGGGAGGTAATTGTTTTTATTGAATTATTAGATGGTTGTTAATTCATTTCAATTGGTAATTAATTATGGCAATTGTGTAATTAATTTTAGGTGTGTTTTGTGGTGTCTATAGGAGTAAAGGGTGGGAAGTAATTTGTGTATAATTAATTAATATATAGTTGTTAGATAATGTTAATTATTTGATATTTATTTTGTGTAATTGTTTATTGTTGTGTTTTGATTTTACTTATAAAAGGGTAAAGGGTGGGTATTAAATACATTTTAATTATTTAGTTATTAGTTGTTAATAGTAATAGTTTCACATTTTAAAATACATTTTATTGGGTTTTCGTATATTATAGTTTCATTTAGGTGTGTGTTGTGGATATTATAGGGTTAAAGTGTGTGTAGTCAATTAATGTTTATTAGTTTTTTTATTAATAATATTTTTTACTTGATTATGAATTATGGTAATTGTATAAATACATTTAATTAAAAATGTTGAAGTGTTTTGTTATTGGTATGGTATTATAGGGTAGGAAATAAAAGAAATACATTTATGTTTTAAAGAAAATGTTTGTTTGTAATTATTTTCTAGTTTAAGAATTATTTTACTGTAAAATAATTTATTATTTTATTTTATATAATATTTTTAGGTTTTGGTATATATAATCAATATTATAATATGTGTTCTTTTTTTCAATATACATATATATTTTTAAGTGTTTGAGTGTGAATATTTTTTTCTTTTCTACAGTATCCAACACTTTCCCTACTGTTGCATTTACTGGAGTGGGAATAGTAATTTTTACCCCTCTGCTATCCAGCACTTTCCCTACTGTTGCACTTCCCGGATTGGGAATAGTAATGTTTACCCCTCCCTTATCCTGCACTTTCCCTACTGTTGCACTCACTGGAGTTGGAATAGTAATTTTTACCCCTCCGCTATCCAACACTTTCCCTACTGTTGCCCTCTCTGGAGTGGGAATAGTAATTTTTACCCCTCCGCTATCCAACACTTTCCCTACTGTTGCCCTCTCTGGAGTGGGAATAGTAATTTTTACCCCTATCCAACACTTTCCCTACTGTTGCACTCTGTGGAGTGGGAATAGTAATGTTTACCCTCCGCTATCCAGCACTTTCCCTACTGTTGCACTTTCTGGAGTATGAATAGTAATTTTTACCCCTCCGCTATCCAACACTTTCCCTACTGTTGCCCTATCTGGAGTGGGAATAGTAATTTTTACCCCTCCTCTATCCAACACTTTCCCTACTGTTGCACTCTGTGGAGTGGGAATAGTAACGCTTACCCTCCGCTATCCAGCACTTTCCCTACTGTTGCACTCTCTGGAGTCGTAATAGTCATTTTTACCCCTCCGCTATCCAACATTTTCCCTACTGTTGCACTCTTTGGAGTGGGAATAGTAATTTTACCCCTTTGCTATCCAGCACTTTCCCTACTTTGCACTCACTGTAGTTGGGATAATAATTATTTTCTTATTTTTTATCAATATATAATTTTTTTGAGTTTGAATGTGAATAGTATTTTTTTTCTCCGATATCCAACACTTTTCCTACTGTTGCATTTACTGGAGTGGGAATAGTCATTTTTACCCCGCCGCTATCCAGCACTTTTTCCTTCTGTTGCTCTTACTGGAGTGGGAATAGTACATTTTACCCCTCGCTATCCAACATTCATCATACTGTTGCACACACTGGAGTTGGAACAGTAATTTTTACCCCTTTGCTATCCTGCACTTTCCATACTGTTGCACTCTCTGGAGTGGGAATAGTAATTTTTACCCCTTTGCTATCCAGCACTTTCCCTACTGTTGCACTCACTGGCGTGGTAATGGTAATGTTTACCTCTCCACTATCCAACACTGATCCTACTGTTCCACTCAGTGGAGTGGGAATAGTACTTTTTTCCCCTCTGCTATCCAACACTTTCCCTACTGTTGCACTCACTGGAGTGGGAATAGTACTTGTTTCCCCTCTGCTATCCAACACTTTACCTACTGTTGCACTCACTGGAGTAGGAATAGTAATTTTTTTCCCCTCCGCTATCCATCACTTTCCCTACTGTTGCACTGATTGGAGTGTGATTAGTAATTTTTAACCCTCCCCAATCCAAACCGTTCCCTACTGTTTCGCTCACTGGAGTTGGAATAGTAAATTTAACTATGTTGCTATCCAACACGTTTCCTACTGTTGCACTGATTGTATTGGGCAATTTAAGTTTAAATATGTTTTCATAGTTTGTTTTAATTTATTCTAGATTTTTAAAATATTTTAAATTATTTATATATATTTTATTTTTATATCATTGTAAAGTTTTCAAATTAATTAAAGATAATAGTTTATTAATTATTTTAAAGTAAATATATATATGTTTAAATTATTATGTTTGTGTGTTTAATTTTTTTAATTAAGTTTATTTGTGATATATTTTGTAAAAATGTATGTTAAATGTTATTTATTTTGTTACAATTAATATTAATATTTAATATATGTAATATATTGTTTTATTTTATATGTATTTAAATCGATATTTTTTACATCTATATTTTTTACATCAATAGGTCTTATTCAATGTTTTTGTACTTACCTTTGTATGTATGACAGTCAATATTATTGTATTGTATATATTTTTTCGATATTTTTAACATCAATGATTTTGTCATCGATATTCTATCAGTGAACCCACAAGGATATTATGAATTGTAGCTAATATTCAACAGCAAGGAATTCAAGGAACTGTAACAAATACTCAAGAGCACAGCCTCAAGGAAGTGTAGTAAATATTCAAGCGCACTGCAATTGAGTAAATGTAGCAAATACTCAAGTGCACCACATTCAAGGAACTGTAGCAGCGGGGCATTCAGGGAACTGTAGCAAATTTTCCAGAGCATGGCATTCAAAGAACTGCAGCAAATATTCAAGAGCACAGCATTCAAGGAACTGTAGCAAATATTCAAGAGTATGGCATTCAAGGAACTATAGCAAATATTCAAGACCACAGCATTCAAGGAAATGTAGCAAATACTCAAGAGTATGGCATTCAAGGAACTGTAGCAAATACTCAAGAGCATGGCATTCAAGGAACTGTAACAAATATTCAAAATCAAGGCACTCAAGGAACGGTAGCAAATATTCAAGAGCACAGCATTCAAAGAACTATAGCAAATATTCAAAAGCACAGCATTCAAGGAACTGTAGCAAATATTCAAGAGCACGGCATTCTAGGAACTGTAACAAATATTGAAGAGCATGGCATTCAAGGAACTGTAGCAAATATTCAAGTGCACGGCATTCAAGGAACTGTAGCAAATATTCAGGAGCACGGCATTCAAGGAACTGTAGCAAATATTCAAAAGCACGGCATTCAAGGAATTGTAGCAAATATGCAAGAGCAAGGCATTCAAGGAACTGTAGCAAATATTCAAGTGTACGGCATTCAAGGAATTGTAGCAAATACTCAATAGCACAGCTTCGAGAAAATGTAGCAAATATTCAAAATCAAGGCACTCAAGGGCCTGTAGCATATATTCAAGAGCACGGCATTCGAGGAATTGTAGCAAATACTCAAGAGCATGGCATTCAAGGAACCGTAGCAAATCTTCAAGAGCACGGCATTCAAGGACCTGTAGCATATATTCAAGAACTCGGCATTTAAGGAACTGTAGCAAATATTCAAGTGCACGGCATTCGAGGAATTGTAGCAAATATTAAAAATCAAGGCATTCAAGGAACTGTAGCAAATATTCAAGAGCACAGCATTCCAGAAACTGTAGCAAATATTCAAGTGCACGACATTCGAGAAATTGTAGCAAATACTTAATAGCACGGCATTCAAGGAACTGTAGCAAATATTCCAGCGCACGGCATTCGAGGAATTGTAGTAAATACTCAAGAGCACAGCATTTGAGAAAATGTAGCAAATATTCAAAAACAAGGCACTCAAGGAACTGTAGCACATATTCAAGAGCACGCCATTCAATGAACTGTAGTAAACATTCAAGAGCACGGCATTGAAGGAACTGTAGCAAATATTCAAGTGCACGGCATTCGAGGAATTGTAGCAAATACTCAAGGGCACAGCATTCGAGGAACTGTAGCAAATATTCAAGAGCACGGCATTCAGGGAAATGTAGCAAATATTCAAGAGCACGTCATTCAGGGAAATGTAGCAAATATTCAAGAGCACGGCATTCAAGGAACTGTAGCAAATGTTCAAGAGCACGGCATTCAAGGAACTGTAGCAAATATTCAGGAGCACTGCATTCAAGAAACTGTAACAAATATTCAAGAGCAGGGCTTTGAAGGAACTGTGGCAAATATTCAAGAGAACAGCATTCAAGGAACCGTAACAAATATTCACGAGCACGGCATTCAAGGGACTGTGGCAAATATTCAAGAGAACAGCATTCAAGGAACTGTAGCAAATATTCAAGAGCACGGCATTCAAGGAACTGTAGCGAATATTCAAGAGCACGGCATTCAAGGAACTGTAACAAATACTCAAGAGCACATAATTCGAGGAACTGTAGCAAATATTCAAAATCAAGGCACTCAAGGAACTGTAGCAAATATTCAAGAGCACAGCATTAAAGGAACTGTAGCAAATATTCAAGAGCACGGCATTCAAGGAACTGTAGTAAATATTCCAGTGCACGGCATTCAAGGAATTGTAGCAAATACTCAAGAGCACTGCATTCAAGAAACTGTAGAAAATATTCAAAATCAAGGCACTCAAGGAACTGTGGCAAATATTCAATAGCACAGCATTCCAGGAACTGTAGCAAATCTTCAAGAGCACGGCATTCAAGGAACTGTAGCAAATATTCAAGTGCACGGCATTCGAGGAATTGTAGCAAATACTCAAGAGCACAGCATTCGAGGAACTGTAGCAAATATTCAAAATCAAGGCACTCTAGGAACTGTAACAAATATTCAAGAGCACGGCATTCAAGGAGCTGTAGCACATATTTAAGAGCACAGCATTCAAATAACTGTAGCAAAAATTCAAGAGCACGGCATTCAAGGAACTGTAGCAAATATTCAAGAGCACGACATTCGAGGGATTGTAACAAATACTCAAGTGCACAGCATTCAAGGAACTGGAGCAAATATTAAAAATCAAGGCATTTAAGGAACTGTAGCAAATATTCAAGAGCGCGGCATTCAAGGAACTGTAGAAAATATTCAAGTGCACGGCATTCGAGGAATTGTAGCAAATACTCAAGAGCACAGCATTCAAGGAACTGTAGCAAATATTCTAGAGCACGGCATTCAGGGACATGTAGCAAATATTCAAGAGCACGTCATTCAGGGAAATGTAGCAAATATTCAGGAGCACGGCATTCAAGGAACTGTTGCAAATATTCAAGAGCACGGCATTCAGGGAAATGTAGCAAATATTCAAGAGCAGGGCATTCGAGCAATTGTAGTAAATACTCAAGAGCACAGCATTCAAGGAACTGGCGCAAATATTCAAAATCATAGCAAATATTTAAGAGCACGGCATTTAGGGAACTGGCGCAAATATTAAAAATCAAGGCACTCAAGGAACTGGCTCAAATATTCAAGAGCATGGCTTTCAAGGAACTGTAGAAAAAATTCATGTGCACTGCATTCGAGGATTTGTGGCAAATACTCAGGAGCACAGCATTCGAGGAACTGTAGCAATTATTCAAGTGCACGGCATTCGAGGAATTGCAGCAAATAATCAAGAGCACGGCATTAAAGGAACTGTAGCAAATCTTCAAGAGCACGGCATTCAAGGACCTGTAGCAAATATTCAAGAGCACGGAATTCAAGAACTTTAGCAAATATTCAAGAGCACAGCATTCAAGGAACTGTAGCAAATATTCAAGTGCACGACATTCGAGGAATTGTAGCAAATACTCAAGAGCACGGCATTCAAGGAACTGTAGCAAATCTTCAAGAGCACGGCATTCAAGGAACTGTAGCAAATATTCAAGTGCACGGCATTCGAGGAATTGTAGCAAATACTCAATAGCACAGCTTCGAGGAACTGTAGCAAATATTCAAAATCAAGGCACTCAATGAACTGTAGCAAATATTCAAGAGCATGACATTCAAGGAGATGTAGCACATATTCAGGAGCACAGCATTCAAGGAACTTTAGCAAATATTCAAGAGCACGGCATTCAAGGAACTGTAGCAAATATTCAAGTGCATGGCATTCGAGGAATTGTAGCAAATACTCAAGAGCACATTATTCGAGGAACTGTAGCAAATATTCAAGTGCACAGCATTCGAGGAATTGTAGCAAATACTCAAGAGCATGGCATTCAAGGAACTGTAGCAAATCTTCAAGAGCACGACATTCAAGGACCTGTAGCATATATTCAAGAGCTCGGCATTCAAGGAACTGTAGCAAATATTCAAGTGCACGGCATTCGAGGAATTGTAGCAAATATTAAAAATCAAGGCATTCAAGGAACTGTAGCAAATATTCAAGAGCACAGCATTCCAGGAACTGTAGCAAATATTCAAGTGCACGACATTCGAGAAATTGTAGCAAATACTCAATAGCACGGCATTTAAGGAACTGCAGCAAATCTTCAAGAGCACGGCATTGAAGGTACTGTAGCAAATATTCAAGTGCACGGTATTCGAGGAATTGTAGCAAATACTCAATAGCACAGCTTTGAGGAACTGTAGCAAATATTCAAAATCAAGGCACTCAAGGAACTGTAGCAAATATTCAAGAGCACGGCACAGTGGGTTGTGGGTTTATAGGGGGATAGGGTCGGAATGAATTACATTATATTAAATGTATTGATCAATTTTTACTATTTGTTTAATTGAGATGTTATAGTGCTAAAGGTGGAAAGTAATTTTTAGTGAATTAATTATTAATTGGTTGGTTGTCAATTTTAATTTAATTAATTAGTAATTAATTATGCTAATTGTGTAATTACTTTTAGGTGTGTGTTATGGTGTTTATAGGTGTAATGGGTGGGGAGTCAGTTATTTTTAATTTATGAAATAATAATTGGTTATTAATTAATTTTTATTAATTAATTGGTTTTTAACTGTGGTAATTTTGTAATTAATTTTATGATTGTGTTGTGGTGTTTATAGGTGTAATGCATGGGAAGTAATTTATTTTTAATTTATGAATTAATAATTGGTTGTTAAGTAAATGTAATTGAATCATTTGTAATTAATTTTGGTAAATTAGTAATTAATTTTAGGTGTGTCTTGTTTTATAGGTGTAAAGAGTGGGAGGTAATTGTTTTTATTGAATTATTATATGGTTGTTAATTAATTTCAATTGGTAATTAATTATGGCAATTGTATAATTAATTTTAGGTGTGTTTTGTGGTGTCTATAGGAGTAAAGGGTGGGAAGTAATTTGTGTTTAATTAATTAATATATAGTTGTTAGTTAATGTTAATTATTTGATATTTATTTTGTGTAATTGTTTATTATTTAGTTATTAGTTGTTAATAGTTGTTAATAGTAATAGATTCACATTTTAAAATACGTTTTATTGGGTTTTTGTATATTATAGTTTCATTTAGGTGTGTGTTGTGGATATTATAGTGTTAAAGTGTGTGTAGTCAATTAATGTTTATTAGTTTTTTATGAATAATATTCTTTACTTGATTATTAATTATGGTAATTGTATAAATACATTTAATTAAAAATGTTGAAGTGTTTTGTTATTGGTATTTGTATGGTATTATAGGGTAGGAAATAAAAGAAATACATTTATGTTTGTTTAAAAGAATTATTTTACTGTAAAATAATTTATTATTTTATTTTATATAAAATTTTTAGGTTTTGGTATATGTAATCAATATTTTAATATGTGTTCTTTTTTTCAATATACATATATATTTTTAAGTGTTTGAGTGTGAATATTTTTTTCTTTTCTACGGTATCCAACACTTTCCCTACTGTCGTATTTACCGGAGTGGGAATAGTAATTTTTACCCCTCTGCTATCCAGCACTTTCCCTACTGTTGCACTTCTTGGATTGGGAATAGTAATTTTTACCCCTCCGCTATCCTGCACTTTCCCTACTGTTGCACTCACTGGAGTTGGAATAGTAATTTTTACCCCTCCGCTATCCAACACTTTCCCTACTGTGGCCCTCTCTGGAGTGGGAATAGTAATTTTTCCCCCTCCGCTATCCAACACTTTCCCTACTGTTGCCCTCTCTGGAGTGGGAATAGTAATTTTTACCCCTCCGCTATCTAACACTTTCCCTACTGTTGCACTCTCTGGAGTGGGGATAGTAATTTTTACCCCTCCCTATCCAACACTTTCCCTACTGTTGCACTCTCTGGAGTGGGAATAGTAATTTTTACCCCTCCGCTATCCAACACTTTCCCTACTGTTGCACTCCCTGGAGTGGGAATAGTCATTTTTATCCCTCCGCTATCCAACATTTTCCCTACTGTTGCACTCTTTGGAGTGGGAATAGTAATTTTACCCCTTTGCTATCCATTACTTTCCCTACTTTGCACTCACTGTAGTTGGGATAGTAATTATTTTCTTCTTTTTTATCAATATATAATTTTTTTGAGTTTGAATGTGAATAGTATTTTTTTTCTCCAATATCCAACACTTTTCCTACTGTTGCATTTACTGGAGTGGGAATAGTCATTTTTAGACAGACAAGAGAAAGGGAATCAAAGCATAAGATGCCAGCACTAATCTTAAAAGTCCCTATCAGTTTGGGTGAAAAGAAAAGGTGCAAACAACGGGCTGGGAGCACAATTCCCTATACTCCCTCAAATTAAAGGCTGATTCAAAGAACCTAACCTTCAACAATTTAACAGCACATAGTATCCCAGCACACTTTAAACACAATTTGTAACAACAAATGAGTCAAAAAGGATCTAGTTTCACGAGCAAGTCGATGTTTTCAGTTTCAGTTATTCTTTATTGTTCAATCTTTAAAAACTTTTGACAGCATCACTTTTGGAACCGCCAACGCGTTTCGTCCCAACCAGGGACTTCTTCAGGGCTTGAACAGTGAGTATAGTCTATTCTGGTTGACAATTTCTTATGAATTCTTGTTGACAATTTCTTATGAGTTCTTAAAAGGTAGCAATATATCTCAAAGAAAAAGAGTGTTCTATTTGGTGACCCTTTATTATTCACAACTGATGATTATAAGATCTCACTTTAGAGCGTTTCTTCATGTGTTAGGCATCATATTTGATAGATGGAAAGTCTGTTTTACAAGGTAATGACCCGGATATAGTAGTTCGGGTCCGCAAAGAGCGTCTTTGGTCGTCTCCGCTCCACAGGATTCACCACAATATATAGTAATTTTTACCCTGCCGCTATCCAGCACTTTCCCTTCTGTTGCTCTTACTGGAGTGGGAATAGTACATTTTACCCCTCCGCTATCCAACATTTATCATACTGTTGCACACACTGGAGTTGGAACAGTAATTTTGACCCCTTTGCTATCCTGCACATTCCATTCAGTTGCACTCACTGGAGTTGGAATAGTAATCTTTACCACTGCGCTATCCATCATATTCACTACTGTTGCACTCTCTGGAGTGGGAATAGTAATTTTTACCCCTTTGCTATCCAGCACTTTCCCTACTGTTGCACTCACTGGAGTGGTCATGGTAATGTTTACCTCTCCACTATCAAACACTGATCCTACTGTTCCACTCAGTGGAGTGGGAATAGTACTTTTTCCCCTCTGCTATCCAACACTTTCCCTACTGTTGTACTCACTGGAGTGAGAATAGTACTTGTTTCCCCTCTGCTATCCAACACTTTACCTACTGTTGCACTCACTGGAGTAGGAATAGTATTTTTTTCCCCTCCGCTATCCAACACTTTCCCTACTGTTGCACTGATTGGAGTGGGATTAGTAATTTTTAATCCTCCCCTATCCAAACCGTTCCCTACTGTTTCACTCACTGGAGTTGGAATTGTAAATTTAACTATGTTGCTATCCAACACGTTTCCTACTGTTGCACTGATTGTATTGGGCAATTTAAGTTTAAATATGTTTTCATAGTTTAATGTTTTAATTTATTCTAGATTTTTAAAAATATTTTAAATTATTTATATATATTTTATTTTTATATAATTTTGAAGATTTCAAATAAATTAAAGATAATAGTTTATTCATTATTTTAAATTAAATATATATATATATATGTTTAAATTATTATGTTTGTGTGTTTAATTTTTTTAATTAAGTGTATTTGTGATATATTTTGTAAAAATGTATGTTAAATGATATTTATTTTGTTACAATTAATATTAATATTTAGTATATGTAATATATTGTTTTATTTTATATATATTTAAATCAATATTTTTTACATCAATAGGTCTGATTCAATGTTTTTGTACTTACCTTTGTATGTATGACAGTCAATATTATTGTATTGTATATATTTTTTTCGATATTTTTAACATCAATGATTTTATCATCGATATTCTATCAGTGAACCCACAAGGATATTAGGAATTGTAGCTAATATTCAACAGCAAGGAATTCAAGGAACTGTAACAAATACTCAAGAGCACAGCGTCAAGGAACTGTAGTAATTCAAGCGCACTGCAATTGAGTAACTGTAGCAAATACTCAAGAGCACCACATTCAAGGAACTGTAGCAATTATTCAAGTGCACAGCATTCGAGGAATGGTAGCAAATACTCAAGAGCATGGCATTCAAGGAACTGTAGCAAATCTTCAAGAGCACGGCATTCAAGGACCTGTAGCATATATTCAAGAGCTCGGCATTCAAGGAACTGTAGCAAATATTCAAGAGCACAGCATTCCAGGAACTGTAGCAAATATTCAAGTGCACGACATTCGAGAAATTGTAGCAAATACTCAATAGCACGGCATTCAAGTAACTGCAGCAAATCTTCAAGAGCACGGCATTCAAGGAACTGTAGCAAATATTCCAGCGCACGGCATTCGAGGAATTGTAGTAAATACTCAAGAGCACAGCATTCGAGAAACTGTAGCAAATATTCAAAAATAAATGGCATTGTCATTAGCTTAATCTCCGCAGTCACTCTGCAGTCCCTAGCCACTCTGCACTCCCTAGCCACTCTGCACTCCCTAGACACTCTGCACTCCCTAGCCAAAAAATAAAAATATTGGATCTACATGGTAGACGCTGGTCTTTACAGAAAGGCACATTAATACCTCTACCCTAGTTTAGGAGTTATAACTGTGGATTAACAAACTACAGAGGTATTCGGAAAGTGTATTAACCACCAAAGTACCATTAAGGGTATTTCTATTTCGTGAAAGCTTTCTGGGCACACAAAGCTCTCAACAGCAGGGCCCTTACCCAGGTAAGCTATGTCAAAATGCAGAAGGTATGTGACCAATTAAGTAAGCCATAACAGAGTTCCTTCGTGTTGCCAATTTAATGAGGCAGAGAAAATAGCTGCAAATGTCCTATCTCAAACGACATCACTACCAGTTTCGCTGTGCATGTTAACGGCGAAACCGGCGCGCTAGGTAGAAGGAAACCAATGGAGATAGTTTTACAACAGCCCCCCCACATACACCCGGAAAAGGCCCATTTCTTACCTTAACGCACACCTTCGTGTAGCCAATTTGTTCGCAATCGAGATAAAAATAAAAATAAATTCAAAGTGTAAACCAACTGTCATACTTTGCTTTTCAGATTTCCTTCGTGACAACCCCCTTTCGGCTTTCACCGCTTGCCACCAAGTTATGGGGGCTCATATGAATTGTTTCAACTTACAGCACTGCTTCTGGAGCACCGTAGTTGTCATGCAGAAAAAAACTCTAGTCGTGCTTGCCACTTTCGTAAGACAACGAGGCGCAGCACTAAGAACTCCTTCTTTAGTATGATGTAACGGGGAGGACCCGGGTCCGCCAGGCTTACCTGTCTCACCTCTTTCTAACCAGCACAGAGGGGCCTGGAGAAACACAGATATCCTCGGCGACACAGAACCAGAAGAGAGTGGTGAGCCCTGTTTCTTTAATTGGGCGGAGTTGGAACAGGATAACGTCACCTGGCACGCCCCCTCATCCCAGGTAAAGGCAGCCCCAGAAAGCACACAGGTGTGTGTTACACCCGGAGGCGACGGAGGTGAGAGCGACGGAAGGCGACGCGGAGAAGAGGAAGAGTGCGGAGTAGAGCGGAGATTGGAGACGAAGGCGGAGGAGAGGCGGGAGCTGAGGAGAGGAGACGAAAGCGGAGCGGGGCAGAGTCAGGAGGCGGAGTGGAGATCGGAGGAGAGAGGACATCGCAGGACGGAGGCGGAGTGGAGACCGGAGGAGAGAGAACATCGGAGGACGGAGGCGGAGTGGAGACTGGAGGAGAGAGAACATCGGAGGACGGAGGTGGAGTCGAGACCGGAGGAGTGAGAACATCGGAGGAAGGAGGTGACGGACGGAGAAGGGGACGGAGAGAGGAGCGCTGAAGTCGGAAGGTCCAGAGGAGAAGAACCCATCAAGCCAGGAGGCCAACCGGAAGGCGCTACGCCCAGCCACACTTCAAGGGAAGCGTGGCTACCAGAGGTACGATCAAGGCTTTCGGGCTGGGCGGGTTTTAAGTGGGCTAAACCCCCATAAAAGACTCTTATACGCATCCCGTGCACTACCCATCCCTCACTACCCGGCACTGTGGACCATAGTTGACTATTTGTGCACGTGTGTTCCCTCACACCCTTCCCTGTGCTGTTTGGCAGGACAGCTATCTAAAACAATACTATCTTTTCTTCCCTTCACAGACGAGACGCCGCGACATCGTGGAGGAAGAGGCCTGGACCACAAGTCCCAGAAAACACCGGGACGAAAGACGGACAGCTATAGAGAAACGCCAGCATAGACAGTCAGAGGATTCGGAAAGCCCCCTGCCCTACTACAGAAAAACCATACACCGGAAAAGGACATTTAAGCTAATAAAACCTGCGTTACCCAAAGTACCTGTGTCAGTAAGTCTATTCGAGGGGAACATAACTTCGCATACCCAGCCCCCAGTTAGTAGGGGCGAACCCGAAGCGCCACATATGACTAGTAAACTTACTAAATAAAGCCACGAGCTCCAAGACCAGGAGCCGTTTGGTTAGCAGCACCACATGTTCTGATCCTCTGCTTCCGTGGCAGGCCCCACCAGAATAAGGGGAATACGACACTGGTGGCTAAGGTAATGAGGCAGAGAAGATAGCCGCAAATGTCCTATCTCAAACGACATCACTACCAGTTTCGCTGTGCATCTTAACGGCGAAACCGGCGCGCTAGGGAGAAGGAAACCAACGGAGAAGTTAATGCGTCTGATAGTTTTACAACAGCCTCCCCACATACACCCGGAAAAGGCCCATTTCTTACCTTAGCGCACATCTTCGTGTTGCCAATTTATTTGCAGTTGAGATAAAAATAAAAATAAATTTAAAGTGTAAACCAACTGTCATACTTTGCTTTTCAGATTTCCTTCGTGACAACCCCCTTTCGGCTTTCACCGCTTGCCACCAAGTTATAGGGGCTCATATGAATTGTTTCAACTTAGAGCACTGCTTCTGGAGCACCGTAGTTGTCATGCAGAAAAAACACTCTAGTCGTGCTTGCCACTTTCGTAAGACAACGAGGCGCGGCACTAAGAACTCCTTCTTTAGTATGACTAGTAAGCTTACTAAATAAAGCCACGAGCTCCAAGACCAGGAGCCGTTTGGTTAGCAGCACTACATGTTCTGATCTTCTGCTTCCGTGGCAGGCCCCACCAGAATAAGGGGAATACGACAATGGTGGCTAAGGTAATGAGGCAGAGAAGATAGCTGCAAATGTCCTATCTCAAACGACATCACTACCAGTTTCGCTGTGCATGTTAACGGCGAAACCGGTGCGCTAGGAAGAAGGAAACCAACGGATAAGTTAATGCGTCTGATAGTTTTACAACAGCCTCCGACATACACCCGGAAAAGGCCCATTTCTTACCTTAACGCACAGAATAAACCAACACCAGAAATTAAAAACACCGCTTTCTACTCCCCGGGTTCCCAGTGTCACTAGTCTAAAAGGCCCTCTCAGTTTGTCATTGGTTAGACGGCTCTTAGAGAACCGTTAACGCTCATTGGTTAATGCGTCACAGCGGATGGGTTTTCATTGGGCACGTAATTTGTTCCTACTAGAGTCTCGAGTTTGAAGTTTGCGATTGGATACTGCGGGCTGTATGTGTGCAGGTCACAGTGCGCAAGCCAACCGACCGGAAGCAAAATAATGTTCTCATCAGATATACGTGTAGAGCGCGTTTTTTGTTCATCTTGAACGTATAGAAGTGAATAGAGCTAATTAAAGAAATATATATTTCTTGCATTCTTTCAGTGTTGATTATCACGTTAGTGCAAACAAAAACAAGGGGGGGGGCGGGAATGGACAGCGGGAGGGGGGGCGGGAAGGCAAGGAAAAGCAAACCTGGAAGACAAAAAAAAATAAACCCCGCCCACGGCCGCATGACGTTGCGGAGGGAAGAAATCGCGGGAACGCCCACGAATCTGGTCCGGCCATGACGGACAGATCTCTGTTCCAATGGCTAACCTCCATTTATGGAGCTAGCCAATGGAACAGAGGGGCGGATTCCCAAGCCACACTGTTCTAACATTAGATTTCGCCTGCACCGAAAAGCTGCACAGTGCGCAGCTCTCGACGAGGCGAAACCTAAAAACAAGGCACTCAAGGAACTGTAGCACATATTCAAGAGCACGGCATTCAATGAACTGTAGTAAATATTCAAGAGCATGGCATTCAAGGAACTGTAGCAAATATTCAAGTGCACGGCATTCGAGGAATTGTAGTAAATACTCAAGGGCACAGCATTCGAGTAACTGTAGCAAATGTTCAAGAGCACGGCATTCAAGGAACTGTTGCAAATATTCAGGAGCACTGCATTCAAGGAACTGTAACAAATATTCAAGAGCAGGGCTTTGAAGGAACTGTGGAAAATATTCAAGAGAACAGCGTTCAAGGAACCGTAACAAATATTCAAGAGCACGGCATTCAAGGAACTGTGGCAAATATTCAAGAGAACAGCATTCAAGGAACTGTAGCAAATATTCAAGAGCACGGCATTCAAGGAACTGTAGCAAATATTCAAGAGCACGGCATTCAAGGAACTGTAACATATATTCAAGAGCACAGCATTCAAGGAACTGTAGCAAATATTCAAGAGCACGGCATTCAAGGAACTGTAACAAATACTCAAGAGCACATCATTCAAGGAACTGTAGCAAATATTCAAAATCAAGGCACTCAAGGAACTGTAGCAAATATTCAAGAGCACAGCATTCAAGGAACTGTAGCAAATATTCAAGAGCATGGCATTCAAGGAACTGTAGCAAATATTCAAGAGCACGGCATTCAAGAAACTGTAACAAATATTCAAGAGCACGGCCTTCAAGGAACTGTAGCAAATATTCAAGAGCATGGCATTCAAGGAACTGTAGGAAATATTCAGGAGCACGGCATTCAAGGAACTGTAGCAAATATTCAAAAGCACGGCATTCAAGGAACTGTAGCAAATATTCAAAAGCATCCATTCAAGGAACTGTAGCAAATATTCAAGAGCACGGCATTCAAGGAACTGTAACAAATATTCAAGAGCACGGCATTGAAGGAACTATGGCAAATATTCAAGAGAACAGCATTCAAGGCACCGTCGTAACAAATATTCAAGAGCACGTCATTCAAGGAACTGTAGCAAATATTCAAGAGCACGGCATTCAAGGATCTGTAGCAAATATTCAAGAGAACAGCATTCAAGGAACTGTAGCAAATATTCAAGTGCACGGCATTCAAGGAAATGTAGCAAATATTCAAGAGCACGTCATTCAGGGAAATGTAGCAAATATTCAAGAGAACAGCATTCAAGGAACTGTAGCAAATATTCAAGAGCACAGCATTCAAGGAACTGTAGCAAATATTCAAAAGCACTGCATTCAAGGAACTGTAACAAATACTCAAGAGCACAGCATTCGAGGAACTGTAGCAAATATTCAAAATCAAGGCACTCAAGGAACTGTAGCAAATATTCAAGAGCACGGCATTCAAGGAACTGTAGCAAAAATTCAAGAGCACAGCATTCGAGGAACTGTAACAAATACTCAAGAGCACAGCAGTCATGGAACTGTAGCAAATATTCAAAATCATGGCACTCAAGGAACTGTAGCAAATATTGAAGAGCACAGCATTCAAGGAACTGTAGCCAATGTTCAAGAGCACAGCATTCAAGGAACTGTAACAAATACTCAAGAGCACAGCAGTCATGGAACTGTAGCAAATATTCAAAATCATGGCACTCAAGGAACTGTAGCAAATATTGAAGAACACAGCATTCAAGGAACTGTAGCCAATGTTCAAGAGCGCTACATTCAAGGAACTGTAACAAATATTCAAGAGCACGGCATTCAAGGAACTGTAGCAAAAATTCAAGAGCACAGCATTCGAGGAACTGTAACAAATACTCAAGAGCACAGCAGTCATGGAACTGTAGCAAATATTCAAAATCATGGCACTTAAGGAACTGTAGCAAATATTGAAGAGCACAGCATTCAAGGAACTGTAGCCAATGTTCAAGAGCGCTACATTCAAGGAACTGTAACAAATATTCAAGAGCACAGCATTCAAGGAACTGTAACAAATACTCAAGAGCACAGCAGTCATGGAACTGTAGCAAATATTCAAAATCATGGCACTCAAGGAACTGTAGCAAATATTGAAGAGCACAGCATTCAAGGAACTGTAGCAAATAATTAAGAGCAAGGCATTCAGAGAAACTCGAGCCTGCAAGAATGCAAATAGAACCACAGAGAAAGGCAACGTAAACAAGGAACAAAAACTAGGAAACTGGGCAGCAAGAAAACAAGCTATGAAAGAAACAAAAATGGAAGAGAGGTGACAGCAGAAACAGAGGGAACAAACTAGGAATACATTAGAAAGACATCAGCCCTGGGACTGCACTTGACTACAGAAAAAATGTGTGAGTGATACAAGACCAGTACAGAGCTGGGATAAGTCTGCAGCAAGCTGCTCTGGGACAGGAGAAAAGCTCCAGCCGAAGGAAGGTAGACATTGGTCAGGAAAACAGGCAACAAGAGATCCGGGACACCAAGGTTCTAAATTCAATGCATGAACAAGGATCTTTTGGCAATGGCAAATGCATCTCATAAGCAGTTCCAGGCAGCAGCAAGCCCGAGATGGAGTCACAAGACTGGGCTGCACAAGACTAGTCACAGGTGTGTGCAATATTCTGCCTCTCACAAGCCCTGGAGGAAAGAATTATTTGCTGAGAAACAACAGTGCTACTCCTATTGCAAACATTGCCCAGTGGATGCTGGGTCTCTATGAATGCTTGGCCATGCATTCTAGGATCAGTAGATCATGGAAGCAAAGATAGGTTTTTCCAATGAGTCCAAAGACTGAAATGAAAAGCAGGCAGAAGTCATACAGGGACTTTGGATACGTTTTAGAGGTAAATGTAAATGTACAGGAATTTATATAGCACAAATCACCACTGGTTTCTAAGCGCTTGCTTAGGGAACCCGTCCTGGTATTCCCCTGTGAGATAAACCCGGCAGGGTATCTGCAAGGTGAAAGCCAGGCATTCCGCCGCAAGGGGCCGTTGTGGAGATTAAGCAAGCTATTGCCCAGAGTCACAGAGTGTGAACCCGTGAATCGAGTAAGCACCGGAGCGAGAATTGTCGAGTCGATGGACATTTTAGGACTCAAGACCCCGCCGAGCCGGGAATTGAACCCTGGTCCCGGGCTGACCTCTGCTTCCAGGGATGCCTCCTCTAACCAGTGAGCCACACTTCTCCACAGAGGTGATTTCAAGATTGCAGTTTGTCCTTGTACAGTGCCCCCCAGAAGTGGAATGACGGATTCGTAACAGATATCTCTTCTAATCTACATGGAGCTGATCAGATGAGATGAACAGAGCGGATTTGAAATCAGTCAAATGCAGATGGTGTATCGCCTCAGTACGTATTTGCTGTCAACCCCCCTGGAATGTCGCTACACAACAACTCCAGCATAACCTCACATATACAGTTCTGGGTTTGACGTTCTCCATAGGACCAAGGCAGCAGATTTCATACACTTTGATTAATTTCTCACCTTCCATCCATCCCTGAGGCAGAGCACCCGCACACAACCGAGCATGCTCCTCCAGTCCTATGTTACCTCACGGACCATGCATCCAAGTCCCATAGTGTATTCCACAAATAATATAACTCCAAAGACCTTCCCTGGACACTAATGGTTTGTCCTAGATTTTCTCTTTATCAAATATTTAGGTTTCCACCAAGGGAGGAGCCAGAAAATTAAAATACCCCCCTCTTTGAAACAAAGATCTCATGGCACCTAGCAACCAAAGCACGTCAATGTGCCACCTCCCTAGAAGAGGTTGCTTGTCTCTTCCATCCAAATATCAATGCATTCATCCTTTCATCCTTCAGTGATAGCCACCTGATATCCATCATTTCACCTGTACATTCTGTCATCTATTCGGTCTTTGATCCAACATGCAGTCTGTCACCATTCCATCGATCCGTCTGCCCATCCATATCCAAACCTATCCATCCATCCATCTTTAAACCTATCCATCAAACATATCCATCCATCCTTCTACTTGTCATCCATTCTTTCAATTATTCATCCCCTTTTCATCATCCATCCATCCATCCTTCCTTTCAAGGATCCATCCTTCCGCCCACCCATCTACCCTTTCACTCATCCATCCATACACCCTTTCAGTCCATCCATCCATCCTCCTGTGCACTCATCCATCCATTCTTTCACTCAGTCATCCATCCATCCTTTCATTCATCCATCTACCCTACGACCCCTCCATCCACTCATCCATCCATTTACCCATTCACTCATCCATGCTTTTACTCACTCATCAATCCATTAACTCTTTCACTCATCGGTCTGTCCATTTACCCTTTCAGTCATCCATCCTTCCACCCTTTTATCCAGCCACCCATCTCCCCTCCCTTTCACTCATCATTCCATTCTTTCACTCATCCATCCTTACAAACATCCTTTCTCTCATCTAACTCTCCGTCCATCCTTTCACTCATCCATGCTTTAACTCCATCCATTTATTCAGCCTTCCATCCATCTATCCTTTCACTCACTCATCCATCTATCCTTTCTTTCATCCTCCATCCATCAACCCTTTACTCATCCATCCATTCATCCATCCTTCTATCTATCCGTCTTTCCATCCATCACCCATTCATCATCCTTTTTACTCATCAATCCTTATATCCATCATTTCCCTCATTCATCCATGCATCAGCCCAGCCACCTATTCACTCAACCATCCATCCACCACTTCATTTACACATCCATCTACCCATCCATCCTTTCACTCTATCCAAACGTGCAGAAGTGTGGCTCAATGGTTAGAGCAGCAGACCCTGATGCAGAGGTCTAGCCCGGGACCAGGGTTCAATTCCCCGCCTAGTTGGGTCTTGGGCTCAAAATTCCACGGACCTGATAATTCTCGCCTCGGTGCCTATTCTAATCATAGAGTCCCACTCTGCAACTCTGGGCAATAGCTTGCTTAATCTCCACAACGGCCCCCACAATGCTAAGGATGCCTGTCCTTCACCCTGGAGGTGCCCAGGAGTGGACGCCTCACAGGGAAAGCCAGGACGGGTTCCACAGCGGTATTCGTACAAGCACCTTGAGACCCTTGCGGTTGAGTAGTGCGCTATGCAAGTATCGATTTACATTTACTCTTTCACTCCGTCCATTTATCCAGCCTTTCACTCCATCTATCCATTTACCCTTTCACTCATCCATCCATCCTTTCACTCACTCACTCACCATCCTTTTTCTCATCTTGCACCCATCCATCCTTTTACTCATCCATACACCCTTCCTCCCTTTCACTCATCCATCCTTGCATCCATCCTTTCACTCACTCATCCATACATCTATCCATCAATCCTTTCTCTCAGCCATCCATCCACCTATTCACTCATCCATCCATCCATTCACCATTTCACTCATTCATCCATCCATCCATCCATCCACCCTTTCATCCAGGCATCTATCTTCTCTCACTTTCACTCATCCACCCATTCTTTCACTCATCCATTCTTACATCTATCCTTTCACTCATCCATCCATCCTTTCACTAATCTATCCATCCATCACCCACCTGTCCATCCACCCAGCCTTTCAACCCATCCATTCATTTACCCTTTCATCATCCGCAATGCTTTCACTCACTCAGCAATTCATCCATCCATCCTCCCTCTCATCACCATCCACACTTTCACTCATCCATCCATCCATTCACCCTTTCACTCATCCATCCTTCCTCCCTTTCACTCATCCATCCTTTCATTCATTCATTCATGCATCTATCCATCCACCCATATATTATTCCAAATCTATCTATTCATCCATCCATCCGCTCACTAACTTCACCCACCCACTCTTTCATTGAAATTATGGGCCTTTGTCTGCCGAGATGCAGACAGAAGAGGCCGGTCATGAACCCCACCCCCGCTGCAGCTTTTAAAGGGGGGGGGGGGTTGATGACCCATCTGTGCTCTGATAACACACGACTCCTCGTGCATATCAAAGGTACGTGAGGCATGTGGGTATGAAGGCCCTGGCTTCTTGCCTTTGTTTCACTAACCCGTAGTTCACACATGGGCTTGGAGAACACAAGTTGACCACTGTTTTAATCAAGTGTCCTTTCTTTATCCATCACTTCAGAAATTAGCTTACAATTAAAATAGGTGACATTCCAATCCAGCCATCAACAATATATTGCAGGCTGTTGTTCCCATTACCAAAACGTCAGTGACAAAAAGCATAAGTCCTTCCAAAACCATGACCAGTTTAGAAGCACCTAGCGGCCTCTAATACCTTTATACACAAATTACTGAACACCCCATGCTCTGCTTATGAAAGTGAAACGTCTAAATTGTATATCTAAGCCAAAATGAGATTATGGGGAGCTATTCACCCCAAAGAAAGCAGTGTGATGATTTGTGATTTCAGTCTGAATATTCCAGGAAAGGAGTCAATATATGTGTTCTATTTGGATAGTACATTTCATAAGTATTTTGGAACACGCTTCTCATTTAACAGCTTAATTTGTTATATTCGTTTTCCTTCAAATTGGAATAGAATTGCACACTGACTGAAGCTCATTTGTAATTGTACATCCCGTTTCCCCCACTATACCTCTGAAGCAGTAGGCCTCTTTAAAGATATTGCTGCCCTTTTTTAGAAACACCGCTAAGGTATCACTGTCCTGCTGATTAATGCAATTGGCACTGTTCAGTGGGTAGCAACAAGTGTATTTTCTAAAAGCGACCACACATAGACTAGATTCCAGAATATTGCCGACCTGTTAGATGGTTGGAAAGCCATTATCTAGCACTTTACATTTATGATTATATTTATTCTAATATATCTTCTGCTCTTACATTGGTGATATTTGGGTGCACCAATATGAGAAGGCAAAATAAAACCTGCTTTTAGAGTTTCTCAATATGCGTAATAATCTAGGTAAATTTCCATTTGTAGTGGCTTCATAAAATGTGGCATTTTAATGTGCGGGTTATTTTAAGTGGGCGGTTTGCAATTTGTATTTGGAAATCATATCACTTAATTTAAAGATGTTATTGTTTTTTTCTGTTTTAATGTGTTTATTTGTTTTATTTTTTATAATATTTTAAACCCATATTTGCCAGGTTAGGTGGTCATTTTAAATTGGTGTACATAATGACATTTTAATAGGTTTTTTGTTTTAAATTGCTGATATTTCTTACAGGATATTTATAAGCTGCTTGCACGCTGAAAATGTGATTGCTTTATTTTGAATGATACGTATTATATGAGAGTGATTTAAGTGGATTCATTTTGATATTTTAACTGTTGACTATTGCTTAACTGCCTTTATTGCACGGACTGATTTTAACCTATTAGTAGTCTGAAATTGTAATGGTTGAATAGTTTGAAATTGTTTAGGCTTTTTGAGTGATTTTACTTTAAATTTAGTATTTTATTATTTGTAATAAGTAAAATCTTTATATATTATTTTTCAGGCGTTTACATTATGTTTTTGCTATATTGGCACCATATAGTGAATACTCTGTTACATAGGAGAAAAGTTATAAAAAAATACTAAATATTTATAATAATCTTGTTAAGTTGTATGTAAAGTAGAATAATACCAAACTGTGGTAAATAAATATATATACATATAAACAAAACTAGTTGGAATTTATGAAAGTCTTTCTATAATGTTTCTAAGGCATATACATTGTGTTATTGCCATTGGAGCAGTATATTGTTTATAAGTTCCTATGCGGACAAAGAGGTTACAAAACACATACTAGATATGTATAGTGAGGTTTTTACAATTGATATAAATTAGGTTCTCTTTAAAGATATTGCTGCCCTTTTTAGAAATACCGCTAAGGTATTACTTCCCAGTTAATTAATGCAATTGGTACTGTTTGGTGGTTGCAACAAGTGTATTTTCTTAAAACGACCAAACATAGACTAGATTCCAGAATATCGTAGGTCAGTTAGAAGGTTTGAAACCATTATATAGCGCTTTAAATTTTTGATTATATTTACTCTAATAAATCTTCTACTCATACATTGTTGATACTTTGGTGTGCCAATATAACAAGGCAAAATGAAACCCGCTTTTAGAGTTTCAAAATACGCATAATTTATCTAGGTAAATTTCCATTTGTAGTGGCTTGTTAAAATGAGGCATTTTAAAATGCGGGTTATTTTAAGTGGGCAGTTTGCGATTTGTATTTGGAAATCATACAGCTTTAATTAAACATGTTATTGTTTTTTTCTGTTTTAATGTGTTTATTTGTTTTATGTGTGACAATATTTTAAATCCAGATATGCCAGTTTAGGTGGTCATTTTAAATTGGTGAACATAGTCACATTTTAATAGGAGTCTTGTTTTATGCTGCTGATATTTCTTATAGGATCTTGGTAAGCTGCTTGCACTGTGGAAATGTGATTGCTTTATTTTCAATGATTTGTATCATATGAGAGTGATTTAAGTTCATTCATTTTTTATAGTTTTACTGTTGACTATTGCTGAACTTCTTTTATTGCACAGATTGGTTTTAACCCAGTAGTAACCTGACATTGTATTGGTTGAATAGTTTGAAATTGTTTAGGCTTTTTGAGTGATTTTAAAATGCAATTTTAGCATTTTAAAATTTGGACTATGTAAAATCTTTGTTCTTTATTATTTACAAGGTGTTTACATTATGTTGTTGGTATTTTGACACTATATTGTTAGTACATTCTTACGCGGCAGAAAAGTTACCAAAACATACTAAATATTTATAACAAGCTTGTTAACTTGTATGTAAAGTTAGATAATACCAAACTGTGGTAAATAAAATTAATATAAATATAAACAAAACTAGTTGGACTGTATAAATATATTTCTGTATTATTTCTAAGGCATAATATATTGTGTTATCGCCATTGGAGCAGTATTTTGTTTATAAGTTCCTACAGGGACAAAGAAGTTAAAAATCACATGCTAAATATTTATAATGAGATTTTTACAATTTATATAAAGTAAAGTATTATAGAACATTGGTTACATGCCTAACAAAAATGAATGTGTGTCCTCATGTAATGTAACTGGTGCTATGTAAAGGGCTCTGACACCCGATTCGGATTTGGTTCAAGTTTGTGCTATATAAAACTCTGCAAAAAAAATCATATATATATATATATATATATATATATATATATATATATGTGTGTGTATATATATATATATATATATATTACATATTACATATAATTAATATAATACATTTAAAAACTTTAGCTACTATAATATGTAACAAATTTCATTGAGTACTATATTATATAAAAAAGTGAATTTTAATGTTGGCCCTTCATAAGCTATCAATAAACGTATGAAAAATAACTGGAAATAAACCAATAAATAAAACAATGTAACAAATGGTAAAGAGAAAGAAAGGGGCGAAATAAATATCTTTTTATTATGTTTTTATGTCAATTAAACATTATTGAGAGGAGTGTACCTATCATGTAGAAGTTCCGCCGCCCCCTGTCGGCAGGGCCGTGAACCGGCACTTTCCTTTCCAGTCGGCGGCTCGCAGCACGCCGTCCATGGACGCGCTGACGTCACCGCGCCGGGGGGAGGCGGCGCCGGAGGAGGAGGAGGAGGAGGAGAAGCGGAGAAAGATGGCGACTTCAAACAACCCTCGGAAATTCAGCGAGAAGATCGCGCTGCACAACCAGAAGCAGGCGGAGGAGACGGCGGCCTTCGAGGAGGTGATGAAGGACCTGAGCATCACCCGGGCAGCGCGGGTAAGGCCTGCCGCCGCGCAGGGGGCGGGGCTCCAGGGAGGGAGGGCGGGGGTCCAGCTGGGAGAAGGGGATGCTGCAGCTGGCAGCTCCTGGTCCCCTGCCCACTTAGCCTGGGCAGCAACAGCAGCCCGGGGCTGCGCAGCTACGCCGGGGGTAGGCCTCCCGGGTGAGGGGGCAGCCTGCCATGGCCCATAGCCACCCACTGGACCATTAATAATGGACATGGTGTGCCCAAATATTCAGAATCATGACAGGCGCTGTCCAGGGTCCAGGTACCCAAAAGATGCTCCCAAGGCAGGAGCTGAGACCTCCAGACCACTGGTGTCTAGTGCCAACCTAGGCTAGGGATAAATGAAGACAGTCCCTTAAAAATCAGCACTATTTAACTCCACATCCCACTAGAAACAGAACTAAATTCAGGGACCTTCCTGCATTTAGGACTGTTGGAAGACAATGTTTGCTAAATGTGAATGGACTCATTTTTTTGCCTCCTCTCTTGAACATTTTAATATCTGCAAATAAGGGATGGCTTTTGCCAGTTTCCTTTAATGTGGCTGCCTGCCCCCCGGGGCTCTGTTGTGACGGC
Organism: Lissotriton vulgaris; assembly: GCF_964263255.1. NCBI lineage: Eukaryota > Metazoa > Chordata > Amphibia > Caudata > Salamandridae > Lissotriton > Lissotriton vulgaris. Next base: position 48,926,387 of record NC_141700.1, read on the forward strand.
TGTCACTCCCTCGTGGACGCATTAAATATTTTAACACTGGTTCTTATGCCTCCAGTATGATTGCTTTAGTCCTCCACGATGATGCCCCTGCACACAACCACTTGTATATGGGAGGCAGGACTTTCTACAGACATTGCCTTCAAATAAAATAGTAAATTATAGTTTGATTTTATGATCCCTACCATGTTAGAATTTGTGGACTCCCATTACTAAAGAAAAACCCCTCAAAATCTTTGTAAAGCAAACAGCAAAATACTATGTATTAAAGGGCATATGAACGTAGCCAGCCTGAGGCAAAACAACTCGTGTGTTTTTCTTCTTCCTGGAATCGAGATTAGGGTTACATTTTTGTAGTTTCTCCGGAAAATTGTGGTTTCTTTCTTGGAAATATTTATTGATCCTCGTTAAAATAAATGCAAAGCTCTATTCAGTTGAGGGAAACTCGACTCTGCAGCCCAAAGAGGTTTAGCTTGCTGGACTGCCTTCCCCTGTCCATAATTTTCTTTGATATTGTTTGTTTAATTTTGACAACTGAATTTGAAATATTGCGCCCGGCTGGTATGAATGGGTTGTTAGAAGCAGGCGCTCAGAAGTACCAGTGCTCGCCCTGAAGTGCCCCCGGTGTCCAAAAGCGCCTCTGGAAGGGGAAAGCGCGGTGCTTGGCAGGCACGACGCGGGTCTCGAGCATTGGCAGTTCAATGTAAACAATAACACATGAATCAGCCGGCCCCTGCTGCAGCTGTAGTAGAACACGCGTGAGCGATGTGGCCCAGAGCAGGAGGGGTGACTTTTACACACGATTTCTTCTCCTGCTTAGAAGTTTTCGTAGCGTAACCCTAGTGACGTGTCCCAAAATACTATGAGAGTTATTCTGGAGAAAAAAATAGAATTTGGAAAGAATTAAGTTCCGAGATTTTTTTTTAAACCAGCAGACTAAAAATCAGAACATCCAGTGTGACGTGTAGGTCTCGTTAGAAAGGGCACACACGGTCCAGCATGCCACTGTACAGTTACACGTCTGTGTATTTTTTTGACAGATGACAGGTCCCTTCCTAAAATTATTGCATAATCAAGCAAAAAACGTACTTACGCATACATTTAAACAGAGAGTATTGGACAGGCATATTCATAACGGTGTTATTACAAAATGACTCTTTTTCTAATTTGATGCACCATTCTTGATTTAACCCTGTATTATATCGACCACTGCGTGTAAATGTATGTATTTTTTTAACTAGAATGAATGGCGCATTGTTTTTTTTTCTTATTTGCGTGTGGCTCATGTTTTCAAAAACTCGACATGATCTGTAGTCTTTTTGCTATGAATCGATTATTTTGTGTCACTTTATTCATATTTGGCGTAGCACTGTTTTCTCGATTGGGTGGGCCTCTAGGCGCTCTTAATTGACGAAAATTATTTTTTCAGATTGTGGCTCCGTCTCCCCAGCACAGTTGATCTGTAAGAAATAGACTTGCAACTTTACCTGTATGTTTTATTTTTGGCAGCTTATGTTTGCTATCTAAATCATACGTTACAAAGCTGTTCGTATATATTTGCACACCGGTTTTCTCTTTGGGGCAGTATGTTTTCTATAGATCAGGTGTTTGAAAGAACACAAACCATGCTTCTTGTGCAGGCCACTCTGGATATTTGGAATGTGTGCACATTGAGGGAGAAAGCAAGCAACTTCTCTTTTCTGAATCTGATATGTTTTTCTGTTCTCCCCTACTTGAAAAAAATGCAAAATATCACTAGTTTACAGAGCGCATTCACTGATATTGAAATTCTGTGAAATTTGCCATTGTAAATGGTCTTTTTCCGGGTGTAATGTGGACTTGTGACTGATTTGTGGCCTGTGTTCCACTACCACCTTTGACACTTGACTTAGCAATTGTATGGTTCTGGGCATGTCATGTTATTTTCCTTTTGACATTCATTGTGATTGTGAGTAGTGTAAACATCATGTACCTGATCCTACTGGAACTAACCTCGTTGCATGTACCTACCTCCCTACCAGCTGTATCCTGTCTGGTGTCATGGTGACCCCTCAATCTCTTCTGTTCTTTCTACATTATATCTGAGAGGCTCCTCCTACACAGATAGTTTTCTTTTCTTTGTAAAGCACTGTGTTGCTTCAGGAAGTTATGTCAGTAATGAGGGATACTGTTAAGCAGTCCTGTTTTTTTTTCAGTACGAGCAATAAGCATGTTGGGACTTTTTACTGTTATCTTCATAACTGCTTAATTTGATCAAGTGGGGCCCACCAGTACTGATATCTAGAGACCAGCTCTTATTTTTCCCTTCACGGACTTTGATCTTCAGCAGTAGAGAGAAAAACACAAAAGCAGGGGAAAGAAGGATGAAGAGAAAGATAAAAGCAGTGCCAAAGGAAGAAAGCTGGGGTGATTTAAAAAATGAATAAAACAGTAATCTTTTTGGATTGTATCAAGCATTTTACCCTTTTCTTATCGCTCCTATTCCCAAACACACAAATAAGACGCTGACCAGTGTCTGTGCTTGAAGTCTGAGTGGAATATCATTTTATGAGGGTCAGGCAATATTAAGGACATAATTTTCAGGAAAGCATTCGGTCAAAATGTCATAGTGTCTACTGACTTCCATCTGTCCCCATGTCTACCCACCTCCTCATGTCTTCTTCGGGTGGACCAGCTGGTCGAGATTTGCCAGACAAGACAACCCAACATCTTCTTCCATGCTTGGATTGGACATCAGCTGTTTGTTTCCACCCATCGTCACTTTCCAAGTTTCCACCATCAAAGAATTGTTTAACCATGAATCTGACTCCTAGTTCACTCCCATATCATCAATTTGATAACTATACAATTCATTATAGTTCTGGTGACTCGGACACCTTCATCCCATTACCAAAGATGAGGTTTTCAAAAACCATGAAATAATGTTAAAATAATTCCTTGTGCTTGGCCAAGAGACCTATCATCAGCTAATCGTACTAACGTTTTTCCAAAGTGGAGCTACGTGAAAAACTGATGTGATTAATTTTAGTGGCTGTTAGGGACAACAGTTCAAATAGCTTATTCTGAGAATGTGCTGCTGCAAATCTCTATTATCTGTATATAAATCTGAAAAGCGTCTTTGAATATCGAACATCTTGTAATTTCTGCATAAGACTGTGGTAAAGACGGGCGGTCTCCAGCTAGCCTTTATGTACCTCACCTCAACCTTCTACTGAGGGAAATGATGTCAGAAATTGTAAGAAAAGGGTGTGGATGGGGCACTGGTTAATTTTCTGCCCCAGTTGCAAGAAAATGTGACTATTTGCGTAAGATATGGTGAATTTGCACTATTTATGGATAAAGTGGGCCTAAAGACAATTCTGCTAAAGCACACGTGATGGTAGTAGGTCACACATATTCCAGCCTGAGACCACTCTACATTAATGGTGAAGTACGTATGGATGTCCCGACATTCACCTATCTAAACATTCCATTCGATTGCAGAGGCACATGGTCACATCTAAGAAAGGGTAAAACATTTCGGTTTGATCAAACCATCCAGGTCCCTTTTAGTTTTGCTGGGAAATTGGATTCGAAACCTGTGGATGCGGCAATCAATATTTATGAAGTACGTTACCTCTCTGCTGTGACACATGGGGTCCTGGGATATTGTGGGATCTCAAAATTACTGATTAAAAAGAATGTGTTCCTGAGAAGGCGCCTATCTATCCCCAACTGCCTCCCCATATTTCTCTGCCACATGGGCCTAGGTCTGTGGACATGAGAAGATCGTATTAAACTAGCCTCGCTTAACTCTGGCACTCAATTTGGACCAAACAAGAAAGTTCTACTTACTCAAGAAATAATAATGATCAAATATTAAGGAGCCATGCTAGGGAGAGTTGAATGATTTGGCGAGCCGCAGAATATCTCTACTGTCTCCAAACATCGGTTAAAACAGGATTATTTAGCCCTATGTAAAAGGCGAAGAGAAGGTCTGGTGATTGGAAAGAAGAGGGTTGCCAGTTATCTACCATTAGCAACCACGGACTCGATGGAGTTCACTCCAACAGTCCCAAAGATTTTACCTGGAGAGGTTTAGCCTTAACATAGCCCACTTTTTAGTTTCATACCTCAGCAATGTTTTTTCTGACTCTGCCCTTGAACCGTGCCTCTGGGAACATGCTGCACTTTTTTCTTTTTCTGTAAGTTATTTTAAACATTTTTTAATCTCGCTGCTAAGGTCCGTAAATATCAGGAGGTGCAGACCTGCCCTGCTTCACTTACAGATTTTATAAAGTGACTATATTTGTCTGATGATTTATAAAATCATTTATGTAGCTATGAGAAGGAGGAACCTAGTGGGGAAATAGTATTTTGTCGTGATAATTCCTGGTGATTCTTTGCAATTTCATGCAAAATGTTTATATCTGTATGAGGCATTTCTGCAACCGTATTAAAAAAAGATGAGTTTGCTTGGCAGAGACTGGAATGAAGATAAGTGCCCTGTCCATAGTTTTATCTACTTGTGCACACAATGCACTTTTGTAACTTGATTTTTTTTATTGGGGCTAAGGAATTTTAAACCTATTTGAATGTTTTATCTCGAGGTATGAATTTCTTATTTTATTTATTGAAGATGGTCTCTTTTATGATTGAGATACTATATGGATATGTTATTTTAAAAGGACAAGATACTGTGATGTACTGTAATGATGTTTTATGTTGTATGTTTTATGTTTTTTTTCTTTGCCTAATAAAAGATCATCTTGACTTATCGAATAATGGCAACGTGGTTGCTCTGCTTCTCCCAAAGCTATTTCACAGAGACACTCTGTGCCTTCTCCTTACTTTTGTTTAAGTGTTACATCTTACTCTGCATTGGCATCTGTTGAATCTTTTTAAAGCAAATGGATAATTGGTCTTTAGAGAACCGTGTCGCTGATATGTTTGAAAGTTGGCTCAGGGATTAAGTATTGGGTGCATTTTGGGTGATAATGGAATGCAACACTGTTCCTGGGAAATAATAATACATTAAAAGGCAAAGACACTGCTATTCAGTCTGCCGCCTTCTGAGTAACTATACTTGGGGCACTTTGTCGTGTCCATTTTGCCTGAGGACCACAAGGGATCCATGTACACACCCATTTGAAAGTTCAAACGTCGATAGTTGATGCTTGTGACCGAATGGCTAAACTGGTAATAGCGTGACTCAGGTCATGGTGTGTTTTAGGGAGAGGGAGGTTCCTGTGTGCGTATGTACATACTTTAGAGATTTTTGGGTTTTCTGGGGGAGTGTGGTTTTATTAAGGTACCACTACTTTATCATGGGAATATTTCAAGATGCAAATTGAATGAATGTCTTTTTGTTGAAATGCTCTGATTAAAGAATTTTTACTACGAAGCTGCCTTTCAAGGGTAAAGCAGAGAGAATAAGTGAATTGTTTCTGAGTATTTGACATTTCCTCCTGGCTCCCACATCGCCCTTATGCTACTGTCTGTCTCTCACTCATTCTTACTTTCTCTTTCACACTTGGGCACACCATCAAAGCTTTCTCCTTGACTTTGGTCTTGCTCCACCTCATGTATCTCCCCTCTCACCCTTGTTAACACAGGGGAAGATACCCTGTTTTTCATTCTCCTTTAATATGCCCCTCTTTTCTCTTGGATCATATAGCTAAATGTAAGGATTCTGATAGAACAAATTGAGAGCAAATGTAGGTGCTTTTGTTACATTCTTAAAAGCCACATCTTGACAGGCTTTGCGTAACGATGGGCGAGATCCCCCTTAAGGCATTCCTTCAGTTGTAGACTCTGTGTGATGCATGTGTGGACTCCCATGGCAACCAAAAGTGCTGAAGGAGATTTCCACCGATGATCTGTTCAGTGTGAAATGGACTGGTGCGGTTTTATATATAAGGATCAGCACTGTGATTGTCAACGACAAGGAGCTAAAGAGATGTTCCACGCGTTATGCTGTAGAGGAGCTGGCAGTGCCTATTTTAACATGCTTTGTGCTGTGAAATGATCTGTGATCGGATTTGGCCCCTTTTTGTTCAGGTTTTACGATTGATCGATGACCAGCAGCACTGTATGTGTATTCTACTGTGCGGTTAAAACATTGGCACTTCGAAGAGTCACTTCTCTAGACTAGATAGTCCATGGCCACCGGAATTAGGCAATTGAGCCTGTGCTCTAGTCGCTGTCCAACTATATTTTTGCCTCAGTTGTCATTTAATCCATCTGATGCATAAAGTCCGGATTTTAACAAATGTTTTTTTAAGCTGAGGGATTGAAATCACTGAAACCACTGCGCAGTGAATGCCGTGCATTGCTAGCCCCATGGAAGAGGGGTTTACTCCGATCGTGGTAATATCTCCGGTTGATGGGCTGGGGAGGTCTGATGTTTGAAACGTTAAAGTGCCAACTCGGGAGACGCTTAATAAATATCTAATGTACATTCCCAGACTGTACTGCAGGGCTGCTTTGTAATGGCAAGAGGTGCTTTCAGCTGCCCCCTAGTGAGAACAGTGAATCCGCCCAAAACTGAGCGCAAGATTTAGAACAAGCGTGGGTGTGCAGAATAAAGAAGCACACCTTTTACAAAAAGTATATCCATGGATTTTCTAGTCAATGCATGGTATGGCTTCACATAAAAACGTTTTTGTTCTGGAGGCAGAATAGACAGTGACAATATACAGTCGCCTTCCTTAGCTTTCACGCACCTCAAAATCAGGATATGCTGAATGTGAGCAAGATGTGCTGAATATTTGTAGGCTTCTTTCTTTAAAATGAATTTTCTAAAGAGCCTGGTCTATATCTCTCTAAAATTCTTTTATCAGCGTGCGTTTAAATGTCAGAATAGATACACGATGTCTCAGAATCAGTTGCACAATTTTCCTCTCATAATTTGCTGCAAAATAGGCATTTCCTTGAGCACAATGTAGCAACCCTGCCACAGAACGTCACCGCCTTAGCCTCATAATTCCCCTAGCCCTTCAATTGGGTTAGTTGCAGATTTCACCTCTGCGTGATGTTCTAACAATGATGACTATTTGAATAAATATTATAGTTATATACATTGTTATCCTTTTTGCATATTTGTAAAGTAGTAGAACAAGTCAATATGAACTTGAGATTTTTCACAAATATTATCTCTGTAGTAGTTGGACACAAAGGCTGCATCCATTGTGAACACGTAAACTCTGTAGTTTCAGTTTTCTGCTTTAACGAGTGTGAACATGTCTGAAATGTGTTTGTAGGAGATATAAGTTCTTTTTATTGGCGGGTGGGCTTGCTCAAAGAGGAGATGGTCAACGTTTAGACTCCTAGTTAATTGTACAACACGTATCAATCCCTTAGTATGCAGAGTCTGTGTAGATTCGCTACCAGGTAACTGTTCAGTGTTGTAAAAAGGTGTGGTAAATTGGTCCTTAACACATCCGGTGAATACTTCAACGCCTTTTAGCTTGTCTGACTATTTAAACATTTACACTCAACTGCACCACCAGGGCTGGCTCTAGGCTCATGGTGGCCCTGGGCAGGGAGCGTAGGTAGGGGGCCCGAAAGAGGGGGTCCGGGCGGGGCGGAGCGCGCAGGCCAGTAAAGAGGGGAGGGGGTCAGGGAGTTTAGAAGTGGAACAGAGCCAGAGGCCGCCAAATCCCTGCCAGGGGCCGCCACGCCAATACGTATCCATCCTCAGAGGATTACTATATTAAGGATATATATTGGTGTGGTGGCCCCTGGGGTTTGGTGGCCCTGTGCAGGTGCACAGCTTGCACATGCCTAGAGCCGGCCCTGGCACCACACATATTACCTTTTGCAGCAAAAAAGTCTAAGACAAGCACTCGCAACTCTACTTCATCCCCTCTTACACACAACATACACTCTACTCGCACATCACCACCCCTTTACCTTATAACTTTAATTCACACACAATAGTATACTAACAAATTCTTCTCATAAAACAAATCCATCAGCATTTCCTTTATCTACTCCTAAAAAAATCAAAACTAGACCTACTATTTATAACTGAATTATGACTGGGAGATAATATGGCTCCAGTTCTGCATGAATCGGTTCTTCTAAGCTGTCAAACAATCACCCAAAATCATACAGGCAAAAAAGGAGATGGCCTAGCTGTTGTTTTCAGGCAAACATTACATATCATTAAAGTTGAGGACGTCTCCATAAAAAATTGTGAGGGCCTTTTCACCAGATGCAATCCTACAGCGTCGTCCTTTTGTAACTCCCTGCTCCTTTACAGACCTCCACCTAGCAAGGCAACATTCCCAGATGCAATTCTAGACAAAATTTCAAACCTCCACGAACCCACACACATCGCTGGACACATCCTAAATGTAATTTTTGCTAATACAGAACTAGTTAAAATTCAAACCATGACTCCAGTCCTAGGGTAAGACCACCATTTGCTTGCCTTCCAACATAAAAAAACACTAAGCAACGCACCTAAAATCACCTTACGTGCATCCACCTATCGGTCGTGGAACAAACTCAATTTTGAACACTTAGAGACACAACTAACATCGAGTAAAGATCTAGAAACAAATTCTGTTAAACTATATGAGTGGCTACAGAAAGCTTTTGAAATCCTGATACCTCTAAAAACCACACAACAGAACATACGAAAACAAGCACCTTGGAGAAACACAGAGATAAGAGATAAAATGACAAAGTTGCAACGTGCGTGGCTCAAAACAGATGCCAACCAAGATGAACTTTGCCTACAGAAAATTAACAGATTATAGGTGTCAGCAATCAAAAAGGCAAAGAAAAAATACTATTCAGACAGAATTGAAAATGCTGAATGTGAAAATAAAGAATTCTATCAAATTCTCAGTGTATTTCGTAAACCAAATTGCATAGAAGTAGCTCATGCTGTTACTCAAGAGTTCGGACAAACTGGACTCGTACTTAGACAAAGCATCAGCACTAACTCTTTTACAAAGGTACAGTGCCTATAACTCGTGCTGTCAAAGATTGCTTTAAGTCTTGGTTCATTCGTTCCACTACACTATTATCCTCAGGTCTGTATGGAGACGAAAACTTGACTTGGACCCCCAACGAAATCATAGCATCCTTATACGCATTAGAGGCGAAAGCCGGACCCTGATCCGAATGGAAGGTACCACAGGCAAAAATCCCTGCAAAGACACGCAAATCTCTTATGACAGTCCGTGAATCAGCGCTTTGATGGGGCCAGACCCACACAAAGCGTGTGCATGAATCAACTGCTACTAAGATGTACTTATACACAGTATCAGAAGAAAAAGGACCGCAGTGATCTAAATAAACGCAACCCAGTGGTTTATTAGATATGTACAACTGTGTCTGAGGCGGACGCGCAGCAGTCGAAGGCTTAATCTGCTGGCAAATGTCACATTGAAGGACATAGTCGCGCGTCTGTTTGTACAGTCTCCGCCACCAGAAACGTTGTTGTAGCTGAGTTACAGTGGCCGAGACGCCCGCATGCGCAGACGCCACAACTTCATGAGCCACTGCAATCAACGTAGCCCTGCGATCCAAGTTGTGAATCAAGCGTTCCCCAACATCAGGTATTTTCACATAAGAAACCTTATCGGGACTTAAGTGTTATGTGTACTTCGAAGGGAATCCCGTAGGATATTTACCTCCCTTCTCAGTGGCAGCTACAGCCGCCAAGATGCCATCATCTATTTTACTTTTGGACCGTGTAACTGCTGCAACTAAATACTTCGATACCGCAGATTTCGCCGCTTCATCAGCAAGCGAGTTACCGACAGCGTGGACTCCAACACGCTGATGGCCAAGAGTATGAATCACAAACACAAGGGCAACTTCTCCATAAGTTCAGCCACTCTAACCCAGATCATCTTATGTTTTATTGTGCTACCCTTGGAATCACGAAAGTCATTCTGAATCCAAAAGAACAAGTTTTCATTGTAAGACTGGACACAGTAGTAAGAATCACTCACAATCAAAGTCGTCACACTAGGATCATCGTACTCCAATGCAAGCATCAGAGCACGAAGTTCCGCTAATTGCGCGGTGCAGTCCCCTAGTGTCTGCGTGTACACGACACTGGACTTGGAACTCCTCGTTCACTATGGCACCAACCACAATGGCGCATGCGGAAACGTAGGCATGTTTAGAGCCATGCGCAACCTGCGCCGAACCATCAGTGTAAATGATGCAATGAAAATCCTCCAAAGGTCGCATTGCTAAAGGAGCCGGATGAACGAATTCATACTGTAAGTACTCCTGTGACCGTAATGAGGCGTCAAAAATAAACATGACATCCTGGGACGTCAAGGATGCAGCCCATTGAATCCACTGAGGGTGCAAAGCTTTGGAATTTGGTACACTGGCTTTCGTAACTGCCTCCAAGGCAGGACACGGGGTAACAACCAAGATGCGTTTTCCCTGTGACAGGGCACGTTCTTTAAGAATTGCCATCTGCACAGCCGTTAAAACTTTCTCCACAGTGGAAACACGCATTTCAGCCGAAGTGTGCAAGTGTGACTTGTAAGCAATAGGTACTGTGTCTCCTTCATTAAAAGTCAGGTACTTGAAACCCACCGTCCCAGGGATAATTCTTATCACCAGGTTGGTTTGGTTATCACAAGTCTGTAAGAATTTAGAAGCGAGCAGATCAGCCTGCAAAAATTGCAGTATAGCAGAGTGCTCAGGCAGCCAGCATGATTTGGAAAAGGATGGTTGTATCAAAGCATACAACGGCTTGATACACTGGGCATATTCCGGAATGTATGTCCTTCCGAAATTCAAGAAACCCAGTAAAGATTGTAATTTTTTCAGTTTTGTCGGAGCGCGCAGCTGTGCGCATTTCTCCAGGAAGTGAGGAGCTAAACCTTTACCTTCATTGTTGAGCTCGTAGCCCAGAAACAACACTGTGTACTCTGCAATGTGCCATTTTGCAAAGTTAAATTTGTAACCCATATTTGCAAAGGTACAAATTATTCCGTTGACTCGACACAGATGCTCCCAAAGTTCGTCGTCTGTGAGAGATATGTCATCCACATACGAACACGCATCTGGGTCGATTCTCTCTAAAAGAGAGACTATGAGGGCAGTAAAAATTCCAGGACTATTCTTATAGCCCAAAGGCAAATGCCGAAACTGTTTCTGTACACCGCCGCACATAAAGGAGGTCCATTGGGAACTTGGACCATCCAATCTATGGGCATAAAAACCATTGGAAATGTCAAGCGTGGTTTTAAACCGCTTACGCACAAGACTATTCACTAAGGCAAAGCCGTGAGTATTCTGTACTGCACAGTTATGGCAATGCGAGTTTAAATGCCGGTAATCCAACACCAAACGATATGAACCGTCTGACTTGTTTACAGTAAATAGAGGGTTATTCATCGGTGACACACATGTTTCAATAACACCTTGATATTCCAATTGTTCAAGGATTGACGCGACGGAAGCTTTGGCTTCACATCGAATGGAATATTGAGTTTGAGGCTGCGGCTGAGACCGTAAAAGAATTTCGTGGCTCGGGGACAATTTATCCCAACCACATTGATTGGGGTACACAGCCGGCGCTAGAGCCAGAGCCCACTCCTCTGTAAAATGCAGCGCATCCTCCTTCGAGACTGTGTTTGCGAAACTGGGGAGGATTACCTCCTCCCCTCGCGGTGCTACGAGAACAAAAGGTGGGGGCCAGTCAGCCTCAGAAAGCAAAATGTCATACGTAGACGAAAGATTTTCCCAAAATACCCCTTTTATGGTTCGCTGTATGTCACCTTTGATTAACAGGACAATTTCAAAAAGTCTTATCAGGGGGAGCAACTCTTGTATCATCTGTTTCTATCACAACATAAATATCAGTCACTGTCACCTTCAGTAGTGGACGCAGGGCCTCTCTCACTATGGTAATCTCCGCCGCGCTGTCCAACAAGGTCAGAGCCCACGTCAGATTCCGAAGCCGCGTTCTCACTATCTGTGGCATATCGATGCGCTGTTAAAGCCGCGACTTTCTTCTTGGCAAACTGTGGTCTTTTCGGAGTCGAGCCGTCCTGCTTTTCTGCACCGTCTTTCGAGAAGAGACTGTTCACGTCCTTGTTGATCACCCCGACCCCTGCCGCCCCCTCCACCACCGGTCGTCGAGGCCGATGAGTCCTGAAAGGAACGAGGAGAGCGTTGATCAGAAACCTGAAATCGATCAGGAGTTTTAATCGGTGCGCGATCGCGCAAGTCATAAACACGTTCCGATTGTGCAGGCAACGGAGATGCAGGGCGAGAAACCTGTGTTTGTTGTTGTTGCTGTTGCTTTCGCTGTTTTTGTTTCTTAGGCCAATTCTGTTTCTTGGACTTGGGCTGAACGTCTGTTTCAGAAGCTTGTTTAAGGACCGTAGGCAGGACAGCCATAGACGGAGTGCCGTAGCACCTCGCATAGACCGCTGCAAAAGTCTTACCCCAGGTCTCACAGTCAACGAGTTCAGGGGCCAAATCTTTCGGCAAACTAAGCGTCAAAATCCTGTGTTTTTCACCAGGAGTCGTATTCGGAAATACAGCTTCCATCTGGTCAAATTTCTCGGCAAGCCAGAAAGGAAGATCATCCTTATCCAGGGTTTTTTTGCCCATTACAGCATTGACCATCACGGGACTGAGTTTCAAACTACCCTGTCCGGCCGGAAGCGCCGCACCCCCCGGGGGCCCACCCGGAAGATTACGGCCATTGTAGTGCACTAAGGCTCTTATCACGGCAATAGAGACCACTTGTAGTCTACGAAGTTCAGCTAGGTTACAATTGCCGTGAAGAGGATGAGGAGTGAATCCAGCCAAAACAGGCCAATTTGCGCCTGGAATGGACAAAAGACCTAACCTCGGAGCGGTCAAAGAATGGGGTAGGGCGCCACCAAACCAAACTCGGTGCTGCCAAACATCAATAGGAACCTCTTGTGCCCTGTACGGAGTATATTCATCCGGTACAGCAGAGGGAGTGTATGTGTGGAATACACCAGAATTAGCGTCCACCGCCAGAAATGTCTCCCACGAATAAAATAGTTTGTATGGGTAAGCAGCATCCGCACTCACCACCATTATCACAGCCAAACCTTTTACGGGTACATTGTAATTCAGCAAATGATTGCGCACCGCAATGCGACTATGCTGCGGAATGTCCACGGGATTAGCCATGAAAGCACAGGAAGGTAGGAAAACAAATGAAACTCTGTAGCACAACTGGGTAGTAATTCAAGGAAACCGTTTTAGTAAGATTCAAGCTTGAAAAAGACCTATTTTACAAATAGGTAGGTTTGTTCCGACACCACCGTTTTCCGGAAACGACAGTGAAGGGGTTAAGGATTGAATATATACTACTCGAGTGTCATGATATAAGGCCAACAACGTATGGGCGCCATGTAACGGGAATTCCGTTCTCCTACAGAACTGTGCATAGAGATTTGGAACCTCAGTGAATTAGGATGGCCCAAAACTCACCTCAGTACCCAAAATCCCCTTACCGAGCTAGCTACAGTGTCTCATTGGTCATAACAAACTCCCAATGTTTAGACAAACCAGAACATGAACTTAGAATGCCTCCGGTATCGTGGAACACATGAACACTCTTTCGCTATATAATCATTTCAATCCAGAAAGTGGAGTAAATGAGGACACGTGCATATTTGAAATATTTATTTACTAATGCAGGGTTCTCAAATGCTGTATCTTATATAATACAAGCAAACCTATTATAAGAAACAAAGTTATCAGCATAGTTACTAGTCCATAAAAAGCGAACGGTGACAGCATACTAAGATGCTGAAATGAATACGAATTAACAAAACCTATTTCTCACCCTCCCTATTTAGCATAGTATATTATATCTATGAAGGTCTCTTTTGGGTTTGAGCAGGGCGGGCCCATACCTCAAAATCTCAGTGGCAGAGGATCACATCATCTTCCACCAGCTCTCGGCATGCGAAGCACCGTCAAGTGTGTGTTACGTTTGTTTTCAGCAAAGCAATATAAAACCCGCTTAAAGCCAGATTTTGGCAGCAGCTGCATTTGTGTTGTGTCTAGGAAGGTGCGAAGATCAGACCTCACAACAACGCTGTGTCTAGTTATCCTTGGAGGCTTCAGCACTCACTGTGCAGACAGTGTACCAAGCAAAACTGATATCAGAGTAATAACATATTATTCTCAAGTAAATCACAACGCTCTTCTAGGTTGAAAGCTAAAATAACAATTATGTGTTGTGTGCAAAATGAAGCAAAAGGAAAAATGGCGTTTAAACATTTAATACGCTCATGCTAACTTAACACAGTATATAGAAAAAGAAGTAGCTATATGACACCAAGAATACTCTAACCCAGCCCCTCCGTTCCTTCCAACACTTTTCACACAATGAATTTATGGACCTGGTCAAAGTGAGCAGGCCTGCTGGCAGCCCTTCTGACCCATGTCCACCGCAGACCTTCCAAAAATTTTTCTAACAACCTCTGCTGCCACTCCAGAAAGGAGAATCATCAGCAACTCCTTAACTACTGGAATATTTTCAGAAAAACTTAAAAAGTCATACATACGCCCATTACTGAAAAAAACAAACTTGGACCCGCTGAACCCTGACAACTACAGACCAATTTCAAATGGACCTTTCTTGGGCAAACTGATAGAAAGAGCAGCTTTCACCCTGATGTCACAGTTCATTGAAGAGAATGCCAAACGGGATTCCGTTGAGGTAGAGGCACATAATCTGCCCTCCTTGTCATCTGGGAGGACCTGAAGAACACAGTTGACTGCAACAGAGTTCCTACACTACTTCTCTTGGACCTCTCGGTTGCCTTTGACACGGTTGACCATGACACTCTGATACAAAGACTCTATGAAGCCGGCATAGACTCTATGAAGCCGGCATAGAGGGGACTGCTCTTGACTGGATCACATCCTACCTTCGCAACAGAACCAATGTCATCTATACCCCACCTTTCTCAACCAAACCATACTTCACAAAAGCAGGGGTCGCTCAAAGCTCTATTATCTCGCCCATGCTTTTAAACATCTACATGAAGTCATTACCGGCACTGATCAATCAATTTCACCTCACGTGCTATAACTATGCAGATGACAAACAAATACTCCTTCGACTGTAATGCCCCAAAGACATTGGAAACTCGCCAATTTTCTGTTGACTCGGAGCCGTGGATCAATGGGTGACGTGGCACCATCTCAAATTGAATGCTTCCAAAAAGAAAATACTTACGTGCAATGAATCTCCCCCCCCCCCCCCCCCCCCCCAATTTGGGATTTCCACTCAAGGTTCAGGCTGCCATCTCCCTTGTTTTGTCCAAACTCTATTACACCAATAGCCTCTACCACAGATCACCTTTAACAACCACGAAAAGACTACAATGGATTCAGAACTCAGCTGCCAGACTACTCGTGCATATAAAACCGCAAGAGCACATCTCCCCTGCCTTGAACGCCCTGATCAACGTTCAAGCTGCTTTGTATCACCCACGAAGCGATACATGGAACTAGACCGCTCTTCATCAGGAATAAAATCACCAAGCACATTCAAAAAAGGAACCTCCACTCTACAGTGGCACCTCGTCTCAAAATCCTAAGATACAAGAAAAAGACAATGGGTGGCACATCATTCTCTGTTCAAGCAGCCAAACTATGGAACTCTTTACCCCCCAACATAAGATCCACCGACAACCACCTTATCTTCAGAAATCAACTCAAGATTTGGCTCTTCCCCCACATAAGCACCATACGCAAACAGATAGAAATAGCATGTCTCTCTGTTTATAAGCATTTATTTGTACTATAGATATGTATCTATATGTGTGTATTGCTTTGTATAAACGTGTAGAATACTGATGTTTAAAAATCAATTTTATATTAATTAGTTCTGCTTAACAAATGTACATCTTACTGATAGTTACACAATTCTATGTTTTTAACATGTGTATATAAGTGACTGCATAAATAAGTAAATCTTTTTATCATAACTATCTACAATTGCTTCACTATTGATCTACCCCAAAACTATATAAATAAAACTAATTTAAAGTACAGCTACACTTAAAAGCCAGGGTTTATTTATTTCATCCTTTATCTACATATATTACCTTCCTTCATGCATCTGTATACCTTCCTTGTACTTATGGATCTACATATTTATCACTTTGATATATTTATTACTTTTCTTCTAATTCAGCATACCCAATTTTTCACCCTATACCGCTCTCAATATATCCTCTAGCTCATTTCTCTGACTCATCTAAAACTTCTTTCTACTACTCTTTCAATGAACTACTCTATTTCTCACCCTATAACTGTCAATTTATCAATTACCTCCACTCTCTAATTCATCCCAAACCTCATACTTTTGTGGAAGCACACAACTTCTGCCAGGCTCCCAAAATGTGGGTAGGGCCAAAGTCCCTCTCCTGGTAATTCTCGCATAATTGTCTGACGACAGTTGTGCTATCAAGCCAGACCACTTACCAGAACATATAGTGTGTGTGTGTGTGTGTATGTATGTATGTGTGTGTATATGTATATATATATATATATATATATATATATATATATATATATATATATATATATATATATATATATATATATGTGTGTCTGTAGCTGTATGTGTGTATAAAAATATATTTTTTTATTTTTTATTTTCTTACTGAAAGGGTAATTAGCAGTGCATGGCGAGGGCGGGAATTATAGTTACTTGAGCTAACTTTAACTATAAGTGGTACATTTCAGTGGGTTTTAGAGTTTAAAACTGAAATATTTCACATAACTATGACGTTACTTTAACCCTTATTTTTTTCAGCGAATTTCTAAGGTTTACTATTTGATTACCATATGTTAATCAACCCCCCGCATGGCCCCTGGCTGTGCATGCTGCTCGGTTGGCCGCAGTCAACCCCCCGCATGCAGCCGACCCCTTTTTACGCAGGGTGTTTGGTCATGCCTGGCTGGGCTTGGCCACAGGGCCTGGCATACGACCAGGCCTTGGGGCCAATCTCCTTGCGGCCAGTCTCCCGTATGCAGACAAACCTACCCCATGCACGGCCTTTGGCTGTGCACAGTGGGGCGTTGGCCACAAGGCCTGCCTCCTCCAAAAGCAGCCAACCCCCTCACCGCCCACAGCCAGGATTGGCCACAAAGCATGGCTCTGAGGACCCCTGGGCCATTATTTATTTTTATTTTTTAATGAACCTATTATGGCCCTGGGGAGCCCATCCCCAGGGCCATATGTATTTTAAAGGTGGGGATGTACGTGGCCCCCTCTCCCAAAACCTCATTAGGCACTAGGGACCCAATCACCCAGGGCCACTTTTAAAAACTAAGCTGATGGGGTGCACTTGTTACCCCCGCCGCCACATCCGCTTGAGCCTTGTAAGGCCCTAGCGGCCCCATCTCCCAGGATGATTTTTAAAAATAAAGGGGAACCCGCGCGCTCCCTCTCTGCAAGCCTTGAGAAGCCCTGGAGACCCCATCCTCTAATTAAAACTAAGGATATGGAGAGCTTGCAGCTACCCTCTCTGGGTCGATTTTGGACCTCATCCAGGCACATTTTTTTGGGGGCGGCATGTGCCCCCCCACCTGTGCTACTTTCAGCCCCAGGGACCTAATCCCCTGGAGCCTGGCACACTTATTTGGTGGGCAGGGCTTGTGGCCCCCCTCCCGGGCTGTTTTTTGTAGCCCCGGGGACCATCGCACTTTTTGGGGGAGGGGGGGGCAGGTGGGCCCCTTCCCAGGCCAATTTTTGGCACCATGGTCCCCATTCTCTGGGGCGCAGTACTTTATTTACAGGGGAAGGAGAACGTGGCCCCTCTTCTTGCCCCGATTTCGGCCCCAGGGGGCCCCACCCTTCAGTGCAGAGTGCATTTTGTTTTAGGGGAGGGAGGGCCAGTGACCCTACCTATCCTGGACCAATTTTGGCCCAGGGGACCCCATCACCTGGGGCTTGGTTCATTTGTTTAGGGAGGCGGCACATGGCTCCCTCACCGGACTGATTTTTGACCCCAGGGACCTCAGCACCTGCACTGTTGTTTTGGGGGAGAAGAGCACGCACTCCCATTCTAGGACAAATTCAGCTTTGGTGGGGGGGGCATCCCCCGGACCATGGCCAACAAAGAGTGTGTGCCCTTGACAGCGGGCAGGGAAACAGACGAAAACTCGGCTCTCACTTACAGCTCTTTCTTGCTGAGATCAGAGTTTGTGTTTGCTCTGACTTGGCGGGAGCAGTCAAAGGTCCCACCAAGTCAGAGCAAACGGCTATGTCCTGGGAGGGGGGGTGGAGTGTGGTCCTCAGGGCCACATATGGCTCCAGGAATGGGGCCCCCTCCTTCTCTGAACATGGGCTGAGGAAGGTGGTGGTGGTGGGGGGGGGGGGTGGTGGTGGTGGTGGTTGGGGGGGGGGGGGGGTTGCTGCTGCTGCGTTGCCCTCCTCCCAGTATTATTATTTAGGCCCCAGGGAGGTGGTTGTCCCCGGGGCTTCTTAGAGGACGGGGGGTTAGATTTGTTAAATGGTGCCAAAGATATAGGCAAGTCGAAAATGCTTTTCCTATGGAAACATGGTCCTAACTATAACTACCTCCTGGCAAACCAGATATATGTACAGCAGTTGCGACCCTCTGCAGATACCGGTGCTCTGTTGTCACGTGGTGCGTATTCTACGACAGGGTCAGTCGTTTTAAATGCATACAGGTTCCCCGAGGGGAAAACTAAACGCACTCACTCGTCTTTTTTTAGTTTTACAGCGGCTTTATTCCAACCTTAACCCAACGCTTTTCGCTTCTCACGAAGCTTGCGCACAGGATGTTGAGCCAGTGATTAAGTCCTTCTTTTATCTTTGTAAAACAGGAAGCCTCCTATGTTACCCCAAGGTGCATACTGGTTAATGTAGTATCTACTACAATGTCTTCACCAGTTTGCCCTGGGTTTCCGATTTAAAACCAATAAGGAAGGGGAGTGCTCTTTATTGGATTGCTTCTTGTTCCATCTCTTTGGTGAGTTTTTCATTCTAATGTCTCTCTGGTGAGATTATTCTTCACCATCTGTTGTTCTTAGCATTATGCGGCAATGCCGCAGTGTCCCTTACAATCAGTCATGTGTCCTTGCCACAAAAAGTACATAGGCAGTACAACATTCGGAGCCAAAAAAAGAATTCTTGAGCACACAAGGGCGACAACAAACAAAGATCGCTCTAACGCAGTTGCACGACACATGGAACAATTTCACGACTGCAATTGGGAAACTTTGAGATATTGCGCCATAGAACAGGTACCACAAACAGAAAGAAGAGGAAACCGCCTAAAAGTACTGAGGAGAAAAGAGTCAAAACACATCCTCAATTTCAGGACCCTCGAACCAAGAGGGCGGAACCTGACGGAAGAACTGTATGTACATCTATGAGGAAAGAAACAACCATAGAAAGAAGGACCATGAACCTAAAATGTAACGCAGCCCATAACCCACTAGAGGGGCATGACTGATTGTAAGGGACACTGCGGCAGACGAGCAAGTGCGTTATATATATATATTTATATATATATATATATATATATATATATATATCTCAAAACCTTTCTTCATTCGAAAGAATAGAAGCAGCACTCATAGACTCCGAGATATCACTGTGATGATTTAATGTGGGGAAAAGGGAAAGCACAAACGCGTTTCGGCGTAAGCCTTCGTCAGTGTGTCACTCGTGTGTGTGTGTGTAATATATATATATATATATATATATATATATATACTAGCAGCCCACCCCAGGCTGGGGGCAGCATTTCAGGCTTGCGTGCACTCCCGCCCCGGCCCCCGCCTACCACGACATTGTCTGTGTCCCGGACAATGTCGTGGCGGGCGGGGCCCGGGGCGGGAGTGCACGCAAGCCTGAAATGCGGCCCCCAGAGCCTGAGCCTTACCTCAGCCGCATTTGTTCAGGGCCAACCTCCAGCACCGGCTCCCTCCCGCCCCGACATTTCCCGTGTCCCAGAGCCTTACCTGAGCCGCCGCTCCTCCCCGCGCTCCTCACTTCACCACCGCTCCTCCTCGTCATGCGCACCTGAGCTGCCGCTCCTCCCCGCGCTCCTCACTTCACCGCCGCTCCTTCTCGTCATCACGTACGTTGCGGCCAGCGTAGCGTCGCTCACGGAGCTACTTTCAGGGCACTACTTTTTTTTAAGTTATATTTTTTAATTTACGTTTTTTTTAAAATTTTCTATAGCCTATGTCCATCTGCACACCCTGAGGATTACAACAATGTATTGGGTGTGTTGATTGGCGCTGTGGTTCCCGAGTTTACCTTGCCAAAAGGTTTGTGTTCTCTCTTTATAATAGTAGTAGTATAGATAGATATATATAAACCACGTGACTCCTCTGGATCTCTCGGTGTTTCTTGTGTGTATATATATATATATATATATATATATATATATACATATATATATATATATACATATACATATATATATACATATATATATATATATATATATATATATATATATATGTATATGTATATATATATATATATATGTATATATATATATATATATATATATATGTATATATATATATATATGTATATGTGTTCTGAATTGCCAAAGATTCGCAGGACACGGACCATTTAAGTGCATATCATTTATTCAAAGCAGAGTATGCCGCATGACTTTTCGGCTCCTTGGAGCCTTGCTAACAAGACATTATATATATATATATATATATATATATATATAATATATATATATATATATATATATATTCGGTAGTGTTCTTTCTTATAGATAGCCGACTCAGTTCTTGACTTCATGGTTTATAGCTGAGGGAATGTTTGAAGAGCATCTTAGTTTATATGAAATGTTCCTTTGTATATTTGCAGTGTTGTTTGCCATTGATATGCTTCAGCACCAGTATTAGTACATTTTTCTATTGGTATTTTAGGGCTGGGGCGTGGAACGTGAGGTTTTACATTTGCATCCTCCTGTCCAAGATGGCCCACCGTGCTGTGTATAATCACACAGTCCTCACTGGTGATTGCAAAGCACGCCAATTCTCTTTGGTGTCATGTAGTAGTTAACAAGATATGGAAGAACATTATTTCATTATGTTCCTGTGTCATAAATGACCTTTTCATTTAAGGACTGACCAGATGTGCCATTCATTGCACTGAACCATATACCATTGTGCAAGCACCCTGCATCGAATTACATATGTAATTTAAGACTATTTTTAGTTGCATAGCACATCAGAAATGAACACCCGCTTGTTCGTTTTGTTTGGGCTATCGATTTGCTCCGTATTCTTCGTACCTACCCAATACATTCTATTTAAATGGCCTTGTTCAATGAAATTGTGGACAATGGGTTCATTGGTCAGTATGCATCAACTCTTTTCTTTAAGGAACGGGAAATTAATGTTTTCATATTACCCAGTCAGCTTGGTTGTCTCTAGATAGACCACTGGCTGAACGTGTTTTCTTGCTCTTTTTAAAAAAAAATTCTAGACTTGTGGGTTTCATAGGACTAAACGTTCATTTCAGAGAAGCGAAGCTGCATTGTTCAGTTTTAATGCGAGCTGAAGTATTGTAAAGTGCATTGTTCCAACTTTATTGGTGTATGGAATAAAATGAAAAGGCTTTGGCAAAGACAATAATGAGTTAGCATTTTGATTGCAGACTAATATATATATTATAAATCCTGCTCCTGTGGATAAAATGATTGATCTCTGTACACAAAGCACCCATGATATAAAAAATGTAATGTGTGAGGATTCGCTGTACTTCCGAGATGAAAACTGCCTTCTGTGTATTGCAATCCAAGTTCTCCAAAAGCGATGGAGTAATACAACAGCCAATACCATGATGTGAGAGAGATTCCTCATGGCGGAACCAAAGCCCTTGCTGTGTATGTTTCAAAGAATTGGAAGCAACATGTATTGCTGGATGCTGTGCTGCCATGCCAGACCTTGAAATACGAGCTTAAAATTCCACTTTACACACTTACGGTCTTCCAAGGAGAAAAGTGCCTGTGCTGCAATCAAGCTTGGGGTGATATTGGTGCAGCAGAATTGAAGAACGATTGAGTTCGGATGAACCGCAAAAGGCCAAGACCATCAAAGGGGAGAGAACGCTTGTCATGGAAATTTAAGATGATTTATATGGCAAACAGCCTTTACAATGAGGTTTTTACAATGATGTGCCTTTATCATGCATTTTTTTTTACCACATCTATGCCTTTATAACTCATGGCTTTACCGCATATGTAAGGTACATTGAGGGCATGGGGGGGTCTCCCCTCACAAATACATTGTTTTTGTATGTATAAACAATGCGGGGTATTGTGTCCGTTGTTAAAAGCATATCCGTTCAAAAACAAATGCGGGGAAAAAATGTTGTAAAGGAATGCAAAGTATTTCCCTGCGTTCCGTCATACAACCGATTTATATGGCGGCGGCAAAAAAGGCAACATTGACAAAAAGATGTACAAAAAGATTGGGTCCTCATGTGTGTTTCTTCTTTGGTTGGCTTATAAGTTGTGCGGGTAAAGGGATCTACAGGCACTGTTGGGGGGTGGGTTGTCAAGAAAAATATAGAACAAGGTACTTCTTTATTTTTTGCTAGTGTCACAGCTGGCATCAACTGGAGTAATGTTTAGAAAAGGTAGAAGGTTGTTACTATCGTTTGAAGCTCCAGAGCCTGGTGTATACTTTCAATGGTTTGTACATATGTTATTTTTGTTCTTGCCGGTTGACACTGGTATAGGTGAAAGTCTAATTTTTTTCTTCAGTAGGGTATTGTTGCTGTAAGTGTGTGTGTGTGTGTGTATATATATATATATATATATAGCACGTATACTTTGGTTTTGAGTATAAAAATAATGTGAATAGGTCTTAATATTTATGATGTACAAAATTGAATAATTTAAAATTTTGAATAAATATATAGGATAAAAGCTCGTGGGTAAACAGGGTGTTGCTTTACCACAAATATTCAGATTTTCACATGACTCACATGATTCATGATTAGTATAATATTTTTACAATCGCCAGTTCGCAGCCAATAGTTCTAGTCACTTTATATACCTATTGGTATCTGCATTCATGCAGTTTTGATAATTGTGAATAAGGACGTTCAGCAATATATTGAATATATTGTTATTTCATAAAATATAGCACTAGTCACCTTTATATACTTGTTAGTATCTGTATTCATGCAGTCAAGATATTTGTAAAAGATGGACGTCATTGAAATGTGTGCAATCATGTGATTTTATAACATTATAAAATTATGGGACAGTCATTTAAAGTGAAAATAATGCAATTCGTTTCATTAAGGTGTATGCATTTTTTCAGGCAAATTTGAAAACTTGAATAGAACGCGAGAGGTCGTTCAGCATATCCCATTTATAATGTGCACTATCTCTATGTTCATGAATCAGGTCATGTGATGCACTTTAG
Organism: Lissotriton vulgaris; assembly: GCF_964263255.1. NCBI lineage: Eukaryota > Metazoa > Chordata > Amphibia > Caudata > Salamandridae > Lissotriton > Lissotriton vulgaris. The sequence continues at coordinate 48,949,814 of NC_141700.1, forward strand.
GAGGTGTGGTCCATAGGAGGGGTCAGGGAAACACAGCATTAAAAAGCAAGCTGACCGCTAAACAGGTGTGTGATCAATAGTACTTGCTACTCGAAACGCGTCGCTTGAAAGGTTCAAATACAAAAACATCTTGCCTGAAGCCGTGGGGTCCGTCTCCTTCTTTCGCCACGTTGTGTGGAAGTTTGAGGAATGGCTTATATATGTACAGTTTTGCCAATTTAAATGATTTTAAATATATATGTATTAGCACTATCTATTTGCCAAGACAAATGTAACATTTTAGATAACTGTTTTAGACTATAACTCGAGAATAGCACGCAATACATGCTTCGTTACAAAATAGTCTGTTTTCTATTGCCATCGTCAATGTCGTAGTCCCTTGTTGATACCCACAATAGAAAGTGTATCCTCATATGATTGGTGGAAGGGGATTTAAATGTAACGTAGTCACGAGCACTAATTACCAGTGAGCAAGACGGCAGGGACCGCCGAAACGCGTTTGGTAGACACGGCTTTGCACTTTATATAATGATTTTTAATAAATACCTGCCTTATGGAAGATATTCTAAGAGTCCGTTTTACTCGTTTCTGTTGCTGATTGGCGGCTGAGTTTGGAAACCACATATATATATTTATTTTTGAGGAGAGCTATTAGCCTCTAAGAGCTAGACGAGAGGGGGTCCTCGTCTGGTTTGAGGAGCATGGATACAATTGCCTCCGACATCGTATTCGGTAACCTTTTATTAGTTAGGGCTTTGTTGAACACCTCCAACAGATGATCTACCAACAAAGGACTATATTTCTGATAAAACTCTGCCGGGAGCCCGTCTTCACCCGGACATTTCTCTGGCTTCAAGTGTCGAATAGATACCAGAATTTCCTCCCGGGAGATTTGTGCCCCCAGAGCTTCCACCTCTTCCTCCATAAGTGTGGGGAGAGCCAAGCCAACTAAAAAATCCTGCAACCCTCCCGCAGTAGTTTTCCGAGTGTGGATTCCAAGTGTGATGCAAATTCCCTCAAGATCTCCCCTTGTGTTTGTAGGCAGACCCAATCGCTGTTCTGGAATCTTAGTATAGGCAATAGCTCCTTTTCTGTTTTAATTAACCTCCAGAGCAACACCCCTGACCTATCCCCTTGCATATGCAGCCTCTGCCTATAAGACGTATATGTGAATTTTTCCAATCTGGCCCAGGCATTCAGTAGCTCCCCGGGTAACCTAGTCAAATGTTCCTGTGTCTCACGTACAGTGCCCTCCAGGCCCTGCAGTTGACGTTCCAGTTTTGATAGGTCCCTATCTAACTGTATTTCACCCCATAGGTGGTCTTCATACACACCACTCTTATGACCACTTTCATGGCCTCCCATTCAGTCGACCTGGTGGTGGCGGACCCCCAGTTTTCTCGGAAATAATTTTAGAGTGTTTCTGAGACCACTGCAGCATAAGGCTGGTCCAATAATGCTTCCGCCCTAAGTCTCCACAGTGGGATGGGCGGTCGACTGGGACCGTTTTTCAACGTGAGCAATAACGGTGCGTGATCCGAAATATATTGAGGGAGTTATGAAATACCCTCCGTGTCTGCTGACCGCCCAGGTGTAAGACAGCAATGGTCAATGCGGCTAAGTGTATTGGCTGCAGGGGTGTAGCATGAAAACGCCTTCGTCAGTGGATTCCTAGCTCTCCATTCATCTCTGAGCTCCATACCTTGTATCAGCAATTCCAGGGATCTCAGCATACACGGTTTATTGTAGGCTCTTGGGGGGGGGGGTGTATGTCAAGGTTTGTATCAAAAACACAATTAAAATCCCCAAAGAGGACAATCTCAGCCCCCATGTACGGTGTTGCTGCTTTAAGGATAGCTGGGAAAAAATCAGGGCAATCCATATTCGGGGCATACACATTGATAAGACAAAGCTCTCTACCCTCCCACTTTCCATGCAGGATAACATAACTCCCCTCAGGGTCCAAAACGTGACTCATGTGGTGCAATGGGACCCCAGGAGCCACCCAAATCAATGCCCCTCTTGTGAATCCTGAATAGGAAGTATCATACAGCTGCCCTCCATCTTTTACGTAGACTTGCAACAGTGCCCCCCCCCACACGTGTATCCTGCTATCCCCACTTTATATCGTTTCAGAAAAGCGTGAACCCTGCATCTTCTCACCAGTCCCGCCATGCCCCTAATATTCCAACTAAGGAGTTTCAAAGTTTGCGCTGACACTGATATCAACCCGTATAATTAAATGTATAAGGATATATCTACCCCAATTATTCAAGTCTTCCTGCCCGGGATACCTTGCTCCGTATCATATTCAGCCCTTGACCCTGTGTAACTCCCCTCAAACATGAGAACATTGCAAACCAAACTATCCCGTTTCCTGTGCTACCCCTTGGCCAGTTGCGTGAGTTCAGCAGATCGCAGTAAATCCAGTGCAAAATTCAACACATACCGCCCCACACCACCCACCCCCCCTCCGCCTCAAAGAGTGCCTATTAGTCCATAATATACAGAACCGTAGCTCAGGCACAATTCTAAACTTCAAACAATCCCAGGTAAATGTACAAACTGAGTGCTGCGCTAGAGATCTGAACACAACCAAGGATCAAGATTGCTTTCAAGCGTCCCTCGTGAGGCCAACCTCTGCTGGGGGGTGCTGTTGCCCCACTGCTGCCCACCCCGACCTAGTAATTTAGACAAGACTAGTCTTTAACACTGAGTCTCTAATAACCCTTGACAACTTTCAGTCCTTGTGTAGATAGCGTTACAACAGTACATGCTCGCCATTGTTAGTACTTATCTGTACGTCAGATCTTTCTGCATCAAGACGCCGTCATTCCAGCCCACTTCCTTGTTCTCCAATGTCTGTCTCTGAGTTCTGTGTCACCTTAATGGATTCCGGAACAGTCTCTGTATCGGACGTATACAAAGTGCCATCTTGGAGAACTCTAATCCGGCCGTGGCCCCTCCGTGCATCCATCCACCTGTTGTTGCCTTTGGGATCACCGATGATCTAGTAAGGTATCCGGCACAGTCTGGCTCCCAGATGATCATGTGGGTGAGACCAAACGACATCCCCGTGTTTCCCTGGTATCCAACCATTCGGTGGCATCTTCTGCCGAGTGGGAAAAGAGTGCACGTCCTCCATGTTCAACATCTGAGTTTCGCAGTAAACATGAGACTATATTTCAGATTCAACTCACATAATCGTCGCTTGACCACAATGTAGGATTTCCTGTGATCTTGTACTCGTTGAGTATAGTCCGGGTATATTAAAATAGAGTGTCCCTCAAAGAGGATCTGGCCTCTGGTTTGTAAAAGCTGCAGGAGGAAGTCTCTGTCCCTATTATTAAACAGTTTTGCAATAATGGCCCTCGGTGGTGCTCCTGGCCTGGGAGGCGGAACAAGCGCCCTATGCGTGCCCTTCACATTAAAGAATTTAGAGAGTGTTCTAGGGGCAATCACTTTAGTGAGCCACTCTTCCAGGAATAATTCGGTGGAGGGGCCTTCTGCCTTCTCGGGGAATCCGACAAAATTTAAATTATTCCTCCTCGACCTCCCCTCTGAATATTCTGTCCTCTTGTCCAGTTTTATTGCCTGCCTCTTCAAGTCAACCACCGTAGCACTGAGAGATTTGATCTCTGACTGCAGTGCGCCCACATCCTTTTCGGTGACTGACACACTATCCGACACTTTCCGCAAATCAGCGCGTAGCAGATTAACATATATGGCCACTGAGTCTATTCTGTTGACCATGTCGTCCCTGGTCGTTTGAATGGCCTGGAGCATGCCTACCAGCGTGGGGGGGTCCCCTTTGCCTCTTTCTGGAGGATGCTGATTGTCGCCAATATTTTTGTCTCGTTGTGCGCATTATTAGAGATCTTGGTCACCTGCGTCTTGGGGGCCTTATCCTTCCCCATGGTGTTCAGTAAGTAAATAACTTGTCCCCTTGGGTGCTTATCTCCCACTGGAACGGAAGAACTGAGTCTCAGCTTGCTTCTTAATATGGTCAGCGATTTAACCGCCTGTCAGGCACCAATCCTTGCCGTCTCTCCACTTCCTGCTGTGCCCGCAGGGAATGAACACTTCGTCACCATACAATGACCTGCGTCTGCTTTCAGCAGTCGTGCACTCAGTTGGCCTCTGCATTGTGAAGCGAACGTGCCGCCACCCACGCGTGTTCTACATCAACAGATGGCCCCCTAGTGTATCCTTCTGGGCCCGTGGCCCACCCCACGATACTTGCAGTGGTAACCTCCAAAACCCCAGCCGGAAACAATGACTGTTGCAGAGTAGCTTCCTCGCGAGGGGTGTCCCAACGCTTTAAACAGTGTTCAGTCAGTGGCGCACCTCTAAAATATACACTTTAACTGAATCTCAGCATCTCCATATTACCGTTGCTTTCACTTCCTGTTTTGGACCTACTTTTGGTGAACAACTCTTTCCGTATTTAAATTATGGCTCAATTATCTTCCACCAGGCCACCTCCTGCTCTGCTCCGTGTATATTCCAGTGCCCTGCACTAGTGCCGCGTGCACCAGAACACTCGACTCCTCAGGAGCACAGAGCAACGTCCACATGCACCCCAGGGGTCCGCCGGGCGTGCGACTCCCCAGCAACCACTCCAATTATCGCTGGGAATCCGCCAACACTGTTGGTCCCGTGTCTCAGGATCTGACCACAGCTAACACCAGGTTCCGGTGCCCTTCCACGACCGATCCGTGCTGCGGGAATGACACTCACTTGCTCCTCTGCAACCACAATGAGGACACCCTATCATCCATACTGCGCAGGAGTTTGCTCCAGCTCCGGGTGTCCGCTCAAATCTTGGGCCTCCCATGCCTCCGTTTCTACCTATGCCACAGACCCAAGATGCCCCCTCGGTCTTCCCAAGGCCACGGCTTCACTGTTGTGGCGTTTTGTACCGGATTCTGCTCTCTCCCCGTCTTGGGATGAATCCGGCGCAAATCAGCGCCACTTCAGAGGATCGATCTGCTGTCTGGAACGGGTAGGGGTATGTAGGATGACTATAAATCGTCAGCAGCCGCGAGGAGCTCAGGCACACATTTTATGAATAAAAATCTTGAATCATAAGTTAGTTATTACTCTGTATACTCTAGGCAGTCATTTTACCACAAGGGCTACCCTTATCCAAACCGGCTCTGGCCCTGCCTGAAAAGTCAAGTCCTGTATAACTGTTTAGTTATGCCTCTTCTGACTGGGAATATAGCTAAACCCCAACATATTTCGGCCTAGTTGATCTTTGTCAGTGAAGTGCAGGTCTAGACGCAGTCGAAGTTTCGACCCATGGCAGGGAGTATCCACTCTGTTTAAGGTGACTTACTTCATCAGCACAAAAACTGCTGAATGTCAATGCTTGAATTACTCTTAGCAGCTGGTAGTTATGAGCGATGGACAAAATAAAAAAATTAAAAATCCTCAAACCTTTTCATGCAATAACATGAAAAATTTATGAATTTTTCTTTTTTGGTATGAATGGTCTGTTGCTGGTAGCCCATATCTGTGTTTTTTTAATCCAAGCATGCATTGTGGAAAAAAAAGTCTTGCGAGATAAACATTTTCTGTGCAAACCAGTCTCCTGCTGTACCTCTTTTTATGCCAGGTTTGATATTGGGTGTTAAAGTTATGTGAAATCATGAAATGTGAAAAACTGAAATAGTACGTATATTTCTTGTAACACAAAATTTGGGAATTTTGTTAATTTAACCAGCGTATTTAAAATTTCACCTAGACCCAGAAATTTCTTGAGCTTGTATCTATCTGTCTGTGCACGGGTTTAATGCCTAGTGCATTCTAACCAGTGCAAAAATGTGGAACCCGTCAGAGTTTGTTAGCCGTAAACAAATGCATCTGAAAATGATTTACCCTAATCACATACCTGCCACCTCCTGAGCCATATTTTGATGTCATGTTGAAAGTAATTGTAATTTACACATACTAGAGTCAGTGTTCTGCACAAAGATGTTGGTAAAACTTGTTTCGCTTGGTTGTTAAATAAAAGTATCTCAACCAAGTACAATTGTACTCCTTACATGCACAACAGTTTAATTATTGATGGAGGTCCCTCTTTTAGGCAGCTCTGTTCAAACACAAGCTAGGATGAACTCAACAAATGAATATTTTAAGCACCTTTGACGTCCAGTGGTGTTTTACTATATCTGGCTCTTCATATTATTGCAAATGTATATTTGTGCAGACTGTTCTGGAATACGAAGGAACTTCAGCACATACAATTTTTAAATCCATACATGTACCAAAATAAGACCGAATGGTGTGGAGCATGCTCGCTGCGTGCAGTGTGTTATTGATGACTTGTCAGCACAGCATATTAAGTTGACCGTTTATATGTCATCGGATGATGGAAGCATGTAAGGGCTATAGATCAGGGCTGTATTGATTTTTTTTTTCTTTTTCTCTCTCATCTCCCATTGGGAACACTGATGTGTGTTGTTTGATTGTTTATCTGGGATTATGGTTTTAATATTTATCCTCTTCGGTTTTAGCCAGCAGTCATTTTAGCTGGTGTCACTGTGACCTGACGTGGAATAGTTTTACTGGACTTAAGACCGGTTTAACGCTTTCTACGTATCACTCTAGTGTTGCCAGATGACTCCTACATGCCTTACTTTTTTTTTTAATATAAAAGTGATTAGTCTAACGAAAAAACCTGAAACTGTTCACACCATTGACACACTTTTACTAAATCTAATATCCAGATTTCTAGTTATTTTGTTGGATGGAGTTCCCCTTCTTGGTTTTAAATTGTTTGGGACCTTGATTTTCGTATACTTCACATGATGGAACAAACTTTGTCATCATTATATAACTTTTTGTATTCTTTTTACAAAGTATTGCAAGACAAGCACCAAATTGCTTTTGTAGAACGGTCGGTCGGCCGGCTAGGTGAATAAAGAGAGGCAACGTGTATCTGATATCGCATATATTGTGAAACATACTTTGGTTTAAGATGTTTAATCGGTACTCTGTTATATTTGTGCAAGCAGTTCAAGGTATGTTCTTCTGTAATCTGCTAGTGCTTGCAATTGATAGTTCTAATGTATTATCACATTTATATAGCGCTTCATGCCTGGTTAACATATATGAGTGTATTAGCGGACCATAGTACGCTGCACAATTGGGAAGGGCTTAGTTGTAAGAGTGTTGGCCCTAAAATGAAGCATCTGTGCGTCTTATTTTCATGTTGCTTGAGTGACCAGAGTGGTCCTTCAATCTCGTCTTAGGTCGCTGCAGCTATCCATATAATAGGAGGAAGAACATTGGAAGAGGATGCATGCTTTTTAGGTCGAAGGCCTAAAGGCTGCGCTTGCGCAGTCTGTGGCCGGAGATTTAATGACTCTTAGTAGCGCTGTAGGTCCCGCCTCCGTGCCCTGTCTCTTCTCCATTGGCTGGCTTCCTAAACAGAGGCCAGCCATTGGAGGAGAGAGCCATCCCTCCAAAGAAGCCCCGTCTTTTTCGGATTTGGGGGTGTGATTTTTTGCATTCTTTAGCCCTGTGACGTCGTCCGTCACTCAGGAGAGCAAAACCACGCCCCCGAATCAAAAAAAGACGGAAGCAGGCGGCCGCCATTTTGCTGTGTCTACCGAGGACATGACCCCGTTTCTTGCCGTTTTTTGTGCCTTCTGTCCCTGTAGCTCCGTAGCGCTCTCGCCTCCCCCGGGCCCCCACCCCTCCCTCCCTCTCCAGCGGCCATGTGCAGAAGAGCCTCCATGCCGTAGCGAGCTCGCAGTATGCCTGATTGTCCGGCTTGAAGAAGAATGAATTCTCATTTGCCTGTGCGTCCCTGAAAGTGCCTCCCCACCAAACCTCCGAAAGCTCCCACTGAAGTCATGCTCCTGCTCTGTCCCCCACTGTGCATCAGCAGACTATGGCTACACCCGCCCCCCCCCCGGTTTGGGAGGGTTAAATCCCGGCTCCCCTCTCCGTGCTAGCAGTGATCCTGCTCTGCTCGCTCAATCAGTGAGCGCCGGTACAGGCGCCTCGCCCCTCCTCTCACATCTCTCCCCCCCCCCCCCCCCCCCGGCGGTCCTGCCTCCTCACTGGCTGCAGCATCCCCCTGCCATGGAGTCTGCACCGGAGAGGGGCAGTCAGAGCCTCGCCTCGTCAGCGGGAGCATCCTCCGAGGGACCCGGGTTCTAGAGCGTGGTACCAACGGGCTGCAGAGCACGGGTTCAAGAGGGCGGGGCTCCATAGCGGAAATCAGGATAGGGGTTCAGAACACGCGTCCTAGCGCCTAGACAGGCGGCGCAAGCTCCTGGGCGGAGATCCGGGGTGCGGGTTCCAGAGGACGAGTTCTAGCGCCTAGATACTGGGTGCATGCTGCAGGACAGAGACACGGATCTGGTTCCAGAGCACGGGTTCTAGCGCCTGGACACACAGTGCCTACTCCAGAGCACGGGTTCTAGAGCGGGGGCCATGCAGGAGACGGGGAACCAGCGACCATGAGCTGCCCCTCGGTGTGGAACAAGGAGACCGGCAAATCCCTCACCTTCCTCGGGTAAGACCTGCGAGGCGCTATGTTTCACATGTGATGGGCGTGGAGTATCAGCTCAGTTGGTCCATGCACGTGGTGAAGAGATTTGTGTGCGAGGGTGGAATGCACAGCTCGTTCAGCCCCTTTTGACCCTCTGCGTGACGCTTTTTCAAATAATTGTATCCCAAATGTCGGAGCGTGAGTAGCGCCGAAAGCCGCGAGGCGCTACATAAAGCAGCTCCCAGAGTGAAATGCCTCCACTGATCCACGCACCTGCTGCAGAAATCGATGTGCGGCCAGTATGTCTGGAATCCAAGTCCCGGATGAGGTTAGAAGCAGAAAGGCTATCGCCTCTAGTCACTGCGCCTGCGTGGCGCTGTATCAATCAGCGCAATCACGTAACTGATCATTTCTAAAGGTGTAGGACTCAAGGATATTTTAATTTATTCGTTCAACATGGTTTTTAAGATTGGTACATTTATATAAAAATGTTTGCAGCCAGTATCTTTCAATATAATCATTTCTAAACGTAGCTATACAGGCAAGGGCCCTGATAGGCCTGCCAGACGCAAAACAGGAGTTTTTTTTTTACTTACGCAATGATATAATTAGCGATTTACCTCTCTTAGAGATTATGCATTTTATGGTACACACATACTCTTCTAAATGTTCCCAAAATTGCCAATTAAAAACGCACTGCTCGGTGAGATGAAGTGGTTGACCAGGATCACGCTGTTGGTTTCAATGTGCGAGCCGGGAATGATTCCAGCCCGGTTTCCCAGGCACGCCGCCTGCAATGCACCCGTATTTCTTCCTGTATTTTTGCTTTACTTCTTAGGACTTGGGTGATGGCCTCATGGCCCTCCATTAGACGGATTAATAAACTGTTTCTGGAGTGGGGCAGGCACTGGTTTGAAGGGCCGCAGACCCCCCGCAGCCATGCCTACATCCGCGCCTCTGTCCAGCTTCCAGGCACTTCTCTCTCGTAAAGCTCCCCTTCTTGTGATCGCTGTAGGCAGACCGTAGTAGGCAGACACTTCTTTTCCTGAAAAATTGTTTGTGCTTGAAGAACGCACGAGCTGAGCCATCGAATCTTGGTTGGAGAATAGTGACTTGTGTATTTTTAGTGCTACGAGGCCAGAGCCTGTGGCTGAAAGCACTGTGTTTATGTAAGTCATTACTTTGTACTTGCGTTACACACAGTATAAGATAGACTGATGCAAAATGTTCAATTCGTTTTACAATAAAATGGTGCTTCCAAAATGTAGATTTTTAGTAATACCAGAGCGTTTGTAATGTGTGTTTACATACCTGTCCCTTCTGCTCAGGGGTACTAAGGGCTGTGTGATCTACCCACCCTTTCACCACATCCTTCCGTACAGTCATCCATCCACTCTATGCTTATATCTCACTACCTCACAACATCCCTCTCCCTCACTACCTCACTCTTTACTACCTCACTCTCTATCTACCTCATTCTCTCTCACTACCTCACTCTCTCTCTATTTCAATACCTCACTCGCTCTCTCTATCTCACTACCTCACTCCTTCTCTGCTAATGCAATAGGTATCACATATGAAAAATACAAAGCTAATGCAATACAAATGACAATGCCATTTATTTAGGGATACAAAAAAGATAAAAAAAATAATGAGCAATTCCAATAGCTCTACCTATAATATTGCCGAGACCATTGCATTGTAAATGCTTGTTACTTTCATTTATTGTTGTTAACTGCCTGATGCGGTCTGTTTATGTGGGTGTCTGTAACACTACTCATGAGCGAGAGAGGAGTCATTTACTGTATGTATTGAATGGAAACAGTGATGCTAGGGGTCCGCATTGTCCCCAAGAGGAGGCGAGTGACCAGCAGTTAGAAGCTGAATGTACTCAGTCATGGTAGACGAGATCAGACAGTTTTTAGTTTGCACTATATAAAGTCAGTCAGGGTATTTGTGCCTGTAACCAGCCTGGAGGAAGACTCCAGAGGTCCACAGGTCTGAGTTGTATTTTCCAGAGGTGGTAGCTGAACCTCTGTATCAAACCCTTTAGGGCTGTATTATCCTTTAGAAAAAGTGCTCTGTTAAGGTTACTCCTAATAAATAGCTTCATGACATACAGGCGTGCACTTGGCCAGAGTAAACCTCTAACAGTGATCTCAGTGAAACTCCGATTACAATATAGTTTTTTTTAAATTGTGCATTCATTTACTTCATTTGTTACAGCACAGAATGAGAAGCAGTATTTATGGTTTAAATCTCTTTATTTAATGATACAAATATAAAACAATCAGTGGCCCAATAGCTTTGTCATTCTTCATAACTTGTCAGCCAATCCCCATCCACCCAAACAATCCGATTGATCTCCTGTTGGAGAGTGCGGAGGGCCCCCCATGGGGGCTCCGTAGGAAGCACCTGGAAAAGTATGGTCATGTTCGGGGTCGCTACTCGGCCAAGTGAGGAGAGCCCATGTGGACTCCAGCTTTGCATGTCCGATCTGACCTGGTGGGGTGTCGTTTTATAATTAAGAGACACCGTTTTCCGTGTTTTAGCCGCGAGCTGGAGCCATAAGTAGGGGATCGAAGTCTGCGCCCATAGCACCATATAGGACCATATAGGAGCGTTGTAAAGCTTCCAGAGTGGTCGGCCGGAGCAATAGATTGAGAGCTTGGGATTTGTGTATATTCACTATGAAGCCTGCTGCATGGGCAAACTATTTCTGCTTGCACAGAAGGCTGACGAGGGAGTCAAGGGATCCTCTAAGGTATCTATGATGTCATTTGTGTATTGGCTTGTGACGTGTGTCTCTCCTCTAAATTAGATACGTGTGATAAGGGGATTGTCACTAATTCTTTGGGCCGTAGGCTTCATATATAGAATGAACAATATGGGGGAGAGGTGGCAACCCTGTCTTGTGTCTCTGCAGATTGAAAATGGAGCTGAGGAGTGCCAGTTCACACAGACCGCAGTTTCCGGCCATGTATAGCCACTTAGAATCCAGTTGTGAAAACGGTCTCTGAAGCCAAAATGCTGGGGAGTTGGTTCTGCGTATGGCCAGTGGATTCTACCAAACGCGTTTTCTGCATCTGTTGCCAGCAACATGTGTTCTGTGTCAAAGTGCTGGGCTTTTTCAGGAAGGTGGCGCAGTCTCTTCATATTGTCGCTGCATTGACGGTTCGGTACAAAAACCAGCTTGGTCGGGGTCTATAAGCCCTGGCAGCATTGAGCTCATTAGGGCCACAAGTATCCCAGTGAGGAGTTTAAGGTCGAAATTAAGAAGGGATATCTGTCTGTATGATGTGCAGAGGCATTCGTCTTTGCCCGGTTTTGGAAGAACCACTATGGAGGCTGATGGCATCGAAGAGGGAACTGCGGGATCGTCACCAAAAGAATTAAACAAACTAGTGAGAATGGGAGCTATGAGAGGGCAGAATGTTTTATAAAAAATTGTTGGTAACCCATCTGGGCCCAGGATTTAAGCATTTTGGCGGGCAATCGCAGAGATGACGTCAACATGAATAGGGCGGTCCAGGCCTGTTCTACGGTTAGTTTGTGAGTGAACACTCCTTGGAGATATCATGACGGAGCCCTTGCAGGTAGCCATTGAGCTGTGTAAAATTTTCCGTAAAAGGTGTGAAACGCCCCTTCTATATAAGAGTCCTATTTGCACTCTTCCCCAGCCACTCAATCAATCAATCAAAGCATTTGTATAGCGCGCTACTCACCCGGAGGGTTTCAAGGCGCTTGGGGGGGATCCTCTACTGCTCGAACAGCCAGGTCTTGAGTTGCTTCCTGAAGGCGAGGTGGTCTTGGGTCAGTCGGAGGTGGGTGGGGAGGGAGTTCCACGTCTTGGCGGCCAGGTAGGAGAAGGATCTTTCTCCCGTTGTGGCTCTTCGGATGCGGGGGACGGCGGCGAGGGCGTGGCTGGTCGATCGAAGCTGGCGGGTGGGAGTGTAGAAGTTCAGGCGGTCGTTGAGGTATCTTGGGCCTTGGTTGTGGAGAGCTTTGTGTGCGTGGGTGAGGAGTCGGAACGTGATTCTCTTGTTGACGGGGAGCCAGTGCAGGTTTCTTAGGTGTGCGGAGATGTGGCTGTGTCGGGGGATGTCCAGGATGAGTTGTGCTGAGGCGTTCTGAATACGCTGGAGTCTTTTCTGGAGTTTTGCGGTGGTACCGGCGTAGAGGGAGTTGCCGTAGTCCAGTCGGCTGGTGACGAGGGCCTGGGTGACCGTCTTCCTGGTTTCGGTGGGGATCCACCGGAAAATCTTCCGTAGCATGCGTAGGATGTTCAAGCATGACGAGGAGACGGCGTTGACTTGTGTGGTCATCGAGAGGAAGGAGTCCAGGATGAAGCCCAGGTTGCGTGCGTGGTCCGTTGGTTTGGGTGCGCTGCCCAGGGCAGGGGGCCACCAGGAGTCGTCCCAGGCGGAGGGCGAAGATCCCAGGACGTCCACCGCCTAACCCGTGTGCACAATCTATTGGCTAGTAGGCGCCCACATCTGTCGCCCCCAACATAATACGTCTGCCGCAGGCGAAGGGCCCTATCCAAATCGATGCTTGCCAGTTGTGAGCGTGCAGCTTTGAGTTGACACCAAACTCAGGAAGCCCCAGTACATTTATGTATGCGCTCTATTTCAAGGACTTGTCGAGAAAAAAGTTCCCTTTTGCCTTTGCAGATCTTATGGTCCGCCGAAGAGATCGCAATGAATGCACCCCTGAAGACGGCCTTCAGGGTCTTCCAATGGGTAGCATTATAAACATCTGGGGTGTCATTTAAATGCTAAAATTAGCTCCGGTGTTTTAGTAATCTGTTTCACAACGTCAGGCCGATTCAAGAGCGTTTTGCGCAAACACCAAGTTTTCGAGGATTGTTTAGTTGGGGGAATATCCAACTTGAGCGCCACTGCTGCATGATCTGATAGCTAGCGTGGTTCAGTTTCAGCGGCTGTGGTGAAAGATGCAACCTCTTGTGTACCCAGAAAGTAATTGATACTTGCATAGGTTCTGTGGGCGTGGGAAACCTCTAGTATGGGGTGAAGTGTCCGCTAAATATCAGCCATACCCATCTCTTGTAGCCAACGGGCCCCATCTCGGGAGAGGGTCTCGACTGTCCCTGGCGTTGGGCCCGATCAATCTAATTCAATGTCAAAAGCCAGATTAAAGTCTCCTCCCAGCAAAAGGCTACGATTTTCCGACACATATACTTCCGTCACAGCGTGGCGATGAAAATTCTCCTGACTATCATTAGAAGCGTACATCGTACCCAGGGTCAAGCTATGAGACCCTATCATAACTGTGGTTGCCAATAATCTCCCCTTAATTTCGCCCTGCTTAGGGCTGACCTTGCCGCTAAAATAGCTGGAGACAAGAATTGCTACCCCTGCGGTTTTAGAAGAAAGAGATTAAAGGTATCGGTGAGGGAATGCCCTGGAGAAAAACCCATGGGTGTGGCTAGTGAGAAGGTGTGTTTCTTGTAAGAGATATATGTAAGCTCTGGAATGTTCCAAATATGAGAGGATGGCCACCCTTTTAGTGGGGTTATTCAGGCCATTCACGTTGAGGATTCGGATCTAAAGTGATGTTGTCATCTGAGTGGGGCCGGGGTAAGATCAATCAATCAATCAATCAATCAATGAATTTATAGAGCGCACTACATACCCGCGAGGGTCTCAAGGCGCTGGGAGAGGGGGTCGCAGCAGTTAGTGGTCGAAAAGCCAGGTCTTGAGTAGTCTCCTGAAGGACAGCGGGTCTTCAGTCTGTCGTAGTAGGAGAGGGAGGGAGTTCCAGGTCTTTTTTTTTTTTTTTAAATCTTTTTATTATTTTAAAAACAAGGAAAAAGAATAGACATATCGGGTGCCATACATTCAAACATAATAATAAGGTGAACAGGTACAATAACAGGATAGATGTGGAGCAATAAAAGAATAGCTGAGACGCCTACGCTAGTGATTACGAAGCAGGATTTGCAACATTACAATCAACGACACAACTTAAGCGCAAGCCCTCAGAGCCCGCCCACCCAAAGAATCGGAATAGTAAAAGAAGCATGGTCACCAGATACTGGAATTTAGTCAAAATCAGGATATTTCAATATTACCTATAAAAGAAAAACTAAAAAAGAGAATGAAGAAAAAGAAAACCATAAAAACAAAACAACAAACCCATCCCCTGCATATGGCTATCACCTAACCCCAACTAGCAGTGTGCCTGTCGCCTCAACTAGCTAAGTTCTAAAAGTAGAGAAAAGTGGAGGAGGAGAGTTTCATACAGGCTCCCGGTCTCCCTTCCCCCACGCCAGAAACAAACAACCCCTGTAGTAAGCAAAAAGCTATCAGGAGTTATAGACAGAACAAGACAGGGGAGGTGTTTAACACCGCCCAACCTCCCGCAAGCATAAGGGTAGCAAATCCTGTGTCCTCTAAAGCCCTGATATCAGACCCAGTTAGTCAATCTCATCCTTGGCCCTTCCGATCTTTCATGCGAACTCCTTCCGGCAGAACTACCACAGTCACAGGAGAATCGAAGTGCGAAAGGAGTTCAATAAAGTTCAGTCTGGGACAAGTCAAAAACGTTAAATCTTTGCAAACCCCTGCCGCACATAAGCTCTCCCTCACCAACATTAAGTCCAGATGTTGTTTCCTCCGTGAACGCGGTAAAACTGCCAGGGAGGGAAAAGATGTTGTTGCCATCCGAAAGTCACCAATAGAAGTCTCCGGGAGTGGAGAACCGAGTAGATCTACCTCAGTCAGTAGCAACGGTGGTTGCAACAGTCCTTTCGAAGCACCAAGTTCGCAATTATTTATTTGCACACTGACCAAGGGCATCAATACTTCTTTCTGCACGGGGCCCTCATCCTCCGTTACGATGTGCATCGTGGGAAACTCGGTTCGTATGGATCAGGCGCCCTGTATCGACTACACCAGCGATCATTTTGTGGAGAATGACTTCCAGATGTGAATGAAGTGCCCTGATGGCGGCCAGTACGGTCCTCAACGACGGCTCACACTTCGACCGACCCATCTCCGCTTGTGCGATCTCAAACATGGTCGTGTTCCCGAGAGAGCCGGGTCTCTCCGGGGGAATAGGCAAGAGCGGAGCGGATGGCAACTGAGGGCGCCTTATCGGTTAAACGGCAGCGATCTGTATTCCGCTACCTCGAGCGAGGACCCCAACCCAGCAAACCCCGGCGGCAGCAAACCGGGTCTCCGGGACGGGGACCCCCCCCCCCCCCTCACAGCCACAGACGTATCTTGTCACCACTCCTTCAATATCAAACAGACCAAATGACTGCCATCCGAATCGGGCGAGGATAACCTCCACTTCAAGAGACCGGACCCTGCCTGAGTCCCACGGCTGATATTGTTCAACTGTAACCCGGCTGGGCCAGTACTCGAGGCCCGGCTCACAAGCTGGGTTAGCCCGAGATTCAAAACACGATACAACTCCGTCAATCAAGTCGATAAAATTCTCGGGATTGCACCATCAGATTCAGCAACGGTTCATCCACACGGAGGTCGGGCGTAAAATCAGGATATATGACTGGATCATCCGGCTGAAGACGGAGGTCGGCGGAGCTGGGAGCCTAAGCGGCCATCTTGGTTGCTAGCGTAGCTCCTCCCCGGAGTTCCAGGTCTTAGCGGCGAGGTGGGAGAAGGACCTACCCCTAGGTGGTTCTGCGAATGCGTGGGACGGCGGCCAGTGACAGGTCGGCGGAACAGAGTTTTCTGTTGGGTGAGTAGCGTGAGAGTCTGTTGTTCAGGTAGGCCGGGCCGGTGTTGTGGAGTGCCTTGTGTGTGTGGGTCAGGAGTTTGAATCTGATTCTTCTGTCAACGGGGAGCCAGTGCAGGTTTCTGAGGTGGGAGGTGATGTGGTCTCGGCGCGGTACGTCGAGGATCAGGCGCGCGGAGGCATTCTGGATTCTTTGAAGTCTTTTGATGAGTATGGACGGGGCTCTGGCGTAGAGGGCGTTGCCGTAGTTGTCTGCTGCTGACTAGGGCGTGGGTGACGTTTTTTCGCGTGTCTGTCGGGATCCATCTGTAGATCTTGCGGAGGTGTGGAAGCAGGTGGAGGATACTGCGTTGACTTGGTTGGGCATGCTGAGTTTTGAGTCGAGGATGACTCCAAGGTTGCGTTCGTGGTTTGTAGGTGTGGGGGGAGCCCAGTGATGCGGGCCACCAGGAGTCATCCCAGGCTGAGGGGTTGGGCCAGAGGATGAGGATCTCCGTCTTGTCCGTGTTCAGTTTGAGCCGGCTTTCTTTCATCCAGTCGGCGACGGCCTTCATGCCCCGGTGGAGGTTTGTTTTGGCGGTGAAGGAATCCTTGGTGAGGGAGAGGATCAGCTGAGTGTCGTCGGCGTAGGAGATTATGTTGAGGTCGTGTAGGTCTGGCGATGCATGCGAGAGGTGCCATGTAGATGTTGAATAGCGTTGGGGTGAGGGAAGAGCCTTGCGGGACGCCGCAGATGGTCTTGGTGATTCCGGAGTAGAACGGGGGAGGCGGACTCTTTACGTTCTGTGGGAGAGGAAGGAGGTAACCCAGTCCAAGGCCTTGTCGCGTATTCCTGCGTCGTGGAGGCGTGTGCGTAGTGTGTAATGGCAGACTGTGTCGAAGGCGGCAGAGAGGTCCAGGAGGATGAGGGCTGCTGTCTCGCCGTTGTCGAGCAAGATTCTGATGTCGTCTGTGGCGGCGATGAGGGCGTTCTCAGTGCTGTGGTTCTTGCGGAAGCCTGACTGGGAGGGGTCGAGGATGCGGTTGTCTTCTAGGTAGCGGGTGAGTTGGGTGTTGACGATCTTCTCGATGACCTTAGCTAGGAACGGAAGCAGGGAGATGGGTCGGAAGTTCTTGAGGTCGCTCGGGTCCGTCTTGGGTTTTTTCTGTAGGGCATTGATCTCGGCATGCTTCCAGCTCTCCGGGAAGGTCGCCGTCTCGAAGGAGAGGTTGATAATGTTACACAGGTGGGGTGCGATGGAGCTGTCTGCTTTGTTGACGATGTGGTGGGGAGAGGGTCGGATGGGGCGCCTGAGTGGATGGCGCTCATGGTCTTGATAGTGTCCTCGGTGATACTTTGGTCCAAGTAGTGAGGAGGTCGTGGTCGTTGGGGTTCAGTGGGTCTGGTGTGGTGGGGTTAGCTGAGTTTGTTCGAGGATTGAAACTGTCGTGGATGTCGGTGATCTTGCGGAGGAAGAAGGCAGCAAGGGTGTCGCACAGGGCTTATGACTGCGGGATGTCGTTGGTGCAGGAGCTGGGGTTTGAGAGTTCCTTAACAATGTGGAAGAGCTCCTTGCTGTTGTGTGCGTTGTTATCGAGGCGGTCTTTAAAGGAGGCCTTCTTGGTGGTCCTGATGAGATGGTGGTGGTTTGCGTGCTGTCTCAATGGGGCTAGCGTGTTGGCGCAGTCTTCCATCCAGAGTCTGAGGGTTCGGGCCCCCTCCTCCAATAATTCAATTGTCTACATGTATATCCCAAATTTAGGAACATGTCTTTAGAAAGTAGTTTTTAAAAAGCAGTTTTGCTTACCGAATGTAGGCCCTCATGATTATGCAGCATCCATCAAATAATTTGTTAAAAATACACTTCACAAGACTTGAATTGCTTCCAAGCACGGAAACTGTGTTTAAGTGGACTTTCCTTTTTAGGTCTCGCGCCTGCGATGCATATGGCGAAGCCATATGCCATCGCGCAGGCGCGATACTATAGTTGCCGGGTCTGCTTCCCAGGAGACAGGAGATGTCACGCGCACGCTCAGGAAAGCGATCGGCGCCGGCCGCGCGCACGCGTTCCCAATCTCCTGTCTCTCTGGGAAGCACACAAGCAAGCCCAGCAAGCCCCGCCAAGGCACCTCGAGCAATATTAACCCGCCCCGTCCCTCCTTGGCGTTGAATAGTCAAGTGTCCTGAGTCGGACTCGAACCAATGTGAATCAGTCTCCTAACCTTTCACCCGCCCCAGCATTCTGCGCAGCCGTAGCGCTGCACTAGCCAGTCAGTTGAAGACGCAAGCAGCATGACGTGCAGTTGCAGGCCTCTGAATCAGGTACTTAAAAGTCCGTAAATAATGCTGCTTTTATGTGAGCCTGGTATTGTGTCGTGTGGAAGATTGGGGCACGTGTGAGCTGAGCTGCTTGCTTTATAGTTCACTCACTGTTCACCATTTCAGTTCAGCACGACATCATGTGCGAGATGACGCAGCGGGTCACACTCACACAGTAACATGAGTAATGGGTATTTGAATCGCTGGTGGTGGTATTTCTGTGCAGCTACTGATGGCAGGCCGCCAGCCGCGGCCGAGAGGGGCCGCAAATCGATCGCCTGTGCCCCGCACCTGAGGCTGGCTGCAGCAGTCGGTGGACCAGCTGGCGAAAGTCAGCTCTGGGCTATACTGTCTCATCTGCAGCATCAGCATGGTGCCTAAGAGGCTCAGGCCTCAGGCGCGGCAGAGTGCGACGGTGGTGCGGCTCACCTACGGACAGAACTTGCTCAAACACCAGTGGAGGAGTCACTATTCCCGGGTGCATGCTGCCGAACTAGTGCACAACTGAGACAGTAAGTTACGTGGCCAGGCAACCTGCCTGCCACTTTAGTAGCACTGTGTAGTAGCACTGTGTTGTCAAACTCACACTGTACACTACATGATGAAGTCCCTTACGGCGTATTTATTGTTCATGATGCAGCCGCGCTTTAATTAGGGCACGAGCCAGTCAGTAATATGTTTGCCGGTGGAGCTTGTGTGTGCTCTGCTGCACAGCACTGCAAGAAAACATACTTTATCTGTGGCATAACGTCGCTCGACAGGAGTAGAAGTGGGCAGTGCTTTAATTTTGCTTAAGGTTGATCGAGCGTTTGGATCTTATTTTAGCTTTGCGTGTTTTGAGTAAATGCATTTAAACTGGGCTTTTATGTAGTTGTCTACGGACTGCTTTTGCTCAGTGGAAAATTATAGGCAGAGAGAGCAACTCTAGGCCAATAAG
This sequence comes from Lissotriton vulgaris, assembly GCF_964263255.1. NCBI lineage: Eukaryota > Metazoa > Chordata > Amphibia > Caudata > Salamandridae > Lissotriton > Lissotriton vulgaris. The sequence continues at coordinate 48,969,284 of NC_141700.1, forward strand.
CAGCAATGCAGGGCCACATTATGAAGTAAAGTTTACTAGATTGTGCTGCATGAAACGCAAATTACGTAGCATAATGCTGCACATTGTGGGGCAGTATAATTTTGCTATTTTGACTCGAATTAATACTACTTGGGTAAAAGATTTACATTGGTAGGACTAGTTTAACAAGTACTCTGCAGCAGGAAGAGAAGCTCCGCTGAAGGGTGAACCAGTAAAGCATGTATGCTGTAAGTGAGTGTGTTTTTAAAATGACATTTACAGTTTATGTTTAATACTGAGTACGCGCTGTTCTCTTAGTTTAGTCAATTGTGCAAGTAAGTGTTAACTAAACTCGCAGTAGTAGTAAGCAACGCACCGGACCCCAGGGCCACTCACTTAATTATACTGCTGTGACATTTTAAAAATAATTTTTGAAATATATATAAAACTTTATAAACAAATAATCAGCCTGCTTGACTGTAACCGCAATGTGTGTAACAGGCTCTCCTGAGGCTTCAACAGCATGGTATCACAGAAGTGCAGACTGTTGGGGCCGGAATCATCTGATTTATTAATTTCTGGCATCAGACCTGAGTCAGCTTTATGGTCTAGGCCCAGGTCGCGTGTGGGAGAGCGGCATGGAGTTTAGTGAAGCTCCTCGCCTGATTTATTTATTTTTATTATTTGGGCTCTCTCTAAACAGCCTTAGTCCATCAGTTCACAGACTCTTCAGTGTGCGTACTGACTGTCACTCGAGACCGACTACATTTGCACTTACCTGTGTGTGCCTGAATCTGAAGGCGAGGTGTTGGATTCAGGGGACTTTTGACACTTGCTGTTCTCCAGGCTTCAAGCAGCATTACAGGGCATACACAATACCCGACTTAAGACAATGCTGCTTTTGTGCCGTTTCAATGTTTTCACTTCTTGCCCATGGACAGAAAACACATTTCAATTTTTGCCAGAAGTGTCATCTGGTGTATTTATGCTTGGTGTGTTACTTGTCACTCGCAGGATCACGCAGACACACTGTGTGACTCTAGAGATATTTATGCCAGGTCATCAGGACAGGCTCTTGTGATGCTCAGGTCCACCTAATTAGGGGTGCTGTTGGCTGCACTATCGGCATGATTATAAATAAGCTCCTGACAGATCTGAACATCTTACTCAAAACTTGACCTTTGTACATGAGCAAATAAAGTGAGTGCTATAATCTGTCCCAAAGATGCTGGTAGGGCACAGGCTGTTAGGCCGAAGATCACACAATTGGATGACTGCAATGTGGAGTTGAGACCTCATATACGAGCCCCTGCACTGGCCCCCACATTACTTTGCAGCAGGTACTCTCGCAGTGACTGCAGCTTACTTTGAAGGGTGCCACGTGCTCACCAGGGCAGTGTTTTATTTCCAGGAAGTGAGCCTTCTTGTGAGAGAGCATTCAGTGGTTTAATTTAAGCCCCTATTAGCCTTTGGCACAGGCTTCGATGTGATTGGTTCATTGCATGCCCAGTGATGGCAGCAGGGAGCAGTCCGCCACATTCACAAAATAGAGCATTTACCACATTAAAATCGCTACATGTCAAATCACATTCTTATGTGCATTTACTATAGGAAAACAACATTGTGCTTGAGATTCTTGCACAGCAAAGCAGTTCTAATTTCACAGCAAGGAGACTGCTAGCAGAATCATGTGGGAACTCCAAATAATGTCTGACTTGCAATGACTACCTGCAAAGTGCTGCCACAGATTCCACTCATATGTCAAAGTGAAAGAAAAGCTAGAATCTCTTCCTATATGTTTACACTTTATATATGTTTCAAGCTACTGCAGCTTATTTTTTTTAAACAGACATATTTTAGTGTTTCTAATATCTGTTTGCAACACATATCCAGCTGTTTTTTTTATGCATATAGTTTTGCAGCACAAGTGATTTTATTTGCATTCTTTATGTTTGCAAACATGCTCGCTCTATCATATGAAAGAGCTAAGCATCAAGGTTTTAAATGGTTTGTGGGAAAGGTGATAGTGTGACCAGGTATTAAATGGGATAAAGACTTACACCCTGGTGTACAGGTTCAACCTTGTTCCCTTTTCAATGCATTCATCATTTTATCCAATTTATTTCAAAATTGTGCTTTGAATGCACTGTTGGTTTCATTTTGAAAAGCATTTTTTGGGGGCGGAGGAAACCTCCTATCAAAACCTTTCTTGCGGAAGGCTCTCTTGCTGAAATTCATATAGAGTATTACATCTGGCTTTTAGCGGTGCCAGTACAGTAAGTGGGTGGAGCCAGTGGAGGAAGTGGGTGGGGCTGAATGAGTGGGTGTGGCCTCCTACAAAACCTTAGCACCTGGACTTCATATTTTACAAATTAAGCACTGGAACGTATTAACTGACAGGTGTATTTTGTTAATCTGTCGTGGATAATCAGTATTTGAGATTTAATTTCTTTGGGCTGTGTAAGAAAATGTAATGGTGAACGTATTTATGTGAAACTTGTCATTTCATGTAAGATGAGTTATACTTGTGTCGCAATCCGATCATTGGGGTTACGTTCACCACACCACAGTTTTCACACCCATTACGTGTCTGTTGAATGGGAAAAGGACATAGACAATAGACACTTTCGTTCCACTTTGTGCATAGTACTACTTAGCTCACGCATTTTTACCCTATCATTCAACCCCGATGCGCAAAGTACCCCAATATATAATAGGCTCAGGAAATGTTTGCGCTCTGCTTTTCTTTTGACCTTTTAAAAATATTGTTAGCGTGAAATCTATTGACTCTGTAAGGAGTTAAAAGTTGTTGCGCACTGCTGGTCTGGACTTGTATATTTTAAATGCAAAGCTGTTTATGACAAAACCGTCATAATTGCTGCAGACTCTACACTATAAGGCAGACACCTCTCACTTTCTGCAGTTTCAAACATAATGCAGAGTAAAAGACACTGACATTTACAAAATGTTGACTTTTTATGCTTTTAGGCCGGGTTCATTCTTATTTCATTACATTCCTAGCTATCCAACAACAATAACCTATTACGCTTTTTTAATGTATCAATATTCTTGTATCGGTGATTAATGTAACTAGTGGTATTTTCAATATCTGCATCATCTTTTCATATTTAGATCATGGCCGTGTCTTCTATATAGGATGTTGTTTAACACATACATATAACAGATTTATTTACATCATTACAATAACTGCAAGAAACAACATCTACTCAAGACATTAATAACTCACAAAATATATCCTTTTTTTCTTTCCCATTTTATTTAAACTTCTTCTCTCTTTGCCTTTGTAGCTCTCATTTTCTTCTTGCCTTACACCACATCCTTTTCTTGTTGTCTTTTTTCTCTTACCTTCTTTCCTCTCTCAATTCTGATTTCCTTATTTGTCTCTTTATGCCATTCTGTCATTCTTTTTTCTTCTCCTTTCATTCATTCATTCATTTCACTGTTTCGTTTTTTCTTCCTTTAATTTTCTTCTAATGTATCTTTTTCCTTCACTGCCTTTCTTTTGCTCCTTTCTATATCTAGTTATCCTCATTTATTTCTTCTATTTTCATATCCTATCTTTCTCTGCCTTATTTTTCTTTCTTTCTCTCTTACATGTTTTTCTGCACTCTGTCATCCTTCCCTCTCTGTCTCTTTCTCTCCTCTTTTAATTTTTCTCTCACATTCTCTATTTATTTCTCATTCTTTCTCTCTTTTGCTGTCTTAGAGCAAAGGGGCAAAAACTGATCCTCAGGGACCACAAATGTACACTTTTTGCAGGACAGCTCATGTGTCATCAATGCTGTGTGCTGCTTGTAGCAGGAATAGGGTACTCTAGGGGCAGTACCCTATGCCCTCTATCTATCCATCGCCCACCCTCTATCTATCCATCGCCCTCCTTCTATCTGTCCATCGCCCTCCCTCTATCTATCCATCGCCCTCCCTCTATCTATCCATCGCCCTCCCTCTATCCATCGCCCTCCCTCTATCTATCCATCGCCCTCCCTCTATCTATCCATCGCCCTCCCTCTATCTATCCATCGCCCTCCCTCTATCTATCCATTGCCCTCCCTCTATCTATCCATCGCCCTCCCTCTATCTATCCATCGCCCTCCCTCTATCTATCCATCGCCCTCCCTCTATCTATCCATCGCCCCCCCTCTATCTATCCATCGCCCTCCCTCTATCGATCGCCCTCCTTCTATCTATCCATTGCCCTCCCTCTATCTATCCATCGCCCTCCCTCTATCTATCCATCGCCCTCCCTCTATCTATTGCCCTCACTCTATCTATCGCATCACTCAGCACCACCACAGAACCACTCAGCACCACCACAGAACCACTCAGCACCACCACAGAACCACTCAGCACCACCACAGAACCACTCAGCACCACCACAGAACCACTCAGCACCACCACAGAACCACTCAGCACCACCACAGAATCACGCAGCACCACCACAGAATCACTCAGCACCACCACAGAATCACTCCGGGGCACCACAACATCACTATGCGCTACTACAGCATCACTGAATGCCACAGCATCACTCGTCGCCACCACAACATCAATCTGTGCAACCATTCAACAACAACTAGTTCAAATATGTTCTCTCAATGTTTCAAGCTTTATTACAAATGTCACAAAAAGATGTTAATATTTCACTTCTGTTCTTGGATTTTCATCACAATAAAATACACTGAACATAATCTTCACAAAATTTATTTACAAAACTTTAACCTATTGCCATTATAAATCACAATAACTTTTATTTAAGTATTAATTATTAAAAAAATGAAGACATTGTTATTTGTAGTATCAATACATTTAAGTCACGTAAATACAACACATATTGCATTACAAATGCTATAGGTGTCACATTTGCGAAAGTTAAAACTATTGGCATTGTGAATGAGAAAGCTATTAATTTCGCTATTTTCAAAACCAACACATAAATAAAATATTAGTCATTTACAATACCAATAGCTCAAACTTTCCTGATGCGAGACCTATTGCATTGCAAATGCTTGTTGTAGCTAAGCTGCTACATATGAACGCAAGATTAGTGCTGACGTTGACTAATGATCCTGGACATGCGCATATCTTAAAGGTATTATAAATAAGATGCCAACCTAGGCATACCTTCTCTTCCAATCCGTGCTGTCACCCCCATGTACCCTTTGCTCTTGATTTTCTTCCATGTGGGACATTGCAGAAGACACTATGAAACCCTTTTCAAGTTTTCGGCCTCCACAGTTCACATGGGTCCCCACCCACACTTCCCTGTCCACCCCCTACCTATCATGAGAAACCTGTTTTCTCTCCATTCTTTGTCTCCCTTAGTAGACTTTCTCTCTCTTTCCAGCACCAGAAACTCTCATGCCACTTCCGTGTCCATTTCTGCCACCGATTGGTACGTCTGCTGCCAGTATCGCACTTGTCTAACTCCTTTACATCCTCACTGCTCTCACACGACCTAGGGAATGAAAGTGGGCAGCTTTATAACAAGATGTATGTAGTGCTTCACAATTCATGTGTGTTGCCTCCAAGTGTTGTAAATAACAGGTATTGTTATTTCACGGTTTAATTATATTCTAGTTACTGACCTTTGAAGTCGGGCGTGCCAATACTTGAACTCATGACCTGCAGATCCCTGCAGATGTCAGAAGTGACTGTTAAACTCACTGAACCATTTAGACCAGAGTCACAAGTTTCAGGAGGTTCCTGATTTTTGTGTTACGATGCAATGGAGTTTCTGCCTGAATACTTTCTCGTCTGTAAGTTCTAAATGATTAAGCATGGGCGTGTGGAGTGGAGGTAACTTTTGATGTTAGAGTTGATTGTTTTGTGATTTAGAAACCATTGACGGTCTAGAGAATGAGAGGAGGATACAATGATTTTACAAGTCTTGCATTCATGCCATGATGTGAGCAAAATAGGTTTGTTTGTGTGTTTTTTAGAGTTATTAGCAGAACGGATAAGTCGAAGGAACAAAAGGAGTTGTTTTGGTTGAATTGGGGAAAGGTATTGGAAGGGTGTGCTGATGTGTTGCAGTTTATTGGCCCACAGGGATTTTATTTTCAGAATTTGGTGTGGTTGGTTTTGATGGCCTGTAGAAGGCTGTGTGGCGGTGTGTTTATGCAAATCTAGGGAAAACTACGTTGGCTCTGTGCAGGCTGGTTGTAAGCTGTTCATTTATCTGTAAGTAGGTGGTGTATGTGCTAAAGAGCAAATTTGTTAGTTTGAAAACATCTGTTGAGCTCAATACCAAAGCTTCCAGTGGGCTTTGGGCTAGCCCTCCGCTCACGATTGACTTCTTGTCAGTTCTGTTTGCTTGATCTTATTTAATGGCCTTCCTTCCTCTTCTTATGTTTGTCCCTCCCTGGACCATCTCTTCTTTACCATTCTATTGTTCGAACGATGTTGATCCTTCCGCTGCTTACATTTTAGGGATCTAAGTTTTCCTTTTTCATTCAATGCCTAGTGCACATGCTTGATTTTCTTGCTCTCTACCTCATGTATTGCTTCAGCCTGAAATTGTTCTCCACCTATGTGCTCTTTGTCGCTGTTGCTCTACTCCAGTTTCTCTCTTGCTTTTCCCACACCCACTCTCTCCCATGCCCCCATGTGCTCTTTGTTGTCCTCCCATCCCCCTCGGTTTGTTCACCAAGATCCTCGGTTTCCTCCGTGCTGCCTGGGTGCTACCTCTGATCACTTCTCCAACTGTCCAGCCACTCTCCACCTCTACACGACTCCTATAAAAAAAATTGTGTTTAAAAAAATATATATATATTTTAGGAGGGCAGGGCAGCTACTGTTTGCTTTCTGGCCACTCCTTAGTTCAAAAAAAAATGTACTCGATTCACTTTCTGTTTCTGTTTTTTTTCCCCCCTTCAATTTAATGCAAGATGGGTGCCTGCCAAATTGCAGTGATTAAGAATATAAGCCTTTGTGGTGACACACAGGCTGCAGAGCTTTGGGCCCCATGCATACATATAACATTTTGTGTATTTGTAAAGCGCACGTTCACCCAGAAGAGTATCTTTACGCTGAATGCCAGATGTTTATAGTTACCCAGCGGTACTCCTTTTATCGACCTCTGAAGACTAAACCTCTAAGTGGAACGGCAGGGGTTTGAAATTGCGACCATGAGGTCAAACAAGGGCCCCTACAGTGGACGCATTAGCCCACTGAACCTCCAGACTCAGCTGGGTCATACTACATCACAGCATTTGTTTGCCAGATTTGGTTAGCATCAATAGGTATTTTTTTGCCAATACAGAACACCATTTGTGATGCTGAATAGGTTTTCAAGTGCGTAATCTGTTGGCTTTGCCATTGCTGGTTAAAAAGTATTCTTTTGTTTTCTCAATTTGAAATGCGGGGTCTAATGCTTGGTTTAACGACAGTCCTGTCATGGCCCAGAAGTGAGCACGTCATGTCGACCATAGGTAAAAGGTATGCTCTGATTAAAGTGCTTCATGCACAGTGCAGTATGCCGTGGCATACTGGTACTACATCCTAGCTTCCACCACATGCAGCATTCATTAACTGTGGGGATCGTTGGTTGTGCTCATCAAAAGTGCGCACATATGGATCCTGTGGGATTTTTTTTTCCTGGTATGAAGTTGGTACACACATTCTACAGTTCTGGACTAGGGTTTGGTGTCAATCCTGGATAAGGAGGGGAGCAAGGAAAATGACTTCTCTGCTCTTCTCTATTGAGCGATGTTTCTTCTTTCAGGAGTGGGTGTATCTCCACCTGCTGCCACTAAGATATGGTGGCCATGAGCTGGCAGCTGTGCGCAACCCTTGATCATGGGCAGCAGGGTGGGCAGCCGTCTTGAAAGAGTATCCCATGAAAGAGCTTTGCCCCTGAATTGAGCCGGTGCCAGTGTCAATTGAAATTACAGCTTGTTTTATTATTACAGTTTAGGACGTCTAACCTAACAGAGGAGTGCATTCTGTTCATCTGCTTCAGCCACACTCTGTACTTCTGCCACCTTCCTTGCAGACAGAGGCCTAGTACAGACAACAAGGTGTGTTGTCCTCTGTCTTCCTCTTTTGCACTTGAGTGCATGAGCCATTCTTCTGGTCTTCGTCTGTGTGAGGGGAAGCTTAAACTACGGTATACTATATCTGCTCTGTGTGATTGAGGACATCTTTCTGTCATGGTCCGTGCCGTGTGGGTGACGAAAGATATCACTGGTGCTGATGACATCTTGACTCTTTCTTAGTGAGGTAGCATGCATTGCTGTTTGAGCTCCAACATCTGTGGTGGAATATATGGCCCTTTACAACGAATGCTTTCACTACGCATTCCATTATAACGCAGTTGTTTCAACGACTGCGTTCTTTCTGTGCGATCCATTACATCGCAAGTCGTTTCAACGACTTGCTGCAGGGGGCGCGCTGTACTACTCCAGTTTGCGCAACAGCAGGGAAGGTGTTGGATTTAAAATCCAACACACTCCCTGGTGTTGCACGCCCCCTACAGCAAGTCGTTGATACGACTTGCAATGTAATAGATCGCTTAAAAATAACGGGGTCGTTGTAACAACCACATTGTAATGGAAGCGCGTTGTGTTGACAGCGTTGTAAACGATGTTTCCCTCTGTGGTGTGGGCCAGCGATGCTTCTGCTGAGTAAGTGTGTGATTGGGGGAATTGAACTGCTACTGTCTGCTGTATCTTGACCTTGGAAGTGAACCTGGCGGTAATCAACCTTTATCCCGCGTACTTTCAGGCCGCATACTATTAATCCGCAATGTCATTCATCCCGCATACCATCATCCCGCATTTTTTTACAACGCATGTGCTTTTATCACGCATGCCTTTACAACGAAATACGTTGTAAAGGCATGTATGGTAAATGCATTTGCGTTGTAAACGATGACGATGACGAGAGAGGTAAGGGGGTTTGGGTTAATTTTTAAGGGTGGGGGTCGTGCTGGGGTAGTGATTGTGTAGTGTAGTGGTGTGTTAGTGTAGTGTAGAGTTGTGGTGGTTGTTTAGTGTAGGGTCGTGCTGGAGGGAGTGTAATAGGGGTTAGGGTAGTGTTGTGGTGTTTGTGTAGTGTAGGGTCATGCTAGGGTGTAGTGGTTTAGTGTAGTATTGTAGTGTTTGTTTAGGGTCATGCTGGGGGTAGTGTATTAAGGTACTGTTGTAGTATTTGTGTAGGGAAGTAAAGTGCTTTATGGTAGTGTTGGGGGGTCGTGCTGGGTAGTGTAAATGTAGAAAAAGGACTGTGTGTCAAGGGTGGGTGGTGCAGGGGTACTACATTAGAGTGTAGGGTAGTGTAGGGTAGGGTAGTGTACTTTTACTTACCTTTACAACGAGTATACCTTTAACATGCATGCCTTTGGCATGCGTGCTAAAGGCATATTCGTTCTAAAAGTTTTCGTTCTTTTAATTTGCGGCCTAATAGTACATGCGGGATTATTTTTGCGGACGGATGGAATGCGGGCTGTTTGTCTGCGGGATAACGTCATATATTCATGGTTATGCACATGTGTGTATATATGAAGCATGCACTACTGCTCACTCTGTGCTGCTAATGAAAGAAGCTTGCGCGGCCTCGTGCCTTGTTCTACCAGTTGTCCGGTGGAATGAAGATTGACAGAATATTTTCTCTATGCAAACACCCGAACTGTTGGCTTGTCCAGTGTTTGTTTCTCCTAGTTAGCAAACAGGGCGTTTGATTGCTTTGCTTTTGAGTGAATAACCAGGAGTTGTTTTGGTTTATTCCTGTTCCGTTTCATTGGAATTCCCGGATACATTTATTAATCATTAACAAAAGTATTGGAATCCTCCGGTGAGCTCTCGGTTAAGGGCACCCGTTCATAGGGATACTGTGGAGCCAGCGACTTCCATTACTGTTAACGTATATAGACTTTGTCTTGGATGTCTCCTCCTGATTAACTCTATCATTTTATTTATTCCCATACCTTGGATCTGCTTCAAGAAGCGCTGCAGCTCATCAGTGTAAAAGCATGACGTGCTGGCCTAACACCAGGTACAATGCAGCATTACTATGCATAGCTCTGATTGAAAGGGGGCAGGGGGGCGACGACACGCAAGCAGCTACATTGGACGGGAGTCCGTATTCACATGTAATGGGCGCACGTGGTAGGGGATGTCAAGGTTCACCTGGGAAGAGTTAGAATGCCCTTTTACACCAGGTTCATGTAGGCTTGACATTGGTAGCCTTTTATAGACCCAATGGGTTTGAGACATTAAGCGACACATTTCACTGACGGATGTCTAGAAGTTTAGCATCCTTCCAAGTGTACCTAGAGTTGTAATTCTCCAAACCTAGAGTCTCTGCAAATATTACTCTGAAATATGAAATGAAGCCCTCAGATTTTCTTTTGTCTCAAGTTGAAATGACTGCCCCCAAGCTCTAATATTTAAAGAGCAGGAGGTTACATTCAGCTCATCATCTCACAGGATTCCATTCCCTCTTTTATTAGAGACTGGTTGCATTTTTTTCCTTTTGCGTATTAAGTTGCACATTACATGCAAAGGAGGAGATGTAAACGATTGCTTTCATGCTCACTGTTTGTTTTCAAAGGAACATTGGAAAGTAAGTATGGAAAGCCTTAAAATGCCCTCCTCTGTGGATGGAGAAACTGGAGTTGTAGTTCATCATCATTAGTCCATATGTGGTAATGGGTAAGGGATTAAATGGAAAAAAAGCATTGATAAAGTGTTGTCCACCAGCTGTGGCATTGAAGTATAATTTGTAGGCGAATGTCCACATGTGATCAGGCAAAATGCCGTCTCTTACAGCGCAAAAGAGCCAATGGGTAAAGTGGGCGACTCGGTGCCCCAAGTTGTTGTGGGCAGAAGAAAAACGCGAATGACACTTGACAGTTGTGTGGATGAAAAGGTATGGCCCAAAGTCCCTTTTAAGTATGTATTTCTTATATCCATTGTTTTGGAAAGCATGACGCTGTGGCCAGAACTCACTCTGGTGCATTGATCAAACTAATAGTTTGGGGTTTTGAGCAGTATAAGATTTTGTCAAGTGACAGACACTGTACAGTTACAGCGGAAGGAGTAGCCGTGTAAACGTCCCGAATTCTTTTCCCTCTTTGAATGTCCTGTAAATGGGTGAATACTATGGCAAAGAGTCCTGGAGGAGCTAACCCAATGCTATGGTGCAGAGATAAAGCAATATGAAGTAGAGACAGTGCACCACAGGAAGAACACGTTTGAGTACTGCAACCAGGCATCAAGAGCTTGTTTTCCAAAATATATTTGGGTTTTGAGTATTTGCATAGAAGAGTACGACTACCACCTTTGCATATTTTGTTCTAAGTGGGTAGTTCTAGAGTTTTTTGCTGGAGGTGGGTCTTTGAGTGAGGTTGACACAATAGCTTCTTCAGTCTCGCCAGGGTCGTTCGAAGCTGGATTCCAGTACATCATGCTGCAGATAGATTCTGTGTTGTAAGGATTTAAGGGGGCAGTGCACCCCCTCAGTAACATGCTCCTGCATTTATCTGCATCCACTTTTGCTGAGATGCATTCCTAAGTTCACAATTTTTCCTTGGTTTAGGCTGAAAGTGGGACCTCTAATGCAATCTTCACTATATTTTTTTTAATCTCTGCCAAATGTACAAGAAACGTGTAACATAGCCATATGTTGTCTTACACAGAGATGCCCGCACCCTCCTGAAGACATGTAATTGCACTTTTGGTCTGATGTGTTAGACACGCCTGAAGACAGAGCAGGGACTGTTGGAAAGCCCAAAGCCCATTGCTATTATAGTCACACTGAGAGATGTACCCATGAGGGACGCTGTTCTGTTCCCGTGAAATCCATCAGTATAGTAGATGCTTGTACAAGTGGCGTCTGAGCTGCAGCACACCTGCTTGGCACGGCTGCGTTCAATTTATTATTTGATATTGCTCTGGGCAGCTTTGCCTTGAGTCCCAAACAGTGCTGTCTTTGTTGCCATCCACATGCAGAGGCCATATTGGATCTCTTCCTGACCTGATTTAAGATTTCAAATAAAATAGTGGAAAGCGTGGTCATTACCAAAAGTGAGTTTTTTTTAACTCTCTAATACCATTCTTTTCCTTCTTTTTTTTTTTTTTTTTTACAAACCATGCTCACTTCCTTCGACCTCTACCGGTCTGTTTATCCTTCTTTTTGCTACGAATGCTGTAGAGTATAGCATCAAAAGTACAGAAGCAGGATTAATTGATACATGGTAAAAGGGTGATTTTTAAGCACAAAATTCTGCACCTAAAGCTGGTAGAAGGTATCTTTTTTTGCTGTTAATTTCATATTTTGGCGTACATATAATATACATTGCAGTCACGTCTTTGTTTAGACTATGATTTAAAAACCTGTTAGTATTGGGATTTCTGGTTGGCTAAGGCTTGCCCCAAAGTCAGGCAGAAACCACTATTCTACGTCAGGGCAAGGAAGTCACCCGCCAAGATAACCCCTGCTCACCTGTAGAGAGGTGTGGCTCACTGGTTAGAGGCGGCAGACCCGGAGGCTGAGAACGGCCCGGGACCAGGGTTCGATTCCCGACGCGGCAGGGTCGCGGACTAGGGTCAGCGGACTGATAATTCTCGCCTCGGTGCCCACTTTGGGCAGTGATCACACTCGGTAACTCTGGGCATTAAGCTTGCCTCATCTCTACAACGGCCCCCCACAGACGCCGGGGATGCCTGGCTTCACCTTGGAGATACCCAGCTTGGGACCATCTCACAGGGAAAGCCAGGACGGGTTCCCCAGCGGTCATTCGCGCCAGGATACTCCGGTAGTAATTGAGCGCGCTACAAAACACCTTACATTTACATTTACATTTACATTTACCCCCTTGGTAGATTGGCACGAGCAGTCAGGCCTATCTCGGAGGCAAGGTGTAAAGCGTTTGCGCGCGCACCCAGCAACAACACCCGAGGCCCACCACAAAGGAAACTCCACACAAGGTTATATATAAAAATAGCCTTTGTATTGTACAAAACACATTAGATAATAAATACACACTTTACAATGTGCCAAAAGCACGGGCAGAATTTACATGGGATTAGGTACATGGGGCAGGGCCATGTGCGCCACTGTCGGGAATAAACACTTTTTAGAAATAGCACTTGGTAGAATTAGCACTTAGGACATAGAATATAAAATCACTGTAGCACAAAATAGCAACTGTAGCACACAACCATTAATCACTGGTAAAAGGTAAGTACCACCTACGCAACCCTAACCACCTTAGGAAAATATCACACAGGGGACCAGGACCTCACTAGCAACAACTGTACTAGGAAGAACAACCACCTGAGTATCACTATACCTTTAGGGATATAGGCATGAAAACATTACACATGATGCATAAAAACACATTCAGAGGTGCAGGAAAAGCATAATTGCGCATATAACACGTAGGCCACAACCTGTGAATTTCCCCAGGCCAACTGGCCTCTCTGGGGCTGAAACGCCCTGTGTCCCAAATGTCAGGGGGCCTAAACGGAGCAGCTGCCCACTAAGTGCTGGGCAGCTGGAGAACTGAGCCTGGCACCAGCGTGCCTCCTGGCTCTCTTCTGGGACTCTGACCAACAATGCCCAAGGACACGTGGGAGCCTGGCAGGCTCTGAAAAAAAATGCCACCACACTGGGGGGAGCGGCCCGCTGCCAACTGGGGTCGCTTTACCCTCCAGAAATGCCCCCAGAAATGTAGGAGCCTCTGGGGCTCTGCAGAACTGTGTGCCCAGGAGCCTCTTAATTGGTGGAGTCCCTCTCGGGGGACTCGCAACTCAAAATGCCCCCGGAGCCCTCGTGGGCTCTGAAAGAAATGGTGCCAGCCGTGGGAGTCCCTTCTCAGGGGACTCAGGAACGCAACAAAATGCCCCTGGAATGAAGCGTGCACCGGCAATGTGCCCCGACGCCCTCCCTCTTTGCCAATTAGCAACGGGCCCCACTCACCGGCGGCTTGTGCAGGGATGTCTCCTCTCGGCGGCGGTCACCAGACTGCTCTGCCCACGGTTTCCTCTGCCGCAGGCGGGGCTCTACCGTAACACTGGAGCCCAGCGGACTTTACCTGCTCGCTCCCTCTTCTTCTCTGCACCGGAGTGCGGGGTAGGCTCCCGGCCGCTTCCGGTTTCCTCTGGGCCCGCAGTACTTCCGGGTCTCGCTGGTAGCAGCCCAGAGGGTGGTTCTTCTTGCCGCTCGGGCTACGGCGGTGATGCAGGCAGATGAAGGGTAGGCTCCCTCTTGACAGGCACGGTCCCTGGCGGGGTGAACACCCGCTAGGGATTAGGGAGGAGTAATTTACACGGGGTAGGCTCCCGTGATCAAATAAATAAATAACACAGGGTGGGCTCCCGTGAAGGCACAACCCGCAGGGTGGGCACCTGCTCGTGATTCGGAAATGGAGGAAGGGGGGGGGTGGAAATCCCACACCCGGGAATCCCTCTAGGCAGCAGCGCGCCGTCCAGCGCTGCCCGGAGGAGGCAATCCCAGGGGCTGGCAGGCAAGGCTTGGGAACAAAATCCTTAGGAAGGAAAGGGGGGGCAGGCTGGGCCCAGGGACCAGCTCACAGGGCCCTCCAGGCAGGGAGGCAGTCCCCAGTGGCGGTCCTCCTGGCGCCCAGCAGCAGCAGCCCCCCTCAAGAAAGGATCCAGGAAGATAACCTTTTGCAAGGGCACACAGCCCCTTTTCATATACAGAAACCCTTTTGTCCTTAGGTGCAGGGTGAAGGTAAAACCAGATGCAACTGGTTCTGGAGCACTCTGATGTGCTCAACCAACCCTTCCCATTCACTGGCCAGGCTAGGGACATTGGACACACCACAGGGGGCGGAGCCAGCCTTGTGTGGGGAAAGCCCAGCCCTATTCATGTCCCAGGTGCACCCCTCCCTCACATTAACATGCAGACTGGGGCAGACCCATCCTGACTCCTGGAGCCTGGCACACCAGCCAGCTCCAGCCAATCACAAGCCAGCACATTCACTGCACAGGTACACCAACTTCTAGAAGTGGCACTTCCACACTAGGTACATTAACGCCGGACACATCATCACGCAGCATTTAATCACACGAGTCCGCACATACCAAACTCGAGTCTGCACACCCCACGCATCAGGAACTACCAGGGACACATACATTCCCCATGCATTCCTATGGGAGGGCAGGCCAACCTCACTACACGCACGCATTTTACCCTGGGACACAGTAGTAAAGTGCGCAGAAGCCAAAAATCACTAGCACCACGTTACATATCAAAAAGCAAAAGGTTTAGGGGTGAACCTGCCAGAAGGGCCAAGTCCAACAAAACCTATTTAACCTGAAATTAGAAATAAAAACAAAAACTGAATTTAGCATAAGGAAGTTATACTGAAAAAATAAATCTGTTTACCGACAGGCTAGACCAGTCCGCTAAAACTAATCAAGTTAGAAATGTAATAATAGTGCTAGGTAGCTATTTACTCACATCAGGGGCTTGGTGGGTCATTAGTCTGCAATCATGACATATAGTGACATCTGGTTTTAGCACGATTTAATTCAAATCTGTTGGCAAAGTGCAATGCACAATTTTAGTAATTCATGTTGCAATGTCCGGTACCTCTGACCACTGCTTCTCTATTTAATGAAAATGTTGTCTTCCAACTTTAGTTCGATTTCTTCCATTGTTAGTTTATTTGCAGATCAATTAAACAAGGACTCTATTCTTGCAAAGCAGATTTCCTGTGTCTTCTGCATTTAAGGGCACAGGATCACCTCTCACTTAGATTCAAACTGCCTATTTTATATTTTAACAACTTTTACTGCTCTAGTTTAGTTACACATATCACAAAAGAACAGATTTGGCTGAGGGCTGACCAGTACCATTTGATGTTAGAAGATAAAAACCAGAAGTGAGAGTTCTACTCAGAAACGGTATGTGTTGTGTGGAGACAGGTGGACTTAAAGATGAGAAGGCAGAATAATTATCTTTTATTGGAGGAAATTGGACAGCAGATGTCTAGTGCTTTGCTTGGAAGGTGACAGATTGCCACATAATCTACGTTTGTTGTGCCTTGTGGCTCGGACTTGGTAATAGATGATGGCTGTTAGCCTTTGCTGAAGCATTTGTACACCTTTGTCTTTTCTGGTTTTAGCAGCATACAGATTTCTTGTCACACTATTTTAAATATTACATTTTGTAACACCGGTTTGTTGGGTCGACAATGATGTTTCAGTGATTTTTCTGGCTAGAAGGCTATTAGCAACATATTTACTGAAGATAAACTATTATTGCTTGCCAAGGAAATAAGGACAGCTGCAAAGGAATGGCAAGTTTGTCAGAAATGTCAGTGATATTTGTTTCAAGTTAACATGCACGATAAAATGATCTATTTTACATGTTAATCTGGTGTGACTTTTACCTGGAAAGTAGAGAGCAAAATTAAGTGGAAAGACCCTTGTCTCACTGACTGCCTACCGACCTGCTGATTGGTCTCTCTAAAGTTTACATTAATCTCTGATGGACTGAGTTGTTATCTTTGCAGCCCAAGTGGTTTTCAACGTTCCTCTCCAACAACCCACATCGTCTAAGTGCTCATGGGCTCTCGGACAGTAAGTAGGTTCATTTCAAACTCATTGGGCCATTCTCCTTAAGTGACAGGAAAACGCATTAGCAGGACAATAGTTGGGACAGTCGGAAATAAACTAGAGACTGAGTGAGTGGAAATTGAGGTTAGCAGGTTTAGCATAGTAGAAGACTGTGGATGGAAAGCCAGAAGGCAGGCTCGAGGGAAGTGGCAATGCAACTGCTACCAAGTGAGACCGAAGATGCTAAACTAGTGAGCGGCAAAGGTATGGCAACAAACATTTGCTAGAGTGTGGTATTGTACATTTTAGGTTTGCAGTCGTAAAATAATACTTTAAAACTAAAAACGTGTTACTTGGAAACTGGTCAAAGAGAAAAAAATCTTCTCAACGAAGGCTTTAGGATGGCGAGTGTTTAGGAGCTAGGAGGGTTGCACTTGAGGCATCATCCGCTTTTATCAAGCCAGACTTCGGAACAATGTGTTTTACAATTACAAATAACATTGTATTTTTTCAATTTGATTATGGTTCGTTGTGACTAGTCTTAACACTTGATGCTCAGATCTGTTGCGTATGTTGACATGCCAGCCACCCACCTTGCTTTAGACTTCCTCCTTCGAGAGATCTATTAAAACGTTGCTGCCCTGTCAGATGCCTTTTTTGATCTTTTATGTTAATCCTGCAGAACGTACTTATTGCACCCATCACTCCCACCCCCATTTGGTGGAGTGAAGCCTTATTCATCTTGGAAACCTCTTTTTCCCTTCTAGGATAGACCCATGGTAATTTACTATCTCTTTTTCTTATTCTTATTCTTGAATTCATGTTCTCATGATGAATATCTGTTCTGCATTCACTCTCCTCCTCCAAAGAAATTCTGTTTCGCACCCATCAGCCTTATGATGGCTCTCTCCTCCATAGTACAATACTCCTTTGAAACCAAACTAGTCTACTCTCTTCTGTGCTTCTTGGACCCCTTCCCACCTAATGTCATTACAGCAGAAACTTGACACCTGTACCTCCGCCAAAAAGTTCTACATAATCCCAGTAGATTGATGGAGCCTTCTATATGTCCCACCACAACATCAAAGTCCCTTAAGCTGCCTTCAAGATTAAGGGCACAGGATCTTCAAATTATGCAGGACATATTGACTTACCACCTTAGTACTAGCTCTTGCCTTCTGATCTTAAAATGTAAAATAAAAACTCCACCTTCTCGCACAAGATCGGTACATGCCAACCCAGTCTCCTTGCACCTCCTTCCTGTTTACCTCTTGCTCGGAACTCGGAACAAATGTGGTGTTTATTGACTGACATTGCACTCTAAATATGTAAATCTTTTAATAAATTGCAATTGTATGTAATGCAGCAGTGATGGGACATTAAATCTACCTTCATTGAGGGGCTGGAAAAGAGCAACACATTTTTTCTCAGTTACTAGAACAGGGTGCAGGCACGTGGGTGGTGATATTGGTGGGGGAGTGGTAGTGAGACATGAGTCTAAGAGGAGGTAATGCCCAATCTAAAGTGGTTATACTGAAGGATAAAGAGTGTTAAGGCAGGCATGTGGGTCGAGCACAACTGAGATGGTTGAGATGAAAAGAAAACAATGACGAGGCAGTTAAGTGGGGGATTAACAGGAGTAATGGTAAGCGATGGAAGACCGGCAGAGCTGATGAGGCAATGTGGTGGAGTACAGCGGATGCCTGTTAAATGTTTTTATTGTTTTAGGAAATGAGAGTGAACATGTGATGTTATCTGGGATTGGTAAAAGTAGAGCTCAGCACTTCAGCCATTGGTGGTCGGGGAGGGAACTGCTGAGTGGCAGCTGCTGCAAGGAAGTGAGCCAGTATGTATTGAATCTGTTTTGTCGGGGTAGAGGAGCAGAGAGCGCGCCTGTAGGAGAGCACAGTGACCAGTGATGCTGCGTGACGAGGAATAGAAGAGATTTGTAGTCTTTCCTGCTTGCATGCCCATAGAGAATTGGACAGAATGGTTGAGTGGGAGAAGGTTACTGAGTGTGGTACAGAAGGGGGCGATGGGAGTGTGGACAGCACCTAAAGTTTTTACAGCTGTTGCCGGGGAATGGTCTGAGCCAGTAGCACACAAATTAAAAACAAGCATTTGCAATGCAATAGGTCTCGCATTAGGAAAGTTTGAGCTATTGGTATTGTAAATGACAAATTTTGTATTTATGTGTTGGTTTTGAAAATAGCGAAATTAATAGCTCTGTCATTTACAATGTGAAAAGTTTTAACTTTCGCAAATGGGGCGCCTATAGCATTTGTAATGCAATATGTGTTGTATTTATGTGACTTAGATGTATTTATTTTACAAATAAAAATGGCTTTTATTTTTTTGAATAATGAATACTTAAATAAAAGTTTTTGTGATTTATAATGGCAATAGCTTTTGTAAATAACTTTTGTGAAGATTATGTTCATTGTATTTTATTGTGACGAAATCCAACAACAGAAGCGAAATATTAACATTTTTTTGTGACATTTGTAATAAAGCTTGAAACATTGAGAGGACATATTTGAACTAGTTGTTGTTGAATGGTTGCACAGATTGATGCTGTGGTGGTGCCGAGTGATGTTGTGGTGGCGACGAGTGATGCTGTGGCGTTCAGTGATGCTGTAGTAGCGCATAGTGATGTTGTGGTAGCGCATAGTGATGTTGTGGTGCCCCTGAGTGATGCTGTGGTGGTGCTGAATGATGCTATGGTGATGCGATAGATAGAGTGAGGGCGATAGATAGAATAAGTGAGGGCGATCGATAGAGTGAGTGCGATAGATAGGCAGATAGATAAAGTGTATCTATGTTGCATTTAGTAGAGTGTAAGTATGAGGTGTGTAATTATATGGCACTGAGTGGTATTATGTGGAGTGTATGTTATATTTAGTACAGTGTAATTTTGTGGCATGTAATTATGTGGCACTGAGTGTTATTTGGAGGGTATGTTGCATTGAGTGCAGTTAATTATGTAGCATATAATCATATGGCACTGAGTGGTATTGTTTGGAGTGTATGTTGCATTGAGTGCAGTGTAATTATGTAGCATATAATTTTGTGGCACTGAGTGTATGTCACAATGAGTGCTGTGTAATTATGTGGCACCGAGTGGGATTTCGAGTGTATGTTGCATTGAGTGCATTGTAATTATGTGGCGTGTAATTATGTGGCACTGAGTGGTATTTGTAGTGTATGTTGCATTGAGTGCAGTGTAATAATGTAGCGTGTAATTATGTGGCACTGAGTGGTATTTGAATTGTATGTTCCATTGAGTGCAGTGTAAATATGTGGCGTGTAATTATGTGGCGTGTAATTATGTGGTACCGAGTGTGATTTGGAGTGTATGCTGCATTGAGTGCAGTGTAATTATGTGGCATTGAGTGGTATTTGGAGTGTATGTTCCATTGAGTGCAGTGTAATTATGTGGCATGTAATTATGTGGCACTGAGTGGTATTTGGAGTGTATGTTGCATTGAGTGCAGTGTAATTTTGTGGCGTGTAATTATGTGGCACTGAGTGGTATTTGGAGTGTATGTTGAATTGGGTGCAGTGTAATTATGTGGCGTGTGAGGGTGCGCAGAGTGTGAGGGTGCGCAGAGTGTGAGGGTGCAGTGTGTGCAGTGTGTGTGAGGGTGCAGTATGTGCAGTGTGTGTGAGGGTGCAGTGTGAGGGTGCAGTGTGTGTGAGGGTGCAGTGTGTGCAGTGTATGAGAGGGTGCAGTGTGTACAGTGTGTGTGTGTGTGTGTGTGTGAACTGCTCACTATGAACTGAATGTATGCAAGCACAGGTGTACAGGATTTGGTAGTCCACAAGGCATGGCTCTTTGTCACAGAGAGGTCACTAACCTAGGTAGGGGTGAGGACAGTTTGCCAACAATTAATCATGCTTGGGCCCTAGAGAGCACACACGCCTGAACTGGAGAGTCGCGATTCAGCACATGAAGGAGGATTTTCAAGGGGGGTGACTTTTCTTGTGTGGGCTAGACCTCCCGAAGTGCAAAGTGCTTTTAGAAACTCCGAAGCCTCCTACCCTCTGAATACCTGCAAGTTCTAGGAAACACAAACGCACTGTTTGCCTCGTCTTCTACTAATGGCACATTTCATACAGATCTTAGACCTGCTAACCTGTATGTAAAATTTCACTGTGTGAAGAGGGAGGGGGGCAGAGCTTCCTGGCGAGATCTCCCTAAGAGACAATCTGTCCTGCACCAAGCGCCCCACCTCTAACCACACAAAAAAAAGAAAAATATTACGTACCGGTAGCGCAAGAGGCTTGTAAATAAGCCCCCGGTATTTTGATGTTCATGAACAGGTGTCGTTGCGCCAGTACGAAGCTCGGTGTGCCGAGCTCTCACTGAGGAGAGCTGCGCGTGACCTGGAGGCTACAGGCTAGCCTCCCTGCAACTCATAACACAGAGCTGGGTACAAATGTCCACCATCTGCATGAACTGAACTCAGCCTTTCTTTATTTATGATTGATAAAAGGAGTACCACTGAGGAGGAGGGTACTTCCCATCAGCACTCTAAATTGGCTCAACCTTTCTTTCTTTGCTTTTAATTATTATTATTATTATTATGTTTTTTTGCAGTTTTATACAGCTTAAACTTTGCACAATGGCATTAGCGCTCTTTATATGAGAACCAGATTCTGTTACACGTTTTTGGGCAGAATGAGGTTAAATAATTTGCCCAGAATCACGGGATCATGAGGCGAAATGGGAGCTCAATGCCTTGTTCCCCAGTTCCAAGCTGACAGCTCTGGAAATGAGAGCCATTCATTTGGCTAGTAACTCCCGTCAGCACGCTGAACCGGCTCAATCTTTTTTAAGTGTTGATGAAATGAGTACCATTGAGATGGCTAATAATGAGCATCAGCACGCTGAACTGGTTCAATCTTTATTTAAGCGTTGATGAAATGAGTACCATTGAGATGGCTAATAATGAGCATCAGCACGCTGAACTGGTTCAATCTTTATTTAAGCGTTGATGAAATGAGTACCATTGAGCTGGCTAATGACGAGCATCAGCACGCTGAACTGGTTCAATCTTTATTTAAGTGTTGATGAAATGAGTACCATTGAGCTGGCTAATGACGAGCCTCAGCACGCTGAACCGGCACAATCTTTATTTTCAGGTTGATGAAATGAGGGCCATTGAGCCGGGTTTTAAAGCTCGTCGGCACGGTGAACCGGTTCAATCTTTATTTACGGGTTGATGAAATGAGGACCATTGAGCTGGCTAACAACGGTCATCAGCATGCTTAATAGACTCGCTGTTTCTAATTTACCTGTTGCTAAAATGAGTCCCAGTGTGTTGAGTAGCAGTGCTCCTGAGCACTTTGAGTAGATTCCGTGTGTCTTTAGTTACAGGATAATGAGAGGAATACCAGTGGGCTGGTTAGTAATGATAATCAGCACGCACAGATAACTTAGTCTTTCTGTATTTAAAGGGTGATGAAACGAGAAGCATTGATGTAGGTAGCAACACCCTCGGCACGGCCGCTGAACTGAAGGCTGTGATTGGTCACGACCGTCGGGATGCTAGCGCTCACTACTTTTGTTTGTTCTATGAAAGCAAAGTATGCAGGTCGGATATAGAGTGGATGGGACAGTTTCCCTGTTTCTACATCTGTGTTTGGGCGAGAGTAGGGGCGGACATTGATGGCCTCGTTGCTCACATTCTGTGGGGTGTTAACCACTGTTAATGGCCCTTCCCCCTATTATGCGTTCTCTTTTTCAACTTGGAATGGAGGGGTCCTAACGTCAAGGTGATCAGTTAATTCTTCCTTGCAGGGCATTAACCAGTTAGAGCTTTGAGCTTCGAGAGAAAAATAGGTTCATTTTCGGCTGTATGAAGAGTTCATATTATAGTATAAGGAACAGTAACATAGTCGGCTTCCTTAAACTTAGAGCAGTCTGCAGACACATGGTGGATTATCTGGCGACAATGCACGTACAAGAGATGGCCAGGGTTTAGTGGACGTGCTGAGCCTGGTGTAAAACTGCTGATACACTAGGCGCTCTGTAGGCACTGGAAGCAGACGCCGGATCGTGACTGTTTGACAGATGAATTGGGAAACTTGAGCTTTAATCCCGGCATGGTGTTCCGCACACTGTGTGATACTAGGCACATTCTTTAACCCCTCGGTTCCGCTCTTTGCCAAGGAACAGCAGCTCTTCAAAACGGGCATAAATCTGGTGATTGGTGCTAGATGTCATGCCGTTTACTGCTGGATCGTATGTTATTCCCAACTTCTGAAAATGTGGCCCAGCGGTTATTATATGTAAACTAACCGAACGAGCCAAGTCCTAGCTCTACTGCTTGTAACCCTAAACTTGCTATGTGATCTTAGGCACATCGTTAGAACGTAAAGGCTTTGAACCAGTCTTTGTAACAATATTACCCGACTCAAGGGTGCTAGGTTATCCCATCTCGCAGGTTTTCACAAGATACGTTAGCGTGATTGTTGGGAGATCTGAAAGTTGACGACCTCCGTACCCCCTTCACCCCTCCCCACCCGTGACCCTATCTTACTGACCAAGCTACGACCCCGGCTGTGCGTGGCCGCGCCACCCTGTAAACGCAGCCTGGTAGCCAGGGCCGGAAGTCTCGCGCCGCCACCCTGTAAACGCAGCCTGGTAGCCAGGGCCGGAAGTCTCGCGCCTTCGCCCTTAAGTCACTTCAAGCCGATCACCTTGCAGACCGCAGATGTTATCGGCCAGCCTGTTCCGTTCTTTTTCCATTCAGTACGTTCTTTCTACTTCCCCTGCAGCTACACACCCGAGAATAGACTTCAGACTGCTTCCCCGAGCGGGGTTAACTGAAAAACAGCCGGCAGGGAAAATAAACACCAAAATCATCTGCGGTTGCTAGTCACAACTAACGTGGTATCCTCGCTCGAGCGCCGAAGAGACATCTGTTAGCGATTAGAATTTTAAGTAAAATCCTTGATACAAAAAATGCGGTGAATGTATGTAGTGAGATCAAACAGGTGGTTAAAAGTGACAGCATCCGCCTGCATTTGACATTGGGAAATATATTTATTTTACAAACCACAATCAGAAGGAGGCTTGCTCGCGACAGGCTGGGGAGCACGCGCACACTTTCCAGGCAGCGATGGAGGCCTGACGCGCACCGCCTCCCTGTGCCGTGTCGCGCGCCGTGGGTCTCGTCCCCTTTTGCTCTTCCCAGTGTGTGCACCGCGGGGGCCTGTTTCCTACGCTGGGGGCCTGCAACCGCCG
The DNA here is from genome assembly GCF_964263255.1 of Lissotriton vulgaris. Classification (NCBI taxonomy): domain Eukaryota; kingdom Metazoa; phylum Chordata; class Amphibia; order Caudata; family Salamandridae; genus Lissotriton; species Lissotriton vulgaris. Next base: position 48,993,065 of record NC_141700.1, read on the forward strand.
CTCCCTGCGATGTTGGCGGAGGCTGGCGGGGATGCGCCCCGGTCTGGGGGAAGCTGCCGGTTTTGCAGCCACTCTCGGTCCTTCCCCTGAAGCCGGGCCCGCCTTCCCACCACTGCCTCCTCCACCCGGAGCCTCCGGAGCTGCAGAGGAGCCTGACTCTAGACGGGCCGGAGTACGAGGAGGAAGAGGTGGTGATTCCGCTGACCGCTCCGGCGCCTAACTAGTAAGTACCGAGATTCGGGGGTATGGCAGATCTCCCGATGCATGGGGCGGGGGTGTGTGTCTGTGCAGAGGGGGGGGGGGGGTAGGGGGCGGCGGCGTGTGTATGCGTGCGTGTCTGTATGTGTGTGTGTGGTGCGGGGGCGGCAGCGTGTGTACGCGTGCCTGTGTGGTCTGTGTGCAGGGGTGTGGGGGCTGGCTGTGTGCGCACGGGAATATGAGGCACGAGAGGGGCACGCGCCATGCGCGCCCACGAGGTGAAATCTGCGCTCGTGCCCCTCTCGTGTCCACATTCCCAAATACGGCCAACAATAGGTCTCTGCGCAGACTCTGTCTGCTCGACCTAAAAAAAGGCACAAACCTTGCTGGCTGCTCAGCACAGAGAGAGTGTGGAAAACCGCTTGAGTGTTCCTGTTTGGAAGAGAGGAAAGATCCGTGCTGGTAACGTTGACAGGTGCAATTGGAAGGGAGCAGGCTCAAGTAGGAAAGGATGCTGACCACCTGGGACATAGGAGATTATCTGAGTGAGGAGGCAGGAGTAGGGAAATCACTAGTCTGCATTAATTCGTGCTGCCCTGGATCATGTTCATCGCGGATTCTGGAGAAAGTGTCCAACGAGAAGTAGAAAGCATTTCGTACTGCTGTCTTCCTGTCTGGTTTGTTGTCCCTCATTTAGTGCTTCCAACTATTGCATCTTCCTTCCAGAAATGGGACACTGTCCCCTTTCAAAGAGGCTACACGATAGATCTGGTGCGTGTGAAAGTGTCGGCAAAGGGTGGGAAGTATGACACACAGAAGTGTGAGTTATTTACAGAGGCTTGTGTGATCATGTTAAAAACTAGGAGATCAGATGTGCTCTGAGTGTAATGTCAGAGTGGGAGCGTTAGTGCATCAGGGCTTTTATGTGGTTAAGAAGACAGGGATTTCTTATGAGCCAAGACATTGTGAGGGAGGTCTCTAGCGCTAAAACATTGACTCTGGAAACTACGGCAAGTTCTGTGTTGTGTAATAGCAGGTAATTTCATCTCTCGAGTACACCTACTTTTCTGTTATACAACGTATTTAGGAAGATAACCTTGAGTATCTTGATAGGCATTTTAAGGAGTGCACTTCTGCGGACTTCGGCCAAATCTGTTTACAAAGGACGGTGTATAGAGCTGCATACCAGCGAAAGAAGTGATGCAGAGCTTGCGAGAAGGTGTGTAGCCCCAGGGCTAACATATAAACCTAATAATTTCACAGGTGTGGTTTGAACTGATATGTTGCAAAAGACCTCCCGCAAAGCACTGGGACAGGTTCAGTTAACTGTATATTATAAAAGCAGAACCAAAGTGCCCCCCAAAAACAAGGAATGCTTATTTCTTTTGGATGACGAAAAACTAAGAAACACTTGTTGCAGGGCTTCCAGTACTGACTAGGCAAATACTTAAATACTAAGATAATTGATCGAAGAGAAAATCAAAATATTGCAATGGTGAGCAAACTCAACGGCATTCACCCAATTGCATGGAGGGGTAACTGTGCACAATGTGAGTGCGAACCATGCAAATGGTAAAGCGGATCATTAGGGTATGCTTACTTAAACATGAACCTACCTCCGTCCTTTAATGGCGATGACCACTTCGATTGACTTGCCGTGAATGTTTGTTTATTGTTGTAAGAGCCAAATGCTTCATTCCTAGGCTCAGGGAAATATGGACCTGTGAATCCTTTGGCAGAGCACTTACCTTTGGAATATTGTGCTGGAGAATGTCCTGCTCAGAGAGCTCACAGGTTTCTTGTTTATTGATGTTTCTACATTGTTCCATCTGGATTTCTATCCCAGTATACTCCTCTCTTACTGTTGCCCGGAGATGCCCATTGGTTGCTTTAATAATATATGCCATCGACTTTCAGGTCCTGTTACATTTGTCGTTAATTATTGCTAACGTTGGTGGTTGACGCCTCTTCCGCAGGAACTGATATACTTTATAGTGTGCATGGTGGGGTTATGCATGATTATTTTGCTTTAAAGTCCCTCTTTATTTTTACAGGTTTTTTTTATTCAAGGTTTCATTATTTTTACGGTTTCTACATTTTCTATATAACGCATACATGGTTAGGTATTCTGTCCTGAGGTCAGAACATGTGCTTGTGGGTTTATGATGTCAACATAACACAATGGATGGATTTAGTGGTTTCAACTCAACAAAGTTTAACCAAAAACTTTCAACATCATGTGGATTGGTTAGGTTACATTGTTGAAAAGATGGCTCAATCAGGTTAAAAGTCCTTGTTTTGATGATTAGAAATTGTGTTTCATTTGCATTTGTCAAACCCAGGATAACATGTATCGGCAACTGGTCTAGTAAGCATTAAAGTTGATGGGGGACATAGGTAAGCTGCTTACAGACTACCAGTGTTAGTTTTCTTGTGAAAACCTTTATTTGTACTACTTTTGTATGCATTAATATTGTGTAAGGCATGTTTTAGCTCCCCCACAAAATGCCGAAAATATTCTGATTGTCATATTGTTTGCAGCATGAACTATTGATACACCGCAAAAGTGATAACAATAAAATCCATATTCTGTCAGCAGGATCTGAAATGGGAGGGAAATACAGTACTACCTGTGAACTAAATTTCAAAAGTATTATTCTGAAAAAGCACTACCACTTTCATGCGCTATGTAAGACTAGGTACATAGTGCATTGTAAAATGACTTCAAATGTTCCCCCCTTTTTATTACATGCCAAATTAGAGACCACCGGTGTTACTGAACTGAAGGAAACAAAGAAACTGGATTATGGTTCCATGAAAAAGTAGGAATGGATTGAAGATGCTGGAGTCTTGAGCAATGAATTCTCGTCAAGAGCTAAGCGCAAAATAACACAAACCATAACAAACTGCTGCAAGCCCTAGCAAGGCATTCTAAAGAAAAGATTATTTGACCTCAGTTTACCCCAAATACTCTGTAATGGTGTCTTTCCTTGATGTATTTGGCCACCGTGTTGTTTGGAATTGATGACTTAATTTCTGATGCTCGTGGACCACCTTGCCTACTGGAAGTAACTCTTATTTTTAGGTCTCGCCTGTCGATGCGCATGCGCATCGAGCAAGCGAGACTATGGGGGCTTATCCACTCTTTATCCACTGCAATTGACGTCACCCGAGTAACAAACTCGATGACGGTAGGGAACACTCTCACAATGCATCGATAATGGCGGCCATCTTAGCATGGTACTTTTCATTGCATCACAATGCTTACTCTTTAAATAACATAATCCTTCTGTTAGAAAACAGTCCTTAAATGTGCAGTTATGGCAGTATCATGCCCCTACATACAATTTCATGTGCCGGTTACATTTGTGTAAAACATTCTCATAATTATTTATAATTCACAACAATCAATGCCGTGTATCAGCTTTCCTGGGGTTAGCGCGGGACGATCTCCCGGGTCCCAAAACAAGCTGAATGCTGGTATTATGGGGCCAGCCGTCTTATCGGGTGGTACTGAATGTTGTTTGGGAGCTGCAGTAGGCGGTGTGAGGATACTGGATGGAAGAGAGGGGAGGGAAGAGAGGGGAGGGGGGAGGAGAAATGCGACACGGCGGGAAGGGGAGGGGGCGGAGCGGGTAAAACAAGACGGACGTGCACGCGCTTTTAAGCTCAATGCGCATGCGCATTGAGCTTAAAAGTCACGGGCACTGCAAGGAATCGCCACGATTCCTTGCAGTGGATAAAGAGTGGATAAGCCCCCATAGTCTCGCTTGCTCGATGCGCATGCGCATCGACAGGCGAGACCTAAAAACGAAGGAAGTCGTGGCAGTATATATATATATTTTACACACATCTAATTGGCACATGTACTCCTAATAGTCACATTTTCGCTTCCATCTCCAAAACAGCTGAAAAAGAATTAATTGCATCAAAAAGAGGCATTGGATGACGAAAAGACTGCTGTGCCATTAGAATTTGGCGTATTTCTGTTCAATGGTTAAACAACATCCAGCACCACCCGCTCCGCCCCCTCCCCTCCCCTTCCCGCCGTGTCGCATTTCTCCTCCCCCCTCCCCTCTCTTCCCTCCCCCCTCCCCTCTCTTCCCTCCCCTCTCTTCCATCCAGTATCCTCACACCGCCTACTGCAGCTCCCAAACAACATCCAGTACCACCCGATAAGACGGCTGGCCCCATAATACCAGCATTCAGCTTGTTTTGGGACCCGGGAGATCGTCCCGCGCTAACCCCAGGAAAGCTGATACACGGCATTGATTGTTGTGAATTATAAATAATTATGAGAATGTTTTACACAAATGTAACCGGCACATGAAATTGTATGTAGGGGCATGATACTGCCATAACTGCACATTTAAGGACTGTTTTCTAACAGAAGGATTATGTTATTTAAAGAGTAAGCATTGTGATGCAATGAAAAGTACCATGCTAAGATGGCCGCCATTATCGATGCATTGTGAGAGTGTTCCCTACCGTCATCGAGTTTGTTACTCGGGTGACGTCAATTAGTTTAAATAGCTTCCTCGCAGTGATCATAGTTGACACTGACGAAGGATTTTCCGAAACGCGTCTGTTTGGTGGAGTTGTTTGCTAAATAAAGATCCACTACGCTACCCCCTTGGAGTGCTTGACTCTTTTGCAAAAAACGAAGGAAGTCGTGGCAGTATATATATATATTTTACACACATCTAATTGGCACATGTACTCCTAATAGTCACATTTTCGCTTCCATCTCCAAAACAGCTGAAAAAGAATTAATTGCATCAAAAAGAGGCATTGGATGACGAAAAGACTGCCGTGCCATTAGAATTTGGCGTATTTCTGTTCAATGGTTTCAGGGATGAGTGCAGAGAATGTTTCCTTTGGGAAAACCAATGTCAGTTACAAATTTCACCCTCACTCACCCTCACTCACCCTCACTCACCCTCAACCCCTCACCCTCACTCACCCTCAACCCCTCACCCTCACTCACCCTCACCCTCACTCACCCTCAACCCCTCACCCTCACTCTCACTCACTCACTCACACTCACTCACACTCACTCACCCTCACCCTCACCCTCACTCTCCCTCACCCACCCTCAACACCTCATCCTCACTCACCCTCACTCACCCTCAACCCCTCACCCTCACCCTCACTCACCCTCACTCACCCTCACCCACCCTCAACCCCTCACCCTCAATCCCTCACTCACCCTCACCCTCACTCACCCTCAACCCCTCACCCTCACTCACCCTCAACCGCTCACCCACCCTCACCCTCACTCACCCTCAACCCCTCACCCTCACTCACCCTCAACCCCTCACCCTCACTCACCCTCACTCACCCTCACTCACCCTCACTCACCCTCACTCACCCTCACTCACCCTCACTCACCCTCACTCACCCTCACTCACCCTCACTCACCCTCACTCACCCTCAACACCTCACTCACCCTCACTCACCCTCAACACCTCACTCACCCTCACTCACCCTCACTCACCCTCAACACCTCACTCACCCTCACCCTCACTCACCCTCACTCTCACTCACCCTCAACCCCTCACCCTCACTCACCCTCACTCACCCTCAACCCCTCACCCACCCTCACCCTCACTCACCCTCAACCCCTCACCCTCACACAGTGCAATAGGTCTCAGACTATTTCAGTTAGAGCTTTAAGAAATGTTTATGGCTTTTTTTATTTGTAATTCTTTAGCATTGGCTACAGGAAACAAAAATGCTAAACATTTACAAAAAAACCCATAAACAATTCTAAAAGCACTAACTCTAATGGTGCGAGACCTATTGCATTTCCAATGCTTGTTTATTTTTAAAAAATTTCAGCACTCCTGGGATTTCAAGTGTTTCGTTTTTGCTCTTCCCCCTTCTTTTTCTTGTACCCTCAACAACGTTCTGTCCCTGCAGCATCACTCCCTGTGTTAAATATTCATTTTCGATTTATTTGCATTTTGAGGGCCTGGAAGCTGCAAAGTGCCACCCGAACACTCACGTTCTTTTTTTTTTTTTTTTTTTTCCTGCTTTGTGGACACTTGTTTTTCACTTTCTTCAATATTTTAGTTTACTGTTCAAACTTTGTTGCCCTTCATGGGAAAACAGTAAATGAAAAATTATGCATGCACACGCGCGTCACAATCCCAGTGGCTGACCCATGTCACAACACAAGCAGGCATGTTAGGTTCCGTCTTGAATGGCTTTTGTTTAATAGAAAACCAATAACAAATTGCTGGCCTTGTGTGCACATTTGTTCAGTAAAAAGGTGTGGTAAATGAAATACTCCGCCTTTGAGTGCAAACAATTCCTACTGTAGGAAACTCCATCTGTCATGTTGGAAATACAGTGAAACCCAAGTGCATGACAGTGTCCCAGTACCTGTGAGCAGAGTGAGTCTGTAATCCTGGGAAGGGCCCAGGAATGAACCAAGCAGCACAAACGCAGATTTCATTTTTATAAAAGACTGCAGGCTGTGAGCAGTATCCTTTTGCATTGTTGTTGCACAGGTGCAGAAATGGACCACTATATATACACGAGTACTTTTTTCAATGATTCGACAAGCTGCTACTAAATTGGATGGTTATTGATTCTTCAGAGGTCTTGAGTTACGAACGAATGGAGGTCAGAGAACCTTTCTCATACATTTCTTGATTATATTCTCCTTGACACCCTTTAGGTGTTTGTTGCCGTATTCAGAATGCACTCCGTTCTAGCCAAACTGTCCTGATGCACATGTACAAAGAATTTTCTAACATTCCTGCGAAATGTGTGAATTAAACAACGCAATATCCTGGATTCTAGTAGTGAATGGAGATTGTTGGCAGAAACATTGCTGGAGGGTAAGTCCAGCATGTTTTAGACATGGTATTACGGTCTATTATTCTGTTTATCTGACAGAATACTCAAATTTGCAGTAATTGACTATTGGGCAGGAAACCCAATAATAGGAAAATGCAGTGGAATTTGTCCGTAATTGCTGACAACAAGGTAGAGTTGCTAAAATTTAGAAAGGGTGTAAAACATGTTTTTTTGGGCATAACGCTTCAGCTATTTGAGTCGAATCCGTTTGCTTTCATGACTAGCGCCAAGACACCTTAGGTTATTGTGCTCTTTATCAATACTTCATCATCATCACAACGTGGATTGTTAGGTTATGTTTATTCCATCCCTTGCATGAAATGTTGTAAAACTTAAAATCACTATTCAGAGGGCTTATGGAAAAGGAGCGAACTGCCCTAATCTTGCTCCAGAGTTGGGTAATCTGGATAGTAGCTGCCTCTTTGGGGGAAAGTTGTTTTTAGTAAATCGCCCCTCGTTAACACTTTTAGGCTTTCCTAAAGTATATTTTTAGGATTTGTGTGAATTAAGGTTGCATTGATAAATGGTATTTATCTGGAGAATTACCATAAGGCTGCAGGCGATCTATATGCGGTGAGCGCACGCCAGACAGTGGTGGTATTAATCTCAGCGGGTTATGGAAGCAGAGGCTTCTGTGGGGATTAATTTGTCAACAGGAAGCAGGTGCAGATCATAAGAGCAAATCAGTCCCTGATGCTGGAGTGGATTTATGTTTTGGCAATATTTGAATCTGTCCTTTAGTGATTGAGTGTAGTGGAGGTTAAATGCCATGGTGTGTGTGCTGAAAGATGCGATGTAACCTGGAGGGTGCTTAGCTTCTGCTCTTCGGCACATGGCTCCAAACCTGGAGGCCGTGAATACAAGGTGCATGTTAATCAAGTTAGTGTCGCCGTCATTGTTCCTGCAATTGAATACGAAGAAGGATTTTCGGGTAAGGAGTAAGTACAGAAATACACAATTCATGTACATTCGGGTAGCATTGTTCATGACTCCAGAGTCTATACCTACCACCTGAATCAGGCCTAACATTGCTAAATTGCGTAATTGGTTTTCCTGGGCATTAACATTATGCAGTTCCAAAATCCTTTTCAAAAAGATTCTGCCTGGCTTAGTCTATATGACACTGCTGATACTAGTTTTATACTCCCAACACATATTAAAGTCATTGAGTCTTGGCTATGTACTGTTTCTGAGTAAACACAGGCCCCTCTCCTTTCCCTTCTCTGCTTCAAGGAGATGGCATTACTTCTCAGAGGTTCCCAGCCACTTCATGTAATGTCTGCTTCACTTAAATCTCTGAGCTTTGCTGCCCAACCTACTTTATAAGTTTTTTGAGTTACTGGAATCGGATCCCCTTTTTTACTCATTAATGATAATTGGAAATCACTGGCATGTTTGTGCTGCGTTTTTTGTAGGAGTCTAGTTTTTTAAAATAAATGTTCCCAGATAGCAGTTATACAGTATGAAAGCACCAGCAAGCCACTAATTGCTTGGTTTCCTCTTACTGTTAATGTTAAGACTGCTTATTGTATTCACTATGATGATAACTGTTTTGGAATTATCTTGTTCATAGTTGATTCCTTGCCTCTATTCCTGTATGTTAATCAGTCGATCAAGGATTTGTAATGCACGGCAAATCACCCATGAGGGTCTCAAGTCGCTGGAGTTGCTGCTTGTATCGTAGTGATCTGTTCATTCGAACAGCCAGGTCTTGAGTCCTTCCCTGTATTGCTGGAGCGATGCAGCACTCCTGAGGTGCAGGGGAAGTTCGTTCCAAGCTTTGGTCACCAGGTGTAAGAAGAAGTGTCCTCTGCAGTTGCTTCGGCGGATCTGGGGGGGTGTCTGCGAGGAAGAGGGAGTGGGTGTCTGGTTGGTAGCTAGAAGGTTATTAGTTTTTGGTTACCTATAAACCACCTATTTTCTTTACAGGTGCGTTTAACCAATATGATATGCATGCATGGCCGGCAGTCCTGACACATGCTTTGGGCTTGGAGTGTTGTGACGTACGGATGAACATGCTTTATGACACATGCCTGTCATTTTTAAAATGGTGTTTGACCATGTTGGAACAAAAACTACAGGATAGAAAAGTGAAAAATAAGTGCCCTCAAATCCGTAAAATAAAGGATAAGAATAAATTATATATATACAGGGCAAGCAAAAAGGAGAGTATTGGGGATTTGTGCAAAGAAAACAAAAAAGGAAGGGCAGAGAAGAAGGCAAGGAGAACAAGGACACAATCATGGATTTTGATGTAATGCTGAATACAATGTATAAAAGGGCTCAAAGTATGCAGTGTAGGGATAAAACGTGCCCATCACGAGTATGTCTGAGACCGAAATGCAGTGCCCATGGGCAATGAAAAACCCAAGAATACAGAGAAAAGCGTTGGAATCGGTAGCAGACAATGGAGCTGGACAACCAAGCCATCCAAGTACGAGCAAGGGGCTGACCGAAAGCCCACTCTAAGTGAGTGTTGGATATTGGAAATAATAGGTCTGCCTATATCGGTCTGTAGCCAGTGCCTAAAAACTATTGAATCTAAATAAGCTTAAGGGATATGTGGGAGGGGTGCAGATGGCATTTTGTTTAGTTTTAAGGGGGGTGATTTGTTTTGCGTTTATGATGGGTTCAAACAAATACTGTATTTATTTCCAGAATTTAATTTAACAGACTGTGCACATGACATTAGAAGGAAGGGGATTGGAACAGGAGAGAGGGACACACCGGGAAAAGACAGAGCAGTGCCCTCATAAAGGAATACAGAGAATGTGTGCACCTGTATGGGTCTGTCTGTTGGTATACCTGTCCCTCTGTTCCTCCATTATGAGGCAGTGCTTCCTCTGGGATAATTAAACGATGTGCAAGAAACGAGAGCGTCGTCATATGATGGAAGACTTAAAAGAATTTGGGTGCTAGGAGAGAGGGTTTTGCCAATAATGGCAGTGCCAAGCCTCCTGCTTTGTCTATGTTTGCTTGTAAGGCATCGTTAAAAAACAATTACCAATACTGGAAGAAAAGCAACCATGTTTCTTAAAGTGTCTTGTAACAGAACATTTTATTCAATATTTTCAATCCAACTTGGTAGGTACTTCTCATGCGGGAAACTAAGCAGGATTTTAAAAGCTTGTTGCACGTGATCTAGCTTAAAAATCAAACACAGCACTAGTTGCAGATACTTACATGGAAAGCTGTCCAAGACCGTGAATATGGAAATGTCAGAATTTAAAAGAAAATGCTTGCCAAAGTATAATTTACTTTCCACTGGATTTGATTAAATGCTCCAGCCATCTGTTGCTCTATAGCAACTTGGGGAGCAGGCTTAGAACAGCCATCTAAACCACCTTAAAAAAGGCTGCTTTTTTCAGACAGTGGCAAAAAATATACCTTTTCTTGTGCTATTGTGAGCAGCTTTGGTTAAGTGGGGCAATAAGAAGCAAGCAAACTAGATTGGTAAGAAAGCCAAGCGGTGATGGGTGATGAGCAATGGACTGATTCCAAGCCCACCCTTAGTATTCTACAATATAGGCCTTAAAGAACAGACGGCTAATCTTGTAGCAGAGGCATAAAAAGGAGAGAAACCATGAGTGCTGTTGGATGGTCCAACAGTGGTGGGTTTCAGAGTGAAAAGGAGTTGCAAAAGTTATAGCGAGCTGCTTTGAGCAGACGGATGGCAAGGATTTGAGCTTATGCTGCATTCTGTGATCCAAGTTTTCCTGATTCTGATGGAACACTTTAAACCATTTTTGGAAGTTTGAAGTTATCACAAGTTGCACCTCAAATACTTGATCCACTGGCATGAAGGTTAGCGGAAGGTAGGAGACATAGCAGAGGCTGTTGTAGTTGCTCTCTGCCACTACAACGTGTGACTTTACTGGGCCTAGGCAACATTTTAATTAGTAAGCAGTAAGAGTAATTTCAGTAATCTTGCATTACTCCTTTGACGCAAAATTATCAAAAATTATGCACTTATATCTGTTCGCTTGGGATTTTTGTGCCAAATTATTCATAGTACAGGAACAGCTAACATAGCCATTGTGATGGCTGTTGACTGCTACTGATGTTCCTGTTCAGTTGCATGTAGTGTTATTTTCTTAACGCAGAATGCATCCTCTCGTCCATTTTGGATGCAAGGGTACATTGAGTGCACAGAAAATAACGCCAAATGCGAGGTTACCGTTCTTTCGTAATTCCATGTAATATTACTCTGTAGCGTAATTACACTACAGCAAATTGTGTGCGTTAAGCCCACTCATTACCTCGTCTGGGGGTGGCAGTGGCTTTTTGATTTGTTATCCTTCGCCTTTTTAGGTTAATTAACCCTTGCCACTCTATTATTTATATTACTTATCTTTGGTGATGTAATGTCCCCCCAACCTATGGTGATGTAGTGTCCAACCATATAAGTAAAGTAGTGTTAGCATTACCACAGACTGTCCTAGAAGCACATTTTAGTAGCTCTCCCTTTGCTAGGAGCATACGTGTAAAATAACATTCTGTTCTAGAGATGCAATTTTCGAAGTACAGATACTTGTTTTAATTATCTAAGTGCATGGTTTTCTGTTTGCCAGTTTTGCTTAAGTTGCACTGCTCGTTTTCAACTGCATTCTTTTTTTATTTTTGGTGTTTTCATTTTCAGCCACTTTTTGATGTCTGTAAACATTTTTCTTTTAGCTAATATAAAAGTGCAGGGGGTTGGAGCAGGAATTAATTTCCAGTTACATGTTTACTACAGACTTATTGTGTACATTTGACACAAGTGGGTAGTGGATGGGTATGTGGTTAGGATCAATCCTAATTGTGATCCAATATGTTTGTTCATTCAACACAAAGTTGGGAATGAGGGTCCATATGACCGGGATGCCTGTCACCGCCTCCCAACACAATCCCCAAGGATGGGAAGACGGACGCAGTTCTGAACTTTTGGAAGGCGGGAGGGAGTTACCCTCCCGGCCGTATTTATTAAAATATGAAACAAAATTAAAACATTAAAATAAAAGTTTCATATCATGTACAATTTTCATTTATTACATTTCGATGAAGACATGTTCATTGGCTAACCTTAACAAATCTCTAGTACAAAGGTTTTCCTAGCTGAGTCTAACATCCTGCAAATGCATACTTTCTAAATTAAAATTGTACATCCTAGCATTACGGGCCAACGGCAAGGTCGCAACCGGTGTCAGATCCCTACTACCAAAACTCTCGCCCTCAAGGTGTGAGTGGCGGGCGCGCAGAGGTCTGTACCCTCTGCGCCAACTCCAATTGCCCTTGTCTTGTGGGGCCCCCCATTTTAACTCGACGCCATCTTAAAGGTCGTCCGAGGACCCGTGTGAGGTGTCTGTAAGAAGGCAGCGTGGACTCCCCCTCCCACCCCACACTGTCTATCACATCCGCCGTCGCGGATATCCGGGCCCCGGGAAATTCGTAGGAGGGGCATATAGCCGCCTCCTCCCCTGGAAGGGGCCTATGACCGTCTTCCCCTAGGCGACCCATACTTAGTGGGTGCCGCCTCCCCGTGGGAGGGGCCAATGGCCGCCTCCCCCCGGGCGCTCCCATCCATAGTGGGTGGCGCCCCCCTCTAGGGACCTTGAAATTACTGCTCACCGATCATGACCTCACAGCCCGACCAAAAAATAAATACGACATTTGATTACCTACTAAGGGAGAAAAAACATCATGTTGATTTGCAATATTTGTCTATTACCAGAAAACAGTACCTTCAGACATTCATCATATCACTAAACTAGACCTTTATATACCGCTTAAACAAAGGGAAGAAGATGTTATCAAAGAAAATTACTTTATTGCAGTACTAACATTGCCATAAGGGGCTGGTGGGTGGGTCAAAATTGCTCCTTGTTCCATCGAGGGCTCACGTGCAACGAGTGGGTGCAGCTTCCAAGCACAGGAACAAGAGGATGCTTCTTTGGATTCCCGCTCTCTTTATTCCTCTTCGGGAGGGCGTGGACCCTCCGTTGGTACGCCTACTGGGCGTGGCCATCGGTGTAGGTGTCTAGGACAACCTCTCTTTGACAGGAAAAAGGCGCGCCCCGGCTACGCCGCTTCGGGCATACCAGCCGTGACACGCCCCCCGCCCAAAATGGTTTCCCGGGAGGATCCTGGCCCCGACCATACGTTCGGGGGGACCGAGTGGTCGCCCCTTTCCATATGGCCGGGATGCCTGTCACCCCCTCCCAACACAATCCCCAAGGATGGGAAGACGGACGCAGTTCTGAACTTTTGGAAGGCGGGAGGGAGTTACCCTCCCGGCCGTATTTATTAAAATATGAAACAAAATTAAAACATTAAAATAAAAGTTTCATATCATGTACAATTTTCATTTATTACATTTCGATGAAGACATGTTCATTGGCTAACCTTAACAAATCTCTAGTACAAAGGTTTTCCTAGCCGAGTCTAACATCCTGCAAATGCATACTTTCTAAATTAAAATTGTACATCCTAGCATTACGGGCCAACGGCAAGTTCGCAACCGGTGTCAGATCCCTACTACCAAAACTCTCGCCCTCACGGTGTGAGTGGCGGGCGCGCAGAGGACTGTACCCTCTGCGCCAACTCCAATTTCCCTTGTCTTGTGGGGCCCCCCATTTTAACTCGACGCCATCTTAAAGGTCGTCCGAGGACCCGTGTGAGGTGTCTGTAAGAAGGCAGCGTGGACTCCCCCTCCCACCCCACACTGTCTATCACATCCGCCGTCGCGGATATCCGGGCCCCGGGAAATTCGTAGGAGGGGCATATAGCCGCCTCCTCCCCTGGAAGGGGCCTATGACCGTCTTCCCCTAGGCGACCCATACTTAGTGGGTGCCGCCTCCCCGTGGGAGGGGCCAATGGCCGCCTCCCCCCGGGTGCTCCCATCCATAGTGGGTGGCGCCCCCCTCTAGGGACCTTGAAATTACTGCTCACCGATCATGACCTTACCGCCACAGGCCGGATAGTTGACCGGCTATCCAGCCCCCCCACAAACTCCTCCTAAAGGTCATGCTTTCTTAAACCCCTTAGCCATGCTATGAAGTCTCCTATGAGTAAGACATTCCCCTCCCGGGACTAGTGAACCCCATCATCGAGATACATGTGATCCCCCCGAATACACCCATGCGGAATACTGTGCAACTGCGCCAAGCGAAACAACCTACCAATTTTGTTGTTGACCTTTTTTACTGAGTGGTTCAGTGCTGACACCGAGAGGCCCCCCCGCCACACCTTCCTGGGAATCATGTGGGACCATGCTATCGTGCACCCCGGGATCCTCCTCGCCAGCCAGCTAACGGTAGACAAAACTCGCTCGAGTAGTACTCGCCTACCGAGTGTCACCATGTCATTGCCCCCCAGGTGTACTATGATTACAGATGGCGGTGACCTCTGCCGCCCTAAGAGTTCCTCGACAAAAGATTCAAACTGGTCAATACAGAGCCCGCCCCTTCCGTGGAAGGTCACTCTGTACCCGTATTCCCCAGCTGCTTGAGTCACGTCACCTGCTTTGAATACGTCCCCGGCCCGCCTCACGTATGAGTGGCCCACGACCCACACCACTCTCTCCTCAGCCGGTGATCTCTGACCGCTGGTCCCCTGGTGCCGGGTCGACTGCAAAATCCGCCCCGCATAGCATGCTCGCGAAACTGTAAATCAAACAGAAGACAAGAAGCGTGAGTGCATGTAACTTGACTTCACAACATGTGCAATCGCACATACCTTTTAAAACAATTCGAGGACCATCGTCCCAACTGTTTCACCTCTTCAACACTCTGACCCCTGGCTGTAGCCTCAGTAGCAGCCCCTATCCTAAAGGAGTGGGTCCCAAAATCGCACGGGTTCAAGCCCGCCGCTGCGATTGCCATTGTTAGCCATTGTTAGCACCCTCTGAAACTGAAACCTCGTCAGTGGGGTGGCATCAATGTGTCTCAGCAGGCTCCCCCCCCCATGTATCCGCCCTTCGCGCCAAATATTCCTCGACGCACTTTACCGGGCACATGGGGGACCCTCGCATGCGCTGGACAACAATACTGTCTCCCATAGCTCTCTGGTCAGTCTTGGGCTTGGCTATTGTGACTACCATTGAATCACCCCTAATCAGGATGTGATCCCGACACAGACCTCCCTCCACATCTTTCTTATTCTTTGCGACCAGTTCGCTCACCCGCATAGCCCCATGGAACGCTAATGCGAAAGCGGCCCGGAACAGAACTGCTTCGAAATGGGAGGAACATGTCGTGGGAAGTATCGACATAAGCAGGGACAACCTTTCTAACCCAATCGGGCGCCTCTCGTCTACTGTACGACCTTCCAGGCATTGCCAGCCACGAAGGGCTTTCTTTACCAAAAAGGACGATGTCGGGTCCTTGATGCCATGCGCCTGCGCCATGAATGAAATGGCGGCCCGGTGCCTATTGGCCGTTGCTACTGATCGGCCTTCCCTGTGTAATGCTACCAGAAACTTTAGGAAGCAATCCTCCTGACCCCATTTGTCCTCCCCTGCCGGACCCAAAAATGCACAATAGGAACGAAACGCTCCTTCGTATGCCTTCCTCGTCCTGGGGGCTAGGCTTTCTGCCATGAGGTCTTGTAATCCGGGGCACCGAGTAGCCAGAGTGCTTCGGGAAATGGTGCCGCCGCTAGGTCCGCGGAAGGTAGATAACCCCTGAAAGCCTGCATGTGTGAACGAGAGAGTGCATCAGCAGCCTGATTCAGTACACCCGGCACATGTTTCGCCCTAAATTGCACATTCAGTTTCATGCAAAGTAGTACAATTTCCTTCAATAATCTCAATATCCACTTGCAGCGTGCTGCCTGATTATTTATACATTCAACAACAGTCATATTGTCGGACCAAAACACCACAGAGGGAATAACTCGAGGAACCCAATGTTACCTGTGAGACCGCTGGTGTGCCACCACGTCGGCCATGTTTGCGCCGACTATCGATTACCAAAGATTGCGCCAAATCCCACGCTCCCCGCCGAGTCGGTCCACAAACCCAGCTCGTCCGAAGACGCTGGCGGCTTGTTCCACACCACTCGACCGTTGAAATCCGCCAGAAATGCCAACCATATGCGCATGTCCTGGCGAACCTCTGCAGACAGTCTCGTGCGGTGGTGTCCTTCCTTGAGACCAACCATAGCTTGTGCAATAGAACGGGAAAAGGGGCGGGCCATTGGTATCACTCTCAGGGCAAAGTTAAGCTGACCCACTGCTTGTTGTAACTGATGGAGGGTAACTTTCTCCTTGCTAAGGCACAGTTCCAGGGAAGCCCTGAATTTCGCTACTTTCCCTACTGGCAAACGGAAACATCCCTCCACAGAATCGAGCTCAATTCCCA
This sequence comes from Lissotriton vulgaris, assembly GCF_964263255.1. NCBI lineage: Eukaryota > Metazoa > Chordata > Amphibia > Caudata > Salamandridae > Lissotriton > Lissotriton vulgaris. The sequence continues at coordinate 49,009,467 of NC_141700.1, forward strand.
GAAACTCGAGTGAAGTAGATGGTCCAACCGTCTTACCTGGTGCCAATGGCACTCCGAATCCCTTCATGAGGGAGCAAAATTCCTGTAGCGCCTGCGCACATAATTTTTTTGTTTTAATAAATACGGCCGGGAGGGTCACTCCCTCCCTCTTCCAAAAACTTCAAGAACTGTTTCCGGTTTCCCTCCTTTGGGGATTGTGTTGAGAGGGGGTGGCGGGTATCTCAGCCATAATGGCTATGGCCAGTGGCTTTGGTGAATGCCCATTCCAAAAAACAGCTGAATTTCTCAAAATAAGCACAAGAGATGGAGCAACCCATTGGCATACATCTATCCATGTAGTAACGTCCCTGGAACACAAAGCCTAACAGACGCTGATCCTGTGGGTGTACCGGGAGCAACCGGAACGCTGACTCGATATCTGACTTCGCCATCAGCGCTCCGGGCCCCAGGCGATTCAACATGGTGACGGCATCATCGAAGGATGCGAACCGCACCGAACAAACTCCCGGGTCAATCGCATCGTTCACCGAGAGACCCCTCAGAGCTGACCAGTTATGGATCAGCTCAAATTCCCCCGGGTCCTCCTTGGGAACCGATGAAATTAGTTACTGGCGGGTGCCTATATGGGCCAGCAACCCGGCCAAGGGCAACCTCTTTTGCAATCTTCCTCTCCACCACCGCTGGATTATGCTGAGCCGACAGTTGGTTTCTACAAAGTGGTTCCCCACGAAAATCCCCCGCCGGGATGTGGAAACCATATAAGAAGCCATTCCTCAACACCCCAGCGGAGACATGATCAGGGTATTCGTTTAGCCAGGGGATCAATGCCATGATATCAACGGGGGTAGGTAACGGTACACCGTGGTCCCCCTCAGTCTTGTTTGGACCCTCCTCTACCCCCCGTCCCGCTATTCCTGGATCTGCACGAACTCTCGGGGTGCGAGGAGTTCCCGCAACCTGCACACGCATGTCTGAACTTACATGTCCCTTGTGGCCTGGTGCAATTGCCCCTGTTAAAATTCCAACAGACCCCTCTCTTACCCCCATTCCCACCAGTCCTTGCTTGGTGGTTGCCACCGGGGCCCGCTTGAAAGGGCACCGCGGGCTGTTGGCGGGAAGGCCCGACCCATTCCCACCTAGCGAGGACGACTTCGTCGCGCCCGGCAGGAGCTGCTTCTGCCAAGAAATCGAGTCGAGACAATCCCACGTCAGAGATGAATCGTACTCCTTGGCCTTACGGAACTTCATATCGTAACCCATCCACTCATTGCCCTCATACGTTTCATAAAAATCCATTATTCGTGCCTGATAGCAAGACAATTCGGGCAAAACCTCGGGCTTACGTTCCCCAATAATTGCAGTAAACATCGCAAAGGCCTTGGCCCAATTTGTGATTGTCTCATCAACCCTGAATCCCGCCATTTTTGCTCGCCATACACTCAGGTGCCACAACTCTTTCTGCGTCTTAGCATACTCCATCTCGCGATGGTCAGTCAGCAGAGAAAACATATTAACATACTGATCAGCCCATATCAATTCTTTCGTGGCCAACGGTATATGTTGGACCACCCTCTCCCGTCTTGAGGGCAAAGACCCCTCCCTCGCCATTGGCAATGCCTGCTTACCCGGCTCCATTGTCGTTCCCGCTGTTTTTCTGACGCCAGCTGCCGGTCCTTCCAAGGTCACCTGTGGGGGGATAAGAGGGAGATTCGCCTTTGCGGCATCTCGCGACTGCCGCAACTGCTGCATTAGTAACTTGGCCTCTTCGGCTGTGTCTTCAGTTGCCGTAGCACCCCCTGTTTTCCTGCCGAGCCATGCGGCCAACTGGGCGGCTAATTCTGGAGGCATGTCCTCCTCGTTGGCGGGCGGAACAACAACCGGAATCGGTTGACCCGCGTCCGGGTTTGGTACCGGGGCCTCGACTGGAATGGCCGGGCTTGCCGGGGGTACCTCGGGAACCGGGACCTCCTCCCCTGCCGCCCTATTTCTGACCCGTTTCTCCCTACCCGCGGGGACAACTCCCGGCAATGCCGGGCCTATTACCTTCTTTGGTTTGCCCGTATTGTTCATTGCAGCCATCTGCTTCTTCATGCTCGCCATATCTCTTATCAGCATGCAAAGCATCTGGTCAGTCCCAGACTTCTTTCCTGCCTTCTTGCCAGGCATTGTTATCGAATATTCGATCCAAGTTGATCAACACGGTCCTGGATCCTTAGCCTCGAAGTCGCTGAAAGAGAAACACAAGAATTACAAGTTCTCAAAATTGCTCCTTGTTCCGTCGAGGGCTCACGTGCAACGAGTGGGTGCAGCTTCCAAGCACAGGAACAAGAGGATGCTTCTTCGGATTCCCGCTCTCTTTATTCCTCTTCGGGAGGGCGTGGACCCTCCGCTGGTACGCCTACTGGGCGTGGCCATCGGTGTAGGTGTCTAGGACAACCTCTCTTGGGCGGGAAAAAGGCGCGCCCCGGCTACGCCGCTTCGGGCATACCAGCCGTGACACGCCCTCCGCCCAAAATGGTTTCCCGGGAGGATCCGGGCCCCCGACCATACGTTCGGGGGGACCGAGTGGTCGCCCCTTTCCATATCCAAAGGAGCAAGCTGATTGAAGGTGTTGATGAGCCAGTCCAGCCAAATGGGCTCGACTGCCTCATCCTAGGATAGTGGTTCATAACCTGTGGTCCATGGGCTACTGGAGGACAGCATAGCCTATTCAGGGGGTCTGTAACTATGTAACAAATTAAATGTTATTAGATTAATAAAGTGTATATATAATTATTAAAGTAAAATGTCAAATTCAAGACTTTATGTAAATGGGAAGGGATTTGAAATGCGAGACTGAAGTACCAACAAAAAGAGAGCGTGCATTAAGATCAAAACAGACAGTGATATTTTGAGTCAAGTATATTGCTTTATCTTTTAAAATGAAAACCCAATTTTAGAAAAGTTTTGAACTTCCCGTTAAAATTAAAGTTCAGATTTTACAGTACTTGGTTGTGAATTAAATAACATATTTTGCCATTTGTGGATTTCTTAGATGTGCACTTGTGTCTGTATTTTTTTGTACTGTTTTGATGTTTGTCGTAGAAATTGCTTAAGGGGTGGTCCCCAGCTTTTAATAATCACTCACTGGGGGTCCCTGGATTCCAGCAATGATTCAGTGCGGGTCCACAGAAGTCAAAAAGTTAAGAATCTCCGTCCTCTTATAGAAACCGAGCACGGAGAATGCTTATTTTTCTCATCTAAAAACTCAGTATCATAGTTTCCTTTTTTCATTTAAATATTGCCGCATTTGCTAGCACGAGTGACTTTGCTAAATGTAACAGTGTTTAAAAGGGAGAGAGTGGTAGAGCTGGTCCTTATGTCGTGTCTCCATACAAGCGAAAATCACTTAGATCATCATTCCTGCATATTCACTAGGGCCTGGATTGTCCTGTTCTCATGATGCACTGTGATGCTTACTTCGCGGCAGATGACTCCACACAACAACAAATAAACCAAATGAGTGAAACTCCCCCTGGAAGCTCAACCATTTCGAATCGCAGGCCTGTAGAATGTGGTCTGGCGGAGCCATGTTGGGATAGTTGTTGGAAGGGATTTCCTGTTTCCTTGGAAAGCTACCAGTGTTTTATTTTTAGCCCGTCAGTTCTAGGAAAGGAACATTTAAATCCAGCAAGATAACTAGGTATGGCACTCTTGTGAATGGACTATGTGTTAAGGGTCTCACTCGTACGATTCTCCGAAACGCCTTCAAATTTTCTCACTTGTAGCTGCTAGGATTTTAGACAAACAAAGTTGTAACTGTTGTTAATAAAAACCTTTTTCTGTAGACATATCACTTAATATGATGCGATTGAACACATCCCTGGAGAAGTTGCTTGTCACTTTTTCATAGTGACCACTCTTCCACATTAACACTGTCAACTTCCTGTCTTAAGCTGCTAAATATGAGCTGCCAATTAATCATACAGATGGGTGCATTATTTGATTAAGCAGCTCTATGATAAAAAGGCAAAACTACTTTCGTTTGACATGAATAAGACAAGCTGTCATGAATCGTTGAGCTTTGCTCCATTCAAAACAAAAATCTAACCTTGTTTTCGTGCTATGTCCTCTTCAACGATAGCATGAAGTTTACTTAGTGGATAAGGAGTCCTGACAAATGCCAATCCTTTTTTTCAAGAATATAAAAATAAGTTTAGTCTCAGATTTGCATGTGCAATTTAAAAGTACATTTTATAAGAATGGTCCTCCTTGCCAAGCATATGGTTTTTAAACTAAACTGAAAACCAACATGTTGCGTTTACATTCAGAAACAAGCATTTGCAATGCAATAGGTCTCGCGTTAGGAAAGTTTGAGCTATTGGTCTTGTAAATTACAATTTTTTTATTTATGTGTTGGTTTTGAAAATAGCTAAATTAATAGCTTTGTCATTTACAATACCAATAGTTATAACTTTCGCAAATGTGACACCTATAGCATTTGTTAATGCAACATATGTTGTATTTACGTGACTGTGGTGGTGGGGTGCCCGCGGGCCGGTAAATCAGGCGAGGAGGCCGGAGATAGTGTGCTATTTTTAAGGTAGTTTATTCGCAGTACAATAGTCATACAAGATGTCACGGAAAAGGGGGTCCTGATGTTCGGATCCGGCGTCTCTGTAGTGCAGCTCTCTCCGGAAGGTCCTTGCCAGGTAGTAGGTCCTCGTGGGATGTGGAGACACCTCGGAGTGCAATAAGAGAGAAAAGGACCGTTAGTCCGAACCACGATTCGGCAGTTATGCCACTACCAATACCGGGAGGTGAAAGGGCGGAGCGGAAGGTCGTGAGGGAAGGAGGGAAGGGGAAAAGAGGGACGATAGACCAAGACCAAGACAGCGAGACCGCAAGGGTGTACGGGGCGTGTTGGGGACTTCGGGCCGTGCTCAGTGATAAATGCTCTACAATATTTTACAGTGTTAACTCTAAGTGCGTTGTGACTACAAAGATAGAGATTATATACAATATATACAGAGAGCACCTAACGCGCTCCAGGGGCGGTTTACAGGTACTCACGCGGTCTGCCGTAGCTCTCCAGGTGAGCTACGGCCACTCTTCAGCTTCCTCCTTAAGGGTTCCACCACTCCTCTGACCACTCGTCTGCTTCGGTTGGCTCCTCTCCTCTGTCACCAGCCTGAGTATCCTGCCACGATTCTCCGACGCTGCTTCCATGATCCGGGATGCTTTTCACCGGTCCTTCCGGGGCGGGACTTCCGGGTTCACAGGGTAGTGCTTCCGGTGTTTGCAGGTCCGTGATTGGCTCCTGTATTGACGAGAGAGGCGGGGGACTGTGGGTCAATGTTATTTTTCCGTCTCGGGGGCGGACCCGAGGGACCGGCTGGCCAGAGTTCGTGTGGACGTTCCCAGGATGAGGTAGAGACACAGGGGGAAAGAATCCTGGGGGGGGAGAAGACGGCGGGACTCCGTCACAGTGACATATGTATTGATATTACAAATAACAATGGCTTATTTTTTTAAAATAATTAATACTTAAATAGGTGATTGTAATTTATAATGGCAATAGCTTAAACTTTTGTAAATATCTTTTGTAAAGATTATGTTCAATGTATTTTATTGTGACGAAAATCCAAGAACAAGTGAAATATTAACATCTTTTTGTGACATTTGTAATAAAGCTTGATACATGGAGAGAACATATTTGAACCAGATGTTGTTGAATGGTTGCGCAGATTGATGCTGGGGTGGCGCTGAGTGATGCTGTGGTGGTGCTGTGGTGGTGCTGTGGTGCCGAGTGGTGCTGTGGTGGTGCTGTGGTGGTGCTGTGGTGGTGCTGTGGTGGTGCTGTGGTGGTGCTGTGGTGGTGCTGTGGTGCTGAGTGGTGCTGAGTGGTGCTGAGTGGTGCTGAGTGGTGCTGAGTGGTGCTGTTGTGGTGCTGTTGTGGTGCTGTTGTGGTGCTGAGTGGTGCTGAGTGGTGCTGAGTGGTGCTGAGTGGTGCTGAGTGGTGCTGAGTGGTGCTGAGTGGTGCTGAGTGGTGCTGAGTGGTGCTGTTGTGGTGCTGGGTGGTGCTGAGTGGTGCTGTGGTGGTGCTGTGGTGGTGCTGAGTGGTGCTGAGTGGTGCTGAGTGGTGCTGTTGTGGTGCTGTGGTGGTGCTGAGTGGTGCTGTGGTGGTGCTGAGTGGTGCTGTGGTGGTGCTGAGTGGTGCTGTTGTGGTGCTGAGTGGTGCTGTGGTGGTGCTGAGTGGTGCTGAGTGATGTTGTGGTGGCGCTGAGCGGTGCTGTGGTGGCGCTGAGTGGTGCTGTGGTGGCGCTGAGTGGTGCTGTGGTGGCGCTGAGTGGTGCTGTGGTGGCGCTGAGTGATGCTGTGGTGGCGCTGAGTGATGCTGTGGTGGCGCTGAGTGATGCTGTGGTGGCGCTGAGTGATGCTGTGGTGGCGCTGAGTGATGCTGTGGTGGCGCTGAGTGATGCTGTGGTGGCGCTGAGTGATGCTGTGGTGGCGCTGAGTGATGCTGAGTGATGCTGAGTGGTGCTGTGGTGGTGCTGAGTGATGCTGTGGTGGCGCCGAGTGGTGCTGTGGTGGCGCCGAGTGGTGCTGTGGTGGCGCCGAGTGGTGCTGTGGTGGCGCCGAGTGGTGCTGTGGTGGCGCCGAGTGGTGCTGTGGTGGCGCCGAGTGGTGCTGTGGTGGCGCCGAGTGGTGCTGTGGTGGCGCCGAGTGGTGCTGTGGTGGCGCCGAGTGGTGCTGTGGTGGTGCCGAGTGATGCTGTGGTGGTGCTGAGTGATGCTGTGGTGGTGCTGAGTGGCTGTGGTCGTGCTGTGGTGGTGCTGAGTCGTGCTGTGGTGGTGCTGAGTGATGCTGTGGTGGTGCTGAGTGATGCTGTGGTGGTGCTGAGTGATGCTGTGGTGGTGCTGAGTGATGCTGTGGTGGTGCTGAGTGATGCTGTGGTGGTGCTGAGTGATGCTGTGGTGGTGCTGAGTGATGCTGTGGTGGTGCTGAGTGATGCTGTGGTGGTGCTGAGTGATGCTGTGGTGGTGCTGAGTGATGCTGTGGTGGTGCTGAGTGATGCTGTGGTGGTGCTGTGGTGGTGCAGAGTGCTGCTGCTGAGTGATAATTTGGTGGTGCCGAGTGATAATGTGGTGGTGCCGAGTGACAATGTGGTGGTGCCGAGTGACAATGTGGTGGTGCCGAGTGATAATGTGGTGGTGCCGAGTGATAATGTGGTGGTGCCGAGTGACAATGTGGTGGTGCCGAGTGATAATGTGGTGGTGCCGAGTGACAATGTGGTGCTGAGTGATGCTGTGGCGGTGCTGAGTGATGCTGTGGCGGTGCTGAGTGATGCTGTGGCGGTGCTGAGTGATGCTGTGGCGGTGCTGAGTGATGCTGTGGCGGTGCTGAGTGATGCTGTAGCGGTGCTGAGTGATGCTGTGGCGGTGCTGAGTGATGCTGAGTGGTGGTGTGGTGGTGCTGAGTGATAATGTGGTGGTGCTGAGTGATAATGTGGTGGTGCTGAGTGATAATGTGGTGGTGCTGAGTGACAATGTGGTGGTGCTGAGTGACAATGTGGTGGTGCTGAGTGATGCTGTGGTGGTGCTGAGTGATGCTGTGGTGGTGCTGAGTGATGCTGTGGTGGTGCTGAGTGATGCTGTGGTGGTGCTGAGTGATGCTGTGGTGGTGCTGAGTGATGCTGTGGTGGTGCTGAGTGATGCTGTGGTGGTGCTGAGTGATGCTGTGGTGGTGCTGAGTGATGCTGTGGTGGTGCTGAGTGGTGCTGTGGTGATGCTGAGTGATGCTGTGGTTGTGCTGAGTGATGCTGTGGTGGTGCTGTGGTGGTGCAGAGTGCTGCTGCTGAGTGATAATGTGGTGGCACTGATTGATGCTGTGGCGGTGCTGAGTGATGCTGTTGCGGTGCTGAGTGATGCTGTTGCGGTGCTGAGTGATGCTGTGGCGGTGCTGTGGTGGTGCTGAGTGATGCTGTGGTGGTGCTGAGTGATGCTGTGGTGGTGCTGAGTGATGCTGTGGTGGTGCTGAGTGATGCTGTGGTGGTGCTGAGTGATGCTGTGGTGGTGCTGAGTGATGCTGTGGTGGTGCTGAGTGATGCTGTGGTGGTGCTGAGTGGTGCTGTGGTGATGCTGAGTGATGCTGTGGTTGTGCTGAGTGATGCTGTGGTTGTGCTGAGTGATGCTGTGGTTGTGCTGAGTGATGCTGTGGTGGTGCGTGGTGGTGCTGTGGTGGTGCTGTGGTGGTACTGAGTGATGCTGTGGTGATGCTGAGTGATGCTGTGGTGATGCTGAGTGATGCTGTGGTGATGCTGAGTGATGCTGTGGTGATGCTGAGTGATGCTGTGGTGATGCTGAGTGATGCTGTGGTGATGCTGAGTGATGCTGTGGTGATGCTGAGTGATGCTGTGGTGGTGCTGAGTGATGCTGTGGTGGTGCTGAGTGATGCTGTGGTGGTGCTGAGTGATGCTGTGGTGGTGCTGAGTGATTCTGTGGTGGTGCTGAGTGATTCTGTGGTGGTGCTGAGTGGTGCTGTGGTGGTGCTGAGTGATAATGTGGTGGTGCTGAGTGACAATGTGGTGGTGCTGAGTGACAATGTGGTGGTGCTGAGTGACAATGTGGTGGTGCTGAGTGACAATGTGGTGGTGCTGAGTGACAATGTGGTGGTGCTGAGTGACAATGTGGTGGTGCTGAGTGACAATGTGGTGGTGCTGAGTGATAATGTGGTGGTGCCGAGTGATAATGTGGTGGTGCCGAGTGATAATGTGGTGGTGCCGAGTGATAATGTGGTGGTGCCGAGTGATAATGTGGTGGTGCCGAGTGATAATGTGGTGGTGCCGAGTGACAATGTGGTGGTGCCGAGTGACAATGTGGTGGTGCCGAGTGACAATGTGGTGGTGCCGAGTGACAATGTGGTGGTGCCGAGTGACAATGTGGTGGTGCCGAGTGACAATGTGGTGGTGCCGAGTGACAATGTGGTGGTGCCGAGTGACAATGTGGTGGTGCCGAGTGACAATGTGGTGGTGCCGAGTGACAATGTGGTGGTGCCGAGTGATAATTTGGTGGTGCCGAGTGACAATGTGGTGGTGCTGAGTGACAATGTGGTGGTGCTGAGTGACAATGTGGTGGTGCTGAGTGATAATGTGGTGGTGCTGAGTGATAATGTGGTGGTGCTGCTGAGTGACAATGTGGTGGTGCTGAGTGATAATGTGGTGGTGCTGAGTGATAATGTGGTGGTGCTGAGTGATAATGTGGTGGTGCTGAGTGATAATGTGGTGGTGCTGAGTGATAATGTGGTGGTGCTGAGTGATAATGTGGTGGTGCTGAGTGATAATGTGGTGGTGCTGAGTGATAATGTGGTGGTGCTGAGTGATAATGTGGTGGTGCTGAGTGATAATGTGGTGGTGCTGAGTGATAATGTGGTGGTGCTGAGTGATAATGTGGTGGTGCTGAGTGATAATGTGGTGGTGCTGAGTGATAATGTGGTGGTGCTGAGTGATAATGTGGTGGTGCTGAGTGATGCTGGGGTAGCGCTGAGTGATGATGTGGCGATGCAGAGGGTAGAAGGGCACAAAAAGCGAGTCTAACAAAGGGCAGAAGGGCACAACAAAACGAGTCTCACAGGGGGCAGAAAGGCACGAAAAACTAGTCTAACAGGGGGCAGAAAAGCACAAACCAGAGATGAGGGTGGTCAACATTTACCTGAAGTTTCCTGTCTCCCGAGCAGATGAGACAAAAGGAGAGGTGTGAACGGCCCTGAGAAGTACGCCCCCTGGACACCACACCATCTAGAAACCTCCCAGCATGTTTGGAACAGAGACATGCAGAAATAAAGGTTAGGCCCTGGCACAGAGGTTAACCAGTGTACCCAGAGGAAGGCTATCCCTGTGGTGGTTGCCTCCGCCTCACAAACCCCTAATTCAAGGGTTATGAAAGAACTGACGTCAGCACAGCTCGAAGAGCCAAGTACCATCTGTGGTCTATGGCCCTGCGTACAGCTATTCTGCAACAAACGGGTGGCTTTTAGGAGGCTATGGGTGCTATGTGGGGTGTTTGGGGCGTTAGACCCGGGATGTCAGAGATTGAAGACTGTACTGTGTCAATTCCGGGACCTTTGGCTTTCTGGGCAACCTTTAACCTGCTCTCGTGTAGCTTCTTGAAAGCCAAATAGGAAGTACCGAAAGAATGTACTTTCTCGTCTGAGTTCCTTGAAATCTGCTGGCCGCTTCCTCGCTCTGTCAGTGTGTTCCTGTCGCCCAGCAGCTCTGTGCCCGCACTTCGGAGCAAACTTGGGTATGAGAGCTTCAGCACCTCCCCTCCCAGTTCTGCCCGTGGGACCCGAGACAGGTGGCCAGCAGCATCTTTAATATAAGAAAGAACATTCACACCGCACTGGGGCTAATGCCAGCTTCTTTTCCTTCAGACGATATTCAATTAAAAAAGCCTGAGAAAGTAAAGAAAAATAAACCAGTAATTCAAGCGCCGCCGCATTTTACAGTGGAAGTCCTGAAGCTGCCTGTTTATGAGGTCACTCTACGTTTCAGCTGCTGGAAACTTACAACAATTTAACTGCCCAGAACATATCTGTTGAGTGGGCGACTCCACTTAGCACCTCCACAATCTATTTTTAATGTGTCTTTTAAGTAGAGTATGCATGCACTCTGCTGCAGTGTTAGCACCGCTGTAGGTAAAATAAACAAATAAGAAAAGTGCGGGGAGGAGCATAACAAGGCATAGGAAGGCGAAAGGCATGCCTTATTCAACTGTAAGGAGCATGAGACTCCCCCACACTCATCATTACAAAGGCACAATGTAGTAAGGGCGGGACAGTGTTGCTCTGTTAGCGAGCATGGGAAGTGAAGTGCTCCCAACTGAAGTTAAAAAGAACCAGCATGGAGAGAGAACTGTGGATCAGCGGTCAGAGCTGCCGACTCTGGAGCTGGGGCCGACTCTGGAGCTGGGGCCGACTCTGGAGCTGGGGCCCACTGTTCGAGCCTTGGCTTGGGCTCAACATCTGTAATTATTAGCGGATCTGGCACTTTTTAAAATAAAAATAAATAAATAAACAACATCTCGGAAGGAGTGGGAGAAAGATAAAACGAGTTAGTTAAAAAATATGTGACGGAAGTGACCGGCTGTTTGGAAAGCGAAAACGCAAATCACATGCTGAATGTTGCAGAAAAGCATGTTGTGACAGCAATAGGAACAAGTAGATAAAAGAGCCTGGGGGGGAGGGGGAGCGAGCGAGGGGAGGGAAAGCATATGGGGAGTAGATAAAGACAATTTTGTAGCGGGGGAGGAGAAATGCGAGCCTGGTGGCCGTGAAAAGTGTGAAGCAGGGGGCGGGGGCGGGGGAGTGGATCCCTTTGAAGTGAAGCTCTCGGAGGCAGACGGCTCGGGAGCAAATGGTAAGCGTGTTCACGAGCACATGCACTCGATGTAATCCGCCTGGTGGTTTCAGAGCTTGTTTTGCCCTCAATACTCTCGTCCTGTTTTCGCTTGCGCGATTAATAGGACGAGATCTAAAAAGGATGGTTTTTGTTTGTGGTCGCTTTCAATGCATCCTTAAGCGGGACTGCCCTAGGGGTGTGTAGCGGGGTGGGTAGAAAGGGGCAGGAGGCGAGTTTTAGTTCTTGATGGTTTTATTTGCTGGTCCAAGATATCAGTACAAGTTGTTCGTATATGATCCCTTCTCGGGGATCGGCTTCGCTCGGCTCACCGTCTCACCGGGTTCCCTCCTCCTCCCTCCCAATGGGACTCCGTCGCGTCTCTTCCTGGTCCGTCTCCGTGTTTGTGGTACACCCCGCCTCGGAAGAAGACACAAGAGAGGGCGTATCAGTTCTATGTTCTCCCCCGACACAGTCAGATGGGGAAGGGAGTGAGTGGACACCAACGGTGACTATTTACATCGAGTGGTGGGGCGGGGAAGTGAAGGAAGGGTACTCCAGGGAACGAAGGGAATCGGGTTACTCTACTGTCCCACCTCTTCTCCTAACCCAGCCCGTGATACGTTTACGTACCTCGGTGAGCCACACACCTCCAGGTGGCGTGCGGCTGGGTGGCTCGTGTTGCCGTTGGCCTCTAGGCTCCCGCGCTGCCGACGGGTCTCTCAGCGCCTCCTCCTCTCCCTCGGTAGATGGAAAACCGGGTTCTCTGCTCTCTTCTCTTGCTTCGTTCCTCTCGCTCCACGCTGCTCCTCTCCACTCGCTGTCCTCTCCTCCAGTGTACAAGCACACCTGACTGCATTCACCTGCCGGTTTTAAGGCGTGTCTTGGCTCCTCCTCTTCACCAATCCGATTCCAGTTAAAGGACCAGTCGTCTTCCTCTTCGGCATCGCAGCTGTATCATTCTTCGGGCACTGACCAGACCTGTGGTGATGAAGGCTGCAATGACAGGAGGGGGGCGGGGGTCACAATGTGAATACCCACACGGGGTGGTAGCGGCCTTCGGGGCAACCAGCGGCATGTCGCCCCCGTTACAGGGTGGCTAGCAGCAAGCCCTCGCAGTATGTTGCCACCAGGGTTAGCACACACAAGCTAATCGGAGGACTGCTCGCAAGGCAGTCTCTCTAGTTTTCATTCCACCTAATCGTTTTTCACCCTCTGTGCCACTCTAGACAGGGGCCCGTCTTATTCAAATCTGTACTCGCCCTGCTCTTCATGGGATCAGACCATTCTGACTGCCATGCAAGGCCCCTCCAGAAGAGAGTGCAAGTAATCCCAGACTGATTTTGTCCTCTTTATCCTCGTCAGTGTGGTGTAGCTTAGATCCTGTGGCTCAGCAAGCAAGGAATTCCTTTCTGGGCATACCCTGATCATCCAGGATAAGGAAAAGGCCATAAAATGAGGATAACATTTTTTCAGGTCTAGGGTTTGACAGCGTAGCTTTTTTACAGACCTTTTGCTAGCAAAATAGAGTTGGCTTTGGACCTTCCCCTTTCAGCCATTATTTTTCTTCGATCTCACTCTTTTAAGCATTGGCATGTGACTTTGTCACTCGTATCTTGGCCCAGTCCAGTGGAGTATTCATTTTTCACCTGATGCTTTTGGCTGTTTTGAGTGTAGCTGTGCATTTCAAGTGCTTGCATGAATCATCATTACTACATTATAACTACAACCCTGCCTGTCCCCTCCTACTGGCTTCTTCCCGCGTGTTCTTCCTCTAAGCTGCTGACGGTGTATGCGTTAGTGCATTAAACCAGATCTTTTGGCTTTGCTAGTGCCCATGCCCTTCCTCTTTCATGTTGGGATAAAAGAGACCTTTGCCACTCCAGTCTATTTCCTTGATGAAACTGTAGCACACTGAGTTTTTGCTCATTTGAATAAGCATCTGATTGGAGGGTGGAGATGTTCTTCAAATAGAGCATGCTTTTTAAAATGCCACACAAATCTCATCTTCAGCCTGCATTATTTAAAGGGGTAGTGGTGTAGCTCAAGTGCCATGGGCCCTAGTTGGTAAAAAGAGACCGCTATACATGTGGTTTTACTGGGTGACTCACACCCCTGGACACGGGTGTCACTGTATCTACTGCACTAATGGTAGTTCCTCATTTGAGTTCAAATGTATAAAAGACGGCCTAGGTTGATTAACAGTTTAGAAAAGGTAAACCATGGTTAACAAAAAGCAGAATTCTTTGTTTTTTTTGTGTTGACATTTTTTATTCATTTTTACAATAAAATATATAGTAATACAAAATAGATAAAACACTGAATTATTGATAAATATTGAAGAAATACTATAAGCGTAAGAAAAACATGAAATACATATTAATAATAAATATGGGCGAATAAAAAGAATATATAAGGAATTATATATAAATATTTAAATCAATCCAAAAGAAAGCCCAATGTGGAGACGTCACTAAACTGAAGGTAAAAGCCTTTAATGCGAAGAGTTTCAGGTAGGTAACAGCAGCAGCAACTGAACCAATGCATGTCCAGCCCAACGCGTTTCAAGCACTCCTGTGCTCTTGATCACGGGCAGGAGGCAAACACTCGGCTGATGAAAGAACGCCTTGATAAGCTATCACAAGTCCCGCCCATTACAGGTATGTGCCGAGGCATACTGGTACTTGGTGTCCTTTCAATGTTACTCCCAGTGGATGCCGGTGTAAGCCCCCACAATTAAATTAAAATGTTCATTGAATTAAAATGTTCCCCCAGTGGGTCTGGTACGTGCTGCCATTCTCACCAACTGTTAATCACGTACTTCACACCGGCCCCTCAGTTCCGTGGTGCTCGAAACTTCAAAGCACTTGGTCCGACGTTTTGCGGCAGGGCGTCTCCGCGACCTAGGCCAGGCCGCTTTAAATCAATCCAAAAGAAAGCCCAATGTGGAGACGTCACTAAACTGAAGGTAAAAGCCTTTAATGCGAAGAGTTTCAGGTAGGTAACAGCAGCAGCAACTGAACCAATGCATGTCCAGCCCAACGCGTTTCAAGCACTCCTGTGCTCTTGATCACGGGCAGGAGGCAAACACTCGGCTGATGAAACACCAAGTACCAGTATGCCTCGGCACATACCTGTAAGGGCGGGACTTGTGATAGCTTATCAAGGCGTTCTTTCATCAGCCGAGTGTTTGCCTCCTGCCCGTGATCAAGAGCACAGGAGTACTTGAAACGCGTTGGGCTGGACATGCATTGGTTCAGTTGCTGCTGCTGTTACCTACCTGAAACTCTTCGCATTAAAGGCTTTTACCTTCAGTTTAGTGACGTCTCCACATTGGGCTTTCTTTTGGATTGATTTAAAGCGGCCTGGCCTAGGTCGCGGAGACGCCCTGCCGCAAAACGGCGGACCAAGTGCTTTGAAGTTTCGAGCACTACGGAACTGAGGGGCTGGTGTGAAGTACGTGATTAACAGTTGGTGAGAATGGCAGCACGTACCAGCCCCACTGGGGGAACATTTTAATTCAATGAACATTTTAATTTAATTGTGGGGGCTTACACCGGCATCCACTGGGAGTAACATTGAAAGGACACCAAGTACCAGTATGCCTCGGCACATACCTGTAAGGGCGGGACTTGTGATAGCTTATCAAGGCGTTCTTTCATCAGCCGAGTGTTTGCCTCCTGCCCGTGATCAAGAGCACAGGAGTGCTTGAAACGCGTTGGGCTGGACATGCATTGGTTCAGTTGCTGCTGCTGTTACCTACCTGAAACTCTTCGCATTAAAGGCTTTTACCTTCAGTTTAGTGACGTCTCCACATTGGGCTTTCTTTTGGATAAATATTTAAATATATGAATAAATAGATAAATAGTAGAAATATAATGAATAAAAATTGATATTGCATATATTATAGGGGATAGTTACATTGATAAGTTTAGGTCGCAAAAGTTTGGAGAAGAATATAAAATGAATACGGAAAAGGAAAGAAAGAAAATAAGAGAGGTTGAAAAACTGTAGAATAATATGAAAGAATAGTGTGAAGAATAGAGCCAGAGTAAGGAATGGGAAGGGAGGGGGCAGGGGTAGAGAAAATGAAATGTAAAGGGAGATGAAAGAAAGGTAGGAAACAAAAATAATGCAAGAAATGGTGAAGAAAGGTTAATACACAAGGATGTAAGATAGTGAATGAATGTGGTAGTATGTATTGGGATTAGCTGTATCATCAATATCAGCTTTTAAAAAAGGAGACCGAGTGTGAAGAAAAATATTAGCTTGATCCTGAAGATTATAGATTGTGCGTTCATTTAAAGCTGTCTGTATCATTGCCACCAGCTATTCTTCATGTGAGGGTGGGGATGGTGATTTCCAATGGTGCAAGATACAAATCTTAGCTGTAGCTAACGCAATATGTAGGAGACAAATTTGTGCTTTGGAAAGCTTTGGAAAATAATGCAAATCATGGAAAAGAATAGTGGCACATGTAAACGGGAGCTGTAATGACATTGTGGCATGTAAGGGTTTACCAACAAAGATCCACAAAGACTGGATTTCTGGGCATTCGCAAATGATATGGGTTATATCACAACCAGAGGCGGAACACCTCCTGCAATTAGTGTGGGAAAGTAGTCCAGCTATATGTAATTTAATCGAGGACCAGTGCCAGTGCCAGTCATGAGGAATTTTAAATATACAAAATTTAAGTCTTGCTTCACGGACTCCTTTATGTAATCCCTCCACTATCTGGTCCCATTCGGAAGCCGTGTAGGAAATAGATAAACGGGATTGCCATTTATTTTGAAGAGTATGAGAGTGGGTTTGTGAAAATAAAGGAAGCATAAAGGTTTTATAAAGACCAGAAGTCGCTCCCTTAAGTTTCCCCCACAGATTTAGGTAAGATAATATTGGAGATACTTGGAGCAACCAAGGGAGAGAACCTAAATGTTTCTTCAAACATTGCTAAAGTTGAGAATATTTAAAGGAATGTTGTGCAGGAAGATTCAATTCCTCACATAATTGGGAAAAGGGTTTAAAATCACCATCATGTTATGTTATGTTATGTTATGTTAAGGGGGTGCTTGTAAAGCGCACTGTCACCGTGGGTTTCCTGGCGCTGATTGGATGCTGAGGGAACAGAGGGATTTTAGCTAGATTGAGGGAAAAGCCAGGTTTTTAATGATTTACGGAATTGGATGAGAGTATTGGAAGTCTTGACTGGGGAAGGGAAAGAGTTCCAGGGTTTGGGGCCAAGGTATGCCAATCTCCGACCACCAGATCTACAAAGTTTGATGGGGGGGACAGCCAGGAGGTGTAGGTGTGATGATCTGAGATTGCGAGGGGGACAGTAGGGCCGGATGAGAGATTTCAAGAAAGCAGGACAAGAGCCGGAAAGAGATTTGAAAATAAGACAGCCAAGCTTGAAGGCTGCCCTCAGCCTGACAGGGAGCCAGTGCAATTTGATAAGGAGGGGTTTGGCAGACTGCCATTTTGGTATCCCGAGGGCCAGTCTCGCCGCCTGGTTTTGAATGATTTGCAGCCTATGGATGGAAGATTTAGGCAAACCGTGATAGATGGAATTTGAGAAATCCAGGCGGGAGAGGACGAGGGCCATGATGACTTGCAGCAGGGCATCTGGGGTGAGAAGGTAAGCCACCTTCCTGATCCTGCGCAGCTGGAACATACAGGAGGAGACCACCGTCCCCACCTGAGGCCCAAGGGATAGTCCGGCGTCAATGGTGACCCCAAGACTTTTCACCGCGGCCACCGGGATAGGAGGGGGGCCAAGTTCTGCCGGCCAAAAATGCGAACCCCAGTGGGCAGAGCTCCTACCAGGAAGGAGGAGTTCCGTCTTTCCTGGGTTCAGTTTTAGTTGGTTCTGACACACCCACTGAAGGATATGGGACATAACTGCCTGGAAGTTAGAAATAGCAGAGGGAGAGTTTAAAGGAAAGATGAGTTGCAGGTCGTCCGCGTAATTAAAAACGGTGACGTCCCACTGCCTCAGAGAAAGAAGAAGGGGGCGAAGATAGAGGTTGAAAAGAATAGGGGATAGAGAGGAGCCCTGGGGGACCCCACATGGCAGGTGCTCCCTAGGAGCCCTGAAAGTGCCTAGGCTGAGGGTTTGGGATCTCCCGGTAAGAAAGGATTTGACCCATGCCAGTGCCAGGCCCTGGATGCCGGGCTGCTCGACACGGCGGAGAAGGATGTTGTGATCCACCGTGTCGAAGGCGGCCGACAGATCTAATAATACCAAGGCCTGGGGGGTACCCTTGTCAGCTCCGTCTCTCAAGGCATCCAGGACGGCCAGGATCACAGTCTCCGTAGAGTGGCCGGGACGGAAGCCGGCCTGGTTAGCCTCGAGGAAGTTGGAGCTCTCGATGAACCTTGAGAGACAGGTGGTGACATGGGCTTCCAAAATTTTAGAGAAAAAAGGCAAGAGAGAAATAGGACGGTAGTTCACCGGGACGGCAGGATCTGCTCCTGGCTTCTTCAACAGAGGCACCAGGACGGCCTCCTTGAAGGAGCTGGGTACCGTCCCGGAAGAGAGAGAAGAGTTCAGCAAAGGAAGGATACAATCAGGTAAAGAGTGGCAGATGTCCCGGAGTATGGAAGGTGGACAGCGATCGTCAGGAGAACCAGACTTAATGCGGACGGCCAGAGTGCTTAGGGATGTGGGGTCTAAAAGAGGAAATTGAGTGAAGGAAAGAGCGTTGTGAGGAGGAGTGACAGAGTCAGCGCCAGGAAGGGTGACCGGAATGGTATCCTTAATCATAACAATTTTTTGAATAAAGAAAGTGCTAAGTGCATTACAGGATTCCTGTGTGGGGACCTGGATCGGGAGTGTCCTGGGGTCAGAGGTGAATTCGTCGAGGACTTTGAAGATTTCCTTCGACTTACAAGGGGCTAAAATAATTTTCTCTGAGGCATAGGCTTTTTTGGCTGCAGAGATGGCTGATTTATACTTGTTGCGGACTGCTACATAAGTATCTCTGCTTGACGAGCAGTAGTCTCTTCTCCACTTGCTTTCTGATTGGCGGAGTTCCAGCTGTAAAGCTTTAAGTTGGGGGGTAAACCATTTGTGAGAGTTACTGTGCCGGGACCGGGGGAATTTGGTTAAGGGGGCAAAGATGTCGCTGGCTGACGTGAGCCAGTCAGAAATGTGGCCGTCTAGCTCATTGATGCCAGTATTGTTGTGGATAAGGGGGCGTGTGTGAGACAGATGGGGTATTAATTTAGAGGAGTCAACAGCCTTCCACTTGCGAGCGGTGCCACCCTCCCGCGGGGTGATCCTGATCTGACCGGCCACCGAGATGGTAATTTCAATTAAAAGGTGATCAGACCAGGCACAAGGTGTGGTAAGTGGGCAGGTGGACTTGACCCCATGAACCCAAATGTGGTCGAGAATGCGACCGCCACTGTCATCATGAAGGAGATGATCTGCGGAGTAGATGCCAGCTGCTTGTCTTAAAGGCCCTAGATAAAGGGCGACCATTAATACTGATAGCAGAATTATTCCACAGGGGAGCCTTAACGTGAATACGTTAATTTAAGACCAATATACGATGCCCTCTTTTCCAAGCTTTGTGCATGACTGATAAGATCGGATTTTTGGGGTCAGAGTGACTAGTGCCACTACCATGTAAAAGAGAAAGGCCTGAATCCATGGATAAGAGTTGACGCTCAATGAAAACCCATTGCGGAATATCTTTATTTCCTGGCAAAAATTAAGAGAATTGGGAGATGTGTAAAGTAGGGGAATAATGTTCTATGGATTGAAGACCCATACCTCTGTATAACTGATGGGCCTTTAATTTTGCCATGGCAAGGCGTGGTCTAGCTGAACCCCATATAAAGGTCTTGATCTCGAAATCTATTGATCTAAGGGTAGCTAAAGGGATCTGGAGGGAAAGCATACCTAAAGTATAGATGAAACGCGGAAGAGTGACCATTTTGATATCTTGAACTTTACCCCAAAGAGAGAGTCCTAGAATTTTCCATTTTTCAAATTCCCTCTGTATTTGAGAAACTAGAGGGGCTAAGTTGTCTTAAACCATGTTTTCCAAGCCCTTATTGATTACAATTCCTAGTTTTGCAGCGTGAATCTTTCTGGATTCACTATGCTGTGCATATTCCGCGGTCTTGTGGTTGGGTCCGGATTCGTAGTCTTTTCTTTGTTTTTTTTGTAGCCCAGGTGGGCGTCGGCGTCACACCTCCTCGGGTGCATTTCCGGTGACGTCGGCATGCTTCCTGCGGAAGCTCCCACTCTTGGGCGCCATCTTCAGATTCTTTTTCCCGCGGTCGGGTCTGGATCGTTCCCGTTGGGCTCCAGACATTTTTGGAGAAAGTACAAGGAAAAGACTGAAATTGGAGAAGGAATTCACCAGAAGACTACGGAAGACTTCGCCGATCACTGACCAGCGAAGAAGAAGGAGAAATCATCGAGAACTTCGACGATCGTCGACGTCCACGCGGCCAGGGAGGCCCTGAACACTCGATGATGGACAACACGCCGTTCAAGTTCTGCCGTAACTGCCACCACAAGTACGCGCAGAAGGACCAACACCCGGTTTGCAACCTTTGCCTACCGTTAGACCACGGAAGCGAGGACTGCAACGCCTGCTCCGCCTTCGCCCCGAAGACCCTTCGTGTGAGAGCAAGCCAGAGGGTAGCGCACGCCACCCTGCAGGGAAAAGCCCCGACGCCATCGCTGTACGAGCTGGGGATGTCTTCAGAGGAAGAGGGCAACGCTGCCGCCGAAGACGACAGCTACACGGTCGTAGAGACCGATTACACGAAGACTTCTGATAAGGTAGGAGACTCTTCGTTCCCCAAGAACCCGAGAGACTCTGAGTCTCGAAAAAACGAGGGCAAGGCCCGAAAGCGCCGACGCAGAAACACCTGGCGTCCGCGACTACTCACAGGCCCAGCGGATCCTCTGAGAAGGAGTCCCCGGCGCCGAGAGCTGTTGAACAGCAGAAGTCGTCGAAAATCGCCCCCGAAAGGGACCGATCGACGCCGAGGGAGAAAGACCCTAAGGCCCCGACGCCGTCCAAGGACCCGAAACCCAGTTCGACGTCCAAGTCTCCGGCACCGAAAATCTCGGCGCCGAGCCAAACGCCGAAGAGAGCGGGCGAACCACCCGGCGCGGATCACGCGGCCGAGATGGAGAAGAAAAGAAGGCGCCTCGAAGCCGAAATGGAAAACATCTTGCAGCGGAAGAAAGATTTCGACGCCAAGATGAAAACCTTCACGATTCCCCACAAGACCAAGCCACCCGTGGTGGAGCTGGTCGAGGAGGAAGACAAAAACGTCGAGGAACATGACCCGGGCGTCGAAATGGTCGACGACCAGGAAGATGACGAGAACCCCTACGAGAGTTACAACTATGGGGTAGAAGAGGACAGCAGGATGGACGTCGAGTCGGCCACCTCTGACCCGCAGGAGGAGGATTACCTGGATGTCGACACTGAAAGCCCGGAGGATGCGGTCGACACATATCCCTCGAGGCCATCGCCGCCGGACGACATCGGGGCCTACAACTCGGTGATGAGGTCTGCGGCAGCAGCTTTTAGACTCAAGCTCGACGAAGAGAAGCAGAAAGCAGACTTTCTTCTCGAGACATTACTCCCCACGCAAACAAGGAGCCAGTATCTGCCAATGCTCGAAAGCGTCTTGGCTCAGGGGCTGGAAGCGTTCAGGGAGCCCGCAACATGCAAGGCAGTCACTCCCAGAACGGAGAAAAAGTACAAGCAATCCTCAAAGGACCCAGCTTACATTCAGGGCACGGTCGCAGTGGACTCCATCATCACGGCCACATCAAGGAAGAGGGCTAACGTGCCCACTACTTCTGGACCACCACCTGATAAGGAGAGCAAAAGGATGGACCTAGTGGGCAGAGGGATCGAACGGAATGCCGCGACCCAATGGCGCATGGCTAATTCCAATGCCCTCATAAACAGGCACATGTACCCGATCATGGAGGAGCTGGGACGGCTGGTGAAAGACCTGTCCCAGGAGGCCAGGCAGAAGGCAGAGAAACTGGTGGACGACGGGAAGAATGCGGCAAATTCTTGCCTCAAGACGGCCCTGGATGGAGCAGACACCTCCAGCAGGCTCATGATGATGGGTGTCACTAAAAGAAGACACGCCTGGCTCAGGGTTTCGGGTTTCAAACCAGAGGTGCAACACAGCATCTTGAACACACCGTTCAACGGCGAGACGCTGTTCGGAACAACAGTTGATGAAAAACTCAGTCAACTAAAGAAGGACAATGAAACTGCAAGATCCATGGGAGCATTGCAGTTCAGAGGCAACAAAAGGGGCACCCAGTCACGGAGGCCCAGCAGGAGGGGTGGAAACCAGCCAGGTACATCACACCAGGCTTTCCAACAGACGCACCAGGCAGACTCGCAGGCGCAACTGAGCCATCAGAAGCAGTCCTGGCAGTACCAGTCAAGAGGCCAGTCCTTTCGAGGGAGAGGAAATGGACGAGGACAGCATACAAGAGGGGGCCAGCAGCCCACCTCTAAATGACTTCAAAAAGATCTGTGTGCCCGCCCACAGAAAAGATCCCTGGGGCAGCACGTACAAAGGGGTCAAGACAAACTGGACACCTACCACCACATAACACCAGTGGGTGGAAGATTAAGATTCTACCTCCAGGAATGGAGAGAAATCACATCAGACAAGTGGATCCTCAACATCATCCAATTCGGATACTGCATAGAGTTGGAAGGGAGGCCAACAAGCAGGAAGCCAAAGAGAAAGCCACTAGCAAACAAACAGCTAGAGCGGCTTCAGGAAGAAGCAAAAGAACTCCTACAAAAGCAGGCCATAGAACGGGTTCCCTTCAAGGAAAGAAACAAGGGAATATACTCAACGTACTTCCTGGTACCAAAGGTAGACGAGACAATGAGACCCATTCTGGACCTGAGGTTCCTGAACAAATTCATAAGAACACAAAAATTCAAAATGACCTCCTTGCAAGAGGTGCTACCCCAATTGCAGATCGGAGACTTCATGGTCACGATAGACCTCAAGGACGCCTACCTGCACATCCCAATGAACGTAAAGCACAAGCATATGCTCAGGTTCACGATCGGAGAAAGCCACTACCAGTTCACAACACTAGCCTTCGAGCTAAAATCAGCACTGAGGGTCTTCACAAAGTGCCTCGCGGCAGTCGCAGCGCACCTACGAAGGCAGGGAATACACGTATACCCTTACCTGGACTGGCTGGTGAAAGCAAACTCGTACCAGAAATGCAAGCAACACGCACATACAGTGACGAGCACGCTCATAAACCTGGGGTTCTCCATCCATTGGAAGAAATCGTCAATGGAGCCGGAACAAGTGAAGATCTTCGTGGGGGCACAGATCAACACCTTACAGGGCAAGGTGTTCCCCAGCGAGAAGAGAGCAAGGGCACTGGTGAGGGAAACTCGCCTCTACCAGAGGGGACAAGCTCGGACAGTGATGACTGCGAGCAAGATCTTGGGGATGATGGCATCATGCATCCACCTGGTACCGAATGTACGACTTCACATGAGACCCATGCAAGAATGGCTCCAGGAACAATGGTCACAGGCTTCAGGCAGTTGGGAGGATCTAGTGGTTGTGACGCACGCAGTGCAGAAGGAGGTGACATGGTGGACCATGGAGAACATAACAAGGGGAAAGCCTCTAACGCCCCCAACGCCAACAGTGACCATCACCACAGACGCATCCCTGAAGGGATGGGGCGCTCACATGGAGGAACTCAAAGTGAGGGGACTGTGGACACCACTTGATGCGACAAAGTACATCAATTACCTAGAATTGAAGACAATCTTCCTTGCACTGAAAGCCTTCCAAATAAGACTGTACACGCACAAGGTGTTACTACAGACAGACAACGCCACAGCGATGTTCTACATCAACAAGCAGGGTGGAACACAGTCAACCACGCTTTCAACACTGGCGCAGGAGATATGGAGATGGGCCATCCCCCTCAGGATAGACCTGCTAGCCATACACCTACCAGGGAAGGAGAACATTCAAGCAGACTGGCTCAGCAGACAGACATCGACATCCCACGAGTGGGAGCTCAATGCTCAGGAGACAAGGTGGTTGTTCAACAGGTGGGGAACGCCATCAGTGGACCTGTTTGCAACACGCCAGAATGCAAAATGCCAAAACTTCGCATCCAGACAACCCGAAGAGGGGTCCCTGGGGAATGCCCTATGGATAGATTGGTCCGGGACATTTGCTTACGCTTTTCCCCCGATACCACTGATGCACAGAGTACTGAGCAAGTGCAGAGCGAGCAACATGTCCCTGATACTGGTCGCGCCACAGTGGGCCAGGCAAACATGGTACTCGCAGATCATGGAGATGACACAGAGTGCATCCCACAGATTCGGCAGGAGAAAAGACCTGCTCTCCATGCACAACGGAGAGGTACTGCACCCAGAGCCAAAGAGCCTGAGCCTAGTGGCATGGCTCCTGAGGACATAGAGTTCGCACATTTGAGACTGCCAGAAAGCACCCTCAGGGTCCTTCGGGAGGCACGAAGGCCCAGCACACGGAAGTACTATGTTGCAAAATGGAAAAGATTCACGATGTGGTGAAGGAAAGAAAGGCTTCACAATAAAATGAAGAAGGACTCCACAGTGCTAAAATACCTGACGCACTTACTGGAAAAGAACCTCAGCTCGTCCTCCTTGAGAGTTCACTTGGCAGCGATAGTCGCCTACACAAGGGGTGAGATGGGCAGGAGTTTCTTCACATCACAGGTTGTGAAGAGGTTCCTGGAAGGAGCGAAAAGGATCGCACCACCCAAGCGTGTGCCGCCACCGGCATGGAACTTGAACATAGTCCTAACGGAACTCATGAAGGAGCCCTTTGAACCACTTCACAAGGCCTCACTAAAAATGCTAACTGTGAAAACCGCTTTCCTGGTTGCAATAACGTCCTTACGCAGAGTAAGCGAGCTTCAAGCACTAACGCTACTGGAACCCTACATACAAATACACAATGATATGGTTGTGATGAGGACCGACCCACACTTCATGCCAAAGGTGGTGTCCAAATTCCACATGAACCAGTCATACAGATACCGAGTTTTTTCCAAAAACCAACCACTAGCGCAGAGCGAGCTCTGCACACCCTAGACGCCAGAAGGGCGGTCATGCACTACATTGAGAGGACAAAGGGACACAGGAAAACAAAACAGTTCTTTATGTCATTCGCCAACAGTTTCATGGGCAAGGCAGTAACCAAAAACACTATTGCACGATGGATCGCACAATCAATTCAACTCTGCCACAAAAGGGCAGGGCAAGAACTAGCAGAGGGGGCACGTGCCCACTCCACTAGGAAAAAGGGTGCTACAATAGCCTTCCTGGCTAACACACCCATACAAGACATATGCCTGGCGGCAACATGGGCTTCGGTGCACACGTTCACGAAGCACTACTGCGTGGATATTCAGATGAACAAGGAAGCACAAGTCGGACAAAAGGTGCTCCAGCACATATTCAATAACCAACGCTCATCTTCCACCCAGCCGCCACAGAAATGAGAAACCGCTACAAAATCTATGCACAGCATAGTGAATCCAGAAAGATTCCCGCTGCAAAACGAATAGTTTCTTACCTGTCTGTGTAGTTTTGCAGCTTAAAGATCTTTCTGGATTCACTAGCGAACCCACCCACCTCCGCCAGAAAGATGAGGCTGGAGAGGGAAGAGGTGGTCAAAAAAAAAAAAAAAAAGGAAGTAGAAAGGACTTTAAGTACAAAGCGGTTACAAATTTCACCTAAATAGAACATTGCCATCACTTCGGAAGCGAAAGAAACACGGAAAAAAGAATCCGAAGATGGCGCCCAAGAGTGGGAGCTTCCGCAGGAAGCATGCCGACGTCACCGGAAATGCACCCGAGGAGGTGTGACGCCGACGCCCACCTGGGCTACAAAAAAAAAATTTAAAAAAACAAAGAAAAGATTACGAATCCGGACCCAACCACAAGACCGCGGAATATGCACAGCATAGTGAATCCAGAAAGATCTTCAAGCTGCAAAACTACACCGACAGGTAAGAAACTATTCGTTATTTGAGATGTGAAAACTGCCAATGAAAAGGAAATCCGTAGACCGCTGCGTTTGTAGTGCCAGCGGAAATGGGTAAGGCTTCACTTTTGTCCAAATTTGTTTTATAACCTGAAAAGGAGGAGAAATCATTAATAATTTGAAGAAGGGATGGAAGAGATCAAGTAAGATTAGTAAGAGTAAGAAGGATATCATCTGCATAGAAGTACTTTTTCGAATGACCAATCGGGAGGGGGACACCTACGATTTCATCAGTTTGACGGATTGTGGCAGAAGTTGCTCCATTGCTAAAAGGAAAAAGAGGGGGATAATGGGCAACTCTGGCGGGTTCCTCTCCGAATTGGGAATGCATTAGACAAAAAACCACCACAATTCTCCAGGGCTGAGGGATTATCATATAATAAACGTACTTTAGTTATTAATTGATCACCTAATCCAAATCATTGCATTGTAGTAAAAAGGTATTCCCACTAAATGCGGTCAAATGCTTTTTCTGCATTAAGCGAAATGGCCAAGGCATCTTCTGAAAGATGGTTAGCAGACCACAATGTATGGGCCAATGTACGAAGATGATTCCGAGAGGAACGCCCGGGACAAAGCCCACTTGAGTATGATGTATTAATGACGGTAGACCTTTGCGGAGTCGAGACGAAAGGATGCTGGCTAATATTTTAATATCACAGTTTAGTAAAGAAATGGGATGATAACTGCCGCATAAAAGAGGGTCCTTGCCAGATTTAGGTAATACAGCTATAACTGCTTTATTAGAAAGAGGTCCCAGTGATGATTCTTTATCAGCCTCAAGAAATGTAGCATGCAGTGTCAATGTTATGTCCTGCCCATCTATAAAATTCAGCAGGGAATCCATCCTCCCCAGGAGCTTTATGATATGGCAGAGCAGCAATGGCTTTAGAGATCTCATCTCTTGTGATGTCACCATCAAGTAAAGCTCTACCTACATCAGAAAGACTAGGAAGTCTTACCTTTGCTAGAAAAGATGACATATTATCTAGGTCTATTTGGTTGCTTGGAGTTTATAGGGGTTGATAAAAGGAGGCAAATTCATGTACTATCTCCTGAGGTCTTGTGAGTATGTCACCTTGAGTTGACCGAATAGCTAGAATGGCCATTGCTGCCTCTCTTTGACGTATTGTGCAGCTAATAACCTCTCTGCCTTCTCCCCTTGTTCGTAATGTCGCCACTTCATTTTTTGCAAATGCAGCTTTACAAGTAAAGAGACTATTTAGGGATATACATGCTTGTTCTAATAATTTGCGATTATGCAAGGTAGGGGCTAATGTATATAGGCGAGAATAAGATTGACTGTCCCGTTCTAATTCTGCTTGCTTTGCAATATTCTGTTTATTAGCGAGCGCTGCATCACGCATTATCTGACTCCAAATAGTGGCTTTTTAGCTGCCACCCACATAGTCCTGCTGGATGTGACAGAACCCTGATTAATAGAGAGATAATCTTGGAGATGGGATTGCAATTGAAATTTACCCTTGGGTGTCCTGTGCCGCTGAATGTTCATACGCCATGGCTTACACCCTGGTCGAGATAGAACTAGGTCTAAAGGTAAAAGGACAGGAGAATTATCAGACAAGGCTGCCTCTAGGATACGTGACCAATTAGACCGCTTTGTGTGATACCAGAAAAAAATCCTATCGGGAAAATGTGCCATGCGAGGGAGAAAAGAACATATATTCTTTGTCTTGTGGATGGCTAAGGCGCCAATGGTCTACCAAACCATTATCCGAGAGTATATCATTTAAGATAGCGCTATCTGCTGCATTTACCTTATCAAACGGACCTGTTTTATCTAGGATAGGATCTCGTACCAGATTCCAAACCCCACCAATAAGGTTTTGCGAGGCGTCAATCCCTGTGAGAAGACAATTCAATTTAAGGAAAAATGACTTTTCAGTGCCAGTCGGAGCATACACTGATCCCAGGCAAATGTAAGAATTTCCAATATATAATTTAGCAAATACATATTGGCCATCGGGATCCGACCAGGTCTTGAAAATCGTGACTGGACGTGATTTACGAATAAGGATTGCAACTCCACATTTGCGTACAGGGCTGGTATCTGTGGGTTCATTTATGTGAATACTGCTGTGAATGACCTTCCCCACCCAATCTCTGCAGATTTTATCAGATTCAATCGCATCAAGGTGTGTTTCCTGTAGTAAAGCTATGTCTACATGTTTAGACTGAAGATAAGAGAGTTTCTTTTTCCTTTTAATGTAATGAGTGAGGCCATGGGAATTCCACGTGATGGTAGATAATGAGAGTGCTTAACATGCTGAGGTACGGTCAAAAGAGATTAGAAATTCAGGAATCAATGTATTAGTCAAAGGAAGAGAAATGATAAATTAATGGGAATACAATGAGAGGGAATAGGGCAGAAAGGGGAGGGGGGTACTCTGGCTGATATGCAATAGAGAGGTGTAATTGAATAAGAAATTGATATAAAGCTAAGAAGTTTAGAATCCGAGGAAAGATTATTGACTTGTGAAAAGGAAAGTTAATAGCAAAAACAGAAGAGGAAAAAAAATATAACACCGGTAAAATATTGTATAGAATAATAAAAGTTGATATAAGTAAAAGAAAGCTCCTAAAGAAGTAGATTAAAGAAGTCAAACTATTCTATGGAATCAGTAAACCTCTAACTTTCAACTGCGGGTCTGGGCTCAATTGAGCACTGCCCGGGTAGGAATTCCTTCAAGAGAATAAAACCGTGGCTATAAATAGAATATATATGCGAAGACCCATGAATCTAAAATATTGGTATTAAAACACGTATAAATTGTCAATACATTCATATAATTTCAAGAAATTTAAACATATTATAATAAATGGATACCCTAGACCTGCACTGGTGTGTGTATATATATATATATATATGTAATATGGGCAAGCAATGGTAGTGCAAGAGCTGGGAACCTGACCTTCCTAGCTCCCTCAAATTTTGGATAACCAATAAATACAAGATTTAAGAAAGCTCAGCACACATCCATATATTAGATTGTCATGAATAATGTACCACAATTAATAATTCTCAAAATCAAAAACATTGTCATTCATAATCACAACGGATAAACTCCCAAGAAAGAATTTGTTAGAGACTTCTGTTATGAAAAGCTTTCTTCTTCCTTTATTTTATTTTTGATAGAAGTTTCATTCGATTATTTGAAAGCACAATACAAAATCATAGCTGACGCGGCGCGTTTCGGCTCCACAAGACTTCTTCAAGGCTATAAAAATATACAATAATAAAACTAATGTTATCCAATGTTTATATATAAAGAAAATTTGAAACATTTTAAGCGTACAAATTCAGACATTTATAACAGTTTAAAACACAATGAGAGATTTTCACATCCACAGATGTTTGTATAAATCAACAAATTATGATATATTTATAAATAGAACATATATTTGGAGACCTATATACAAGATGCGTACAGTATAATACTCAACCACTCATTTCACAGGTTCAAATTACAAAAATCACGGGGATTTTTTGTGATTATTCTTTTATCCAAATTGATCAGAGAAAAAAGGAAAAACTTTAATTGCAACCAGAGAGTCACCTCAGATACGAACATTTGTGATGTAATATCATTTGTTTAACAAAAAGTACAAGCAGACAGAAAGAGATCACAAAACGATATAAATGTGACATTGTCATCTTAATTGTTTGACACACAAACAAATGCCAAGATATTATGAACGTGATTCTGTTCAGTTTGTTAAAAAAAGGGAGAGGAGGGGTTCCCTGTGACCTAATGCAATATGCAATGAAATCCAAAGGGCCATGCATATCTTATTTGTGTTTTCATTTGTTCTCTTAATCGAATCCAACTTCAAGGAACGCCCAGAATTTAAGTCAATTATTCTTGTTTAATGAATAAATCAGAAGCAAGATTGTGTATCAGTTTATAATTACCCTCCACAGTTACAATTATCCAAAGCTAATACAATCTACAGTTAAGTGGTATGAACAGCTGTTTTGATTTATGATGTACATACCGTGTTGTCAAAAAATAAAGTGAATGTCCTCCCAAGGCGGTGTAGTTACCCCTGGTCTATGATAAAGCAAAAACAAAATATCGTGTTACCATAGTAAAAGACAAAGATAAAGGAGCATCAATGATCCCTACATCATCCTTCAATGTCTATAGTTTGATCGGAGTTAATATAAATTAGTAAGATTATCCGATCATAAACAACGAAAACCAAACAAATTATCGTGATACAACAGATGTGTTCCAAAGTTCGTATGTTGAACACCAGTTCCGTATTGACTTGCGCATATAAGTACATTATTCATCTCAAGTATACGTGCAAAGATATGTTTAAACATGCTCGAATTTACATAGATCTATTTCTAAATCAAGTTGTGTTTGACCATAGCTTTGGCATAACACACACGTTCAAAAAAAAAATCACTGCACACATGGCCGCCATGTTGGCGGGTGCATATGTAACGTAGCTACATTTCAGAGTACCGCATTTCAATATTGTCTTAAAAGTGCATAAAGTTCTTTTTTTCTTCCAGTTTAGCTTTAATTTAGACATAATGGAGACAGTAGAGATTTGGTGATCACAATTCAAACTTTAATAACTATCGCTGCGTACGTGGCCGCCATATTAACATGTTCGTATGAAGCGAGTCTACATTTAAAAGCACAGCTTTCAGATGTTAACCTTAAATATGCCCACACATGTGTAGTGCTGTTAGCGATGAGATAGTTTGATCAAAGCGTCTAACCGCCTAAATATCAGACATTTTGGTCAAGTTAGACGGTATAAGATTAAAAAAATAAAAATAAAAAGTAGAGCAAGAAATAAAATTGCCTGGTAAGACGGCCATGTACTCAAACCTCTACTCCCATTTGCGTACTATATTAGTTTTTAACAACTATCGCAGCATATGTGGCCGCCATGTTGGCATATTCGCATGAAGCGAGTCTACATTTTAAAGCATCGCTTTGAGATGGTAACCTCAGATATGCCCAACCACATATAGTACTACTAGCGATGGGGTAGTTGTTCAATCTAAAACATCTAACCGCCCAAATAGCCAACATTTTGACCAGATAAGACGTGTATGGTTGGATACAAAAAAATAACAATGGAGCAGGAATTGAAAAAGTTCGATAAGACGGCAATGTGTTCAAAACTCTACCCCCATTCACTTACTGTAGTGTGCCGCACGGAACGTTCGGTATGGTGTCCGAATCTGTCGAAAACACAAACAGGGACGAGATCATGTTCTAAACTTTTTTTTTATATATACACTTAACTTCTTGATTGCTTGCACCTGATCTTACTCGTAGGGCAACAAACCTCGACGATGGTATAATACCCAAATGTCGGCCATTTTGTAAAATGTTCGTTCACATATAAGCTGGTTAGTCTTATTGTTATCTCTTATCCGCAAGTATTGCAGGGGGTTTTAAAAAATAAGCAATAAAAGTTCCCGTCTAATATGACGATTACATGTTTTATGACATTATATTTGCCTATAAATATTGAAGCGATACAAAAGGGGATGGTAGACGGAGTGTTTGAGTAAATCAAAGACTCACCCCCAGTCAACTGATCTGGGTTTAATCCATCACCATTCTTTAGCTCACTCAGCCACCCCAGTTCACACATGGCCATATGCAAATCAGCCTGACCCTGTGCCTCATAGGAACAGTCCAGCCCGACCTGCCAAGCCATGTCTTCCCTGGACCGGAAACAAGCATCCTGGGACCGGTTTCGGATTCATAATCCTCATCAGCCAGGCTATCTTGAATCCAGTGGCCAAGTGAGCGCGTCTGAGCATACCCTGCCAAATTAGGGCGAACAAAGCGATACAAAAGGGGATGATGGACGGAGCGTTTGAGCAAATCAAACACTCACCCCCAGTCAACTGATCTGGGTTTAATCCATCACCATTCTTTAGCTCACTCAGCTACCCCAGTTCAGACATGGCCATATGCAAAATTAGTCTGACCCTGTGCCTCATGGGAACAGTCCAGCCCGAACTGCCAAGCCATGTCTTCCCTGGACCAGAAACAAGCATCCTGGGACTGGTTTCGGATTCATAATCCTCATCAGCCAGGCTATCTTGAATCCAGTGGACAAGTGAGCAAGGGACTCCGGTCTGAGCATACCCTGCCAATTTAGGGAGAACAAAGCGATACAAAAGCGGATTAATAACGGAGTGTTTGAGCAAATCAAACACTCACCCCCAGTCAACTGATCTGGGTTTAACCCATCACCATTTTTTAGCTCACTCTGCCACCCCAGTTCAGACATGGCCATATGCAAATCAATCTGACCCTGTGCCTCATAGGAACAGTCCAGCCCGAACAGCCAAGCCGTGTCTTCCCTGGACCGGAAACAAGCATCCTGGAACCGGTTTCGGATTCATAATCCTCATCAGCCAGGCTATCTTGAATCCAGTGAGCAAGGGACTCACGTCTGAGCATACCCTGCCAATCTGAAAGAAACAGGTTAGTATTAGATTCCTTACCTTAGAATATCCCCAGGCGTCAGACTGGATCCGGAAATTTTTGCGTAGCAGTACCCTTGCGCATCGGCGGCTCCGTCGTCGGTGTCGTGGGTGCCGTGATGACGTCGTCGGAGTACTTAGACGCCGCCTCCACGTGCTGACGCAGTTCTTCTTTTTTCCGCGCCAGCAGGGCAGATCCGAAAAAAGTGGTACCTTAGTCACTTTTTGACTAACTTTTTTGTGATCTTCTGATCAATTCTTCGAGTCTTGGACTCCGATCGGTGCCAGTAGGGATGCCTGGTTTTAAGCCTTGTGAGGACTGCGACCGACTGATGTCGATCACCGACCCTCACCGTCTGTGCATCCACTGTCTCGGTGTCGATCATGACGACAAGACCTGCTCCAACTGTCAGGCCTTAACCTCGAAGGCTAGGCTGGATCGGTCCCGCAAGCGTCTCTAGCTCCGGCAGTCGGTCCGCGCCGTGAGAGGTCCCGGTCCGGACGGAGGTCGAGGGACCGGTCGCGGGGGCGGAGCCATCATAGCATAGTAGACCTCATTCCTCCGGGTCGAAGTCGTCGTCGGGTAAGCACAAGCAGTCGAAGAGATGTCATCGCTCTTCCGACTCCCCCCCCCGACGCTCGCGCTATGCGGCCGGGGTTTCGGGTAACACCGCCCACGCAGCTCCGTCGGAGTCGCGGACGTGGCGACCTGCCCTATACCCTCCGGTCCCTGGGCAGCAACCGACGCCGGAGGAGATCAAACGCTTCCTCATGGCCATGAGGTCCCTCTCTCCTCTGACGGGTTCCGCGGCGCCTTCGGGCCCAGCGGACCCGTCTGGAGGCCCTAGCGGGTCGGGTACTTCGACGGCGCCTTCGGGCCCGGCGCCGCAGGGCCCCACTGGATCCGCATCTGGATCCGGATCGTCGCCGGTCGACCTGACGACCTCACAGGCGCCGGTTCCACAGGTGTCACCTCCGGCGCCATCCCTGGGCGGCGCCGTCCCCAATACCTCCCTCGACCCGGTTTCGGCGTCGGAGCGGCGCCGCTGGGCGCCGCTCTCGACGCTGCTTGGGGAGTTCTACTTCCATGAACCGGCCTCGTCCTTTGAAAACCCTGATTATCAGGAGATGGGTGATGAGAAGTATTGGGAAGGGTCTGAGGACCCTCTGACACGTGAGTGTCAGTCCCAGGAGGACTGGACAGGTAGACTTGGGGATGCTAGTGGTCTGGACACCTCGCCAGACACTGGTTTTGTCTCACCTCCTACCGTGGCTTCGGAGGAGGGGGCAACCTTCAGTGTGGTGTTGACGCGGGCAGCCAAGGCCTTGGGCCTTGAGCTCCCAGTCGCGGCCGTGAGGACTAACCTCCTCACTGAGTTCCTTAAGCCGCAGTCAAGCTCAACGGAGCCTCTGCTGCTGTTTAATGAGGCCTTGACTGACGTTCTTTTGGGCACTTGGTCCAGGCCCGCTACAGGCCAGCCTGTAGATAGGAACGTGGCCAGACGCCACCGCCCGGCCCCGGGCGACCCTTGTTTCCTGTCCACCCACCCCACCCCCGAGAGCCTGGTCATCCAGGCCTCTAATTCCCAGACCGCATTCCCGTCGGCTCCGACTGATCGGGAATTCAAGAGGTATGAGAATTATGGAAAGAAAATATTCTCCTCCCTTAGTTTGGGACTGCAGTCTTCCAACACCGCATGCCTCTTGGGCCGTTACACCCACTCTCTGTGGGACACGTCGCGGACGTGCTGCCATAATGCCCGGTGGAGGTCAAGGCTAAACTCGCCCAAGCCCTTGCGGAGGGTCGAGATGCTGCACTTTTCTCCATCTGGTGTGGGCTGGATACCACTGACTCACTGGGCAGAGCGATGGCAACGACGGTGGCGATTCGTCGCCACGCCTGGTTGAGGTCCGCCAACTTTTCGGCCGATGTCCAAAGTACTCTCATGGACATGCCGTTTGATGGCCGTCGCCTCTTTGGCGACAAGGCAGACCATGCGCTTGAGCGCTTTAAGGACTCCAGGGCTACGGCCAAGTACTTGGGCCTCTCGGCCCCGCGCCAGCAAACGGGTGCCTTTCGCTCCTTTTGTGGCCAATGAAGGGGCGCCCCCACACGTGCTGCCAGCCACGCACCACAGACTAACATCCAACGCGGTGGCGGTCGGGGACAACGGCGAGGCCAGTCCACACCTTCCCCCACAGCATCTGCCTCAAAACCCTCCTAGTCTGTGCTTTCAGGCCCATGTGACGCCATTGGGGGGCAGGGTTCGCCATCACCACTCCCACTGGCGCACTGTCACATCGGACAGGTGGGTGCTGCAAATCGTCCGAAGGGGCTACTCCCTCCCCTTCGAGACGACCCCTCAAGCCATGCCACCGCGTATCGGGGGATCATATGCGGCTTCTGCAGGAGGGGGCCATCGAGCGCGTTCCTGGGCCAGAAGTAGGGTGTGGTTGCTACTCCCACTACTTTCTGGTACCCAAGAAGGGCAAAGGGGGGCCTACGCCCTATCTTGGATCTACAGAACATCAACGGCTTCCTCCTGAAGGAGAAGTTCAAAATGCTGACACTGGCTCAGGTCTTAGCTGCCCTGGACCCAGGAGAGTGGACGGTAGCGTTGGACTTGCAGGACGCTTATTTCCACATCCCGTCCTGCCGGCCCACCGGCGCTACCTGCGGTTCACGGTAGGCCACGAGCATTTTCAGTTTACCATGCTCCCCTTCGGCCTTACCAGCGCCCCACGAGTGTTCACGAAAGTGATGGCGGTGGTCGCAGCTCATCTGCGCAGGTAATGTAATGTAATGTAAGTATCAATTTATAACGCGCGGCAATCGCTCCAAGGAGCATCTAGGCGCCCAGAAAGGACCACCAGATGTTAGGTAGTTCCTATGCTTACTTGACCGAGACCCGAATTACACTAGGCTTCTGGCAGTCATATCTTGTAGATTAAAGATCCAGGTTTTTAGATGTTTACGGAAATCTATTTCTTTGTCCAGTAATCTCAATTGGGGGGGAAGAGTATTCCATGCTTTTGCTCCCAGTACCGCCAGGGATTTACCCCCTCGAGTTTTAAGTCTGAAACTTGGGACGGTAAGCAGGTTGGCCGTTGAAGAACGCAGTGCTCTGGTTGGGCAGTATCTGCTGAATTTTTTCCTCAGGTAGGATGGGCCTAAGTTGTGGACAGCTCTAAAAGTAATTAGGAGTACTTTGAACAAAACCCTTTTTGTAATAGGCAGCCAGTGTAATGCCTTAAGGGCTTTGGTTGCAGATGATCTTCTCGGCCATTTTAAAACCAACCTCGCAGCTGCATGTTGCACCATCTGAAGTTTGTGTGTGACAGCTTTATTTGTACCAGCGTAGAGGCTATTGCAGTAATCGATGCGTGATGTTACTAGTGCAACCGTAACTGTTTTCCTTGCTTCAAGGGGCAGAAGATCAAAGAACTTTCTCAGTCCCTTTATTACCCCAAAGCACATGCCTGCCACTCTAGCCGCTTGTTGTCTAAAAGACAGGTCAGAGTCAAAATGCACCCCCAGATTACGGGCCAAGTTGGTTGTATGAGGTGGTATTTCAGCTTTTTCTGGCCACCATAATCGTGGGATGAACTCATTATTTGGGCCTATAGGCATGATCTCTGTTTTGCCTGTGTTGCATTTCAGATGGTTTAGACGCATCCATTCAAAGGTGGCCGTTAGGCAACCTTTGAGATTTTCCTCCCAGGCTTGGTTATCCTTATCCATTACCAGGATAAGTTGTGTGTCATCGGCATAGGCTATAGCGTCTATGCCAAATGACGAAATCAATTTTATCAGGGGTGCAGTATAAACATTAAACAGGGTCGGGCTCAGGCTCGAACCCTGTGGGACTCCCGTCAACAGCGCTTTTTCACTGGAGCAGAATTCCCCCAGGGTCACCACTTGCCTCCTGTCGCTTAAAAAGTTTCTTATCCACTCAAGCACTGTCCCTGTGACACCAGATGTTATTAGCCGGTCTAATAGGATGGCATGTGAGACCGTGTCGAAGGCCGCCGATAGGTCTAATAAAATCAGGACGGCCTTCTTGCCTTGGTCTAGGGCTGAGCGGATAGTTTCTGTAGCGAACAGGAGGGCCGATTCGGTGGAATGTTGGACCCTGAAACCTGCCTGGTTGGGGTGCCATGCATCACTATCTTCCAAGAAACAAGTAAGTTGTTTATTTACAATTGACTCCGTGACTTTACACAGGGCCGGAAGTAGTGAGATGGGTCGTAGATTCGACAATGTGGTGGGGTCAGGGAGTTGTTTTTTTTGCAGTGGTTTCACCGCTGCCAGTTTCCACTCTGGGGGGACTTTGGCTGTGGACAGTGAGGTGTTGACAATGTCATTTATTATTGGGTTGGCGATGTCCATAATGAGGTGTAAGAGTCTAACTGGGCAGGGGTCAAAGGGGGATCCGGATTTTGTTGCCAGAATTCCTCTTTTGGTATCCTCCAGGCTAACTGGAAGGAAAGTTGTCAGCTGCATGGCCCCTTGCCTCACTATATCATCCTCTACTCTGGGCTCTAATATAGGGACATCAAAATCCTTCGTCAGCCCCTGTACTATTCCCTCAAAGAAATCTGCGATCTTGTCACAGAGTGCCTGCGAGGGCGGGATATCCTGCGCTAAACATTTAGGTTTGTTAAAGCCGTTGACAATTTTGAATATTTCCTTTTGTTTGCTGCTGGCTGTTTCTATTGCCAACGAGAAGTACTTTTTTTTTGCTTTTTTAATCAGCGCATGATAGGCATTTTTTATCCTTTTGTATTTGCTACGTTCTAGGCTAGGGTAATTTTTCCGCCAGCTTCTTTCAGCTCTTCTGAGCTCCCCTTGTTTATCTTTGAGATCTCGATCGAACCAGGGTGCAGATGTTTTCTTTCTACCCCGCCTCATTCTGTTTTTTCCCTGCCCAACTGTGCCTTTCAGATCATTCATCCATGTTCTGAAACTGATGGGATTTGCAGGTACTACCAGCTGGGGTCTACAGTTCCTGGCTATAGTTGTAAGTTCTGGGTGGGACAGTATCGTTTTCCATTCATCCCTTGTGACCATGCTGTGTTCCTTTTTATAATCGTTTCCTCGGTAGGACATAAGAGGGAATGTAAAAGGAATCAGCATATGGTCAGTCCATATTTGGGGTCTAAGGGGGTTAGTTGTCAAAGCGTCTAGGTTAGTGGCAATGCAATCTATTGTATGCCCTGCCTCATGAGTGGCTAGGGTGTCTCGGATAGTCAGGCCCAAGACCTCCATGGTTTCCCGATAGGAGGCAGCAGGTGTATTGGTTGTGGACTCTAGGTGGATGTTTATGTCACCCATCAAAGTGAAATTAGAATACCTAAGTATCAATGGGCTGAGCACCTCTCCTATGTTACTCAGGAAGCCCGCACAGGGTCCTGGTGGGCGATAGATCAAAGCCCCCGAGAAGGAGAAGTTGTCATTAATTTTAATTATAAAACCCATCCCTTCTGCATCTGTTAACTCTTGCAGTGGTACCGTCTAGCAGCTGAGGGAGTCCCTATATATGATGGCCACTCCTCCACCACGTTGTTCATTCTCTCTATCTACTCTTTGTATACCATATCCAGGGGGCAGGGCATGAACCACATCTGGGGTGCACCAGGGTTTAAGCCATGTCTCCGTAATGAAGAGACAATCTAAGTTGTCATCTATCAATAGGTCCTGGATATGCTGGGCATGCTTCGGTACAGATCTGGCATTTATTAGGGCAGCTTTAAAGCTATCCTGGGGTGTTGAGAAGCCCGAAACCTGGGACCTCAGAAAAGTGTGGCGACAGGCCTGGCAGCTCACTGGTCCTGCCCAGTATGAGGGATCAAAATTATTTGAGTCACAACAGGGCTTTGTTTGTAAGGCCAGCAGGTCTTGTCTATCATAGCGCCTGGGTATGACATTTTTTACAGGGTCCCTGGCCCTACGCTCGGCCTGTGCGCGGACGGGCGCAGACGGGCTGGACTCTGGCTCGACTCCGGCGTGAATGCGGCGTGCCCGCTGAGCGCGTCCGCTGCGCGGAGTCATAGCCGTCTATTTTTATAGTCTCTAGCCCTACCCAAAATGGCCGCCGCCGTTTTCCTTCCGTGTCCCGGCAAGACCACCCTGAACTGGCTGGTTGCTCTGGGGGGAGGCCGATGTGCTGTCCGTGCAGTGCAGGATTCGGGGGGTTCAGGAGGTAATTTTTATAATTTTAAACAAAATTATGCCTCCACCCTCAAAAGGTGGAGACACGCGCTGCGTTAAATCCGCGCGCTGTGCAGGGGGGGGATAGGACACAAAGGAGGTGATATTGCACAAAAGTATTTTAAAAGTATTTTAAAATCAAGTCAAAGCATCTGCCCGGCTCAAGCCTCAGGCATCAAGTGGCATAGTATCTCGCGAACGGGGTCCTTCTACTATTTTTATAGTCTCTAGCCCTACCCAAAATGGCCGTCGCCGTTTTCCTTCGGTGTCCCGGCAAGACCACCCTGAACTGGCCGGTTGCTCTGGGGGGAGGCCGGTGTGCTGTCCGTGCAGCGCGGGATTCGGGGGGTTCAGGAGGTAATTTTTATAATTTTAAACAAAATTATGCCTCTACCCTCAAAAGGTGGAGACACGCGCTGCGTTAAATCCGCGCGCTGTGCAGGGGGGGGGATAGGACACAAAGGAGGTGATATTGCACAAAAGTATTTTAAAAGTATTTTAAAATCAAGTCAAAGCATCTGCCCGGCTCAAGCCTCAGGCATCAAGTGGCATAGTATCTCGCAAACGGGGTCTCGGTTAGGGGTTTCAGTCTTCCCCTACCTCGACGACTGGTTGTTAAAGGCGGGCTCGCCCCAGACGGTCGTCGGCCACCTCCAGACGACGGCAGACCTCGTGCACCAGCTGGGGTTCTCCATCAATGTGCCGAAGTCAGAGTTCGGATATATGAAGTCAAGTTCATCGGAGCAGTTCTCGACGCGGCGCAGTTTCGGGTTTATCCACCCGAACAGCGGGTTCGGGATATACGGGCTCTGATTCCGATCTTTCAGCCTTTATCCTGAGTTTCGGGTCAGGTTGACGCTGCGGCTTCTGGGGCTGATGGCTTCCTGCATCGTTCTGGTGCATCACGCCCGTTGGCGGATGCGGGCTCTACAGTGGGACCTGAAGTTTCATTGGGCCCAGCATCAGGGCAACCTGTCCGACCATGTCCTGATCTTGGAGGGTACTGCAAGACAGCTGCAGTGGTGGCTCACGGACCCCGATTGGGTCAGCGGCAGATCCCTCTCCCTTCCCCAACCGGAGCACGTAGTTGTGACGGACGCATCCCTCCAGGGCTGGGGAGGCCACATGGGAGAGGCGGAGATCAGAGGCCTCTGGTCTCCGGCGGAGTCCTGGCTCCCTATCAATCTTTTAGAGCTGCGGGCGATTCGTCTAGCACTGAAGGCATTCCACCCCTCTGTCCGGGGGAGTGTAGTGCAGGTGTTCACAGACAACACCACCTCCATGTGGTACTGCAACAAACAGGGCGGGGTGGACCCTCTGACAGACCCTCTGCCAGGAAGCTCTGTGCCTTTGGCAGTGGCTAGAACATCCGGGTGTGACCCTGGTGGTTCAACACCTGGCAGGTTCTCTGAACGCCAGGGCGGACAAACTCAGCCGCCGGTGCATGATGGATCACGAATGGCGTCTGAACTCGGACATGGCGCAAGGTCTCCTTCTGCAGTGGGGAGAGCCTTGGTTAGATCCATTTGCCACAGAAGAGAATGCGCAATGTCATCAGTTCTGCGCGTTGGAATTTCCAAGGCGGCACTCGCTCAGAGACGCTTTTCGTCGCGAGTGGAGTTGCGGTCTGTTGTACGCCTTTCTGCCTATACCACTTCTTCCCAGAGTGCTGAAGAAGATCAAGCGCGACCGGGCCCAAGTCATCCTTGTGGCCCCGGACTGGGCACGAAGATACTGTATCCCGAGCTACTCAGTATGTCAGTCGATCCCCCGGTTCGTCTGCCTCTTCAGGAGGACCTTCTGTCGCAGCAGCAGGGGACGGTCCTCCACCCGAACCTGTCCAGTCTCCACCTCCATGCTTGGAGATTGAGCAGCGACAGTTGAGGCCATTTGGCTTGCCTCCTGAAGTCTGTAATATCATTCTGGCAGCCAGGTGTCCCTCCACAAATGTCGGTATAAGCCTCCAGGTGGAACAGATTTGTGGCATGGTGCACAGCAAAGGCTGTGGATCCTCTCTCAGCCCCTCTTTCTGAGGTCATTCTCTTCCTTCTTTCTCTTGCCCAGCAGGGCTCTGCTCTGGGCACTATCAAGGGCTACCTTTCTGCCCTTTCAGCCTTTCTAAGGCTGCCTGATCAGCCATCTTTGTTCAAGCCCCCTATTGTAACTCGTTTTCTGAAAGGCATCACACACACGTTTCCACCTGTTCCGTTTGTGATGCCTCAGTGGGACTTGAACCTGGTTCTTATCTATCTGATGTGCGCTCCCTTTGAGCCACATCACAACTGTCCTCTCCGCCTTCTTACTCTAAAGACTGCTTTCCTGGTTGCCATCACCTCTGCCAGGAAAGTGAGTGAGCTCCAGGCTCTTTCATCCAAACCTCCTTTCCTTTCTGTCCATTCCCACAAGGTTGTGTTGCGGACTAGACCCTCTTTCCTGCCCAAGGTTGTCACGGCCTTCCACATCGGGCAGTCCATCACATTGCCCACCTTCTTTCTGCATCCCTCAAAAGAGGAAGAGCGGCTCCACCGTCTAGACCCAAAACGTGCGCTCTCGTTTTATCTTGATCGCACTCGCCAGTTCCGGGTGGATGACCAACTTTTTGTTGGTTACGTGGGTGCTAAGAAGGGACGGGCGGTACACAAGCGGACCATCTCTAGGTGGGTCGTGTTGTGTATCAAGGCATCCTACTCCTTGGCTAAGAAGGAGCCTCCTGTTGGGCTGAGGGCTCATTCCACTCGGGCCACAGCGGCTACTACTCCCCTGGGTCGGGGAGTCCCCTTGCAGGACATTTGTCAGGCAGCTATGTGGGCCTCGCTGCACACGTTCGCAAGACACTAC
This sequence comes from Lissotriton vulgaris, assembly GCF_964263255.1. Lineage (NCBI taxonomy): Eukaryota > Metazoa > Chordata > Amphibia > Caudata > Salamandridae > Lissotriton > Lissotriton vulgaris. The sequence goes on from NC_141700.1 coordinate 49,050,482, forward strand.
TGCCTGGACAGGCAAGTCCGAAGGGATGGCTTCTTTGGCCGTTCCGTCCTCCAGGACTTTCTCATGTGATTATTGGTTCGCCGACCCACCACCGGGGTTGATATTGCTGGGGTATCTATTCTAAGGTAAGGAATCAATACTAACCTGTTTCTTTCAGATGAACAAGTTACTTACCTTCGGTAACGATGTATCTGTAAGAAATAGTAGTTAGTATTAGATTCCTTACCGCCCCACCCATCCTCCCCGTTCTGCGAACCGATATTTAGGGTTACGGTCATCCCCTTTCAGGGCCCTAGTTTTAATGACACCAGTGTTGGTTTTTGACATGGCTCTGCGTTTTTGGCGCGGAAAAGCTGTGTCTAAGAACTGACGTCAGCACGCGGAGGCAGCGTCTAAGTACTCCGACGACGTCATCACGGCGCCGACGACGGACGCAGAGCCGCAGACGATGCCTACCTATGCGCAAGGGTACTGCTACGCAAAAATTTCCGGATCCAGTCTGACGCCTGGGGAAATTCTAAGGTAAGGAATCTAATACTAACTACTGTTTCTTACCGATATTTCGTTACCGAAGGTAAGTAACTTGTTCACTTAGGGCGAACAAAGCGATACAAAAGGGGATGATGGATGGAGCGTTTGAGCAAGTCGAACACTCACCCCCAGTCAACTGATCTGGGTTTAATCCATCACCATTCTTTAGCTCACTCAGCCACCTCAGTTCAGACATGGCTATATGCAAATCAGTCTAACCCTGTGCCTCATGGGAACAGTCCAGCCCGAACTGCCAAGCCATGTCTTCCCTGGACCGGAAACCAGCATCCTGGGACCGGTTTCGGATTCATAATCCTCATCAGCCAGGCTATCTTGAATCCAGTGGCCAAGTGAGCAAGGGACTCATGTCTGAGCATACCCTGCCAAGTTAGGGCGAACAAAGCGATACAAAAGGGGATGATGGACGGAGCGTTTGAGCAAATCAAACACTCGCCCCCCAGTCAACTGATCTGGGTTGAATCCATCACCATTCTTTAGCTCACTCAGCCAGCACAGTTCAGACATGTCCACCATTCCACCCCCTTTTGTACCGCTTTGTTTGCCATAAGTTGGCAGGGTATGCTCAGACATGAGTCCCTTGCTCAATTTGCCACTGGATTCAAGCAAGCCGGGCTGAAGACAGCTGGAATGCCAAAAACCGGTCCTCGGAAGCTTGTTTCCAGTCCAGGGAAGGCATGGCTTGGCAGTTCGGGCTGGACTGTTCCCATGAGGCACAGGGTCAGACTGATTTGCATATGGCCATGTCTGAACTGGGGTGGCAGAGAGGGCTAAAGAACGGTGATGGATTAAACCCAGATCTGTTGACTGGGTGTGAGTGTTTGATTGGCTCAGATGCTCCGTCCATCACCACCCCCTTTTGTATAAATATTGAAGAGAATGTACTCCGGTTTTCTAATATAAGTAAAAAGACATGTCCAATATGAAGATTTTTTAGTTTTGTAACTTTATAGTTATCTATAAGTATCAAAGAACATGTACCTAGATTAACTTGTGGGACAATATACATCTAAAGATGGTATAATATCTGGAAAAAAATGTCAGCCATCTTGTAATATATTCATTGAAACACCTGATTCGTTAATGTATAATCTGGTTAATCTTATTATTATCTCTTATCTATCATCTTTGTTTTTAATCGCATGAACGTGCTCCTGTATGCATTTTTTCAGACTACGCACACTGCTGCCCACATAAGCCTTCTCGCATGAGCATCTAATCAGATACACAGTATGTGTAGTATTGCAGTTAATAAACGACTCCATTTTAAATTCTTTTGAGTTGTACTTGAACTTTACAGTTTTGTTTTCTTCTAGTTTGCATACACAGTAAACACCACATACATAGAAACCCAAAGGCTTTTCAGGTATCCATGTTGAAGATACTTCACATGGTTTTTTGATGTAACTGGGGCATATCAGATTTTTTATAGTTCTACCCTTTCTATATACCACTTTTGGTTTAGGTGGAACTATGGCAGAAGGTAACGAGTTTGACTTCAAAAGATGCCAGTTCTTTCTTAAGATGTTAACACATTGCCACTGTAGATGTTGTATTCAGTTATAAAAGTAACATCAATGCCATTGATATTATTTCTTTTGCATTTCTTTTTCAAAAGGGTAGTTTTTCGATCAGTCTCCATGATTTTCTTCTCTGCCTTTTCTAAGCAGTCTTGGTCATATGCCCTTTGGCTGAAATAATTCTTAATTGTCTTCACATTTTTCGCAAAATTGTGTTCCTCACTACAATTTCGACGAGCTCTAATCATCTCTCCAAATGGGATGGCAGAATTTGTAGTTTTGGGATGACAGCTGGTAGCATGAAGAACATTATTGCTTGCTGTAGGCTTTCTAAACATGTCGCTGTGTATAATACCTTTTTCCGCATTTAGGCGGAGATCCAAAAATTCTATCTCTCGCATAGAGCTTTTTATTGTGAGAAGAACATTGAATCTATTGGCGTTCAGATATTGATGGTATGCCTGTAGTTCTTCATTACTGCCCTTCCATATGAGAAATATATCATCTATATAGCTCCCCAAAAATAGTAGGTTATCGATCCATTTGCCTGCATTTGAGCCCCAGGCATGCTCCACCTCATACAAACCCATGTACAGGTTTGCATAAGATGGAGCAAACCTGGATGTAACGCCCTGAACGTCTCAGGATCGTTTAACAGACACGATAATGAGGACGCAACCACTTGTGAAGGGTTAGTTATTTTAATGAAGGCACAAATAATACAAAGAGTAAACAAAAGTTATAGTCACTGGAATCCTCCAGGCTAAGTACGTTACCAGCCCACAGCACGGATGGTCCTAACCGTCCTCTGCATATACGCCGTTCCCGGCGTATGCCAACAGAGGGCAGAAATGAAATGGCCGACAATGCCAATCGGTAGGCTGTGAGGGGCACGAAGAGTGTTGGGGAGAATCGGGGAGTCAGGGAAACACCCAGCCGGGGTCTCTACCTGAAGGGAGCAGCCGCTCAACCTCTTCCTCAGACTGCACCGGGACGTGAAGTCACCTCCTGGTGATGCGTCACCGATACCCCAATCAAAAGCAAGAAGACTGAACCGAGAGCAGCCGCTCGATCGATCCTGTGGACTTCCGAGTCTGTAACGCGGCAAACACCTCCTGGTGTACGTTACAGCTGGCAGTCCCTGTATCTCTGGTCGGGCTGGGAGTTACGACTCCAACCAGCATAAGCGCCACTGCGCTTTGACTCAGCCGAGTCAAAAAGCGAAGCTCAATGGTTGACCGGTAGAGCTTCCGGGTCCTTCACAGGTGACGATGGGGCAAGACACGGCCCAGGGAGTAACGACTCGACCTACCTCCGTTCTTGCCTTACTGGAGCACCACTCCGGAACGCTGCTCTTCACGAAGCAGGTACGTCGGTGTAAACACAATATCCGACAGCGTTGTACCTCCCGGTTCCTCCCTTTATAGGGCGTGTTTTCCTTGAGTTATGTAACCGCTCTCCTGTTTACATAAGGGCGTGTTTTCCTTGAGTTATGTAACAGCTCTCCTGTTTACATAACCTCTCAACCGCTAAGCATCCTGAGAGATGTAGTCCGTTTTCGCTGGTTACCGTTTTCCTCCCCTCGCATGACAGGAATTCTTGACACTGGATCCCATCACAGTTCCCTGCTTTTGTAGAAACCATTCACCATTGTGCATGAAGGCATTTAAAGTCAATATGAGCTCAGACATCTCTAATAACATTTGTGTATGTTGTAGATGTTAAGCATTTCGCTTGTACAGATAAAATTTCAAAGCTCTTATTCCACAATCTCTCTGGATGCGGGTATATAAACCGTCCACATCCATGGTCACAAAAGTTAGAACATTGTCTTCCCATTTAAAATCTTCCAATTTATAGATTAGATCTCGGCTGTCTTTAAGAGAAGATGGTAAATTTAAACTCTTTATCACTATCAAGTGTAGAGATCAAATACGAAACATTCAGATCAGAGATGGTAAATTCCGATTCACAAACAGTATTGGGTACAGAATGATGCACAGATGGATGGTCTGCAAAGTATTTTTTTAATTTGATTTTACGAACAAACTTAAATAAATCAAGATGTATGTTTTCAAATGGTCCTTTATGTAAAACAGAGATTTGTTGTTCTGTAAACATTCTAGATGATAAATTCACAATACTAAGAGCATTGGTTTGATCAGTCAGTCAATCAGCTTTCTTTCGATAAAAAAAATCTTAAAAGCATTACATAAAACAACAATTTAAAAAACCACAACATTTAAAATCCATCGACTGGTCAATTAAAATAATGTACTTTTCAATAAATTACATAAAAAGGTCTAAAGACATGATCACAATTAAACAATGACATTGAGTCGTTTAAATCTGATCGACCAAGCCCAGCCTAGGTATTTGGACATACCACAAACATACAAGGGCCTGGTGTCAGACATCAGAATTCGCAAAGCGACTATGTGATGTCTGGTACCTAGCTCCCTGCATAATGGTTTTAGCCAACTGGATCTCTGGGATTTGTAAGCCGGGCATTCGAATAGAAAGTGGGCAACAGACTCCACTCTAGAGATACAGAATACACAAAAGGGGGAAGTTTGTGCCGGGATATTCCAGCGAGCGGACAGTTCTCCCACTGGTAGCAAGCCCACCCTAAACTTAAAATACAAAGCCCTATCAAAAGATTTTGAAATCAAGTCAAGGTAAGGTTCACAAAAGGCCACATCCTTGATCCTAAGGAACTCCGTAGTTGTCCTGCTTTGTTTGGGGTTAGAACTACTTTTGCTGGCGACCCACTGCCAGTAAATAGTCTTGAGGACAGCTTTGGGGGGAGCACATCTAGATGCCCAAGCATCCCTGAGCCCCAGTTCACCAAGCAAAGATTTGACGTCTTTGAGCCACCCGATTTTAGACAAGCCCGGCATCGACAATATTTCTGACAGCCCTTCCGCATAACTAGCAAGTTCGGGAACCCTCCACTGGCGGGCCCATAGTAATAGTGGGCGGAGTTGGGCCTGGTCTTTAATCGAACGGCAACCCATATACAGCAACAGGGGCAACGTCGGGGTGCTCTGAGGGAGGGACATCAAATCCTTCAAAAATGTATTCTCGTATCTGGACAGGTGATCAATGTTGTTTGAACCCCAGAGTTCTGCCCGGTAAAGTGCTGCGCTAACTCCTCTTGCTTTATAGATGTCTAACACTGGGGCAATTGGTTTAAATGAGGACGAGCGTTGCTCTTTAAGAAGTACCCCACAACCCTTTTGTGACTCAACAAAATTTTCGGGAGATGAGGGCTCCACTGCATGGAATCAGATATGCGGATACCCAAGTAGTCAAATTCCTTAACCCTTTCCAGGGGCACAAGGTTCAATACTGGTGGGCGACCACAAACATTACTGTACACAGCAGGGCACACAATCTTTACTATTTCTTGTTCTGTTGGATCTCTGTTCTTGCCTTGGTGCCTGACCTTGTGTTTCTGGCCACCCCGTCTTGTTCTTCTACGGGATTTCTTTTTTTGTTCCCCAATCAATAGTGCTGAACTTTGCGTAAAAACATCGATGGTGTATTTGGGGCAGCTGAGCTAGTTCCTTCACCAAGGTCACTATCCACTGATGAGATTGAAGTGCTACTCGAGGAGATACTCGAAACCCTTACTTCTTTCAAAGTAGCGGTTGCTGGTTTAGGGGCCATATCGTTATATTTTCTTGCGAAAGTAAATATTCGTCCCTTGTCATAGTCTCCTTGATCTCGCAATATCTTTTGGTGTTTTTTATCCTTCAAGTAAATTTGGTATATGACTAGTTCAGTTTTTAGAATTTCTTGATTTTTTGCAATGGCATCCGTCATATTGGTGTCATTGATCTCTTGTACTAGTTTAGCAATTTCTTCCCTAATTGTCTGCACTTTTCGCTCTGAATTTCGTATCAGAATATCCATCATCCTATAAAAGGAGGCATATAATCCTTCCTCCCATTCGTCAAGTAAATCTAAATCAAGGTCTTCGTAATTTGGAAATGTAAGGATACGAAGGCCTCGTGGAATCTTACTGTTTTCAAGATACATTTTAAGGGTGCCCCGTCCCCACCGCTTAGCAAGTTCCTGTTTTTGTAATCTCTCTAAGCGAATATATTTGTTTATCCGTTGTGATTATGAATGACAATGTTTTGGTTTTGAGAATTATTAATTGTGTTACATTATTCATGGCAATTTAATATATGGGTGTGTGCTGAGCTTTCTTGAATCTTGTATTATAATAAATATATAACTTTAAATACAATGTAATGTAATAAGACATAACATTTAATAATATAATCGTAAGAACAATTTTATAGTAAAGAGTGTAGTATACATATAAATAATGATTATACACATATCTGCTATAGAATGAAACAGACCTTATTAAAAGTTAGTACTCAAAAGAGGTAAATGTAATAATGAACACAATTTATCTCTAAGTATGACTTGTATGAGAGAAGGAAAATAGTAAATATATTCATGAATATTTTTCTCTATTAAAACATATAAGATAAACTCATTGTAAATCTTATACTAGAGGTACATTAATAAATCCCAAGTAAAGTATAAGTGTAAGTGGTTTAGAAATAGAAATATAACCAAAAATATAATAACTATATACTTACCTATTCTATAACTTAAATAAATTCATGAAAGGGCGAGATCAATGAGTTTTGGACCACTGTAAATCTTGTGTAATAAATATACTAATAAATCCTGAATATAATATAAGTATAAAAATTACTATAGGTACTAATATGAGAAAAGATAGAATAGCAGTATATATAAAGATCTTGGAAAGTACTTATCTGTCTAGAGCCTAAGGAAAATCATGAAAGTACATTATAAAAGGATAAAGCTGTAAAAAGAAGAAGATAACATCAGAGCCTATTCTCCATCTGAGGCAGATTTTTGAGGAGATCGAGATTTATTCCTAAAATGATCTTGTATGAAAGTAGAGGCTGTTTGTAAAGCAGAAGCTTTGTCTTCATAGGTACGGATTGATCTCTCAATGTCTCTGCCACAATAACGAATTTCACTGGTGCTGCGGTGTCGATTGTCTGAAGGCTTTTGAGAGGGTTTACAACTTGAGATAGACTAATCAGAAGGAAGATGTTGTACATCCATTTCTTGAAGCGAAATACTATCCAGAAAATGTTGTAGGTCTTATGGATTATAGAAATCCTTAGATTTGCCATTTTTGGTGATACAGAAACGAGCAGGGTCAAACAAATCATATTTGATGTCCATCTGCCGGAGTTGTGGTCTCATAGATAGAAATGCCTTTCTTCTTTTATTAGTCTCTTTTGAAAAGTCAGCAGCCATGCATATTTCATGACCATCATAGATGTAGGAGCCTTGCGTTCGTGCTGCCATCAATATTTGTCGTACTTGGTCATGTCGTAAAAAACAGGCAATTAAGGGTCTTGGGCGGAAATCGGTTTGTTTGCCTAGTGGACCAATTCTATGACCTTGTTGTATTTCCAACCGTGGTTCAAAGGTGATACCAAGAAGCTTGGGAAGAATATCACATAAAAATAGTCGAGCATTATAACCTTCAATCTTTTCTGAAAAATCAAAAAATCTAATATTATCCCTTCTGTTTCGGTCTTCCAAATCCACAAGCTTGCTGCAGAAAAATGATAGGTCTTGGTCCTTGCTTTACACTGAATTGAATCTAGCCTCCACTATATTTAATCCTCGGTCCAACGCTTCTGTTTTGGTATGGAATTGCACAAGGTCAGCCCTAATTGATTTAGTTATTGCTGTGAGAGAAAAGATATTAGCGTTAATATCCGTCAGACGAGAACTAATTGATGAGACTTCTTGTAAAATGCGATTCAAAGTGTCCTCGGATAATTCAGTTTAGGTGACATGGGGTGGATTAGATGTTGGGGAAACTGAACCTTGAGCTGACATGGTACGTGATTGTTTGAGCACCTCTGCAAAAAGGGGTTGCTTAGGTTTGTTTCCGTTCTTGTGATTCGACATTTGTGAAGCAATAGATTAGCAAGCAGAGCGAGAATTTCTTAAACTGAGGCTTATCAATATTGCAGCAAAAGTTCAAATCCAAAAACCAGTATCTCACAGACGTATGGAAAAACACTGCTTCCCTGCAGTAATACCTTTGATCGAACACTTAATGTAGTATATTATGCTATGCGAGGCGTCTTGCAAATTCACTGCAGGGCTGACAGAATTATTTAGAACATTGGGTGCGTGAAGTGTGTCAAAAATTCCTTCTCATACACCACTCTTCCAAAACTGTCAGATTATAAATGTAGTGGTCTTAACTTATCAACAGCAAGGAAAACACTCCCAGAACCTCATGAAAGTCAATTAAAGATGAGGTATAAATCTGACGAAGTATGCAAAACAATTGTCGTTTAGTGTTTGAAGCGTCATAAAGAGCTTCATTTCACGTTTTAGTGCATAATTATTGGAATAATAATGATGTGGAGCTTGAAGTCACTCCAATATAGATAGTGACAATAGTCATGCATCAGAGGAAAATTGTCAGCTTATAAGAGTGAGAAATTCCAGTTGTTTCGTTTTTGAAGCTGAGGTGACCGAAATGAATTACTGAAAATTTAAGCCACCTTATTCTCCAGTTATAAAAGTTTCCAGTACTAGACAACGATAGTTCTTACCGTTTAGGAAGAACCGGAGCCCAAAAGTGCATTTTCTCCTCAGGACCGGGAGATGCGATATCGGAGTTCACACATGAAGACTTCAGAAGCCTGGCACCAGCCACGCAAGAGCCGTGCTTCACTGTGTCATAAGGCCCAATGCATGTTTATGAGCATTGAAGTCTTTGAGCTGGAACGTGTCTTAGGGAACTCATTTGGCCCAGAAATTCAATCCATCTGAAGCCGCTATGTTAGGTCTTCGAAGCCACCGCTGCTGAAGTCATGGTAGTGCTGGAAAGAGGGCCACCTCCGTCAGTTCGTCCCGAAGCGGAGCTCCTAATTCAGGCAGCCATCTTTCTGCGTGGCCAGACCACGCACCCCAGAATTCTCTTTGATAATAAACTATTCGAAACAAAAAACATGTCTGTTGGTAATCACACCACTTGCCAATTCTGCATTTGTAACCTTCAAACCTTTGGTATGTTTTATCCTGTTTTTTTCAATGATGCAGTTTTTGTATGTAACTCAACATGCACTGTTTGTAACTGATATTTCTTTGTCCCCCAGTCCATCTATGCACCCTTAGTCAATGAATAGGGAGCTTAGGAGCATTGAAACAATTGGACATCACTTCATGCCGATCTTTGTGTCAGTCTCATACAGGGAAATAAAAGTTGGAAAAGTTGCGCAGATAGTACCATATAGCATTGAGGGCTGTGCAGGAAGATCTTTGTGTGGAGTGAATAATTGATGCGCTTAGAGATTACCTCTGTGTTTAAGATTGCTTAAAAATCCATAGTTACTTTGCCCTTGTAGCTGACCGCTCCAAAGTGTCTAGTTTGTGATCTTTGTATCTGCCTGCTAGAACCTCTTAATATATCTAGAAGTTTGTCTAATTTGCAAACATGGCTTTGGTGTTGTGCACCAGATTTGGGGATTTTCTCTTTTAATGGTGGATAAAGTGGATGTATCATGTGCATCTGAATAGGGTTTGTCTTCTGATTCTTGACCATTGACCAAGTTTAGGTTTCTACTTAACCCGTTGTTCACCAAAGAAAATTGAATCTGCAAAGTTTTGGGATAGACAACTGCCTCAGCTCTGCATTGTGTGTGTGCCAAGTTGTTTCCTAAATACAGAAAAGAAATTCAGTAGGTGCTCTTATTTTAGCGATATGTTGACGTCTGGTTTCATTACTTGATTCTTCATAGCATTTGTTAAAACCTAGTTAATTAAGCCACTAGTTCAAGCAAGGGGATCTAATGTAAAAAAGGTTTGACCCATTTTGTACAATTATATCATACATTTCATCATCTATAGCTGTTTAAACTTGTAAATTGCACCGATCGCTGTAGGAAATGTATTTTGATTTAGGTGTGAGCATATTTCGATCTGCAGTTGGATAACATAGTCTAACATTTATTTCAGGGATTAAGGACTCTGAAAGTTTGTAAGAGCATCACCTTGCATCACTTGGGCTGAGGCTTTGCTTTGCTGCGAAGGAAAGCTTGATGGACACAGCTTCTCTAAAGCTGGGAGACAGTACCTTAGGGCTCCTTCTGGCGGTATCTCCTGGCTGCACCTTGCAGGGGTCATAGTTTGAAAATTGTATGCAAGGGTGGATTGTGAAATAGTTGTGCAGGTGCATTTTTATCACATTTATATGCTTTTGTTTTATTTATTCAGTGTGCTTTGTTTGCCCATATTCATTTTGTGCAGTCTGTCCTCATTGTGAGGACCACCCGCCATACTTCACCCCATCCTTGCACCCTTGTTTTATATAGCTCTTGAAAGTTTTGGTAGAGTGCTCACTGGATTCCATCTCTGTTAACATAAGAAGCTTTTTGGTAACTTCTCCCTGAGGTTCCTGGTGCTGCCTTCCTCCTCTGAGGGCACATTTCTCACCAAAATCACTGTTTCAGTTATCTCTCCTGCTGCTCTTAGCACTCGGCACGTTGACTCTTGCTGCTTCCTTCATCTTGGTATAGTGTCTAACACAGGAGACGCAAAGCGCTGCAGAAGGACTCTTTCTTTCCTTGCTTTATCTGTTCCTTTACAGACAGTGAAAAAATATCTTAATTTCCTCTTTATTTCCCTGGGCTTGCCCTAGAGGTTTTAAAACCGCGCATCCTACAATGCAAATGATGGCCAACCTTGATTATTTGTTCATGAATCTCAAATCGATGTTTTGTATAGATGATTACTCCAACATTGATCCCCATCGTGTGTTTATTTCCGATCGCGTCCCCTTTCAATATATTCTTTGCTGCCCAAAAGCCACTTTTCACAGTAGGCGTGTTATTGCTATCCTACAATACTCAGACGTTTTCTGTAGTCTTTGGCATAATTTCAGATTTAAATTATGGACCCGCATCTTTGAATGCACAAGCATTTCTATATATTTGTGCTGTCATTTTCAAACATAACTAAATTTCTCAGGTCCTTCTTCCCATTATGTAAAGAGCACAACATCTAAAATTGTAAAACGTTCTCAGACCATTTTAGTTTATTAGTTGATGCCACAGATTAGTGTGTAGGGGGAGGGAGGGGATAGCCGTAGGACTGTGGTATACCGTTCTCGCACGCTTATCTAGACAAGTGAAGTAACGCTCCACTTTTATATATGACATTCATTTTTGTTTTTGTGGAAGTGCATCCGTACCTCGAATAGGAAAGTGAGAGTCCTGCAGGGGTCTTTCTAGGGATATTATTGTGTTTTATCTCCATAGCCTGTGTGGATCACAATTGGAACTTCAGACCTATAGGATGGTTAAAAGTGTTTTCAGTTGGAGGTACAGATCTGCTGCTCCTTAATGTCTTGCTGAAAGGTAACTCCATTGTACAAATGTCATGTTTTAATCGACTCGTAATTCCCAGTTTTTAGGTCTCTGCATCGAGACCTATTGTGGCCGAGTTGCTCCTCAAGGGAGATAGAGCGGTGCACGAGCCGACCAGGGCCTGTGGATGCGCGCACACACAGGCACGCACACACACATGCGCAGACACACATGTGCAGACACACACACACACTCACACACGCGCAGACAGACACACACACGCGCAGACCACACACACACGTGCCAAGCCCCCCAAGCCCCACTTACCGCATCAACGGCCTCAGCCGCCACTCCTGACTTCTGCTCTCACCGGTCCCCTGGGCCATCCACTCCGTGGGCTTCTCGCAAAGACGGAAGTCCCGCCCCACGACAGCCGTGAGCGTGCACATCCCGAAACCGGAAGTTCGGGAGCGTGCACGCTCACGGCTTGCTTAATGGATGCATTTTGGCTCTAGTGAAACATAGAGAGTAACGGGTGAGTAGTTAGTTGAATAGGGATGGCCTTGGTCTAGGCAGGAACACGTTTTGTAAATTCCTTTTCTGTGTCGTAGTAGTTGAAACCAAAAGAGGTAATTGTGAGGAGTATAATTTCACATCATTGATGCATAATGCACCTCCCTGGCATGATAGCAGGGGTACTCACCTCACCTGATTGATTTTGCTTTTTTTTTTTATGTGTCATCACCGTTGCCAGTCTGGGCACATCTGCCAGTAACTGCTCGTGTTCACCTTTGTCTTTGAAAGCATGTTGGCCATTGCCTGCAGGAGAGCTCTGCTTGTGTGTAGAGCTCTATCCACGTGGAATGGGGCTCAGTGGCCACGGGCAACCTGTCTCTTCTGTGTCTGTCATTGCTTGGAAGCTTCCTTCCCGTGCAGTTAGTTGGAAGGTGCCTTCAAACGTGGTGAAGTATCCTGGCGCACAACATTGTTTCGTAAATGTTGATTAAAGTGGGTATTCCTGAAGTGGTCGGTTAAGTTTTTTTTATTTATTTGGATGCATGTTGTAAACACTGGTTTAAGAACCACTTCGAAACACACTGTTTCGTAATATGCCATGCAGTTTGAGGCTATTCATTTTAAAACTCTGTATAATAAGTGCACGGGTACCCATTTTCTCATTCACTCGGAAGTGCTCCTCACAGCGAACTACGGATCCTACACGTGTGTTTTGCAGCTTTTGCATGCATTATGCATGTCCTGTGCGGGAAACCTATGTGAACACAATGCTTTTACACACATTAGACACACGCTGAGGACAGAGGGGTGGACTAGTGGTAAAGCAAGAAAAACAAACGCAGTTCGTTCCCTGCATGCCTTGCTGACCCAAGTGCAGAAAGAAGCTGCTTCCGCATTGGCAGGTGGATATGGATCTGCTCCAGGGTTTCCATTCACATTTTAGGCAGGACACCTTAAACGTTTGGAGGATGTTTTATTTTTTTGCTTGGAAGTCTACATACTTTATGCTGAAAAAATTGTGGGCTGCAGTCAGGGGCGGACTGGGGGTGTATAGTGCAATCCGGCAGTATTCTTCTTAATCTCTAAGTATAGAGCTTCATTTTAAATGGCACGCGTAACTGGGTCCTTCTTTTCACAGTTCTTCTGTTTAAAGTTGTGTACTGTAAAATGACTCATGTAAATAATAAGAATGTAGGTCTTATAGCATATAAGGAAGGATTCGAAATGCAGTGCCCACAAGAGAGCAACAGTGTGTTTGAATCACGTTTTTTTCTCCCTTTTCTTTCCCTGAAATCGTTTTTTTAGATTTCCTATCGATTTGAGAGTTTGTTGTGATAAGTGGGGGTCCTTTTTTCGAATAGACCTTAGGTATCTATTCAGCCGTTTGTTTATTGAGCGCATTTTTGACGTATACCACTTCTCTCCTCCGTTTCTTGTTGTTTTAGGTCCTCTGCATTGGTGTTTTCTGTTGATATTAACTACGAAGGACTCCCAGGCCTTTACTAGGTCTTGAGCTTCTGCTGATTGTGAGAGCAATAATCGACATGTCTCCATTAAATTAGAAATATTATCTTTGTTCCAGTTTAATCTCTGTAAATTAAAAAGTTGAGTGTTCAATGTTAAAGGGTGCGCCTGCTCCGACCCTTTTAGATTATCGATAATGTGAAGACCTGGGGATAGTGGTCGCTTTCAACCCATTCCAGGATATGGAAATCGTTAATATAAGAAAATAGATCAGGGTCTACTAATGTGTAATCTATTGTAGAGACTGTATTCCTAGTGACCCTCGTTAGGGCTGCTGGTCTATCCAAGGGGCCCCTTCCATTTAGCGTTTGCAGAAAGAGGGCTTCCAATTCTGCTGCACATTTCTTCCCCATTGCATCTTGTCTACTTTGATTGCCCTGTCGTGGCTGTATGAAGGTTGCTAGGTTTCCCTCCTGTCCTTGGATTAGGTTCATGTTGAAGTCACCCGTTATTATCATGTTGTCACTTGGGTAGGTAGTTTTCAGCATATTGATTGCGGCTATTAGTTGTTTAATTCTTTTCCCTTTGTATTTTCCCCCTGGGTGCATGTATACAATTAGAATTAGTAAATCCATGGTGGGAGAGATTTCGATTTTAATGCATTGTATCCATGTTGAGTCTAGATCGATACTGGCATCTCTCCAAGGGAAATCAATAGATTTAAAAATAGATTACCCTTCTTTAACCCTACCATGCCGTGCCTCCTTTTGTGCTGGAATGAAGTGTTCTTTGTATCCCACAAGTGGCGAGTTATTTGTCTGCCAGGTTTCCTGAAGCAGAAGTATGTTAAATTGGGTGATGAACTCTAGGAAATCATCTTCTTCCAGCTTTGTACTTAATCCATTGATGTTCCAAGAACAGATCTTGCAACCCTGCTCTTTTCCTGCAGTTTGTCTTCGGTTAGTTCATTCTACGCTCCTCTGTTTTAGAACCAGGGGAGCTTGTCGGTGCCTCTCAAGTGTGACTTCTTCATGGCGAGCAAATGTGATTGTAATTTGCCTAGATAGGTGACCTACTTCTGCCATGGTACTTCTTTGGTCTGGGCCTTTCGCACTTTTTAGAAGACTCCGTTTCGTACTTTGTTTCTGGAGCGGACTAGGATATCAGGCAGGCTCCACCTTTATTAACTCTATACCCCATAGGGAGAATTCCTCCCTATACTGCAGAATTTGTTCTGTGAATCTGTTTTCGGTCCATGTTATAATCGTAGATTCCGGGCCTGGTTGGTGAGGATTTAGTTTAAATTCAATTGATTCCAAATCTCCTGATTTTATATGACGCAGGCCTGGTAATTCTTCTAAGAGTTTTAAGATGGACCTTCTATTGAAGATCTCATGTGGCCGTCTCGAGCTGTATCGCGGAATTAGTTCAACTTTTTTGCTAGGTATGAATAGTATTGGGTCTGTGTATCTTTTGTTCCCACCGTTACTTGGAGTGGCTGTGTCTGCCCGACTAACATCCGGGTCAAGTGGGGCAGAGTTGGGTTGATGTTGAGAACAATTTCTCTCAAGAATGGTGGCGTTCGCAGCTTGTTGGTCTTGTACCCGATTCTTTCTTCCATTGGGCTTCATATGTTTGTCTGAATTGTCTTGGCTGCTGTTGGGGGTCGCTTGTGTAGTAGAGAAACTAATATTTGCTTTATTGGCATGCACAGTGTCTGTATGTTTTGGTATTCCTGGGCTCAATGGTTTAGGTTCTTCTTTCCCTACCGGGATATTAAATATACTGAAAACTTTCCTTGATTGCTGAGTTGCGCTAGTTCGTTCAGTTGGGCCGAGTGGAGTAGTGAGCTCCTTTGTTAAGGAGTGGACAGTTGGAATTGACCCAAGCGCCGGCTTTGTTTTATTTTGAGAGGGGTCTCCCTCAGTCCGCATCTTATCGTTGATATCATTAGAATCAAAGTTTGTTTTCTGAGGATGTGTTTCCGGCGGCCCTCAAATGTTTGGTTTGGTTTTTCTTGCTTTTCTCAAGCGCTTCCTTTCTCTCTTTTGTAAGGGAGGTTGCCAGCTTCATTTGTTTGGGGCTTGTTTGACCTTTTGTTAGCAGATCCAGGTTATATGGTGCATACTCTCCCGCATCAGACTGAGCTTGTTCGTCTAATATTGCTGACATCTTGATGTCATCTGGAGTGGAAGAGCTTGGCTGTTCTAGCACTTCTAGGCTCTCTTTATTGCTCCTTCCACCGTTTCCCCTGCCACTTCCCTCCTGGCCGTCGTATTCAACTCTTTCCTGGCTGGTGGTTGTACTGATCTCTTTAGGTAATTCCTTAACAACCCCCAATATCTGTGACATCAACATAGGTACAGTTGCCAATTTGTCAATTAT
This sequence comes from Lissotriton vulgaris, assembly GCF_964263255.1. Lineage (NCBI taxonomy): Eukaryota > Metazoa > Chordata > Amphibia > Caudata > Salamandridae > Lissotriton > Lissotriton vulgaris. The sequence continues at coordinate 49,066,317 of NC_141700.1, forward strand.
TTGGGAACAATGGCAAGTGTGGAAAATAGTGTCCTTGTCGAGTTGCACCTTTTTTATCATGGTGTTGAGGTCCTGTAAATTTGCTTCTATCCCCTGGACGTGAATAGCCAAGATGTTCAGCAGATCGACTTGCGTGTCTAGTTTGTCGGCATGGTAAGACATTTCTCTGCCTATGGTTTCCATGGTGTTTAATAGTTGCGGCCATATAGTGGCCATAGGTGAACTTTTCGGTGTTTCCCCCTGTATTTGGGTTAGAAAGGGTGAGTATTCAAGATGCTCGGGGTCTTCTGTGTAGGTGTTGTACTCATGCGGTTGTTCGCTCCTCTGAGGTGTCGTGTTTTGAGTGCCCTCTTCCTTTCCTGAACATAGCTCATTTGTTTGTAGAGGTTGGCTCCTGTTTTGTTTGAGGTCTACTGTTCCTTTTCATTCTTGTGACTTTGAAGTTTTGATGTCATCGATTTCTAACCCTAAAAGGAGAGTACTGTGGTTTTCTGCCATATTGTCTTGTTCCGGTGAAAGTTGGCCTCTCATTAGACTGGAAAAATGAACCATTGTAAATGAGCTTGGTTCTTGATAGAGGTTTTGATTGTGTAGAATGCCTTCTTCTGCTTCATTTGTTGTCTTTTTCTGGGCTGTCCAGTGGCTATGCTGCGAGAGAACGAGATCGCTGCTTGTGTCGGGATCCCGGTGGACGAGGGCACAAGCCATTTCGGGATGAATTATTTGTTGAGCCTGGGAAGGTAGTTGGACTAAGGGGGAGTCTAATCCTTTGACTGGTTGTGGCCTGCTTTGGTCATCTGACCCAGGAAGGCTGGGGACCACACCCACTGGGTTCCCTGTTTTTATTTTGAGGGCACTACTAGGCTCGCTTTTGTTCCTTAATTTATTCCATGAGGGTGTTGATTTGTCGCTATTATACATGGTATCTGTTGAAACCTTATGTTTTTCAACAATAGCGTTGGACCGGTCATTGTTTTCCGTGTCCTCCTTGCTGCTCCCTGTAGAAAGTCTATGGCATACTTTAAGAAAGTCGGAAATTAGCACCCGTTTGCTGGCTTTAAAGCCTGGGCCTGGCGCATTGTGGATCATGGAGGCTATTGTGTCATCGTCTGTTCCTCCCCTGTTAGTATTTGCTGGTCTGTTTTCTATGTTGTCCCTGTAGGTATCCTTTGCAACAATGGGAGCTGGGGCGGGGCTCTGTGACCCTTGTTTTAAACCGTCAAAGGACGCTGAAGGATCTGTGTGTAGGTCTGGCCCATTGTCTAGCCAGTTGTCTGACTCTTTCAGAGATGTTGACTTTTGGAAGCTCGTGCCCCGGCCCCTGGCCATTCCTTCATCTGCCTCATTGTTTGTGCTCGGTGGGCTCCCTCTTCCTTTTTAGGTTTCGCCTCGTCGAGAGCTGCGCACTGCGCAGCTTTTCGGCGCAGGCGAAATCTAATGTTAGAACAGTGTGGCTTGGAATCTGCCCCTCTGTTCCATTGGCTAGCTCCATAAATGGAGGTTAGCCATTGGAACAGAGATCTGTCCGTCATGGCCGGACCAGATTCGTGGGCGTTCCCGCGATTTCTTCCCTCTCCACCCCTCTGTGCGCGTCATCTCGGCGGTGGGCGGTTGTTTATTTTTTTTTTCAAGCTTTGTTTTCGGCATTTTTCTAAGTGTTGTTTTCAGGGGTGGGTTGCGCGATGTCCCGCTCTCCGTTCCCGCCCCCTCCCGCTGTCCCTGTGCCTGTTCCTGCCCCCCCTCCCGCTGTTCGTGTCCCCGTTCCCCTCCCGCTGTCCGATCCCGCCCCCCCCTCCTGCTGTCCGATCCCGCCCCCCCCTCCCGCTGTCCGATGTGCCCGTAGGTGCTTGTTCTTCCACGTGAGCAATGTTGGTGATGTTTGTGAGGTGTAGAATGTGTGTCAGAAAGACACTACGAGATCACATGATGACAGACGTGGTGTAAGTCGCAGATTACAATCGGAATGAACAGCAAACAGCCTCGGTATGCACACAATATCTACTGTTTTGATTGTCAGGTTGGCGCTGCCATCATGAATCTAGAGGCAAGGCCGTGTCTTTCCTCACCCCGGGGCATATTGTATGTAGCCGAAGGGGAGAACACCACCAATGCGACCAGGGAAACTCCGGCTCTCACAGGAGTTACCGAAAGAAGTACAGTCGTTGCAAAAGCACTCCACGTACTGAGGGATTCCCGGCGCACCGTGCTGGCCTGGAATGCAGTCAGTCCAGCTTTCCGACATGAGAGAGGCGGTCCATCGTGTCTTAAGAAATGAGTGTTGGGGTGTGGAGGGAGTTGGAGGTTTGTTTCCTGTGTTGCCACTCAGCAATGACAGCGATTCCACAGTTGCGGGGTGGGGGTCCAAACGGGGACGAGGGCAAATGCGCGCTGGGACACCGACCCCATCTGGGTCCCCTCGTCCCGCCCCCCCTCCCGCTGTCTGTGTGTACGCCCCCCCCCTCCCGCTGTCCGTGTCACACTGTACAACACCACTAGGGAAGCATGTCTCCTCCACACTGCCAAGAGGCCTGCAAATGGATGTGCGTCCGTGTGAACTGGCCTCCTGCAGGCAGACAGTCAGGGTGCAGATGACTCCTGGACAGACACTCTTGTCACGTAAGATCGTGCACCAAGAAGACATTCTGTTTCACAGCGTGGTGCACTCTGGACGGAAAGATAGCTCAGCAGCCTGCGTGCCTGCTGCAGAGAGATGTGCAGACCCTCATAGTGTCACGGTAAAGTACCAGCGGCAGACTCACCACTACAAATCCCAAAGGACAGTTTTGTGACCAGGATTAGCCCCTCCCAGAGTCACAAGTATGGAATCATTTCAGTTTATGAGGACACTGTGATCAAATGATTGCAAATTACAGAAAGCCTTGATGATCCGCAGGTGTTGACTCAGCAATGTGTGACGTAGAGCAGTGCCCTCCTGACCCCAGGGTATTTAAACTCCTTGTAGCAGTGGAAGCCGGAAGAAGTGTTAGCTTCACAGATAAAAAACAATGGCACGCATTTCCAGCGAAGTTAAGAAGATTCGTTTTTTGATTCAGGCACATGAGAAAAGTGTTTCCTTTTCTTCCTTGAAAGGTGAGAGGGTGCAGGAAAGTCAGCATATAAATAGAGTATTACAGCGCCTAACTTCCGTTTCCTACAGCTCACCTGTAGCCCGGGAGGGGAAATAACTTCAAAAGGCCTTTGTTGAAAGGAGTTGTAATTAAGGATGCAGTTTTACAAAATTGCATGCGTAGCGGCCGCGGCGTGTAGCGCCCTCCCAAGGGAGTATCAGCACGTGTATATTTATAGAGGAGCTATGGGGGTTCATAAAAGCAGAATCTGAGGGACATGAAGCGAGCTCCTGTATCCGCCGCGAGGCAGTGGCTCCGGAACCTGAGGGGGCCCTCTGCAAAGTACCTAGAGGGGCTTGCCCCCGGGGACCCAGTCAGCCCGTCAACAGTGCTGGAGGGTGGGCCCTGGACTCCCCCCGCCCCCCCTTACAGGAGCAAATGTGAGGCCATTGTCGCGAGGAAGCCAAGACATTGGCACGTGCATTTTACTCAGCGGGCAGCCCAGAACGCCACACCCAATGGTTCCTGCTAGATCGAATCTGTACTTATTAGAGTTTAGACGCTCGGCGCTGACATCAGCTGTGCAATGGCTCCCCTCTTATTTAGCAACGGCAGAGGTGCGGTATGAAGCGCTATATAACACGTTGAATTATTACGCAATATCACAATGGAGCTTAGAAAGGGCATTGCAAAGACAATTCCAATATCTATGAAAACTAGTTTGACAGGACACCCTCCTAAGATTAGAAACCTGTCCCGGGGCTCAACTCTGTGCTCGTCCCATCTGTCCTGGCACTCACCTCATCACTTCTAACCATCACTGCCCCCCAAGACTCTTTTATCGTACCTTGTTGTTTATGCCATCAGCGCTATCAAGTAAATTCCCTAACCTATCAAACGGGAATCTGTCATGGTGGCCATTTGGGGCTGGGAAACTGGCTAATTTCTGTGGAGCAAACAAACGAGAAACCGATCCCTGGCCTCACCTCACACGCCCGTGGCCCTTTCTTGTGCAACCCTCCTGCAGTGATCTCATATGCAGTAAACTCATCTCACCCGACCAACCTAAAACTGCTGTACATACACTTACCATCTTAGGCGAGGACTCTAGGATCACTATACTGGCTACTGTCCCATTTACATAATCGGCCTCGCTCAGAGCTGCCTTACAATTAGCAGCCAGACCATGTGTCAAAAATACAACTCTATTGTTCTAGACCTTCACAGATGCACTATACAAATGCAGCAATAAATAAAAGAATATGCAATCTGATGTTCAGAGGTAGATGAATGTGGGAGGTCATCACATCCAACGCTATCGGAGACTGTGATGTTTGGCTCAGATGGAGGGTTTTCTGTAATGAGGACATCCTCTCCAGACTAAGCAATATTCTAGTTTCTTTGCGTCTATTATAACTCCTTAAAGTATTTTTATGTCTTTCTATTCAGTGAGAAACCCGGATGATGCAATGAAGAAAAATGTATAACTTGTAGTCCTATTTCTTCTTCCTGGTTGTTTTCTTTACGTTCGTAGATGCTGAAAAATCGTTGTTTACGTGTGGGATGCTTCCTATTTCATCTTGACATCCTAAGCTTAAAGGAGGTTGGTCCTTGCCTCTGTTGCCTGCTTGTGACCTGGTTTTGTGTGTGCCTCTGTTGCCTGCTTGTGACCTGGTTTTGTGTGTGTGTGTGTGTGTGTGTGCGCAAATGCAATAGGTGTCGCATTTGCGAGAGATTAGGCTATTGGCTTTGTAAATGACAATGCCATTTATTTATGTTGTCAAAGCCAACACATAAATAAAAATGTTGTCCTTTACAATGCCAATAGCTCCAACTTTTCCAAAGGCGAAACCGTTGCATTGTAAATGCTTGTTTTATCTTCCCCCTGGGGTTTTTCTTCACCCCCTCGAAGCTTCCCTATTCTCATGGTCTGTTTATTAAGGAGAGGCTCTTGACTGTCCTTAGTTGTTGAATAAGGATTCCTGGTTGTCTCTTAATTAGTCCGGAGGCCCCCCCTGAACACTGTATTTCCTGGTTAAACTGGAGGTCTTCGTAGCGCCCTGTAGTAATCCGCTTTTATTTTTATTTTTATTTGTATTTGACATGACCTTTGGGGGGGGGGCAAGGGCTCAGGACCTCACGATGCTGTACCACTTAACTGCATACAGACAAGCAGACAGTAGAGACTATGAGCTCAAAAATCTTTAACCTCTTGAACCTTCGTGCTGATGAATAGATTGCAGATTCTGGAGCTCACAGATCTACATAGCTGTCAATGCTTCTTGTCCTGCAAGTTTTTGTTTGTGTTCCATTGACTCTCTACTTGGGGTTGCTGAAATCGGAATGCATGCATGCCACAGTGATCTGTGAGTTGAGCCAAAACCTCTGAACTTCCTTGTTATCCTGCTCATGGTGGAACATTTCGACACCTTACACCTTACACCTATACCTATAGGAAAACCACATTACATAAATCTATCTAATAATGAAGAGTCCCTGTTTGAGACTCGAGCTTTGACGTCCATCGAAACACACCTCACGTGTGTATGTCCTTGCACTTGAAGGCTCTCTGCGTGTGATAAACCGCTGTGCTGTCTTTCTGGCTGAGCGAAGGGTGCTGAACCATCCCACTTGGGTGATGTAAACCACTCTCTCCTCGAGCCTCAGACACCCACAAATGTCCAGTCTCTGTAACTCTTAAGACCTATCAAATGAATGTAGCACTGAGTCTGCAGACTGAAGTTTGGCACACTGAATAATAACAACCCATTCCATTCTTCACATCCTTCCCGCGGGAAGTATAGGACGACTGAGGTGTCGATGGAGTGTCAAGCCTGCTCTGTATACTGACATTCCTTTACTCCATGAAGGGCAGAATTGTGATCATACAACTTCTCCCTCCTTGTGAGCACCAGAGTGGATTCTTTCATGTGGTTCATGTTACAAAGCCTCATCTTGCTGCACCCTTTCAACTGGGACCTCCTTGTTGTAGAACAGGATCTGTTCACAGATAATTTTCCTAAATTCGTGTTTAGTTGGTGGTGCTCAATGATTCCTCCAATGAGAACATTGGCTAGCATCGTTCTTTAGGGCATTCACAGTTTTTTCTTAGTTTCTGTGCTAGTCTAAGGAACTTACTTTTTTCAAAGCATATTCAGGATTTACTTTTTGTTCATTTTACACGTTTTGCAGTGTTTCATGCAGCTCCACTTGTAAATGAATTCTCTCTGCTACATCAAAACAAAAATATAATTTTTTTTTGATAATGTCACTTAGTATCTCATATTGTTCTGCCATCACCCTAAAACACAGTTCAAGGAGCAGAGGGTAAGTATGGCCATCATGTCTGTCTGAGTGAGGTTTGGATGGTGGCGCGGGCGGGGCAGGTCTGTTTGTTGCAGCAGCAGGCCAGACAGGCTCAGGCCTGGGCAGGCTATCATGACAAGTAGATATTTTATTACATCCCACACCCCTTCAAATATCATGAACAGTGCTTAGTTACTTATTTCATGTTTGATGTGTTTTATTGTTTAATGTTTCATACAAGTTCTTTTATATCTAATGCGTTTATTCTTCTAGCCTGGATGACGGGGGAGAGAGTGGTGGTAGAAAAAGAGAGGGGCGGCATTTTTCAATTCTCGCCTAGGGCGGCAAAACACCTAGAAACGGCCCTGATCATGTGGTATATTTTTTGGGGGTGGAGCAGTTCAGTTTTGAACAGAAATGGTATTATTTACCTGAATTAGTCCCATTTTCCGATAAAAGGCATTCTTTATTTTAAAAAATCCATCCATAGGTTAGTTGATGGGAGTTAGCCAAGGCCAGTAACGATCTCTCTGGATAGGGGTTTATACTGTGGTTTTAATCAAAAACATGTTGTTAAATCTTCTACAGTCTAATTGTAGCACCTAGAAGCATGGCAGTTCTGGAGCTTGTGTAGGAGTAACAGGTCGGTAGCGCTTGTAGTTCCCTTGCTGCTTCATACATTGAGACCACCCTTGGGGCTAGCTCAGTCACATATGTCAAATAGAATTCGGCAGGCAACCCGTCCGTATATGGTGTTTTACTGCGTGCTATATGCTTGATGGCAGCTTTCCCCTCCTGCAAAGAGATGTCCCTCCCGGTCCTCTGCTTCCTCCGGATCTAGCAGAGGTAGCCTCAATCCTTCTAAATACTCTCTTATTGTCTCATCTCTGCACCGGGAGGCTATACGGTACAGTCTAGTGTGGTATCGGGCAAAGATTTCATTGATCCCTTTCTGGGTATATTGTCTGTTCCCATCTTCATCTTCCATTTCCACTGTTTGTGCCCCCCTGTTATTTGGGTTGGCCAGCCACGCCAGCCAAGAGCCTGCATTGTCCCGTTCCACGAGTGTGCGGTCTAGATATTGCCGATAGTCAAAGCTCGGCTACCTCTCCGTCAGTCGCGCTACTGTTTCTTGAGCTTTTAGGAGTTCCCCCTACAGTTCTGGATGTCCCGGCCGTCTCTATTCCAACTCCCTAAGGTCCCTTTCAGCCATTAGAACTTCTGTTGTTACCATTGGTCCAACCCCTGTTGTCTCTGCTATACAATGGCCTCGCATTACTATCTTGAAGACATCCCATTCCGGAAGGGGAGAGGTTGCCGTTCCATCATTCTCTTGGAAGTATTGTGTGATCTTTTTCCGGATTCTTCCTTAAAGACCTGGTCTTCCAGCGCCTCCGGGCGCAGTTTCCAGGTAGGGATGGCCGGGTTAGGACTTCCCCAGCGGAGGCCTAGTAGCATGGGGTTATGATCTGATATCGTCATAGCCAAGTATTCAGCGGTGCATACCTGTCCGTATTTGTCTGGGGTGCATAAAATTGGTCTAGTCGTGCGTCGCTGAGAAATGAGTAGTCCTTGTCAGCGGGATGCAAAGTCCTCCAAGAGTCTACCAGCGCCCAGTGCCTCTGCCAGTCTCCGAACATCCGCACAGTTCGAGTAGTCGGGAGTCTTGCAAGAGGGGTGGGGGAGCGACCTATCAAGGGTGATGTCTGCTACAGCATTAAAATCTCCACCTATGAGTACTGCAGACGTTAAGTATGGGACAACCGGGTCAGGAACTGTGCTTGATCTGCATTTGGGGCATAAATACTAATGATATTCACTTCTCTACCTTCTGGTCTCCCTCGCACTGCAACATATCTGCCCTCAGGGTCGATTAACGTATCTACCTCCTGGAAAAGGCACACCGGCTCGCACCCAAATCATTACCCCCCTGGCATAGGCTGAGTATGAAGTGTAGAATACTTATCTCCGCCACCGTTTCTGGAGGGCCTGGCCCTCTTTGGCTGTGAGATGGGTTTCCTGAAGGAGCTCTATCTGCACTCATTGCCTGTTGAGATAGAAAAACAATTTATACAGTTTGACCTTAGTATGCATACCCTCTATGCTCCAGGTTAAGAAGCACTTATACTTTACAACGTTTGCCATGCATATTTCCCCTCTCGTCCTCCTCTCCCCACCCATGTTCTCCTCGCAGGTCTGGTGCTTCAGGCCATTTTTGCCGATGTGAACCTGTAAACAAACAATGTAATAACTTGTCCCCCAGCGCCCCTTCCCCAGATCAAGCAGCTAGTACCCTCCCATCCAAACTAGCAGTCTGTGTCTTTGAAAATCGTTCACAAGGTAAGGGGGCAAGTCAGGTGATGCGTCCGGCACACCCGCCCGCCAGCACGTGGCTCTGCCTAGTTTTTGCATCCGATGTCAATTAGTACTCTCTCCTTATAGTTAAGTTCGCCTGTGTGCCCTAATGTCCCATTCTTGCTGTCCATCTCTCACACCCCCTACCTGCACCTTCAGATGATCTCACCCGCCGTTCCTGGCGTCACAATGGGGAGCTGACCGCTCGGAGCCTCTGAAATGTTTGAGTCCTGTTCCGAGATAGTCTGCTCCTGATCCGCCGACCTCTCGATTGTTTGGGTCTGGTCTTTTCCCGCTGATCAGTGCCACTACTTCCATTACGCTTTGCCGCTCCATATGTGTTTCTGCTTGCATTGGCGACATTGTGCCTCTCTTGGGTCCCTTGCTGAGAGATATTCTGCTTCGGCCTCCTCTGCGTCTTTGGTCTCTGGGTGGTGACAATCCGCGGTGTTGCTCCAGCCAACTCCATGCTTCCTGTGGGGTGGTAAAAAATGTATTCCCACCAGGGGTGGACACCTGTAGTTTGGCCTGGTACTGCAAGGGATATTTATAATCCAGTTGTCGTAGTTTTGCCTTGATGCTCTGGAAGAAACTCCTTTGCTGTACTTCCCTGTAGAAGTCTGTGAATATCCGTACTACCACATTGTTGACTCTGAGTTCTCCTTGCCATTGGGGCTGTGCTAGTAAGTGGTCTCCATCTCGGTAGTGTAGCAACCTTGTTATCACTGGCCGTGGAGGAGTTCCTGTGGCAGGTGGTCTCAACAGTTCTCTGTGGGCTCTCTAAAGAGCACAGAATAGTGAGAGCCCCTCTGGTGCCACTGTCGTGCGTAGCCACTCCTCCAGAAACCCGACCATGTCTGTTCCTTCTGTTTTCTTGGGTAGACCAGTCACCCTAATATTATTTCTTCTCGAGCAATTTTTTTTTGCATCTTCCGCCTGGAGTTCCAATACTCGCACATTTGTTTCCAGCACAGTAAGTTGTGCCTTCATTACTGTTGGCGCAGGGCCAGATTCAGAGATTTGGCGCTCATTTGTTGTGACTTTTTCTGATAGTCGCCTGTGATCATCTCGCAGCTGGCCCAAGTCTGAACCTATCAGGTACATTTTGGTCTTACCCGAGACATTTATGGCCTGTAAAATGACTGGCAAGGTCTGGTTCTCTGGGGTGCCTGTCGAGGGGGGTGCGTTTTGCTCTCATCAGAGTGGTTATCAGCCTGCGTGTCCTCCTTTTCTCTTCTTTTGTTCTGCTTTCCCATTTTCCCTCTATACCACTTGAACCAATGGGCAGGTTTCCTGTGCCTTCTCATGAGAGCACTTAGTGTTGTGCTGCCGTTGCCTCAATTGCACTACTTGTCTCCAGCTTCTCAGGATGTGGGGCTCTGTATAACTGGGTCTCTGTTTCGTGTGCCCTGTCTTCCAGCGCGGTCTTGCTGTTGAGAGGGCGCAATAGTCTCTAGGGACGAAGAAGAAGCCTGTGCAACAGCAGCCGCCTATTGCAGTTCGGACTCTGCTCCTTGCGCGCCCGCAAGCGCTATCAAAGGTCCTTTGCCGGGTGGGCTCCCAGCCCCCACCACACAGTGCGCCCATTGTGCTCCTTGCTTCAGCCTGGTTCTTCCCTCAGTAGGTCCCCGTCGCCCCTTGGCGCTCAGAGCGTCCCGTTCCTCCCAATTATCCGTTGTGGGGGATCAAGATGGGCGAAGAGGGCTCAGTCTGCCCCCAGCACCTCCTATGCATGCCTCGGCCAGCTGCAAAAAACACCCCCCCTCCCCCCTCGATGCCTGCACTCAAATCTCAGCGCCTTAGTCGTTTTCCCGGCCTACAGTTCCTTTCCTTGCTGGCAGGGTGGGTCCAGGCGGTCCCGCGGGGCCTCCTCGGTCTCGGAGCACAGGGGGCATGGTCGCCATGTAGCCTCGCTCTCTGCTTCTGATGGGCGCCGCCATTTTGTCTGTTGGCTTCTCAAGCTGACCGGGCTTTCTCTATGATGTTTCCCGCTGGCAATTCCTGTTAGGGGCTTCTCGCAGGTCTGCTTCAGCTCTAGGGCTGCTGGGCTATCATTTTGGTCGTAGGTATGCCACTTGAGAGGTCAGGATGGCGCCAAGCAGCGGCTGTCGGGACGGAGCTCGTAAGCTCTGCCGCCTACTCCATCAGCGTCCAAACCACGCCCCCGCTATCTTTGACTGTAGTTGTAGAAAATGTTGCAGTGCCAGACAAAACTGAAACATCTGTGATTGTTGGAATGAGATGATGCTAAGGTGAAGAGTGAGTTGGTTGAGAGACAGGGTATCAGCCTGACAAGGTGGGAGTCAGGAGTTTAGCAGAGAAGGGATAAAAGATAGGAAGCTGCAATTTTGTACAGGTAGTCATTGGGATACTGTTTTTCAAGAAGGGCTCGGAGCGATTCACATTTTGAAAGTCTTGGGCCTTTCTTGAGGTGTATCCTGAGAGCCATCTTTGATTCCTTGTACCACAGTGAGTTTCTGTGACCCATACTCTCTTCCTTCAAGAGAAATGCTCATGAATGAGAGGTCGACGCTGGGGTGTATCTGACTTCTGCTGAACTTCCTAGATCGTAGAGAATGTGCAATGGGGGTTGGAACTTAACAGCTGTCAGACTCTTCTAATAAAATTAAAAAAATTAAAACAAAATAACATGGGAAAATTGATAGTGAATATTGGGGAAGGGGAGGAATGGCAAGGGAGCATGTGGCACAGGAATAAGTGGTGGCGGAGAGCAAGGAAACATGCACTCCAATGAGGCGCTGAATATATGATACACCATGGAAGAGTACAACCCATCTTAACAAGAACAGTGTTTTGCCCATGCACATTTAGTTTCACGAAATCAAGGATTGCAAAGAAAGCTGTCAAATTATTAGCAGACAACTGATCTAGATAACAAAACAACCCAATCAGCATCCACTGTTCTTGGGACCTAGGCTCAGGAATGGGAAGATCTGCACTCACTGAAATCGCAGCATTCAGCAATAAAAGGAGGCTTTGCTGTTGTGGCGCTACCAGACCAGGTCCCATTATACCGCACCTTGGAACATCAGGTGAATCAGGAGCTCCTGAGGCCCCCACTCACGGAGTACAGCCAGCACGGTCAATAACCTTTGCATCTGCATCTGCTGATGTGGATTAGGAGCAGCAGTTACAGGAGCGGAGCATTAGTGGATCAGCATTGGATACTACTAGTCAAAGCTCTGAGTTACCAAAGTCTGGGCCATACCTGATGAAGGGTATATCTCACTGAACTGACTTATCCCGGTGAGTGTTTATAAGGGGCCATATCTGCATGCTCCATCTGGGCATAATCACCCTTCAGCTTCTATACTCTTATAAGGCCATGGCCTTCTAACCATATAACCTTCAAATCCCATATTTAAGAAACTCAGTATGTCTGCTCTGCTTCTTTGCACTTGGTCATCTGAAGAAGCCATTCTCTGGTAGTGTTGGCAGTAATAAACAGTTTCTCTGTTTTTGATGGGCTTCTATCTGATTTGTTCTCTCACTTTTTTGCGAACACTTTCCTCTCGTACGGGCTTCAGTTGCACTGTACAAAACTCTTAAGTAAATAAGTAGCGCACACACTTCGCCTGCAGCAGTTTTCCTTAGAATGCATTTCCTTTTATTCTGTCTATCTTCTTGGTTTTTAGCTTACCACGAGACTAGGGAGGTAGTGCAGGAATCAATGATACAGACCACTGGTCTTATGTTTTTTTTTATATTTGGTTTTAAATCTGCAACCGACTTCAGCATAAAACTACTGAATTAGTTACCTTGTCTAAATAGAAAACTTTAAATGGAAAGATTTGTACATTTATTTTTTTTGCAGAGATTTTTAATCTTAGTAATTGAATGATGTATTTAATCTAGACAAACCAACGTACTGCTCAATATCGGATATATACTTTCTGAGTGTAGTTTTAATGTGATCTAAATATGCTTAAAATGCACTCCTAATGTAAAAGCCAATAATAATGATTGTAGGTTAAGGCAATTTAATGATTCCCTTTAGTGTACTTTGTTTAGGAGTGTGTTTGGTGAACCAACAGAAGACCATTTCCCCATTGCAAGTGACAGTAATCCGTGCCGCCATTTCGTATGACCTCACTCATTAGCATCATCGCGTAGTATGACTGCATACTACACAACACTTTGCATCAGCTTTGATCACGCTGCGCAAAAGACACACTACCACCATCAACCCCCAGATGCAGTCACGCCTATTAAGCAGGCATCCATAGAATACTCCCACCGCCAACCAATATGCATCTCTGTGGCCTCCTTCTTTCTTCAGTAGCATTCGGCAACTCAGTTGCTCAATTGTACGTATTTACTTTCAATCAATCCTATCTTTGAGGATTTCTTCCCATCACTAGGTTCTTAACATCTACAGCTTTGCTTCGTTTTCTGTACATGATATTGCTTCATTTCTTTATATGGCGTTGAATGCTGTCTGTCTGAATAAAAGATGTCACTGACCACTGTGCAGAACTTTTCAACCTTGCATGTAGTTTTTATTTGCCCCCAATATGCAACCCAATGACATAAGTATATTTATGCCCTTTTCTCAAATCAGGATTTTGCACAGGTTCAACCAGCACTGTTATACTTGCAATTTTTATCTAGTTTTAAAGATTGTTTTTAATAATCGCTGTTTATATTGAATTCTAATTTGTTATGTACTTTTATGATTTACTGTGCATAAATCGAATAAAGTATTATTGATTGAACTGTTCATGGATAATTCTGTTAAGAATTCTTTCTTAAAGGCTTCGATTTTCTTTGCAAAAAAGGTCTATCCAGTCTTTGAAAGTAAACCTTTACCCAGCAGGAAAAGGGTACATAGACTGTATGCAGCTAGTAACCTGCATTCCAGTGTGTTTAGAAATGTTCCTATTAATTTACTGTGGGATTTCGTATTGTCACACAATTCTCTATATTATTTAAATTGGTCAGAGGTTAGTCCAGGATGTATCTTCTTATGACTCTGTTCAATTCTAAGTGCTTTCAAAATTTTATTTTAGACCACTGTTGAAAGCGTGTACCTACTGAATATTTATAGACGATCCTTTCAACGATTGTTCTGCATTTTTCAGCACCCATTGTAACTTTAAAACAAACAAACTATTCTAACTTTCTGCAAGTAGCAGCAGGGCGTAATTCCAGCAGCACTACCTAAAGCTCTGAAGTCCTGAAAACAAAATGTATTTCTCTTTGTTTGAACAAAGAGGGCTACTTACTCGCCTATTGATTTTCTACAGGTTTTGACATCACTGTACTCTTTTTCTATTTTCTGAGACCGCTTAGTTGGGTGTGTCTTTTTTAGTATACACCCTTTTAAACACAGCTGAAGTTATTTATAGCTGCCCCTTTGTTCTTGTTAGCTGAAAAATCTTTACCATTAGCACCCTTAAGTTGTGTGGCTGGTCATTCTGCTGGGTGTTACACTTTTAGCTTCTATTGTCAATTTGTGGGCTGCGTCACTTAACGGATTAAATCGTTTTCCGTCTTTTTGTCTTCATTTATTTTGTTGTCATCGGTGGACTCCAGAACCAATGTTCTCACTTTCTGTTACAGCTTTAACAATTGGCTTTTCTGTCACATTGTATAAACAGGTGCCGAACCTTAACTCTTAATTAATTTTTATATTTAATTTGAAACTACAGCAGGGTGGCTAAAATGTTAAGTGTACCCTGCTTTCTTTGGTATGTATGCCCCGCCAGTGCTGCCGACTTGAGCACCTCACCCCCTTCAAATCAAAACACTTTGCCGTAGCTCACAATGTGCAACCAAAGCAGGAGTGGAAGTAGGTTTCTGAAAATAAAATATCAAACTTCACTTCACTTCACTTAACAATCTTAACAGGAGGACTGAGAAAAATAACAAATATGTTCAGAAATGTGTACTGGTACCAGAAACCGCAGTTTGGGTTACAGATGACCCAAATATTACTTCTGGAAAGGGGCGACCACTCGGTCCCCCCGCACGTATGGCAGAGTACCACGATCCCCCCGGGAAGCCATCTTGGGCGGGAAGCGTGTCTCGGCTGGTATGCCCGAAGCGGCGTAGCCGGGGCGCGCTTTTTCCCGCCCTAGAGTGGGCTGGCCTAGACACTGACGCGGCTGGCCACGCCCTCGGGGCAGGCAGGGGCGGGTTTACGCCCGCCCTGAAGATGGATAAAAGGGGACGCAAGACCAGAAGGCATCCTCTTGTTCCTGTGCTCTGAAGCTGCACCTCCTCGCTGCACGTGAGCTCGAGACGGAACGAAGAGCCAATTTTGAGCGTTGTAATCTTTCTTTTGTCTTTTGTCTCTGTCGGAGAAATGCCCAAGAAAGGCGGAAAGAGAATGACGACTGAACAGATGCTTCGGGTCCTCATGAAGGAGATGACCGAGCTGAAGAAGCGGGTGGCGGAGAGAGAGGGGGAAGGGGGGCCGGAACGTCCTTCGGCTGGAGCAGCCCCAGGAGGGAGAGCCAAGAGGCCAAGGAGGGGACCAGCTGGGGGAGACGTCCCGGTTCCCCGTACCCCGCTCGAAGCGCCTACCCCAGTACCCGTGGAGGGGAATCCGATTCCCGTGGTGGTCACCCCGGTGTCCAATGAAGATATGCCGCCCGAGCTGGCAGCACAACTTGCAGCGTGGTTGGGCGAAAGTAGTGAGGGCGCCACGGCTGTCGACGCGCAGGCGCTTATGAAGCAATTGCGCGAGAAACGGGATGCAGCCAAGGTGTCCGCGCCGGCTGCAGTAGTTGACAAGCCACAAGGGACGATTACGACCGCAGAGGCAGCGTCCGGTGCAGGTAAGCGGCCATTGCCGATTGCGAGGGACGAGTCAGCACCCTCTCGTAGAGAAAGGTTGGGTCAACATGTGCCCTTGGCAATTAAAGAGAAGATTTGGGCGGGGGAATATGTGAACATCTTCTCGTTGCTTGTTGATCATTATGAGGTGGAGCATGTTAAGGGCCAGAAAGACCTCATGCATCTGAGTGTTTGGCGCGCAAAAATGGCCGCCTTTAAAGTGAATGAGAATATTGGCAATTGGGGCAAAGCATGGGGGATTTTTACGTCGATCTTGGGGGAACGTAGGCCCGAGTTGCTTTCCGAGTTGCCGACCTATCAGTCGCGAATCATGGGGTACTCGACGTCACACCAGGGTAACCATTGGTTCTGCTACGATAATCTTTTTAGAAAGGCTAAAGAGCACAATAAAAGCTTAACCTGGGATTGTTACGATTCTTTGACATGGGATAAAATGAAGGAGACAGGTATGTTGAAAATGCCATTGGTAGGGAGTAATGTTGACGAATCCTCCCGCCAATATGCGGGGACGCCCTTTCGATCAGGTACGGGTACCGACGATTACTCGAGACCTGCCAGCAATACAGGGAAAAGGGGGTTCTGCTGGAATTTCAACAGAGGTAAATGTACTAGGCCCCAATGATCGTGTAAATTTAAACACGAATGTAGTGGGTGCGGGTCGTCCCATCCTGAGTCCACGTGCAGAGCCAAAACGGGTGATAACGGGGGTAGAGGAGGCGCCAAACAGGTCTAACATAGTCCGAGGGGCGCCTTTACCTACCCCGATTGATACCTTGGCGATGATTCCCTGGCTCAGTGAATACCCGGATCGTACTTCTGCTGGGGTGCTGCGGAACGGGTTTTCGTATGGTTTCCGCATCCCAGTAGGGGACTTTCAGGGTGTGGAGAAGTGTAAAAATCAACTTTCGGTCCTGCAGCATACGACCGTGGTACAGGATAAGATCCGGAAAGAGGTTGCTCGAGGTCGGGTTGCCGGCCCGTTTAGTGTACCCCCGGTGCAGAGTTTTGTTTGTTCTCCTTTAGGGGTGGTCCCCAAGAAGGACCCGGGTGAGTTCCGACTGATTCATAATTTATCAGCTCCACGTGGTCTTTCTGTAAACGATGCAATAGACCCAGAAGTGTGTTCGGTGCGGTACGCATCCTTCGATGAGGCCGTAGCCATTTTGAATCGCCTGGGGCCCGGGGCGCTGATGGCGAAGTCAGATATCGAGTCAGCGTTCCGATTGCTCCCGGTACACCCAGACGACCAGCGTCTCCTAGGTTTCATGTTTCAGGGTCATTATTACATGGATAGGTGTATGCCGATGGGGTGCTCTATATCTTGTGCCTATTTCGAGAAATTCAGTAGTTTTCTACAATGGGTCTTCACAAAGAAGACGGGTTTCCAACATGTAATGCATTACCTTGATGATTTTCTGTTCCTTGGGGCAGCCGGGGATCCCGAATGTGGCCAGGCCTTGGCCGAATTTTGTGTGTTAATGAAGCAGTTTGGTGTGCCATTGGCACCAGGTAAGACGGTGGGTCCTGCGACTTGCCTCGAGTTTCTGGGGATCGAGTTAGACTCCAGTGAGGGTTGTTTTCGTTTACCAGCTGACAAAGTGGGGAAGTTCAGGGCAGCCCTGCAAATGTGTATAAATGGATCTAAAGTTACGCTGCATCAATTACAGCAGTTGGTGGGACAGTTGAATTTTGCCCTGAGGGTTATACCGATGGCCCGCCCTTTTTCCCGTTCAATTGCCCAAGCTATGGTCGGCCTAAAGGAGGGTCATCATCGCACGAGACTATCGGCTGAGGTCCGCCAGGACATGCGCATTTGGTTAGCATTTCTGGCGGATTTTAATGGTCGAGTCGTCTGGGACAAACCGGCCGTGTCCTCTGAAGAGCTGGGGCTATGGACAGATTCGGCAGGTAGCATAGGTTTTGGTGCCATCTTCGGCACAAAATGGTCGGCACAAAGATGGCCGGCATGGTGGCATGACAATGGACTGACAAGTAATATTGCTTTCCTGGAACTTTTCCCCATTTTGGTGGCCCTGAGAACCTGGCCCGAAGGGTTCAAAGATCACTCTGTGGTATTTTGGTCTGACAATATGACCGTGGTCGAGTGCATCAATAGCCAGGCAGCACGATGTAAACTGATTTTAAGACTGCTCAAAGAAATTGTTTTACTGTGTATGCAACTGAATGTGCTATTCAGAGCAAAACATGTCCCGGGGGTAATGAATCAGGCGGCTGATGCACTGTCTCGTTTTCATATGCAGGCTTTCTCGGGTTTCCTTCCCACAGCGGACCCAGAGCCGGCACCCTTTCCCGAAGCTCTCTGGTCTCTCGGTGCCCCGAACTTCGTCACCTCGTGGGAGAGAGCCTAGCACCAAGGACAAGGAAGGCATATGAAGGGGCGTTTCGGTCCTATTTAGCCTTTTTGGGGACTGATAGAGAGGGGCTTTGGGGCCACGAGGAATGGGTAGTGAATTTTCTGATGTCCTTACGTAGGGCTGGGAAATCGGTGGCTACGGCCCAGAGGCATCGTGCTGCCATTTCCTTTGTTGCCAGGGCTCATGGTATCCAGGACCCGACAGCGTCTTTCGTTGTACAGAAAGCGCTGCGTGGGTGGCAACGCCTTGAGGGTCGCAGAGTAGATGAGAGGCGCCCGATAGGTTTGGATAGGTTGGCCCAGTTGTTGGCCACACTCCCTGCCACATGTTCATCTCAGTTTGAGACGGTGTTGTTCCGAGCCGCTTTTACGCTGGCATTTCATGGAGCGATGCGGGTAAGCGAACTGGTGGCAAGGAACAAACGGGATGTGACAGGGGGTTTGTGCCAGGAACACGTTCAGATCAGAGGAGAGACAATGACTGTCTCCTTTGTCAGGTCCAAGACCGATCAAGATGGGATGGGTGACTGCATAATCATACGCAGGATTCCCGGGTCCTCCATGTGTCCGGTAAAGTGTTTAGAAGACTACCTAGCACGAAGGGTGGCATCATGGGGGGGGACCTTGTTGAGACACGCGGACGCCACCCCACTGACGAAATTTCAGTTTCAGCGGGTGCTTGCGATGTCAATTGCCGCTGCGGGCTTGAACCCGGGCGAGTTTGGGACCCATTCCTTTCGGATAGGGGCTGCTACGGAAGCTACAGCTAGGGGTCTTAATGTTGAACAAGTGAAACGAGTGGGGCGTTGGTCCTCCAAGTGTTATAAGAGGTATGTGCGGTTGCACATGTTGTGAAGCTGTAATGATGTACTCACGCTTCTTGTTTTTGTTTGGTTTTCAGTTACGCAAGCCTACGAGGCGGGGCGGACTATGCAGTCGACCCAACACCGGGCCAGCGGTCAGACATCACCGGCTGTGAAAAAGGAGGTGTGGGTCGTGGGCCACTCATACGTGAGGCGTGCCGCGGACGTATTCAAAGCAGGTGACATGATTCACGTAGCTCGGGAATACGGGTACAGTGTGTCCTTCTACGGAAGAGGCGGTCTCTGTATTGACCAGTTTCAAGCATTTTTCGAGGGTTTGTTAGGGCGGACGAGGTCACCGCCGTCTATAGTCATAGTACATCTAGGGGGCAATGATTTGGTCACCACCGGTAGACGACTTCTCCTGGAGGCAATGCTTTCCACTGTAAGTTGGTTGGCGAGGAGAGTTCCGGGGTGCACAATTGCGTGGTCCCATATGATCCCACGAAAGGTGTGGCGAGGGGCTATTTCTGTTCCTGCTTTGAATCACTCTGTGAGAAAGCTTAATAACAAAGTGAGTAGGTTGTTCCGTTCCAGGACATTGCATTCTATTTCGCATGGCTGTATTAATGATGACAGTATGTATTTGGGGGATGGTGTGCATTTGTCTCGGGTGGGGAATGAGTTACTCATAGGAGACTTCTTAGCATGGTTAAAAACGTTAAAACATGACCTTTAGGTAGGAGCTTTGTGGGGGGTCCGGATAGCCGGTCAACTATCCGGCCTGTGGCGGTAAGGTCATGATCGGTGAGCACTAATTGGAAGATCCCTATGAGTGGGCGTCACCCAACACGGATGGGAGCGCTCGGGAGAGGTGGCCATTGACCCCTCAACGGGGAGGCGGTCCCTTCTAAGGATGGGTCGCCGAAAGAAAAGGAAAGGCGGTCAAGGCCCCTTCCTGTGTAGGAGGGGTTACAGCCCCCTCCTGGGGAATTTCCCGGGGCCAGTGACGTCTGCGACGGCAGATGTGGTAAGTTGTGCGGGGTTTAGGGGGGGGTCTACGCTACCTTCTAGATACCTCACACGAGTCCTCGAACGACCTTTAAGTGGCGTCGAGTTTTATTGGTGCCCCCGTCAAGTCAAAGGGAAATTGGTAGTTGCACTTGAGGTACGCCTCAGTGCTGTCGCCCCTCACAAGTGGGGGGGGTATTTCTGGTTAGGGATCTTGACACCGGTTACGACCTTGCCGTTGGCCCTTAAACGTTAGGATGTACAATTTCATAATTTCAAGTAAATGTTTGTAGGATGTTAGTTCGGCTAGGAGAACCTCTGTATTAGAGAATCTGTTAAGGTTAGCCAAACATCGCAATGTGGTAATGAAATTGTACATTAATATGAAACTGTTGATTTAATGTTTTAATTTTGTTTTAATAAATACGGCCGGGAGGGTCACTCCCTCCCTCTTCCAAAAACTTCAAGAACTGTTTCCGGTTTCCCTCCTTTGGGGATTGTGTTGAGAGGGGGTGGCGGGTATCTCAGCCATATGGAAAGGGGCGACCACTCGGTCCCCCCGCACGTATGGCAGAGTACCACGATCCCCCCGGGAAGCCATCTTGGGCGGGAAGCGTGTCTCGGCTGGTATGCCCGAAGCGGCGTAGCCGGGGCGCGCTTTTTCCCGCCCTAGAGTGGGCTGGCCTAGACACTGACGCGGCTGGCCACGCCCTCGGGGCAGGCAGGGGCGGGTTTACGCCCGCCCTGAAGATGGATAAAAGGGGACGCAAGACCAGAAGGCATCCTCTTGTTCCTGTGCTCTGAAGCTGCACCTCCTCGCTGCACGTGAGCTCGAGACGGAACGAAGAGCCAATTTTGACCCACCCACCAGCCCCTGAAGACAGCCAGTTGTTTTGAATAAAAGTTGATGGATAATTCTAATTTCGTTTACAGGTTGTGGTATTATCGTGTTGATTTTGAGTGTGTAATAAAGAATGGTCTATTTCATTTATGTTTTGTGATTAAAGAAATTCGGCTTTAAGTGTTCATTTATAAGCATGCTTTTAATACGGTCGTAGTAGCCAATGTATTTTTAGTTTAGTAGGTTAGTTAACATTGTCGTATTTATTTTGGTCGGGCGGTAAGGTCATGATCGGTGAGCACTAATTGGAAGATCCCTATGAGTGGGCGTCACCCAACACGGATGGGAGCGCTCGGGAGAGGTGGCCATTGGCCCCTCAACGGGGAGGCGGTCCCTTCTAAGGATGGGTCGCCGAAAGAAAAGGAAAGGCGGTCAAGGCCCCTTCCTGTGTAGGAGGGGTTACAGCCCCCTCCTGGGGAATTTCCCGGGGCCAGTGACGTCTGCGACGGCAGATGTGGTAAGTTGTGCGGGGTTTAGGGGGGGGTCTACGCTACCTTCTAGATACCTCACACGAGTCCTCGAACGACCTTTAAGTGGCGTCGAGTTTTATTGGTGCCCCCGTCAAGTCAAAGGGAAATTGGTAGTTGCACTTGAGGTACGCCTCAGTGCTGTCGCCCCTCACAAGTGGGGGGGTATTTCTGGTTAGGGATCTTGACACCGGTTACGACCTTGCCGTTGGCCCTTAAACGTTAGGATGTACAATTTCATAATTTCAAGTAAATGTTTGTAGGATGTTAGTTCGGCTAGGAGAACCTCTGTATTAGAGAATCTGTTAAGGTTAGCCAAACATCGCAATGTGGTAATGAAATTGTACATTAATATGAAACTGTTGATTTAATGTTTTAATTTTGTTTTAATAAATACGGCCGGGAGGGTCACTCCCTCCCTCTTCCAAAAACTTCAAGAACAGTTTCCGGTTTCCCTCCTTTGGGGATTGTGTTGAGAGGGGGTGGCGGGTATCTCAGCCATATGGTTACAAGAGGATACAACCCAGCATTCCAGACCACTTCGCTGAACCTAGAATGAGGAAATGCTTTAAGTTCTTGATTTTTCTTCCCCAGCTGACCAACGTTTTGATTCTGGTTAGCGAGGGTACATTGGCAGTTTATACATTTTCTTTGTATGATTGAGACTTGCTCTCTAGTTTGATTTGCCATACCCGTTTTCCCTCTTGAAAAGCTAGAAGAAGGTATTTTACCTAGTCTGCTTCTCTGGCCATGTTTTTACGTTTTGGCCATTACAGGGCATATGGAATATGCTTGTGAAATATGCCTTTGCAGTATGCTTGTGAAAACAAAGCGTTTTTCGGTCTCGCCCATAACCTTACCAAGAACGTACTGTAACTTATAGCTGCCCATTGCTTACCATTGGATGGCTTTGTTGTCACTGTAATTTACTTGCTTTTTTATGACTTTCCTGGTCTATGTTGTTTTGGGCCCTCATTTCCTTCTCCTGCACGCTCCCTGTGTTGCGGTCAAGCTAGGGGCCTGCTTGCTCTTGTGTGTGCTTCTCTTCCCACCCCCATCCTCTGTATTCCTCACTCCATCGTATTCGTCTCTCCTTCTCCCAGTGTTGCTCTCTACCACCATCCCTTGGTCAACTTTATTTATTTTGAATTTTTCATTCAGTATTGTTCCTTCAAAATTCAACTCTTTTGGCTGGATGACAATAAAAAACTAAAGACAATCGTCCCCACATCATTCTGCTCCTGCATGCATATGTTGATGCATGCTTTCACATATGCCAGCCTGAGTACATCTGCCAGCAGAATGACATGACGTGGCTGCCAGCAGTCGCGTCATTAAGCTTTCTGCTTTCTCCTCCGTTGCTGTACAACATCACCAAAATACATTAGACCCAATAGGGTTCTGAGATGTGGCTTACTGCATTTGCCATTGCTTGTTTATTCTGGAACGTCTGGAAAAACAGCACACAGCCTTGAAATGTAAATTACCTAGACAGTAAATAATAATTAGAATCAAAATATGCAACTGATTATGAAAACAAAAATCCAATAAATTCCATAACAGTAAAACATGTAATGAAATCCGCAAAACCCACAGGAAGTGTAATAACGAATAGGATAATAAACAATGATTGTATGTTTGATAAAAGGAAAAGAAACTCAAATTGACATAGCAGACTTTTAGTATTTGACATGCTCCAAACCCTTAGTGTCAATAGAAATGAAGAACGATTGGAGAAAAACTACAAACTGGGTTTTATGAATTAAAAGCTGTATTTAACTACGTCTCCCAGGAAACTATCTGAGGTCCAGACCTGGGAAAATGGGTGTCACTATTTATAGCTAAAAGGGACATTGTAAGGGTGATCATGAGCAGGCCTGCGAGGACTTGAATGTGTTAACAGTTTAATGTACACTGTGTGTCCTAAAATACGTTCTACTAGCAGTAACCAAGTGCTAAAATATTTTGTTTGTGAAAAATAAAAGTTGTTTGGTAGTGAATGTTGAAGGAGATTCACCCATTTGGTTGGCACAGACAGGAGGAGCCATGCACGGCAACACACACAGAACGGAATGACCGGACTCTGTATCGTATATATGAGTGTAACATGCTACTTAATACCTTTGTTGAGTGTACATTCAGCGCATCTGCATATTTGGTTTATGTGTTGCTTTTTTCATGTATTTTCTTTTTAATTAAGGTATTTACCCAAAAAGATTGCCGGCGGTTACATTTGTGCATTAAGCTAAAATTACAGTGAAGGTCTCTTTTCTATTATAAAAGTTGCTTCTACATGTGAAGTAACGGTAGACTGCAGTCTTTGGAGCAGTAACAATGATTTTCTCATGCAAGTTTCATACTATTGTGTTAATAAACTGGAATTTGAACTTTGCAGTGTCGTAAAAAATGAATGTGTGTTTATTGCTCCAGTTACTCTAAATCGCATGAGTTACTTGGCTATGTTTTGATTTTCTTCACGAGAGAAGAAGAAATAATTCAGTGGGCTTAACATTTTGTAATGAGGGGAGCAACGGGTTGACTGGAGAACCAATTCAACCTCGGAGGTTTACATCGGAAAGCATTTCGCTGCGAGATTTGGGTGATTTAGTTGAGACACCAGTATGAATACCTCATTGGTTTTCTTGTCGAACACAGTTCCAGCAAATGCCAGAATACCCTTGGTGGTGTCATAAGGACCACACATCTGTAAGACTCTAGTCTAGTAACATTACATTTGTGGTGGGATTTACTTCTATTGATGATAACCTTGGCTGTCCATTAATGTTTCTTGTAAGGTATACGTTGAGAGGACTAAGTTAGGTTTTCACAGCTTCAGCTGTAGCAGGCACTTTGGCAGGATGCTTTTATCATAATGTTTTGTGTGCCAAAGTATTGATTGAAAGTCTTTTATAAGAAGGAGATGAAGAGAAGCATATCATTTTTTAAGAATCTAACTCATCTAGATATGGTGCTCTGCGATGCTAACATTCCTTCTTTGGAGTGCACCCTCTTCAGAAATATAATATTGTCTAAAGAGTGTGTTGCAATAAAACAAATCTCATTGGAGAAATCAAGTGGGTTATTTTAGGTGTAAAGTTAGACATGCTTTTTCAGAGACCAGTTGCATTTCGACAAATCCACTTGACTTCAAACCATACATGTCTAGTGTTTTTGTCATAAAAGAAGCTCTGCCTGTTTCTAACCAGTGATTATTCAACATTGTTTGTGGTCTTGTCTTTACCAAAGCTACTTCTATCAACTTCGAATCACTATTCCTTCACCTTCCTTAATTGTGCGAAACCCTAGTTCATTGTTATCCTAACTATAACATTACGCAGATGATTATAAATAATCTTCCAGAATATGACTAGTCCATACCTTTTCATCACTTTATAGATCTTGACTAGGTAATTTTTGGTACTGTTAAATTAAACTATGACAGGTACGTTTGTCATGTTTCTGGACAGTGGATCTTAAAGTAAGAACGGTGAACTGCTGGCTAATGGGTAAAATTGGGTGTTACTGGAGGATAGAAGAGAGAAGATATTGATCGAAGAGGAGAAGGCCACTCCCGGAGAGTGTAACCTTTAGGCATTGCACTGGATGTGAGAATACATGTATACCTAGACTACAGAAAAACGCAGTATGTTGTATTAGTGCATTGTGGAAAGAGCGAAGTCCTATTACTTATGTACTTAGATCATTTGTATAGGTCACCATTTCCCCTCATTGTCACTTAAGGTTGGAGTCTGACATTCCACTGGTGACTTGGTGTTGGAGTCACTCTTATTATATCTGTGTAGGTTATCTATGCCAGCAGATCAAAGCCGCACCCCCCCCCATCCCCCTCCCCACCCCAAACAGGAGCCATTTCAGAGTGGCAAGGGTCCGAGTTTGGCAAATTTTAAGTACTAGGTCCAGGGCCTTAGTTGGGTGTGTGTGAACTCGTTCATTTTTGGGGGTGTTCCAGGAGATTCATTGAAATGGGTTATTTCCAGATGTTTCTGTGAATTTGCTGTATTTTTTCTTTAGTTCAAAGAGGTGGCTTGAGTGTAGTTTGATTCAGAATGTGTTGCATCGTATAATGATATGGGAAAATTAGATGAGTGTTTTAACGACTTTAAATGTTGACAATTGTGTTTTAAATGGGAGTTAAGAATTAGGCGTTTATTCCTTTGGGGAATTCTGAAAAGCTGTTTGTTTCCTCTGAACAAGTGAATAACCAGCTGGATCCCAAAGAGCAGGTGAAAGAAAACCAGTGTCTTGGGGACGCGGAACTCTGGGGAGGGTGTGTGTGAGGCCGTCGTTTCGTGAAACGCTG